>NW_026138097.1:32964195-33685890 GCF_025592945.1 Manacus candei | reverse complement strand
GCACCCAAATCTTTATCCTCTGTCATTTTCAACTGATGAACTCCCAATTCAGAACATAAATTCTCAGTTCTCAAGTGAGCAGCCTTGCTTTCTGCATTATTACATTTCATCCCAGAGCTGTGACTCCAGTTCTCAGGGTCAGCCTTCTTGCAGAATATTCCAATCTTCCTTTGTAGCAATAAAGCCTCCTACCTTGCTGTCATCAAATTTCACTGGCCTACTGCAATATATGTGCCAAGCTTGTCAGTGGACATATTAAATAAAGTTACTTTCCACACCTGTCCTTGGTGAATTCTTCTATCCTTGCATGAGATGCTACTGCACGAGATGATCTGAATCTTATCCATGGCTCTTTCCCCTTCCCTTTTTCCTTAACATTCCCATTTATTTTACAATATTAAAAGAGCTAAGTGAATTAGTTCTTGTAACTAGGAAATCTGCTATCTCAACAGGGGAAAATTGGTGATTAGTATGTTCCAATGTATCTTTTATAAAGACTTTTCCTTATTTTCCAATAGAACAAAAGAGAGTCTGACCAAAAGTCTGTCTAGCTCGAGACCTCCTAACTGACAGACATCAAAAGCAGATGTTTAGGAAAGAGCATAAAATTAGGACCTGGAAGCAGTGATACTTCTGTCGGTTGTTACTCTAACCTACAAGATTCTTGAGTAAGGAATTTCCTGATATATAGGGGGTGCCTGTGCTTTTTAGCCTTGGGAAAGTTATGGAAATATATCAGCTGTTTTCCTTTGACACTTCTTATCCTGCTTTTTTTCTTCCATTTATAAATCACAAGTCTTTAATAGAAATACAACATGCCCCATTTTCTATGTGTATGACTGGTCTAAAATGCTTGTAAATTAGATTTCATGTACCAGAGTTCTTACAATATTGTAGGTCAAGATTAATAAATTTACCATGATTTCACAATGTTAATTATCTGAGTTCTGCTTCTACAGTTTTTCCACATTGCAGTTTCATCCTTTCCATCTGTCACTGCACATTTGCCCCTGTGTTCAGCGTCATCACTTGTACTGAAGCCTAAGGACAACTTGTTAAGTTTTGAGTCCTATTTAGATTGCTACTCTTTGCTCCTTTTTACTGTGCCTTTAGTTGTTATCTTTAGGTAAGAATATTGATCTGAACTTGACTTTTGCCAATTCTCACCTTATCCATAAAGATTCTGTGTTCTAAGAAAGAGCTTTTTTGATGGCAAATTCTCTATTAAATTCCATATGAATGCTTTGTTTCCTCCTAATACCCTCTGTGAAATCATTATTCCTCCAGTCCTGACTGGAGGTGTTTCCCACAAGTTTTCTCCTGTTTCTGTTTGGGATAGTAGGCCCAGATACCTTTCACATCTTTGATGTAAGAACATTTCGGAGTCTACTCAGAACATCTGTCTTTGTTAACTGCATCTATTAGATTCTAAAACTCTCAATGACAGAGAAATCAAGAGTCTTAGTAACAGACCAACTTACGTATTCTTTATAACCTGAAGCTGGAGACACATCAACTTCCAGTTGAAATGGACAGAGAAATGGTTAGCATTGCCATCCATTTCTCAGTTATTTATAACTGCTTTCTTCTCAAAAATTTCTATCCTTTTGAGTATTTTCAAGTGATTACTCCATTTGGGACAAAAGAAGCCAGAATAATTTAAACAGTCTCAAGGGTGATCTTTGCTAACCTGGCACTTTTTGTTTGAAATAGATTAGAAAGTGATCACAGAAGCACCTCATTCAGCAAAACCCATTAAACAACAAACTTCAAGAGGATGTGGCAGTGACAGTGCAGGATGAACTAGAGGGTGGTAGACTTTTGTGCATGTACAGTCTGACCCTACCACAAAACAAAGTCAAACAGGCTTCCTCAGAGCACCTTCTACAGTAGCTGAGATGCATTTGTTTCAAAACATTGCAAAATGATAAAATACTATTTCTGCATATTCCTGAATGAGATTAGGGTTTCAAGGGTATCTCATATTTCGACATGATTTTTATATAGCAAATTTTCAAACTTACCTACGTGTCAGTTACTAATTAAAGAAATTATTTTCTTATAACTATTCACAATCCCATTCAGAACAGATTGAGGCAAGACAGCAGCAGCAGTGGCAGCACAGGAAACTGAGGTAAGTCCAGAGGTGAGCTTTAGATTGAACCGTACAGCACCTGAGCAGCAGCCCAGAGCCCCTTCAGAACCCAGAAGCTCTTGTGAGCCTGTCAGATGAGGAGGGGACGTTGCCAGGAGCACCAGGCAACCATATGGTTCCAAGGCTCCAGAGAGCACAGTGACAAAGGGTGAACAAACAGGATGTAGCACATCAGAAGGATGTGATGCATCAGAAGGACACAGTCATTAACAGTAAGACCAGTAATTCTCAGGGCAACTAGCCCTCTCAGCTTGTAGATGGGGACAGGGAGCAGAATAGATCCCTTACAATCCAGAAGGAAGTAGTTAGTGACCTGCTGTGTCACTTACAAGTTTATGGGACCAGATGGTATTCATTCAAGGGTACTGAGGGACATGGTGGAAGACTTCACAAAGCTGCTCCTCATCACTTATCATCAGTTCTGAATAACCAGGGAGGTCCCAGATGACTGGAGGTTGGTTTTTTCGACACCCATCCACAAGAAGGGCCAGAAGGAGGATCTGAGGAACTACAGGCTTGTCAGCCTGACTTTGGTACCCAGCAAGGTTATGGAGTTGAGTGCAATCACGTGGCACATCCAGGGTAACCAAGAGATCAGGCCCAGCCAGTATGGGTTTAGGAAGGGCAGGTAGTGCCTGACCAATCTGATCTCTTTTTATGACCAGGTGACCTGATTAATGGATGCAGGAAAGGCTGTGGATGTTGTCTACTTGGAGTTCACCAAAGCCTTTGATATTGTCTCCCATGACACAGTCCTGGAAAAGCTGGCAACCTACAGGTGCACAACTTGGACAGGTGCACTCTTTGCTGGGTTACAAAATGGCTCGATGGCTGGGACAATGGGTGAATGGTGTTGCATTCAGTTGGCATCTGGTGACTGGAAGTGTTCCCCAGGGATCAGTGTTGGGCCCAGTCCTGTTTAATATTTTTATTGGTGATCTGTATGAAGGGATTGAGTATACCCTTAGCAAATGCATGCACAACGCCAAGTACAGTGAGAGTGTTAATCTGTTGGAGGGTGGAAAGGCTCTGTAGAAGGGACTGGACAGGTTGGATAAATGGGCCTAGACCAGTGGTATGAGGTTCAACAAGGCCAGGTGCTGGGTCCTGAACTTTGGTCACAACAACTCCATGCATTGCTACAGGTTGGGGGCAGAGTGGCTGAAAAGCAGCCTAGTGGAAAAGGACCTGTGGGTGCTGGTCAATCAACAGCTACTGAACATGAGCTAGAAGTGTGCCAAGGTGGCCAAAAAGGCAGTGGCATCCTGGTTTGTACTAAAAATAATGTGTCCATCAGGGGAAGTGATTGTCCCTCTGTACTTTGCATTGGCGAGGCCACACCTTGAGTCCTATGTCCAGGACACCTCAAGGAAAACATTGAGGTGCTGGAGCGAGTTCAGAGAAGGAGAGAAGGACAATGGAGCTGATAAATTATCTGGAGCACAAGTCCTGTGAAGAAAGTCTGAGGGAACTGGGGTTGTTTAGTCCAGAGAAAAGAAGGCTCAGATGTGACCTTATAGCTCTCTACAACTACCTGAAAGGAGGTTGTAGTAAGGTAGGGGTCAACCTCTTCTACCAGGCAACTAGTGGTAGAACAAGAGTTGGAGATAAAGACAGCTTAAGAGGGAACACAAAACCCACTCACACAAGCAACACAAAGCAAGAAATTAATTCATTGCTTCCCATGGGCAGTCAGGTGTTGAGCCATGCCCAGGAGAGCAGGGCCTCATTGTATGTAACAGTTACTTGGGAAGACAAACATCATCACTCCAAACATCTTTTCTTTCCTTCTTCTTCCTCCCACTTTGTATATTGAGCATGATGTTGTATGGTATGGAATATGCCTTTGGTTTTGTGTCATCTGTCATGGCTGTGTCTCCTCCCAACCACTCTCAATTTCCTCACTAGTGTGGCAGTACAAAAACCAGAAAAGCCTTGGCTCCTTGTAAGCACTGTTCAGCTGTAACAAAAGCATCTCTCTATTATCAACCCTGTGTTCAGCACACATCCAAAACATATCCCCATACTAGACACTGTAAAGAAATTTGACACTACCTCAGACAAATCCAGCACATTTTGCCCATTAAATCAAAAACAATGGCTATCACCTCACTACAAACCTCATTTACTTGCAAATCACAGTCACATTCCTGCTAAAATATATCCAATTGTATGTGAACTTTGGAAGCATCCATCTTTGCAAATTTTACCATTCCACTTTCACTGTTGATGAACTCTCCTGTAATCTGATTTTATTTAAAACAAAAATTTGTTTTCAATAGTCATAGTTTATATGATAGTTCAATCTGTTTGAAACAGTAATGGGATACATACCATAATGATGAAGCATTGGTATTTTTCAAAGTGTTATATATACACCTTCCTTAAACTAACACAAAGAGTCCTCAAAGCATTTGAAAAACAAACTTATTTGAGGCTCAAACACACTAGGATTTCTGTATGTGTCTAAATTTAGCATAGGAGAAATTATTTTGAAATTTAAGAAACTAAACATTTCTGTAGTGTACAAAGAAGTGTGCGACATTGCTATGATTATCCAGACTACAGTTGTTTAACTCCACATTTTATTTTAATGGAAATTAGATGCCCAAATCAGTAAAAACCTTACCCACATTATGAAGTTGTTTAACTGTAAAATACTGTGTCACATTGTAAGATGGTTATTATAGTCTACTGTGTTTGTTCCTTCTTGTTTGGGTAGGAATATATTCTCCACAGAGACCAACAACGGTCGTAAATATTTGTCAAATACAAATACAGTTAGTATTGAATGTAATCTTCCTAACAGAGTGATCCACTATCTTTTGACATAAGTATGAGCAACATTATTGTTTAAATAGGTTTAGCATTAGAAAATCAACTCTCCACGCCCTCCTCCCCTCAATGTTTTGGTCTTGACTAGTTCATGCATTTTAGGAATTGAGTATTTTTTAAAAATTTCTTTGGTTGTAAAGCTTTTTGTCCCACATTTCTATGTGATTTTTTAGAAATAAACAAAGAAATACAATGGAGGGAGAGTAATGGGATAGCTACTGCACTAATAAGCATTAAGACTGATAGAAATCAGATATACAGGACTTTATTTGTGCTGTTCAATGGAGTTGAAGTCTATAGAGGAATATGCTGAGAATTTAGTTTTCCCTAAGTTTTTCAGAAGAAGAAGAAGATGATGATGAAGAAGAAATTACTAAAAATGCATAATTTTTTTATTCATAATCTGAGTCCCTAAAACAAAAAGCAGAACAGCGACATCTTATCTCTCGGAACATATGAAGAGCGTTGGCAATGTTTGTCTTAGTGATGACTTGCATTGCTTCTTATTCAGACACTTTTCACTGAAGCTCAAAGACACGTACTGTTTGCCACTTACTGGAAAATTAGACTGGAAGAAATCCAGAATTAATTTTGGTTTTCAGTGTAAAAGTGCCATGAAATAGATATGGTGATAAAGACTTTAGAGCATGTGGTAATTGTTTTAGAAGGTCTTTCTTTCAATGGAATACACAACTAAAATACTATTAGTAATTATTTGAGTTTACCCACAGAGTAGAATGGTCTAGTTTTTTTAAATATTCTTCTTATTAAAAGTTAAAAAGGAGGAAGAAAACTAAACAAATAGTAACTGCATATAGCTAATGCAGTAACTAAACTTCTAATCTTTCAATCCTAATGTTTATGTATTTGATATTTCTAGAATATCTCAAGTATGATAACTTTTTGTGTTAATATTAATGGAGCAGAGCTAGTCTTTACCAAAATAGTCATATAATTATGAAACGGAGATGCAAAAGAAAACACCAAATTGAGCTGAAAAGAATCGGTATATGTCTAGCTTCCACATAACATAAATGACTAAATGGTGAGGC
Source organism: Manacus candei (assembly GCF_025592945.1). Classification (NCBI taxonomy): domain Eukaryota; kingdom Metazoa; phylum Chordata; class Aves; order Passeriformes; family Pipridae; genus Manacus; species Manacus candei. The sequence continues at coordinate 33,679,848 of NW_026138097.1, read as the reverse complement.
AGAGATCATATTTTTGGCTAGTAGGCCATCCTTCCTGCATTCCCACTGGAATCAACAAGGTTTTTCAGAAGATAAGGCATCCTGGAGATGACAGTGCTATGCAATGTGAACAGCAATCCTTGGTATCAAGATGATACCACAGTCTGATCACAGACACAGATTTTGGAAAAAGTACCTCCTGAAATGCAATGCTGTCTAAACAGAGTTTCAGTTTTCTGAGCCACATGAAGCTATTAAACAAAATACTGGCTTGCAGGTTTCTTTTTTTAAAATTTTAATTATTTGTCCAGATTTCCCAGAGCAATTCACATTTCTTAAGAGATGAATTAAATTATAAGGTCTTTCTGGCACGTGTTTTTGTTTGTTTTTTTTTCCCCTGGAGGGATGAAACTGCTGCCATGGCAGGGAAATGAATATATACTTATCCTTCATAACTGACATTTTTCATGAAATTGTAAGTTAATATTTTTTATAGAAAAAAACCCATGTTAAAAGAAAATAATGACATAGGTAAATACTTCCCTTGAAATAATAAGATATTTCTAAAGTAGATTGGTGAATTTGCAGTGGATCTTATTGCTGCAGTGAAACTTTATGCGCTGCACTAATTGGGAATGTTTTCCACACTGCTCAGGTAATCCATTTCCAGTCCTGGGCAACAGACCAAAATCCACTAAGGAACAGAGTCCAATGCCCTTGGCCTGAACCATTTATCTTTTTTTCACACAAATAAGGTCTGCATCCATTAGTAAGAAGAAACAGAAAATAGCAGAAATGCACTAATAAAGTTAATATTCAAATGACATGACATGAAAGGTTTTTTATAAATAGAAAAAAACTACTGAGCTTGGTGATCTTGAATTTTTATTTTATGCAGCAATTTTGAATGGAGAAGAAAAAATTAAGGTGGACTACTCCAAGTAGTTTAAAGAAATTATACACTCACTTCAAGTAACTTTCTGCTTTAGAAATCTACAGATTTGGTTTGAATTATTCAGTTAGAATTAATAGTTATAATGTATAGAAAAACATGGGTATATCAAATTTCATTTTTCTCTTTCCCACTCCTCTTCACTGGCTTTCCATGTTCCTGGAACACCAGATTTGTCAACTGTAAGGACTTAAAGAGCGCAGTTGCCTGTCTCAATGGTTAAGACCACAGAAGGACTTTGCCGTGAGATAAGCACAGAATGGAGCGGCAGGATGCCGCTAATTCCAGGACTGGCAGAGGCAAGATCTGGCCAGCACATATTGAGTGATGCATCCAGATAAAAATTCCCACTGTGGTAAACTGTGTAAAGAAGTAACTGTATGCATATGACTGGTCAAACAAATATCACCCCAAGTTATGGGACAGGTGGCATCTCTCACCAGCAAAGCCCCTCCCCTGACTATGCCTCTGTGGATACCTGGAACTTGGACTGTAAGTTAAGCCACTGCAATGGGAACTTGAGATAAGGTAAAGGTAGTACTATTGTCTGAGTGTTATCAGGGGGATGTTAACAAAGCTGGGGGAGAAGAATGCATAATGGATAATGGGCCACAAGGAAAGCCAACTTGGTAACAGTGCTGAAATCAGCTTGGACTGGGTAAAAGGTAGTTCTGGCAGGGGGAAGATGGAGACCCCCAACCACAACCCACCAACTCAAGAAACCCACTGACTCAAAAGACAAGAAGGACTGAGTATGTGGACTAATTAGCATTAGAATTGAGGGAATTATTTAACTAACAGAATAAGACAACTGTGTAGCCAATGAGCACCAATTTCTTTGTTTGCAAAAATGTATAAACAGTATTTATAGTTCTGAACAACCTGAGGAACCCCCACCAAAGAGAAGCTCAGGGTGAAGTACCAATGGGATGCTGCTGAATCCACAGGTGGTGACTATCTTCTGCTTAATCTCTCCTCTCTTTTCTATTTCTTTTTATCTCTCAATCTCACAATTTATTGTTAAATAAAATCCGTACTATTGACTTCAGCATATGGTCTCATTTGCACCTTAACTTGGGTAGTCAGATCTTAACAGTAAATCCATTGAAAAATTGTGAGTACTCAACATTTTCGGGTTTCATAAAGGCCTCCCAGCCAAACGAAGTAATTGAAACCTGAGTAGTATTAAAGCAGACCTCTGAGAATCTCTGAGAATACTTCAACCTGTCAAAAATGACTATGAATAGGCACAGAACATTTACTAACCAACATAATCCTTTTTTTCATTAAAGCATCTGAAAGTTTTGGTCATCCATACAAAATCTACGTCTTTAAGAGCATATATAAAAGACACAATGGATAAAAACTTTTTTGTGCATGGCATTACAAATAGGGGCAGCTTCAAAGCGGGCTAAGAATATGACGTTAAGCATATTATATATTAATTCAAGGGAATAGTGTAGATAGAGGTGATGTTTCTGGGTGTTTTCAAAAGTATCTAAAACATCAAGCTTCAGTGAAAATCGAAGGAATTTAATTCAGTGCCAGTTTACCTTTTTAAATACTTTGGAGCACAACTCCTGTGGAAAGTTATTATGAAAATCCCTTTCTATGCTTTTGAGATTTATTCAAATTTCTTATTATTAATCTATGTGTTTAGACAAACAAATAAAAAGTTATATATTCCTAATAAAAATACACTATTAAAAGAATGCATATATACATGTAATTTGCCCTCTTCTGTTTATTTGCATGAGTTATGCATATTCTTCTCCCAACTGGGAATATATAAAAACTGAACATACATTTCTTTCTGAGAACTGTAGTGTTAATATATTAAATGAAGATTCAAGGTGCACACGTTTTTTCAAAGGCACTCTTAGAACTTCTTGAAATGTGTGTTCACATATAATTATGTAACTTGCAATTATGAGTGTTATAAACCCCATGGAAGGAATGAAAGCATATTTTTTTTGCCTATGTACTACTTCCCTTTAAAAAGCAAGCTATGAAAATAGGCAAAGGTTACATGGGCTAATTCTGCACTCTAGTGAAAATATCAGTGTTTTCATTGCACTCTTGCAAACAGAACGGAGAATGGAAGTTGTGGACACTGGTCCGAATTATGCAAGAAATTTACCCTGAACTAAAATGAAACATCCAGAAAGAGTTTTCATTTGAATAATATTAAAAGTAACAATGTAGAGAGGTGTTCCCTAGAGGCACTGTCCTACTGTTGAAAATCCTCATCTGTATTCCTCATTGCTAAAAGACTTTTTAAAACTATCTCTGTCTCCTTTGGTAGAACTGAGACTTGCTTACAGTTTACATGCTCCAGCATCCAAATGTAACTAAAAACAGCAGGACTATGTTTCAGAATGAAACAGCTGGTCACAGAATTGATTTGTCCTCCTTGAAAGTAGATAACTGTCATCAAAGTAACACCTTTCAATTATAATTATTGGTGCTAACATTCAGTTTCTGTCATGCCAACTCCTCACTCTACCAAGCTGTCTTCATTCTGAGGGAAAAAAAATCCACTCCAGACTGGGTTACAAATAGGGCTATTTAGGGAAAACATAAAATTCCTATATGGGATGTGATAAACATATACTAAGTAAAAATATATTGCTACTTAACTTTCTTTAGATTAGGGAAAGTCAAGGATAATGGTCTTGACTCAAAAACGTCAAGGACAGAACATGGTAGTACAGGGTCATTCTGGTGTCATTTCTTGGTAAGCCATCTTCAATACAATGTACAAATGTAACTAAATCTCTTACCTTAGATGAAAAAGCTCAAAAGTAGATGGAATACCATGGAAGATTTTCTACTCTTGTGCTAAGATTTCAAGAAAGTGAGGTTTTTTCAAGGTCTTTTGTTCATCTCTTCAGCATTTGTGCATGCCTATAATACACTTAGCACAAATGAATATTTAACTACCTTAATAAATGTGCCCTGCTTTTGCTTAATCTTTCAGAGTTTATTCATTTTTAAAATATACTTTCTGTATCAGAAAACATCCTTTTGTACTTCTCTTAGTTTTTCCTGAATAATGATTGTGTTATATAAGGTAGCATAAAAATACATTTGAAGTCTCATCATATTTTTCTGAAAAATCTTAATTAGACATTCAGTGCTGGATTGTCCTCTCTCTCCTTAGTCTGAATAAATCTGTGTAAGTTTTCTCCTATTGACTGATTATGCTGCTACGACACTGAATGAAACAAACAATCTTGCTAAGGTTATTTATAATTGTAGAACTGCATAAATGTTATGCTTCAGTGATTTTATGGGCTTCTTATTATGTGGTGCCTGCAGTTTGTAGAAACAGCATATTTTGACATAACGGCTAGCTTGCCATCTGTGGGAAGTTGTGGGCTTGGGTTTTGCTTTGTTTTGTTTGCTCGTGGTTTCTGTTTTTGGTTTCTGGGAGTGTGTTTGTTGGGGGAAATTTGGCCCTTAGGGCTGCCAAAGTACATTTCCTTAACATGTGTTTTATAGCAGTTCTATTTCCTTTTCACTTACAATTTTATTTGGCTTTTTAAGTTATGCTGAGTGCTTGGCCTATTCTTTGTATTTGTTTCCTAATGGCAGTTGGCATAAGATTCAGGAAATCCAACCTAAGTGATCTAGATATGTGTCTAATTCAAACAAATAACTTTGCTTCTAAACTTCCTTTTTCTATTGTATTCTTTAATTCCTATGGGGAATTAAGTGACTGGAATAATAAAGATTTGACTGTAAATTGTTATTTGAGTGGGACAGCAAGAAGAGAGGGCAGGATTGCAATGATTTTTCCTTTTTGTTTTGGAATCAAATCAAGTCATGCTAGATACTTAGGCTACAAGTAACTTCTTGAAGCATAGTGATCTGCTGCACACAATACATTTCATATCCTATCTGTGAATTAAAGTTCAAAAACATAATTTTTGCAATAAAAATATTGCTAAATTTCAACAATAAAAAAACACAGTCCTTTTCTCAGAAAAAGATGTGGCAGCCTCAAAGGGAATGATATGCAATTCCAAAATTTTCCAGTTTGGAGTTGTTCAATGTTCAAAGCTCACCAATATCAGAACTTCATAGTTAAAAATTACTTGAAACAATATTTACTCCTTCACTAAGGAACATGACAGGACAGGGTCTGTACTTACTGAAGAAAGGGTACATCACAATATAGGGTCTACTTACTAAAGAAGGATATGTGGTGTTAAGGAGATTTAATAGGTTTTTCTTTGTAATGTAAATATATTTCTCCCCATTTCATATATAAAAAAAAAATACTTGGATATAAATGGGAACTGCAAACATGTAATAAATAATATTGGAAGTTGCAAACATGCTACACAGGTTGCGCTTACATGGATAAGAAGTTGATCTGTGTGTTTAAAATCCTTAATGAAAAGACATCTCCTGAATTCTATTTATGCTAATCTGACCTTCTGCTTCAAATTACAGAAATGAAAATTCCTTTAATTTGTGACTACTTATGTGCTTTCCTATTTAATTTGAATCTGCCTTTTCAAATAACTCTTAAAGTTATACAGAGAAAGCATTTTGGTCTGGGTCCAATTCTAGTGCTAGCGTGTATTTAGGAACATTTTATGTGGATGAAATTGTTTTTAATTTTATTTTCAAATTATTTTGCAGTCTACTGTTGTGGCCCTGCTCCACCAAAGGATAAAGCCACATCCTTACTTTTATCAACCTGGTGAGTTCCCAAAAGTCATGAAAACACTGCTCAAATATTCAGTACTGGTTCCACATTTTAAATGCTTTACCAAGCCAAAGTCAGATTGTCCAGATTGCAGGCAGATTACAAAGGAAGTCTGATTCTTGACTAAGGCAAGCAGATCACTGTCCAGGATAACAGGCTGCTAAGATAAGGAACTGCTAAGGAGGCTGAAAAGTAACCTTATTGTCCTTCTTCAATTATTCTACAGGTCTAGGATGTCATTCCTTCTGCCACTGCCACATCCATAAGGGATGGACACTGCAGGAGAGGTCCTTCCCATATGTACTAGTATACCACAAGACTTTTCTCTCATGCTAGCTAGAGCCAGGTGTCTTATCCAGGGACTCACTGAACATCGGTTCATTGTACCGATTCAGTTGCATCCCATTTGAAAGTAAGCCAGCTTTAACGGGAAGCACATATGTGTTTTGAAGATGAGTGTTGATACATGAAGCTAGATCCCAAAAACTGGTTTAATTCAAAATTTTTAATCCAAATAGCAAGCTGAAGTGCTGAGTTGTGCGAGCTTCATCCATAATCCTTGCTGCAATCTGACTAAGGCATTTTTCTGGCCCTTGCTCATGGGTAGTGGAGAGGTGCAAACATCTTTTCCACAAAAAACTTGTCTACATTTCAGACTCCTCTGGCCTGAGAACCTGTGCTCAGAACAGGCTTGGGAGTAGCCAAGGCATAGATCTATACAAGAAGGAAGATTCTGACCCTACCTATGAAGAAGATTAAAGACTCCACAAAAGTACCACTGTCAACAGTGTTTCAGTGATTCCAACAAAATAATTTAGAAGTTCAAGCACAAAACACTTACTGTTGGTTCCAGTATGACAAACTGCATATGGTACAGTGCATATGGCTGGTAAGCCCAGCCACTGAGAAGTGAGCTCTATGAAATGTAGCTTGGAATCTGATTTCCTGAATCCACAATGAGTAAGGAGAGTTGTAGTTTGGCTTTTGCAATGCAAGTTTGTTGAATGAAGACAGCAGTTATGGACTCCTACAGCTAAACCATAAAACTTTGAGACCAAAAGTGGTAAAAAGCTATAGAATCGCAGAAAGAAGTTTCTTGTCCAACTCAGCCCTTGTCTGAAGAACTGCCCAAACAACTTGTATTTCACTAAACTATGGTTAAATTGCCTTACTTTCTTCCCTCTCAAATTCAGGGAAATACTTTCACTTTACTTCTCTTATTGATGTATCTAACTTTCTGTTTCCCGCTACCCACTTTCCTGAGAGCTCAAAATAGTGCTGGACCCACAATTCTTGACATCTTAACTGAAATTAAATTGAGATTTTGGGTGTTGGTTTTGATTTTACTGCTAATATTGCCTCTCTGCATGGCCCTGGAAAGGTTTTGAAATGTTGAAAGTGGTCATGGCTGAGATGAACTAGTGAACTGAGGACAGGAGAAGCAATCAATAACACATGATGAATACAATTTGTCATGCTGCTACCTCCCAAACATCTTTGGGATGTAATTGCCTGCATCAAGACACAGACTGCATTCCTCCTTTTGGCTTTCTTTTTCACTGTGCAGCACTTTTTAGATCCTGTTTCTTTTGCTATTTCTCTTAGCATGATTGAGATTATTATAAATAATTCATTTCTTCCTCTCTTAAGCATGCATCTGTCAGACTGGAGGGCCAAAATGTTCATTTAAATAGTTCCCTGAAAATTAAGCCATCCCTTGTCTTCTATTGCCCATCATCCTAATGAGAGTTCCTCATGCCAAACTGAACTGCCCCCACCTTAGTAACTGTCAAAATCTATGTCATCACCAAACTAAATACTTTTTTAAAAAAATAGTGAATATCCGTATATGTCCAGAAATCCCTTGCATAACTACTTCACATATGTTACACCATATATATCCATAAATATTTCTCCAGCAACACAATTACCTCTGAAAAGTGGGGGCAGGCTAGTGGGTCATGCCAATCTGTTAAAAGAGGAAAAAGGTAAAATTCTCAACCAAAACAACCAGACAAGCATCTAATACTTAACTGGCGTGTTTTGTATATAACTAGGAAGGTTCTTCTGTGATTTGAACTTCTAAAAGTTTACGTGAAAAATACAATACTTTCAGCCTAATTTTCACTGAACAGTCTCACTGTTACTTCTCAGTTCCACAAGCCACCTTTGAAATAAACTTCTTAAATTATTATGAAAGACAGAGTGTGATTCAAGTGTATATTACTGTTGCTATTTAATTCCTTTCTGTAGATTTCACTTTTATATATGCATAAAAAAGTGTCCTGTTTATATTACTCTAGACATAGTCTTTTAAAATATCTTGTGTTATTGTTGGCAAGGGAACATTATAGTGTGGATAATGACGGAATAATAACTTTGATTTTGAACTTCTATTACTTAAAATTTTGCAGCATTTCCTGAATAGGCTGTACACTGGAGCTTACTTACTCTGTAATTGCAATCCTTACCTTGAAGGCATTTTTGTATACCTAGCATCCAAATGGAAAAGAGAGGGAATTGAAGTATGAAGATGTATTGTTCTTTCTTCTGGTTATTCTCAGAACGGCTGGATTCAGCAAGGATCTTAGAGGCTCCTCATCTGAAAACTTTTGAGGGGGTTTTCCTAGAGGACAACTAATTCATGTTCAGGGTTCATATCTGAATTTGCATCTTCATAAGAAACAGGCAATTAATGCAGCTCCATTATACTGGAGTCTAATTACAGATGGCTCTGTGTAAGGAATCTGCCACTGACAGTGAACCCAAAGGAATTAGCACAGTTCAGCTATGCCAACACATCTTAATATGACCCCATATGCATCTGTTCATGACAGTTGAGAAGTGAGTTTCACATTACCTTGTACTCCATTATTTCAATAATTTTTTACTGATTTAACATCCTCAGGCTGGATCGATGGGCTGAGACCAACAGTGTGAGGTTCAACAAGGTCAAATCCTGGGGCCTGCACCTGGGTCACAACAACTCCATGTGTCACTATAGGCTGGGGGAAGAGTGGCTTAAAGGACCTGCCCAGCTGAAAAGGACCTGAGAGTGTTGTTTGACAGCGGCTGAACATGAGCTGGAAGTGTACCCAAGTGGCCAAGAATGCCAGTGGCCTCCTGGCTTGTACTAGAAATACTGTGGCCAGCAGGACCAGGGAAGTGATTGTCTCCCCGTACTCAGCACTGGTGAAGCTGCACCTCAAGTACTGTGTCCAGCTCTGCTTCCCTCACGACAAGAAAAACATCAAGGTTGCAGAAGAGGGCAACAAAGCTTGTGAAGGGTCTAGAGAGTGAGTCTTATGATGAGTGCCTGAGGGAGCTGGGGTCATTTAGCCTGGACAAAAGGAAGTTCGGGGTGACTTTGTCAGTCTCTACAACTACCTGAAAGGAGGTTGTAGCAAAGTGGGGGTCATCCTCTTCTCCCAGGTAACTGGGAACTGGATGAGAGGAAATGACCTCAAGCTGTGCCAGGGAAGGTTTAGGCTGGACATCAGGAGGAATTTCTTCATGGAAATGGTAGTTAAACATTGATATGGACTGCCCAGAGACGTGGTGGATTCACCGTCCCTGGAGGCGTTCAAGAAAAAACTGCACATGACAGTGCCATGGTCTACTTGACAAAGTCATGATCAGTCAAAGGCTGGACTTGATGATCTCAGAGGTCCTTTCCAACCTAAATATTTCTGTGATTCTTTGATTCTGTGATCACTGGCTGCACCTATAATCCACCCATGAAGACATCATTAGCTGGCCATATATATGTATGTCTAGTCTTGTAAACTGTTTTAATGGAAACATACTTATAAAACTGGGATGAAAAAACATTTCCAATTACCTGGTGATTGCCTGGTGATATATTATGAGTACTCTGTTATCCCTGACAGAAATGATAAGGATCTTTCAGTTGTGTTTTCTTGGTGAGAAATTTCTGTAAGACCACCCATTTATCCCGCTGCACTGAGCTGAACATTTTACCCGCTTTTAGCTGCTAAACTGCCTAGGCCTATATCCCACTATGCTCAGTTTTTGTATTCTTCAGAGGTTAATTCAGTTTTGGACTAGGTCAGTTCTGTGAACCCTTTAAGCCCCACTACGCGCTGGAGAAACCGGTTTGGAGATACGGTAGGTGGCGCTATTTCCCATGAATCAGGAATGACTTGTTCTTAACGGGAGAGGAAAAACTTGTTGATAAAAAATATGCAGTAATAAAATCTTAGCTTCTCTACAATCACAGAAAATGCAGCAAAGTATATTTTAATGCACTCTGTTCACGACTAAAACACACCTTATACAGAAAAGGAAAATAATGCAGTACCAGTAAGTAGGCAGCTGTGATGTTCTGATGCTAAGAAATACCGAGGTAGAGCAGATCCCTTCAAGACTTTGAGTGTCTGTGATGAATGGGTAACATTACCTCCACACTGGTCCTGAGAATAGAAAGCACTGTGGGAGTACTGTAGATACTGAGGTAATAATATCTCTTTACAGAAAATCTCTATTTTTCTATTTTATCTTTTATAGAGAACCTCCCAGAGAAAGTATCCCTCAAGGGTACGCATTTTCAGGAGTTAGATCATAGACTGTCATAGGCTGGGACAGTGGCTGTAGAAGGGGAGAGGTATGCTTAGGCAGAGAAGGATCTTAGGGCTGGTTTCCTACATCTGCACTGTTAAGCAGGGATCTCCAGTCCTGCCCTTTGTGACATCTTCCATTCACAAGGTGATACAAAGTTCATTGCCACAGGGCACCTCATGTACTGACCTTTAAGATTTTGCCGCCTATTCATTTTATCAAGCACAAGTATAGATATAGCCATACTCAGTAATCTGGTTGAATAGATCCAGATCAACCAATTAGTATGATAATGGAATTTAACTGTTCTTCTCCTTCTATAGATGAAATGTAGTAGTAACTCCCATACTGGCATTGTTCCTCAGTTTTGTCATAAGATATGCAGGAGATCTTACTGTCTCTTGTGCTTAAATGGCATAGGTGCTGTTATTATGAACAAGAACATTTCAAGGATTATTACTTAGCCTCATGTGGAAATAATTCTGAAAAACACTATTAAATCACCAGGAAGTGTCTCTATCATTAAGGATGCACTTGAACATAGATCTCTAATTTTTATTGGAAATAGCCAATATGCTTACATATCAGACAGAAAACTGTCTACAGATAGAAGAATAACATAGCCAGAAAATGGGAAGAATAAGAAGGGAGGAGAAGGAGATGGAAGAAAGATTGAGGTAGAAATAAGAAAAAGATTGAGTACATAGAGAAAGAGACTTATTAGCCAGCACTCTTTTTTTGTCTGAAAAGGTAAGGAGCAAAAGAAGACTTGTCAGAGATGCTCTAAATTTGAAGCTATACAATAGGAATATATTAGCCTTTCTTTTTAACCTGTAGCATGTAGCAACAGTTAATTAAATTAAGGGCAATAAAGTTAGAAGAAATGAAAGGATAAGTCTTCTTTATGCAGTACATAATCAATTTGTGGTATTCACAACCACCGTAGGTCATGTAGACAGGCATTGTGGTTGGATAATTTTATGACTAGCAATAACATTTGCAACTCTGTCAACTTAGACAGTGATAGAAAGATAATCAAAGAGACACCTGGAAGAACACTGCCCCAAGAACTCAAAGGTCTGTTATATTATGAAGGACTCAGTACCAGCTCAAAATGTCACATCATTTATCAGTGTGTGAGTGCGTAACATGCAGAGAATTAAAGGCTATTACATCCCAATTTTAATAATCAGTAAATAGATGGTCAAGGAATAGATAAACATCCTGTTCTCTTCTTGATCAGTGATCTTCCAAATTATGCTAAATAAGTTTCCTCGAGTAGTACTTTCTTCTCTCTTCCTGAAAATGTCAGTGTGCCATTGGGGCCTGATGGTCTCCCTAGAGTTCTGGCTTTCAAATTTGTTTGGTTTTTTCTAAGACTTTTTCAAGGTCGAATCTTATAATCAAGAAGGCAAAAAATGGTTCTCTTCCCCTTCATTGTTAATATCTAGTGACACTCACTTAGCACCCTTTTCCGTGTGAAGACGCAAGCAAAAATATCAACAGCTGGGACTTACATCATAAAATTGAGCATGGCTAGATCACATCTCATCAGTGTTCACCTCCAAAAGAGACCAAGGAGAAAAGGTTTCCGTAATCTTTTATGCACTTGTTTCACACCATCACTGATCAAGGCTGACCTGTCTGATTTTGTCTATCCGTTGAAACACAAGATATTGTTTCAAGCAATGCTGTGATCTTCTCAGGATCATTTCTTCTTCTGAAATAGCATGGTTTTACTTTGTAAACTATGTATCCATTGTTATCAATCTAGACAATTTGCAGCTTAAAAGAAAAAGACTTTCCAGATCAGCATTCTTTCTTGCAACAACTTGCTCAAATGATTTCAGAAGTGTCATGTGTCAGGCACTGTCAAACAAATCCTCAGCCAATAAACTGTATTATCCATTTTTCTATACTGTTTAAAACAGACACAGTTTTTGAGCATGCTCCTTCCTGAAACCAAGTGAAAATGAAAGTGTTTTAAATCAAGAGTCAGTTTTAAGGCTGAGCAATCAGAACAGTTGGCCACTGTATGAAGTTAGGTAGCAATGTAGCTCACCTTATAAATGCATGAAAGGAAGAATTTGACCACTTAGTCTCTGCTAGCATTCACAAGAATCCGCCTATTGTTCTACTGATTATGTTAAAACATATATTTCATTTTAACTACCATGATTTTCTTCCTGGAAAGGAAAATCAAAGTGGAAAACAGACAATTTAGGAAGTGTATAATGAAAAATATGAAAATTATGAACCTAAAAAAACCTCTACAAATTTTAGGCTAAGTAACATGCATATGTGAATATGAAATCTGACCTCCTTTTGAAAAAAGTCAGTAAAGTATTCAAAATATAGTTCCATATACTCGCAACTGTGAGAAAGCAGATAAGAGGGTAATGTACATGATAATGGGTAGAAGGTTCCAACAATGAGATACGAAAGATATTTGGATCTCTTTGTCCATACTCAGCCTAATGATCTCTGAGTACTGTAAGAATCCTCCCTTCAAAAGGGAGTTCACAGGCTCGACTGTTGATTCATGTAGTTATCAAATTGCAGAGAAGGTATTGTCATTTAAAAGGTTAAAATAAAAATTAAATCAGAGATAATTTTGACCAGTCTTTCACATCAAGTTTTCTGTCAAATATGGGCTTATTTGATACCACTTATCTCAAAAGGTACTCTTTCCTCAAGTTCTGCTGAGTGCGAGGTAGCAGAACATAAGCCAGCCTTCCCAATAACTTGCCTACCAATTGTCATTTCTAGTAAGACATCTTAATGCCACGCTCAGGCAGCTTTGTACCATTTTGTATTGAATTTGAACATAAAAGTCAAATGTCTTGCCTCAGATAGACACAGATTTTGCATAAGTTAAGGCTCCCTCTTTGAACAGACGTGACATCCACAGAAGTCTTGAATGAGAAAGCACTGAAGGAAAAGGTCTACTTTTGAAATGTGACATATCAAAATCTCCTCTCAAGTGCTGTTAAAAGGTTTGTAATGGGACCAATTAGTTCATGGCAAAGTCGAAGGGGATATGGGGAAATCTTGAATTTCATGTATTTATGTAGCAAGACAGAGTATGAACTGCCTTTAAACCCTGAATACCCTGCATATGTTGATTTAGACTTCTTAAAAGTGGATAAACATGAATTCAACTGATTGTTTGGTCGACATTGGTAATTATTTTCCTATCAGATTGTGTGGCTCAAAAAAAAAAAAAGAAACGAGTTTAAAGTAAAGCAAATAATTTCAGATTCTTTACCACACCTGTATTTCATTAGTTTATTTTGTGAAAGACACATGAATTGATAAAAAACATTGTGATACTTTTTGAAATATGTTTTTAGTTTAAACTGTCCTAATCTCTCTTAGTATGTACTTTGACATTTACATTCATTTTATCATGTTTGCTTTAAAAAATCCACACTGACAAGCACTAGTACAGGTAGTTCTATACCAACAGCTTGAATCCTGTGGTATTCATATGCATGTTTGTGTGTACAAACTACCAAATTGTCCCTGATTTGAAGTTAACATTGGCAGACAGTGCTTCATGCATAGCCAATAACTACATTTGCATAACCACAAATTTCACAGAGAACAATTATCACAACCTGAATAATGATCCAGTAAACATATGTTCAGGTCAATACCCTAAAAGGTAAAATGTCTGTTACATTCAATTCAGTGGGAAATAAAACAGAAACTGTGAACCTTTCCAGGTTCAGGGAATTTTTTTTTGCCTTGTTTGTTTGTTTGGTTTTTTGTTGTTTTGGGGGGGGGTTGTTGTTCTTGTTGTTGGGGTTTTTTTGTTTGCTTTGGTTTGGTTTGGTTTTGGATTTTTTTCCCAGTGTTTTTTAAATAATTTTAGCACTATTAGCAAAACAGCAAATTGCATATCGGAACATTTTCTCTGTGTGTGTAGGTCCCAGAACCTTGCCACATAACTGGCTTCATGTCTTACTATTTCTGATGTAAAATTGGCCAGTCATTAGGCTCAGTTCTCAGTGCTTCCAAGCTACTCCTTTTCTTCTCTCTCAGCGCTTACAGATGTTCCTGACTTGTACTTAAGTGGGATTTTAAATATACTTTGTCCTTCTGAAGTACTTTTGCTTTTAAAGCTACCTCATCAGTCCAAACTACTTTCCATTGCATCATATTTCAACTGAACAACTTCAGTTATGACTTGCCAGGAACAGAATTTATAAATAAAATTGTTAGTTAGAATAAGCTTAAGAGGAATGTTATCTTCCTACCAGAAAATTTCTGATCATGTGTCTGTCCAAGGAGAAAGAGAAGAGTTGAAGGATAATGATTTTGTAATCAAACAGGAGTCTGGTCCCTGAGTGATCAGAAGTGGGACATGGGGTTCCCATTGCTGTGCCTAGTTGAGTCATAAACTGTCAGGCATGATGATTTGGAAACACTTTGGGTAATCCTTGAATGTCACCAAGGTCTGACTCAGCAGAGCACTTAAACACTGGCTTGTCTTTAACTTGACATGTTTAGGTGTCTTGGAGCTTAAATATCTGAATAGAAACAAAAGGAGTGAGCATCTTGCTTGGTATGTAACAGTACATGATTTCTACTTGCAATTAAAGCATGTACAGTGACAGAGTAGACTTCAAAATATCTGTGAGAGAGACATAAGGAAAGTAGGCTCAATTTTTGTAGTACTAGAAGATTAATTCCACTGAGATTTCATATGAATTTTCATTTATTATTTAGACCTAGGAAACAGAGAGCCCAGAGGACATAAAAGAAATTCTTCTAATTAAAGCAGAAGATATGTGGTTGGAAGACTCAGACACAACTCCCAGGGCTGCCACAGTATGTGACCTTTAGGCTTTGGGGAAAAAAATAGACACACAAAGACCTTAACTTTTTCTTTTCGCAGTCTGGCATGGGTGTAATTCCAATGCAAGCATGTGTAGGGAGTAAGGATCTGTCCTTCTCTTTCTCCCTTCCTCCCTCCATCATGATTTAACAAGTGAAGAGGCTCATGGTGAAAAGCAAAACAGGAGAAAACTTCATGATCCCAGATGCTATCTTTTCTCTGGCTTTCAACGTACATTTCTAAAGCTGTAGTTAAACTAGCACGACAATGCAGATTCAGTAGTTCTTGGTACTGCAACAGAAAAATAGAAAAGTTCCTTAATGGATTTGGGTGTCAAAATAAAGCTCTGTTTGCTTCGCTGCCCTCTTTATTCTCCCACTAAATTCAAGTCTGTCCATAAATGCAGAAAAATATTAAGTATTTAACAAAATAATCTGAAAATTTGAGACTTACAGAAGAAAAAAGATTTACAGATGTGGAGATCTAAATTTTTTAAGGTGCAGTAAAAGCTATTGCTGCCTTTATATAAATACTGTGCTGGAGTCACAACGTAGTACAAAATACAGAAGATAAGCATGAGCTCTATTTTTTTACTAACACGGTAATTTATAGCATTGTTTTCAATGGAACTATTTCAGAGAATGAAAGCACCTGGATTTCTTCGTTTAAAAATTGCAACCTGGCACTAGAATGTTATCTGTTCACCTGTTACGAACTCATCAACATTTAATATTATGCATCATTTTCCCGAAAGAGTGGAATCTAAGATTTATGTGGCGGTTTATATAGAGGAAAATACTTTTGACTCTGTAGACAAATACCAGAACTGGTTTCCTTTTTTTGTATTATTCAATTTTCAAATGAAACAAAGAAAAAAATCCTGTAAAAAGGACAACTAAGCTGTGGAACTCTTTGCAATTCAATATGTAAAGCTTGACCAGATCAGGAGTTTAAAAACAAAAACTAAATTAATGAAGACTAGGTCATTAGTGGCTGCCCAGGTGCAATCCAGGTCAGAAATTCCTGACCAACTGGAAGCTAGGAGAGCACACCAGAGACAGTCAACCATACACAGCACTGTACCTGCAGGTAGTAGACAGAGACTTTGAACAAACCAAGGGAATGGCAGCTCTTACGTGTTTTAGGAACAGGCAGTACAAAGGAAGGGAGTACAACATCGGGCCTTGTGAAATCCAAGCACAAAGAAGCTTTCAGTGAGTGTCGAGAAGGCACCAAGCCCTCACTCACATGACTTCATATTCCAACGCAGACAGCAGTAACAAATACAGGGTGTCCACTGCTCTAGCATTTATTAATCTTCAACCATCAAGAATCCCTGAAAACCATTATCGTCTGACTCGAGTCAGTTCAGTACTTAAGCTTCTGTAATCCTACCTGTCATCAGGATCTAAGCTCAGCATGATAAAATCACCAGCTCCCTGTCTACACTACCTCTGATTTTCAATTATGAACTCTGACCTCTTGCATTTCCACAGTGTACCTTGTGTTACAGGTCAGTTTTGAAGGTCCTAGACATCATCTTACCTGCAGACACTGCCACCAACGTTTTGTGTTGAAATGTAGCAGCAGGCCTTTCAAGTGCCTACTTCTTCTATAAGAAAATAGCCATTCTAAAAATAGAGTGTTAAGTCCTAGGGTTGAGCAAAACCTGCTAAGTCAGAGAAAGAAAAAGTCAGCTAGGTAAAAACTCTGGTGTCTGTGAAAAAATAAGTAAATTAGTGGGAAGCTAGAAAAGTATTAGTCCTGTCAATGGTTGTGTTGGATCTGATGTCACTATGCTTTCTCTGTACTTATTTTATCTTTGTGAAAAGACAGTAGTTAATTTGTTACCACAAGGTAATCCTTATATTTCTGTGTCTTGTATTTCAGTTTATAGAAGATATTTACACAGTTTCATAATCAAATAGTTAAGAAATGAGAAGAACATGATTATGTGGTTGTGACTGTATGCCAATGTCTACACATATTTAATTTCTCTTTCTCTCTCTAGGGATGAATTCTTCTTCTGGTCACATCAAGGTAAATCCTGAGAAATTTGATGGTTATTGAGATGTTTCCTTATAGCCTGTTCTAAGCTAAATCAGAGAGTTTGACTTACAGGGAAAGGAGAAGAGACAAACATGACTTCAGCATCATGTTTCACTTTTTAAATGGTTTCTTTTTATTATATGATATAATGTGGGACCACGAGAGGATTCCCATCCCACCAAGAAGGGCTTCCAATTACCAGCACTGTAAACCAAGTGATGATTGAGTTAGTGTCTTGGTGCTCTAATTCCACATTAGTTGCAAGGACTGGGATGAAGAAATATGATTAGTTGCTGTAGCCAGATGCAAAGCACTGATACCTTTATGCTGTTGGTCATCTCATCTCATCTCATCTCATCTCACCTCATCTCATACCATTTGTGTTTTCCTCTTGTCCATTTTATCTTTCTTCAGCAATTGGAAGGCTAAAGGGGAGCATCTGGATAGGTTTGGGAATAAATTCCACAGCGCTAATCTCCGTGAGATATTTTTGTGTGCTCAACTTCAATACAACATGCTATTTCAACTGAGTTTTTTTTTAGAGGGCCCTGCTAGATAACCAAGTCTGAATAAACATCTGGAGTTCTTCATCCAGAGTTTTTTCCTTGGTAATTTATGCTTCCAGCTTTTCAACAAAGTTTTTCCCACATTAACAGAGATTATGCAAAATCTAACTACAAAGGAATAAAATCTCCCTGCCTCCAAGCTTCAGGGAATACCTAGACTGATTTTTGTGTTCATTTTTTCCCTTGTTGTTTCTTATGATCAAAACAACCGCAGACCACTTTTAATTGCAGTATCCCTATCTTTCGCTATCAAAGTTATGTCTTCATTCCCTGTGCCTGGTTCCCTGGAAAAGCAGCTCTGGGATGGTTAGGGCGAGGTGGCCACCAGAGGGAGCCCAAGGAGCCTCCAAAGTGTAACCGAGTCAATGTTGAGAGAAAAAGCAAGACAGAGATGCGAAAAGCTCTTCTGTACCATGTGTCACTCGCGGGGGGTGTGAGTCACTGGGGTAAGAATACACGATATGGCACCAGAGATGCTCACAACCATAGGAAAGCAAACCCAGCTGATAAAAATAGATATAAAAGGAAAAGAACAAAGTGAAAATACCGTGAGGCCAGGTAAACTGACAGTTCTGACAACAGGACAGCTCTGATTTATTTTAGCTATAAGTCAGATCTGGAAAGTGTGAAGGGTTCAGTGGTTCTGTGTTTCCTCTTCTTCTTCCCAGTATCAATGTGTTTCAAAGCTCAGACTGAAGCCAATTAGTTAATTTTGTTTCTTCAAGAAGAGAGAATTTGGGATGATTTTATCAAAATTTTAATGATTTTTATTAGACAGGGATGGTCCATTCAGTTAGAGACTTCCTCCCCTATCTGCAGTTACAGACCAACCTGACCTCATGGGAAGAGGTTGTGCTGAAAGATTTTGAAGGACTGCTGCAACTAGCTTTGTGACAATTCTTTCCATGCCCACAAGCACATGAGAGTCAGTCATGACTCTGATTTCCTTATCATTTCAAGATTAAATCTGTAGTTAACCTTAAAATGGGCAACCGCTTTCATAATTTCAACCTTTGTCAAGGCTTGTAAAATAGTAACAAAATACACACACACATGCACATATATACACATTTATCCATTTATAGAATTCTTCTCTATCTCCTTGTTATTAATACCTACCTAATTATAGTAGTGTTTATAGTAGTAATTGATCTTTTTAATTTAAAATCATTTGGTCCTCCTTGGGCTACACATAAAAGTGACTCAGCCTTCTGCTGCTTAGGACTTCTGCTTCCACCAGTCTTCCTCCACCTGGAAACAGATGTGTGTTCTGCATACATATTTGAGCTAGAGTTAGAGTTCTTAAAAGCTTGGTTTCTGGCTAGAAGCAATAGGGACTTTTCTCTTGGAAAGGTGTGTTGTTGCAAGGCAGTGCTAAAACTGATGTGCCATGTTTGGGAGTGGAGGAGCTCCTGTGTTCTTATATATTTTTGAATAGCTGTCTACTTCCCTTCTTTAGTGTTACTTGAAGACAGCTCAGCTTCTGTACTGAACAATACTTCTTTTTTTTTGCTAAAATTATCCCTCTGCTGAAGAGTGATAGATTCTGGATGTGTCACGGGTTATATATCTGTAGTTAGATAAGGGGGTATGTTCTCCATTAATGATATAGTCTGAGCATGCTTATAGTATACCTTCTTTTTTTGTGTGTGTGAGTCTAAAAATTAAGAAAATTAGTGACAATCCTTTCTTTCAGAGCTTTAACTGAATCAGCAAAGCCCCATATTCAGAGTTAATCTTGCTAAAAGCATCAATTTGATTTAGAATATTGAAGGCAGGTAGCAGATTTTGCTGCTTTCAATATCTCCCTGAGAAAGGGATTAATGTCTAAACAATGGGAATACTTTTAGAAGGGAAAAGTGTGAAAATCTTGCTTCTTACTCTTCTGTCTCCATGATACATGATTTGTGGCCAATGGTACAGTTAACGGGAAAACATTTGTTCAATTTTTCTGAAAGTTTCATAATAGTTTTAATCTAAAACAAGAAAAAAAAGAGCTGAAAATTGACACCATGGATATCAGAATATTTAGCAAACATTGCTATTAAACATTAATAAATTAGGTACAAGAAAAGAACCAAATCAATACGTAATGTCAATGAAATGCTACAGAACTTAAAGCATACAGCTGTACTGGGGTTTTCTTCATTTTTTTTCATTTACTATGACCTGCCCTAGAAGGCAGAAGTAACTTTTGTTTTTTGCTGATAAATTCCTTGGGGTGGATTTAATTAAATCAATACTAGATGATCAGCATTTACAGATATATATATACAGAATTTATTTAGAATAATTTGGTTGCAAAGGAAAACAGGTATGTAGCCATTTTGATTGTGATTATCCATAGCAGTATGGTAATATAAAAACATGAAAACATTGTCCAAGAAAATGTATAAGAGAGAGATAGAGAGAGAAGAAGAAGAGTTAAAGGGAAAAGAGAGAAGGGAAGAGAGAGAAAAAAGAAAGAATTTATAGTCACCACTCAGAGGTCTTTGATGAACTTGGTTGTTGTCACTGTTGTCTCTGGTGTCTTGATCTGTTGGGGAGTGGTGTGGGAAAGTAGCTCTTGAAACATAAAATCCCATGGGTTTATATACCCTCAGAAACCCTCCCGGTGCCTCCCCTGTGTGTGTGTGAGGGGGTTGTTTTGCACAGTTACTCTGGTTTTGCAGGGATCTGTAGGTGCTGGATTTTGCAAAGTCATTTTAGGCTTGGGAGGAGGGGGGGGGGGGGTGCTTCAGGGGCACTCCTGTTGAGAGTGAGGCCTTTTCTGGGTTAGTGGCTGGTGTGTGCACATGGGGGCCTCCTTCGACATAGCCTGGCCCATGGGAGACAAATATCACTCACAGAGAGTACCACTGGTCTCCTTTCAATAGGCATCACAGACCCAGAGAAGCATCACATATCTAAAGAGTCACCCCCCAGGCCTCCACAAAGTTAACAGTTTGTGGACTATTGCCTCCTCCCCTCAGCCTTTATCTTCGCTCTCCTGGCTTCTTTGCACAGGTCGCTGTAGTATCAATGTTTTAAGGCAATTTAAAAAGTCCAATTTTTGGACACCATTTTTGTTTGTTTACTTGTTTTGGTTTTTTGTGTTTGGGGTTTTTGTTGCTGTTATTTTTGTTAGAAGCAGAAATAGGAAGGAAATAAAAATAGTCCTTTGGTAAAATACTGTCACAAGGTGGTTCTGAAATTGGGGCATGTACAATGAGTTTGAAGTAGATTTTAATTGCAGACTATACAAATCTCAAAGATATGCTATTCAAATACACATAGCTTATATATGTGTAATACAGAACACATTTTCTCTAGCAAGTGAAGAAGCAGCTAGAGAACAGTCACGCACCCTGACTGCCCATGACCACTGCAGAAGTAACTGGAAATTATCAGTTCACTTGAAAGTCCAATCTGCTCCCTGAGACTCATAGTAGAGAACGGGATCAGCTGCCCTTTGAAACTTCTTTTCTACCCTCTTGACAAAAAAGAGTACCTAGATGATTAGCCTTCAAGGTCTAGAGAAATTTATAATGGTGAGTTAGATGATTAGTGGGTTTAGACAGAAGGATACACTTACCCCAAAGCCTTGCATACCTCTAATTTGAATTGCCAAGCAATTTCCACATGAAAGACCCACTGAACATCAGTTTCTTTCACTAGATATTCTCTTTTACTCAGTCTATATTCCCACTGTAATCAAGAACTCATTGTATCAAACTTTCTTTAGGATAATGGGAAGAATAAACTGTATTGACTTAGCTATTCAACACAAACTTTCTATTCTTTTCTAGTACTGAACATTTACTGTTTTATATTTAACCCAAAGACTGTACTTCTTGCTTTTTTAGTGATTATTTAATCAGACATCTATCTCCTATCACATTCGGGAATAACAGATCATGGTTAAGAATAACAGTATTATCCTTCAGTTTTAATTGAAATATTAAGATCACCCTAAAGCCACTCTTCCTCATTTCCTTTAATCTAATAGAATTAAGCAGATCATGCCTGAAGATCAATAACAGATCCTCTAAACCACCCTAAGAGATTCTGCTGACAGCTGCTCCAGATCTTTCTAGATGGTCTCCTCCTAATTTTTAAGTTCTGCTTCATCATGCACATACTACATTTATTGTGACAACATTCTTGTTCTAAATCCTTCTTCTGCCTCCACAGAACACTCTTTTGTTGAAAATATAGGAAGAAATACTTTAAGAACTCAGCATAGTGGAAGAGGGAGTCCTAATTGCCTTTTGAGCCATAAAAATAAGGTTATGTATGGTCTTTTATATGTACATTGATTTTATTGTTTGTTTGTTTGGTATTTTTGTTATATATACAGAGGTTTATATCGAAGGTTTCAACATGAGGAAGCATGGCTCAACCCTAAGCTAAGTAACCTGTCCTTCATGTGTATCTTCATGCCAAAAAAAGATCTCATCAAAGAAGATTAATATCTTACTAATTTTCCCCTGAGGGTTCAAAAAAATTAACTACTGATCACTGGCTATTCTTTTATTTTTTTACGTTTTGCAGACACATTATGATTAGATGACCCATCTAAGTTCAAAGAGCAAGTATATTGCAAAAGAAGTAGTAAATTCCAATCTCATTGAATACAGTCTTGTGTTCTGGATACTGGAGTCCACCATCTTAACATCAGTGTCCAGAAACAATGAGAAGCTCAGGCAGAAGCTCATATATGCAGATAGAAACTTTCATTCTCAAACATTCAAGTTTAATTGTGGGCTACAAATACAAAGCTGCCATCTGGTATTTCTGAGAAAAAGAATAAA
Organism: Manacus candei; assembly: GCF_025592945.1. Taxonomy (NCBI): domain Eukaryota; kingdom Metazoa; phylum Chordata; class Aves; order Passeriformes; family Pipridae; genus Manacus; species Manacus candei. The sequence goes on along the minus strand of NW_026138097.1, from coordinate 33,657,368 downwards.
AAACTGTGAAGAAAAAAACCCACTCAATATATATTTGCTTATGGTATTTTGTAGTCATTATCATTCAGGTTTTTTTGAAATGTGTTAGTAGCTTGAAAAATTCCTGTTACAACATAAACATTTATTATAAAAATATTTAATTTAAAAGAAGTTTTGAGCAAAAGACAATGACAGTAAAATGACACTTCCTTCCAATGGTGAACTGAAATGGAGGGAATGGCTTTTGGAAATTAAGTATTTTTTAATTAGAGGTTTTAATTTCTGTTTCAGTTATAACATGAAACCTGTACTATATTCAGAATGAAAATGTATCTCATGAAAACCAGTAAGAACTCCTGTCCCTGACTTTATTGGTACAGTTTATTGGTAATAGTTTTTCTTTCTTTTCTAGCAATTAAGTCATGCTGCAGCATGATTGTCTCGGCAAGTGGTCCAAATGCTAGTGGAATGTCCTCTTCATGTCAGTTCTCCACCGCTGGATGAATAATCAAAGCTACATGTGCACTTTCTCCCATTATCTTTTTACAACAGGAAAGCAAGAAGTAAAGGGACAAACGCTGGGGTTCTGGCTGAGTTATCTCAGCTGGAAAGGAGAAAGGAGAGGGAAACGGGGGATGGAATCAATTCCGTATGTGTCTATGTATCTCTTTCCTGTCAGTGATTCAGTTCTCTTATTTCTAGATTAAAAAAAAAAAAAAAGACATACCACAGCTGGATTCTCTTGTGTTTCCATCTAATTCCAGAAGCATCGTGTTATTAAATGAATGTTAGAATATAATTTTATAAAAATTCAAAACACAAAGAAGAGAAAGTTTCCATGTAATCCATCTTCCTCATCTTTTCTGAAATTTTATGCTGGTGTTCCTCTGACAGTATCACAACATTCATGAAAGCAGACAGGGCTTTTCAATTGGCTATTTTTATAAAGGGTAAACACTGCTTAAGTAAAAGCAATTCTTCTATTTTTACATGAGAAAAAGATTGAATCAGAGAACCTTACTATTGAAAATTACAATGAAAACAAGAAACCAAGAAAATAAAAAAACTTGCCATGCAAACCCCAAGCATGAGCAATAATTTCAAAATTAGTGGCAACTTCAAAAAATATTAGTTTTCTCTTTCTACACCTTTTGTCTACTTTAGTTAAAGAACATTCTGCTTTTTTTCCACTATTTTTACAAGGTTTCAATCACCTACTTCTTATTTCCTAAAGGCAGGTCTGTCTTGGAGCCAGCTGGCATTGGCTCTACTGGACATGGGGGAAGCTTCTGACAGTTTCTCGCAGAGGTGACCCCTGTATCCCCTGCACTACCAAATCCTTGCCACACAAACCCGATAGATCTCTTCACACTACCAAATAATAAAAAATAAAAATATAAAAATAAGATTAGTTCAACATTTTTTGTACGTGCATGCTTTCATTACACTTTCTGCTCAAATGTGTTATCTGTATTTCTTGTTCTTGGCTGCTCAGCAAACTTAAAATTGCACTGCAAAGGGGGTTATATTTTCTTTGTGAACTAAAAAGTATAAGTGACTATAAATACAAGACTTATGCAGTGGGTAAAGGCATTCTGATAATTTTACCAGTGAAAAATAGTACTGGGTTAAAGGGAATCAGAAAGGGACTGCAGAAGAAATTACAGTCATCTGAGTGTCAAATATTCAAGGCATATCTGAGCAATGAAATGACCCAGTTGAAAATGGTAGGCCAAGAAAATCTGCATTTGCATAATACAAAAAGAAGAGCTAATTAATTCTAATAAAAGAATGAGATTATTTGTATTTTTAAAAAGACATGAAAACAGATAAATTTCTCTAACTTTGGGCAAATTAAACAGAGGTGTCTCAGATAAGAGCAATATCCTTACACCAGAGGGAAAAGGTACTCAGGAAAACAAATTACTTTTCCAGGTGCTTAGAGTCAGAAATGAATTTGAATCACACTGCTCGACAGACAAAATCATGTTTTCTGACCCAGATAGCACACTGCCTACAGATTTTCCTAAAATGATATCCAATACAAGATATGAGTATCAGGGACCCATCATTTTTATATGGAAGAGTTAGGCATGGCCCAAACACAGAAACTTAGTATTTAACTCTCTTTATTCATCAATCACTATATAGCATCTTCTGTGTTACAGAATTCATTTGTCAACAGCTGGATAACAGTATGTGCTAATGAATTTACATGAGATAACACATGCAAAAATAAGTAAAACTCCTACCACAGACCTTGCTTCTTAAAAAAAAAATAAAATTCACTTTATAACTAGGGAAGTGAAGGTGTTGTTTTCAGGGTCTTCATGCTACTAATAGACACATCCTGAATGCAACTGTGTTTTGAAAAAGGTAGAATCACAGGGGGCACTTAGCTGAAGCCTGGGGAATACACATTTCTGTACTGCAGTAAAAATTCTGTGCTGACTTGACCAACAAGAAAATTTTTCCTCCCTCTCTCCTAGAAGTATGTTTAAGGCATCGTTCATTCTTAATTTGACTGACCTATAGCATGACGAGCTTTCAAGCATGGCAGAAGTCTTGCAGAAGAAGTCTGCTTCTGAGAGAAACACACAAAATGGGAGTATTGTAGACTGCACACACAGCAACAGTCACATGCATGTATGTGCACGCACACACACACAGATTGGTAGCGTACATGGCTTTGTTTTTGTGGCATGCAAATAAAACAAAATACAAATAACTTTTTACTACACATTATTGCCAGGGTTCCACATTCAAAAAAAAAATCTGTACAGAAGCTGAACAGTGGAAAAGAACACACCTGGAAAACAATTTTCCTGGAAAATCTCATGAAATTTTGCCATAATCATAAGAAAATATTATTAGTTTGTTTTATTAGTTGAAGAGCAATTTAATTCCTGATTGAACACAGATAGATATTTGGGCTATTTTAACTTAATCAGTTATTTTAAACTTTGATCTGTTATTCATTGTCAACTTTCTTAGCTATGCATGGGTAACTAAGTTGGAGACAATTGCAATCAAATGACAAAGTTAAAAGTATGACTATTTGACAGTGGTTTCCAAGCTCTTTGCCACCAGGGTTCTCCTGCAGTGACATGTTCTTTTACAGTTAGTTTATTAGACTGCAAATACAGAAATAGTATTTCTCTCTATTTGTGTCTTTTGTGAGACTTAGTATATATCAAAATTTAAGAAAATTAATATAATTTTAGTCCAGAGGAAAATTTCTGATTTTTTATTTCATGCTTAGCACTATTTTAAATTATACACTTTGGCTCTCAATTGCAACTAATGGTATTCGGGGGGGAATTTTAAGCTATATTTAGAGAAGTTTCTGGGCTCTTAAATCAAGAAGATGTTTATGAAAATATTACTGAAATATTTACATATTGATATATCTTCCCAATTATGAAATATTAAATTATTTATCCTTAAACATCCTAGATACCCACTCACAGAAACTCAAAATCACATGAAATTACATGTTACAGCATAAATGAATATCTACATACACAGTGTAACTGCCACAAATTTGTTCTCGTTGTGTTTCCTTGTCCTCAGTTTCTGTCTGCAATATATAATAATAGTCTTCCTAGGGAAAATTGCTCAAACAAACCACAGCTATATGCAATATTTCCACAACTCCTATTTTGCAGGATAGTGTTCTGATACAGTGGCTGCCTTTTGTGCTCTCTCTCAGAACAAATCAGAACGTAATAATAGAGCAAGCATAGAGATGTACAGAGAGTGCATTAAAGTCACCTCCACTTTTCCTAATAAACACATTGCCATCTGTCATCCCCGTAACAGCCTCTGAAGGCGAAGAAATTTCAGCTTGAAGAAATGATCTAGAAAGAACCAGTCACTGTATTTGCATTGATTACTGCAAATGTGCTGCCGTAAGGGCAAACCTGTTTGGGAATGGGAGCCTGAACTCTTATAATCTCTTGCAAAGGTATAGGAGGGAATATGGGAATCCAGGGAAAGGCATAATTATAGTGTCTCCCTGTCAAATGGTTGGAGGGATAAAATGTCATCTTCCTGCATAATAAATAAATTAGAATTTCAATATTTAAGTCCTTGTCAGAGAGAAGATCTATCACAGAATAACCATTAATTTCTATGCTGCCTCTAGGTAATTTTTCACCATTGAGGGTATTTGACTGTTAAATGCTAATATGAATTAAATAAATGCTTATGAAGTCTAAGATATCTAATCAAGAAAACCCAGAAAAGATTAAAATTACTTCCACCTCCCCCCCCCACCAAGCTACTTACAACAGTTACTGGTTGTGATATCCCGATGTGAAACATCTAATGAACATAATGGCATCTATTTTAGGAACTGCTGTAGCATCAATATTACTTTGCAGATCATGACACACTAGAAAAAAATTAAAGACAAGGAAATTGTGGTGTCCCTGGCACTTGACTTCATCAGTGGCACTTTGTACTTTATCCTTGAAACCTGTCAGACTCTCAGTAAACATTACTTCAGTGTCATCTGTATTCACCAAAAGGTCCTAATAGCTGCTGAGGTAACCTTGGGTGTCAGTCGTGAACATGAATGGCATCCAACACTGACCACATTTAGGGCACTGGTCACATCACTCTTATTCAGACAGTCTTTGCTTCTCCTTTCTTTGTGCTTGCATTTCTTTACATCATCATCACATCACTTCCTTCTTTACTGGACCATCTACAATGGATTCTATTTCCTTAACCCTAAAGAAGATGTGCAAAAATATTAAAATTGATAGTTTTACTCAGCATTAAAAGTCATCACCATACACTACTGAGATATATGGTTCCATATAAAATTAAAACCTATTTAAAAAAAAAAAGGGCTTACCATATTTTTAAAAGCTTTTTTCTTTATCTAAAAAAAGTTATTTTTTTTTTAATTAACTTAGTATTTCCCAAAAGGAATGGTTAATTTCAAAATCCACCATTTTTTAATCCAATTTTTAAAGTGATGCTTTTTTGCAATTGTGCTTTTGACAAATTTACTGCTCAGAAAATTCAAGTAGCCTACCCGTTCTACTAATATCCTCCTTCCATGTACTTGTGTCTCCCCCCCATGGCAATCTCAGTGCCATTGTGTACCCTGGAAGTGCAATGAGGAGCAGTCAGAGTTCAGGAAGCAAAGTATCAGCAGATGAATACCAAGACCACTGCAGAAATCCTTGGATTTGTGAGAAAGCCCTAAAGTCATGGGGGCTTGTTATTGGAGGCAGATTTTTGGAGAACATCCCTCAGATGTTGCCTTAACTGCCTGTTAGGGTTGACTTTAATTTTTCAAGGAATGTATATGAGGAACTCAAGGGATATACTCAATTTTATCAGGAACTTAATTGGGAAAGCTTCAGAGTCAAAATTTATATAGGTGAGCCAAAGGCTATAGCCGCAGATTCAGTGGCATCTCTCCTAGACTGCCATCTTGGTCAGCATTATCTTTGATGTCTACTTATTAGAGACTTTTCCCTGCCTGAAAAGAAGTGATCATTATTCCACCCAGTTTCAGCTGGTTAGCTATTATCTAGATGCCTAATTTTTTTTCCCTGTCTGTTACCATAGAGATGGGAAGCACAAGGTGAGAGCACAGCAATGGTTTGTTCATAAAGCAGGGATCACCCACCAGACTTGCAGGCAGAGTTTTTAAAGCAAGCCCCTTCACTGAAAAAATAAAAATGCTTTTTTTATGATGGCACTGGAATCTTTTTTGTAGTCATTCTGCCTCAAATGGCTTCCTGAAAGCCCATCAGAAAAATGTCATGACCCTGGGCAAACTAACTACTTTTTTTTAATGTTTCCCATACCATCATCATCAAAAAGAATAAGTCTGGAGGAAGAATCTAGTCTTCATCTAAACCTATGAAACTTCATCATCTTCAGATCAAGGTCTCAGGTATGCATCCTTAGAAGTGAAATTGTGCAATGGTAGGTCAGGGCATAAAGTACCTAGAAAGCCTTTGGTAGTGCTGCTAAAGGGTCAGGTGAAAACTCAGCTTAATTGTTAAAGCCCAGAGTGAGCTTTCAGGCTGGCAGACTAAACAAGAAAAGGATCTCATGAAAACTGTTGCAGAGTAATGTGAAGACATAACTTGAACATCTCACATCAATGGAAACGGCTGGAGAGAGTCGTACATCCAGGATACAAATAATTATTTCTAATTAATGAGTTCCCTGCAAAAATACATGTCTATACTTAGGAACCACCATGTCTTTACAGCTTTAATACCCATCATATCTGAATCTTAGAGAACATCTTTTCAGCAGACGTGACCTCAATTTAAAACACTACCAAGAGAAGGAAAACAGGCACTTTTCTATTTAAAAGCACACGGTGAACTATGAGTTAGAATTGCTATCGGTGCATGAAATAGTGATAAATAGTAGTCATGTGCAGTTTGCACAGACAAATGAATGCGTAGCTGACTAATGTCATGTTTTGCTCATTTAGCTACTGGATTGCTCAAAAGCGAGTCTTGCACCCACAATTTCTGCAAGCACATAGAAGCCTGGGACGAAAAAAGAGTGTCTTATTTGAGGATTACAGCCAGGCTCAGAGGTTTGTAGTTAGAAATCTGATGCAAATTTTACATCTGAAATTGATGGCTTTTGTGAATCATTCTAAATGAAATGTATTGCTTATTTTCTCCTTACAGCATCTAAACTTTACCACTCATCAAGAAATAACAACTCCATAATATGAGGGGTGGGGAAGAAGGGGGTTAACATTCATGTTCTACTTCCTTTTTGTTCTGTGAAACAACTTTATATGACTGTATTTACTACTCACTTTTGTGGTCCAATTCTGCAGTAGCAAAGTTGGAGACAAGGTATATATTCTCCTGTCATTAAATATATAGCACTTTTTTTCAGTCAGAGATTAAGAAAATAGGTAAAACAAAAACTGTAGAGAATACGCTGAACAGAATAGAGAAACATTGAATTCTTGTGACTGAGACACACTCTTTTACTGGTTTCTTTAAAGGAGTGCTATGTAAGCATTGTTAAAGTGGAAAGAATTCTTTAGAAACCAAGTTCCACATAAACAGCTCCAGAGCAGTAAGAACATCAAATTACTTTATACAAGTATATTCCTTTATAAGTCAGAATGGTATGCAAGACTTATGAGTTGCAGAGGAGAAAAAAGAATTTAATTTTCTGGTGTTGTGCTCAATACCACAAAATTGAACTCTCTCAGCTCACACTGGACTTACTTCAAATATCTGCTGCCAGTCAGAACATTCCTTCTGACAGGATTCCACTTACCAAGTCCTTTGCAATCCACAGGCTGTACTAGTTTTCAATCAAAGAGAAAAGAACATAACACAGAAGCTGTCATCTGCTACAGATGACTACAACCTTAATATGCCCATGGGAAGTTTTGGAGAAGAAAGCTGCTTGTAGAGCATTTCTTTGGTGAAATTAGTTTAGATTGAGTTTAACAGTAACACTGTCATAGATTAAAGGAAAGAAAGACAGAACACATTTAGGAGGAGCAGAAGATGTTCTATGAATTAGAATAACCTATTTTTTAAAAATTCAAACTATTTCAGTCACCCTCATCAGTAGACAGCAGTGACTAACCCTATTAAAAACACCAAGAACAGTAACCAATTGTTTTATTGTGAATCTTTAACATAATTTTTATTACCTCTTTGCTTCCAGAACAGTCACGGTTAAAGAAGTAGCAATTGACATTCATGACTTGGTTTTCAAAATCTATTCAGTGGGATTCCAATAAGTAAATTTTTGTTCTACCATTTCTTTTTTTTTTGGTTGCCTCATTGAAGACAACAGCTGTAGTGGAGAGAATACAGTTTCTTAGGTGATTACTGGAGAACTTCAATATTATGTTCAACTAATAGGTGATAAATAGAGTTGGTGTGGAAAGAATGGCATGAGGATTACCAGTGCATCAGAATCATCAATGTATACCCTGAACATTGCTGTTTTGAGGTATTTCTCTCATTTCTCACAGGATGCCTAACATAAAATCTGTTAGAAACTCAAGCTGTGTTTTCACAGCTGTGACCTGTGTCAGAGTAGAAGGAAAATCCAGGGTCACAATGATTCAGAGTACTACAGCAATGAGAAGATGGTGCAGTACTACAGCCAGTACATCTTGATGGCCTCTCTGGCACAAGCATCTAGCAGGCAAGGCAGTAAAAATGACGGATCAAACCTCCATAGACCTTGACACATCTGGTAGTCAACAAATTTCACTGCAAAAAATATACTACCTGGTTGTTGTTTTAAATGTAGTTTGAAGATAGCGTCCAGAGTGCAAATGTGTCTGTTTGACTGAGTGTCATAGCTCTGTGATCTTCAGTGACCTCGTCATTTACCCATATAACACATACATCCATCTGACACATATTAGAATGAACTGTGCTGACTGTGTTTGAAGCAAAGAGCCCTTACTGAATCCTCACACTGTGACACTTGTCTGTGACTTAATTCTAGGTAGTCTGGGCAATCAAGTAGCCAAGTGGAGGACAAACATTATCTTGCACTTAAGTTCCACTTTTTACATATACATTTTTGTAGAATAATGACATATGGCCCAAGGATATTCCTACATTATAGGTTTGAAGATACCGTTAGTATTTAATGTGACTAGTGATGCATGTCTTACAGATACATTCTTACAGACAAAGAGAATCTATTCTCTTATGCCTTTGAAAATAACACTTCTCTGTTAGACGTTCATGCAATGAATTTACATAACACTTTACACTTTAAAATGTGGTGGTGCTGAATGCTGCAGCAGACAAGCTTGATCATTTACAGAAGAGCCTCTCTGCTAAATGTCATGTAGCATCTTTAGAAACTAATAGTGAGTCTATATAAGAAGACAGTAACAAAGGAGATGAACAGAACTGTAAAATAGACAAGACTTACAGTTAAAGAGATCCGGCAGGATCTCTACTCCTATTTAACTCATAGGGTTATCAGAATATATGTTCAGATGCAAACTTTGACCCAGCTTCAGGAAAAGCTGAAAGTCTGACAGAGAACACACACTCTCACACACACCCACACAAGGATTTCTTGATACATTGGCAGTAGTTTTAGATTTTGTGGGTAAATGTTTTCTTTAATCAAGTGAACTGTCACCAAAACTGGTGTTAAAGCAGATCCCAGATCAGTGTTTCATTTACAATGGTTCAGAGCAGTTCCCGAGACTAATAGAGACAAGACTTAGTCAAAGTGAAGTTTAGCAACTTCACTCAAAGTGAAGTTTAGCAACTAATATGTTGATAATAAAAAAGGAAAAAAATAGTAATAATTTCCAGACTTAGAGTTTTGACTTTTTTCCATGCATGCAGGCTTTTCTCACTGCTGGTGACTGTGAGGGTCTTATCATATAAATGGAGCAGATTCACATTATCCCAATCTACCTGGCATGCACACACATTAATCTCTTAGGATGATTGGGCCCTAGAGTGGGGAAAGAAGCAAAAGCAAAACAGGGCTTTTACAGAGGATAGCTGGTCCATTCTAAAGCTGCATTTAAATAAAAATATCATGAAAAAAGAAGAAATCCCTACCTTAGGCTATGCCTACGGTCTCATATGCAGAAAGCACGGTTGCAATCCCTTTTTTTGTTAAAAAAAGCCACTGAGACTCATCAAGAAACACCAAGAAATGAGTGCATGAGATTTTTGCTCCATCTGTTACTTTGGAAAAAAATTATGTCTCAAAGGACCATAAGCTATTTGCCCATGGTACCGGTCACAATCAGTGATTTGTGAATTTTGATTTCTACTTTCATTCCCTTTACTAATGGTATTTGTTCAGTTAGCTAAAGTTTTTTTTTTACTTATGGTGGCAGTTACTCTGTCCTAGTAATGTTCTGGTTTCAAATAAAAAGCTCCTGAAGTTCCTCAGCCTCGATGCTTTTGTGTTTTCTGTTCTTTTATTTTGTCAGAGGCTCAGAAGTAGACGGAGAGATGGGCTTATTTCATAATAGCACAGCTTCCAGAAAAATACTTTCATATAATAAATAATGATATATAATTACAATAAAACCACTTAATAATATTTAGTTAAAATAAAATTAAATAATAATATTATATATTACTGAAATACTTTCATCATTTCCAGATCCAAATATGCCCATTTTCCATTCAATAGTTTTTCAAGGTCAACTTTATAACATCTTTCTTTTCTCACTTAGCCTGCTTGCCTTTATCCTACTTTATTATTTTGACTTCATAGACTTTTTAATTCCAAGATATTTAGAGAGGAATTCTAACTTGACTAAGAAGATTTCTGTGTCTAAAGGCATAGAAGCGTTGCCTTACAACTTCAACAAAAATGGAGCTTTGCCCTTACAGTTTAGTGTCTCAGCATTTGCAGTGTCATTTGAGTAAGCTTTTCAAGTGTATGTTGCTTGAGGAAGAAATACCTAATTTTGTGTCTGTGCAACCAAGCTTAGTTATTCCAACCTGCAGCTGGAGTATTTAAATAAATACTAGTGAAATAGTAAAAGAACAATATCTCTTTAAGAGCTTAAAATAAAGACCACAACCAGCTTGAAAGAAATGACACCATTTAAAATGTTAATTTTCCAATTTCAATATTTATCACTTAACATACTGCTAACAGTAAGACAAACAGCATGTTCAGATTGAACTTTATTGCCTCATCAATGGACTTATCTGCTCTGCTGAGTATAATTTATCCTAGATACATAACATGATTCACATAAAATATGAATTTTCTAATCTTTAGCTGAACATTGCAAGTTTTACCTTCCTGATTACTTTATTATTGCATTTAATTATCAATATGATTTATGTACACATGTACAAATTCATGTACACTGTATGCTTCTTGAACAAAAAGAGATATTAAATGCTGTCAAATTTCATCAAAATAACAAATAAGCCTATATGCAAATGTAAATAAGATCCTGTGAGAATTTTGACAACAAGCATCTTTATAAAACAAGGAGCATAAAATCATATACATGCTACATCAGAGTCCTATTGTGTGAGACTGTGACACTAATCAGACCAGTAGTGTTATCCTTACAGGGTTTCTCCAGATAGCAGAACTTCATATATACTATGCAATACAGTCAAGCTTCCAGCTGACTTCCATAACTTTGATTACCCTAATAAAATATATGTTTAGTAAAAAAACTCTAAAACTATGAAAATACATCCAATGGCAACATCCTAACAGATGCAGACTAATAGACTATTTATCTTATAGTTATTTACTTACTTGTATATGTAGCTATAAATACAATGACTACAATTTGGAACACTTTTATCTTCAAAAGATGACAGATTTCACCAAATTAGGCATAAAATTGTATTTATATATTACCTCAGGCACAGAAATTAGTGGTAAACCTCCAGGTGAATTCTGCGAATTACCTCAGTAAAGGTATTATGAAATCTTTGGTAAGGCATTTCTATAGCAAGTAAATTAAATAAATTTTTAAACATACTGCAGCAATTAATCGCTCTTCTACACAATAATTAAGTTTATTCCAAGTTTGTAGAGCTTCAAGGAACATTTGGGTAAACACACTACTAGAAATATTATTTTATAACAATCACAGTAGCAAATATACCATGTGGGAGTTTCAGCAGCAGACCCCAAAGAGGGAACAACACTACTGAGAAGAAAAGCTACCGCCTGTTCTCTGTTTCATAATGTGAAGAAACCATGAAGAGTTTACTGCTTAATGTCTTTAAGTTGCAGACAAAGTCAGCAGTCATCATTCCAAAAGCTCATTTGTTTGGGTCAAGCAGAGAAAATCGTCAAACACACTTATAAACAAGGCTATAGAGAAAAGGCAAACAATGAACTTACGCCATCTTCCTGATTGTTTTGCACTCAAATTGACATTGTTCCTGGGTGGTGACAAAGTGGGAGGAAAAGGATAATCTGAGGATTTAACTTAGTTATTTTGAACTTCCTGGTGTTCCTATTCAAGGTGACAGAGAAACTGGCATACCTGAATAGCAAAAGAAAGAGAATCCAATGAGCAAGGTTAAAAGTTAATGAGATTCAAGGAAGTTTTGCAGTGTAAAATGCACTATGTTAGGTAGGATATGGGTGCATTTGATACTGCACCCACCCGGCTGTTATTCGCATTCTGTTTCTGGTTAACGAAGTATCACAGAGGATGTATGTTTGTATTTGGGTTTCTCTCACCAGTGTGCAGGAGCACAGAACAAAATAGGGAGGCCGAGCAGACAAAGGACTAGTGTTGTTGTGCTGTAATGTCCTCTTTCTTCCTTGCTCTCTAGGACCAGAGCAAATAGGTGCAAGAGACTAATACTGGAAATAGAGTAAAAAGAAAGAGTGTCCCACAGTTATATTACAAGGAAAAATACCTTTTCATTGCAGGGCTTTTTGCTAATTTTTTCCCTAAATTTTCTCCAAAGAAGCAGTACACCTTATACATATAAATGAAGACAAACTGCAGAGGTGTCAGAATCTCAGCCTAAATCTGGACATTGGCTTCCAAACACCATTTTTGCTACCAAAATTCAGCTGCATCAGTCTCATCAAATATGGTTTGTGAGATAAATCCTTTGATATCTCAGTGTCAATAATTGTTAATGTTCCTTCAGCACCTAATTATTTTATGTTGCAAGAGACCTTGGCATTTTCAGTATGTAACCCAACAGATCCTACAGCAAATGAACACACGCATGACAAAGCATGACAAAAATGATGTCCCTACTAATTCATTTCAAGGAAGATGGGATTTAACTTCCTGTAAGTGCACTGCAAGAATTAATGTTACAATATTACAATCAGCACTGTTTCCATACGGAGCCTGATACCCACACTAATCCTGCTTATCAATAAAGAAGATCAAAAGTAATATGCTACAGGGTCCAAGATAATGACAATACAGATTTTATTTGTTTGTTTGACTGGTTAATTGTTTGGTTTGGGGTTTTTTTTTGCTCTGAAAAGAGGTAACCACGTAATTTAGGACTCTCAGATCAGTCTCTGACAAACTTGCAGTTACCAGAGAGCCACAGTCCAATCCAAACTCCAGTAAAGCTGCAAGGCTCCCTACATTTCAAGAGGATAACATAGAAAACAAATGAATTGCTCAGAGCTTGCTATTTGTAAGTGCTGGCTACAACACCACAGATGAAATCCTGTTTCCCATCAGGGCCAAAATGCATACATGGTTCAGTGAATTTTTGATGTCAAGTCAGTCACTGAATACAAATAAACAATCCTCAGTGAAGTATAGAAGCCATGGTTTCACTGTCAGCTTCATTTTCAAGCTGCTGTGCCTTGTCCCTGAGCAGCAGTGTGAGTCTCACCCTTCGCCTCTCAGTCTTGACAGGAGGAACACAAGATATCCGACTCTGATGGCCTACTGCCTTGAGCCTGTACAAATGCCCTTGCTCTTCTTGTTCTTCCACAGTGCCCATTCAAACATTATTATTCTATGGCTTTCACATCTTTGAAGGGAAAAAAAAAAAGTAAAAAAGGTGAACTAAAGGGAAATCACACAAATTGACATGCAGCCAAACCAATAAGCAACTGAAATTATATTTTTTTTTTCCTGAAGCTGATATATGCATGACCTATACAGACATGCTTAGGAAGAAAGAGATATTGAATGCATCTATAATGATCAGTCTTGCATAGACTATTAAAGGTGAGCTACTGCATACAACTGATAAAAGCAGGCTTATCATATTTAACACTGATTTCATTTTTATATTTATTAAAACAATAAAAAGCCATTATGAATATTGCACTACAGATCATATAATAATTTCTGCTAAATGGAATAGCCCTTTTTATAGCATATCATTATACTGACTTTCTGCAAAATGTAAGCCATAGCACTTCTGACTCTTGATGCAGGCATACAATCAACTACAAGTGATCAACCTGGGACATAGCTTTAGAAAGTCATCCAGTCTCAACAAGCATTTCCAGGAACAGAAAATATATTTGCCCCATTTGATAATTTTTCTTAATGCTAATAGGTTTTGTGCTGTTTTTCTTTTTCTCTCTCCAGTCTGTAAATGCTGGATCCCTTAATCTTTTTTTTTTTCCTTTTTACTTTTCAGCTAAGAAAAAACCTGGTTTATAGTCCATGGATGTCAATGGAAACTCTCCTGTAAATACCCCAACAAGTTTCTCCGTTTCTGCCATTCTTAGTGTTTTCTCAGTATATATGTATGAATAACAAACAAGCCTCCTAACAGATTAACTAATAAAATACTAAAACATAAAATTTTAGATTTAAATAGAAAAAAGAAGTAAATTTCAGGCCTATTCCATTTTTCTAGGTTCTAAAGGAAACTACTTTCATCACATTTTCAAAGCAAATATTAATCACAAATCAAAACATCTGAGAGGAGCCTAAATGAAAAGGAAATTAAATAAAGGTATTATTAAGCCATGATAAAAAAGATATACACCTCTGTAAGCCCACACCAGCTATTTCCATGGTAGTGCTGTTTAAAGAAAAATGATTGAGCCCTTTGGTCTTGCTCAAATACAGGATCAATTCCTGAAGCACTGCCTTAGCCACTACATTGGATGGAAACCGGTGGGAAGGAGAAGCCAAACCCTAAAGTGTATTGTTTCTGTTGGGCCATGTCATAAAAGCTCTTGTACACACCCACAGTAGAGCACAGAGAGAAAATGGCAGGAGAAAGAGACCAAATGACATGTTACTCTGGCTCCTCCCAGGCTTGCCCACCCGTGCAGTGCACAAGATCAGTGCACCCTGTCACGTCAGATCATTAAACTCCATTTCTAACTCTTCCTTGGGTTATGGACTCCTAGTTCTATATGCACGTGTGCTCTTCATTCATTCCAGCTCTTTCAGTCTTCTCCCACTCTCCTCATGACAGTGTTCCTTCAGCCAGTTCAACAGCACATAGATGTGCTGTAAAGTGCAGTAAAATCAACTAGTTTAAATTAAAACAAACGAAAATTATTAAAGGCTTCGTAAAAAATAAGTGATTTCATAAAATGAGGTTTAAGTATCCTGAAAGGTGCTTAAACAAAGGGAATGAAAAACTTCTCTCTGCTGAGGGACAGAAAAGAGCAGTTGAAGCTACAATCACACATATCTTGATGGCACACATTCTTGGCTTGATAGTAATTCTTTCTGCCTTCTTTGGTAACTTACATAGAGAAAGTTGACAAAAATTTTGCTTGCCAGAAAACTTTAAGAAACAGTCAGGCATAAAAATCAAATTCAAGTAGCAAACATAAACCAACCACATGGACTCCTTTCTGATAGTCCCTGTTTCATTTCATCATAGAGAACACCTCTGCCTATCACCAAAAGATGCCAGTTATTCACCAGTTCCCTTTTAGATTTCTGGTTATTGCTGATACTGCTCATCAATCTAAATTACTTTCAGCAGTAGGGGAATAAAACCCTAACACTGTACATTTACATGCATCACCTGAGTTAAAATTAGTTGTAGTTTTTTGCATATGACATAAAAATAGACCTAAGTATCACATGTAAGCGTCCTTAAATTTGGATATAATTGTGGTATGACCTCTACTGCTTTAAAATGCAGCCTGCTAATAATACTCTATAAACTGATAAATCCAAAGAATACAGCTTAGGTGGGGATCTGTATGGGCATTGAAATTTCAGTGGCAATATCTTTATTATATTACAAACCAGAAGTGATTTTGTTCTGAATACTTTTTAATTGCCACTTAGGAAAATATCTGAAATTTTAGCAAACTAGAAAGTAAAATAATGCCTGGGTTATTTTGTAATTTTACTTTTGAAGGCATTCCATGCACCTGGAAAACGTCTAAATTATGTTCTCTAAGCTTCTTCTAAATCATGAACAAATTTGATGTAGTTTCTAAACTTTTGTATTATTCTACACTTGTCACAACAAATAAATATACTCATACAAAACCATCTGATTTAAAATATGAAGTCTACTTTGTATACAATATCCCTCCATTAACAATAAATACAAAGTCAATATCTTCTATGAGACATGACAAAATATTCAATGTTATTAGTAGTTCTACAGAAAATGTTGCATTTGTCAAAGTAACACTGACAAATCCACACCAACAGGAACAAGGTTATCAAATTCTGGTGGAGATAGTATTCAAGCTTTGCTGAAAAACTCACAGACAAATAACTTTTTTGTCATTTCTTGTTGCCAATTCAAGGCTTTGACTTCATTTAAAGAATAGTCTCGTGCTGTTGTTTAAACTGTAATTAGACAAGACAAAAATAATGAACTTTTTAAATGTCCTAAACTTAGAAGCGCCACCTATGAATTGTGACTGGTTTTTACTATCCCTTTAAACCTCAGAGTAAGCAAAGCACTTGAAGTACTTAATTTTAAATATATAGATAATCCTATTAACTTCATTAAGTGTTAACTATGTGCTCCAAGTTGAATACCTAATGCATATAAATTTCCAAGAATAAATAAAAGCAATCTAAGAAACAAGTCTATACATGAAACATTTATTAAAGCAGATCATAATAATACTGTAATTATTATTTAAAAAAAATATAAACACAATGTTTGCATGAAGGATCTTCTTTAGCCATCATTTAATAGCTAGATGAGACTATAGGACTTGTGCTTAGTCAAAAATCAACCAGAAGCTAATGACACATCTGAATTTTGAGCCCACACATGACTAATTATCTGCTCTGCTTGGAAGAACATGTTTACTTCTGATTTATAGATAACAGAATTTTTCAAAGCATAAAGTAGACTTGGAGTAAAATATTTAGTGTAGTTTAACTTGGAGGGGAAATGTTGGTGAGGATTAGACAATTATCATTCTTTTATTCTTCATCAAAAAAAGTCACTGTAGAAATCCCAAAGGTGTCCTGAACTTGATTAAAATAAATAACAATTTTAAGAATCTAGTAGCTTTTACACAGGATGCATATTTTTTTTAATGAATCAGATTTAGTGTCAATCTCAAGTCCTTGTTGAAAAATTAAAACAAAAAAAAAGGTTATGTGAAAACTCATAAAAATAGCCTTGAGGTCTCAGTCTGTTTATTTACTGGTACTCAAATCATGTCAGTGTCCAGGTAGAGCTGCACTAATGCTGGGATTTTAAGACAGGGGAAAAAAAAGCCATGTTATTTGGAACATAAATATAGATTATGGTGTCTAATTTTATTTAACAAATTTTCTACTCTCCACAATGACTAAAGTTTCATTTTTCCATCAGGATCCAAAAGAAAAGGCCTACCTATTGCACCACTTCTTAACCATGACCTATCTTATTTATAGAATGAGTAATTGCATCTATAGAGCATTTATAGAATGAGTAATTGCATCTATAGAGCGCCTTACAACATCTGTTAATTAAGTAGTTTTTTCCACATGAAATATATGAATGCAAGTCTGTTGGTTTTGTGGCTTTTTTTTTTTTCATCTGTTTGTTTATTTTTTTCTATGTGTTTTTCTGTTATTTAATTGTGTCCTTGCCCTGCAAATTTCATCCCAGTGAATCCCACTCCTGAACAGGACTCACAGTCCCATGAACTTCCTGCAACACAACTTGATGGTCCTTAGACCAAAACAAAAGAATGGAGTTTGTTGTCTTGGCAAATATTCAAAGCAGTGAATCACTGAAAGATGCAAGCAGGAAGCTATGAGTTAGTAAATATGTAAATAAGACAACTTTTCACCAACTCCAGCATCGGAAATTGCACAGAACCAGACCTACTTCTCTCCACCCCCTTCCTCAGCCTTCCAGGATACAGAGGGGAAGAAACATGAATATCAACTTGGCAGTGAGGAGAGACAAGAGGGTTTAAAAAGCTTAGATTCGTGATACTGAGCTACACGATAGCTGTTTCTTATAGTGGGAATAGCTGTGCTCCAGCAACAGACACAGCAATTAGGACATCCAGAGCATCTAATTTTCTGCAGGGTCTTTCAATAGAAATACTGGTTTTGCAGAGAACCAGCAACAAGCTCCAGCAGGCAAAATGTGTATCTAGCATTCGATTTAGGTTTCACCCCTCACTGATCATGGAATTTAGGGATTTCCCCTGTTTATTTATGAGCAAGTTGTTCATAAACTGATAAGCATGTTGATTAATTGGCAGCAAATATGTACTGACATGGGGTCCCTTGAATTAAAATATAAGAAGGGCAAATATGCACAGCAAAGAAATTACACC
Organism: Manacus candei; assembly: GCF_025592945.1. Lineage (NCBI taxonomy): Eukaryota > Metazoa > Chordata > Aves > Passeriformes > Pipridae > Manacus > Manacus candei. The sequence goes on along the minus strand of NW_026138097.1, from coordinate 33,639,200 downwards.
AACAGGATTGATCAGCAAGGGCAACAAGTCAATCAATAGCCATGTGAAAACCCAATAGGACTACACAGGTCAGTTCACGTTTAGTTATACTGACACCTATTTCCTACCCTGATGTTAAAAGGCTGCAAAGTAGGGAGGAGAATGATTACATATATACTTTTTAAAGGGACTTTTATGAACTCAAAGTTCTGAAAAGCAAAAACTTAATAGAAATGTTGCATTTTTTACTCAATTTATGACTTAATGTGGCTTCTGTGCTGAGGAAGACTGATGGATTAGCAAAATAACCCATCATTTTACCATGGCATTGTCCATGACTACACCATACTTTCATTCTTTCCTATATCCACCTATTTTCATATTTAGTTGAAGGAGCCTAAATGCTCTGTGATACTTGTCTTATTTTTCTCCCATGTAAGTTCTGAGGGGGAAAAGAGAACAAATCTACTGAGTACCCTATTTGTAACATCTCTAACATCTTGGAGAAATATTAGAAAAGGTTGGAATTTTGCTAAATATTTCACTTTCAAAACTCCCCTAAACAAAACTTGGCAGAGGAGAAAATAAGAAAAGATTTCTCTCAAATATAAAAGATCTAAAGCTAATGAAGTATTTCCCTGTTCTTTTTACAGGTGTTTGCTACAATCTGACCTAATATTCTTCAGATTCTAAAATGTGTAATTGCGTGTGCAATTTCTGCTGCAGAAGGAAATTGTTCACAGAACATTAAATGGAAATACATCATGGTCAGGAAAGAGATGAAGCAGATAGATGAGAAGGAAAATATTTGAGTCTTAGGTAGAAATATACAGGATGGATCTAGAATACTGCTCCTTAATAGATGTTTTTATAATTACTTACCTGTACTACCATCAATTCAATGCTTAAATAGATGAATTTGCCTCGGAATTGACCCACCAAAGCAGGTGTTGTAGGGATGGTCTCATGATGGGAAGGAGAATAACAAGTTCGTTTTTTTCTTTCCTTTCTTTCTTTCTTCCCTTTTTTTCTTTTTTTAAACTATAACTAAATATAGGTCAAAGCAACATGCTGTCCCTTAAAAAATTCCTTTGAGAGAGACCAGATAACAAGTAATATCTTAGCCTAATACTGTTAGAAAGAGCTATTACTACTGCCTGCCAATTTTACATTATCAGAAAAAGTCTTAATAATGGTTAGCTTGGGAGTTTCCTTGTAATAAGTAATCAACTTTTTCGTACACCCAAGCTCCATTTCAAGGTTCAGTCATTCAAAAATATTCTGTAGTTGTATGCCTTAAATATTAGGTGTATTTTAAAATCAAAACTAGACAGCGGATTAAACAGTGAGGAGTAAACACAATTGAAAATCAGAAATTAATTTTTATTATTCAGCACATCTAGACCAAAAATGAATTAAGCCTGTGCATTGTAATGAAAAATGATCATATATTTGTTTTGATTAATGGAGTAAATTTAGTGTGTAACATGTAAGATGAACCAAAATTTATCTTTCACCCAAATTATGAGTTTTGCATGCCTTCCCAAATTGTAACTGTTTAAGATTTAAACCACTTTCTCCATATTTACAGAAGAAAATGGGATGAAACTGAGGCACAAAATTGTGGAATTTGTTCCATTATCCGTTTGGACTTTCACAGGTTTTGTTTTTCATGATCAGTGCATGCTGTCTTCCCTTCTGAAGCTTAGAGGCATGAAAGTATAATTAAAATACATCACTGGAGATGAGAAACAGACAAATTAATTGGCTTGGAAACCTAATTTATATTCTTTAAACATTTATGAGGATGCTAAAATGAACAAAGGAATATCTCTCCAAAAGAATCATTATCACCTTCATTGTAACTTTTTATGCTACTTTTGAAAAATCTCTGAGTATCTAATCACATGTTGTAAATATGCAGTGCTAATTATAATTTGCCACAGGGTGATCTATCAAATTCTGGAAGACTTTCTTTAGTGAATTCATAGCATTACCAAGAAACAAGACTACATTTTTAAAGCCAGTAGGATATGTTTGGGGTTTTGTTGGTTTTTGGGTTTTGTTTTGTTTTGTTTGTTTGTTTGGGGGTTTTTTGTTTGTTTGTTTTGTTTTTTTTCTTTGGGTGTGTGTGGTTTTTTGTTGTTTGATTTTTTTTTAAGAAAACATTATTACTACTGTAAGTGTTAGATGCTTGGAAATAATGTATGAGTCCTAAAGATTCTTTGCTCCCTCATCATAAACCTTCTTGGTAAATTATTTTTAAGCTGCAGTATATGGAAAAAAAGTAATTCTTGAAAGCATCAGTTCTAATGAGATACAGATGGAGACAATTCACCTTTGCCTCCCCAAATAACTCAAGGATAAGCATGCACCTAGACAGCCAAGAAGGGACAATATCAGCATCAGGAAGATGCTAAGCAGGTATGGGAGCTTGCAGGTTTCAGGGCAGCCAGACAGGACTAATTGCAAGTGGGGAATGGCCAGCCTACACAAAGATGGGCAGTATTACTAGTCCCAATAGTTTGTTTCCATGGCACTGAAGGTTGGTCCTTACCCTTGGGGTAAAGAAATGTAGTTGCACCTGTGGCACAAGGTGGCCTACAGCCTTCCCAATCAGCATTATTTTTGAAAATTTTTTTACTAAAACGGTCCAACATCTGTCCAGAAGAGACAGAGGATGAGTCAACATCTGTGCAGACATGGGGACTTAGTATGAGATTAGCTACCTATCATCTTTTCTTTTGGATTCTGTCTAGAACATGGCACAAGTCACTGGCTACCCAGAAGATATCCGCATTTGATAAATACAGAGAGTATTGGATCTAAACCTGCATGTTTGTTAAAGCCAGTGACAAAATTCCTGCTGAACTGCATTGAAGAGATGAACGTGCTTGTGTTTTTTTGTAGCAGGGAGTATTATTTTATACCAACTCAAAAGAGGTATAAAATACACGTGTATTTAATTACACTTTGCCTGGTGTAAGTAATTACATCTAAGTGAAGAATTCTGCCCAATACACTTTTTTAAATTAAATGGCATTCCACCATGTCATAGGAGTTACCACAATTCACTGTATTACTGAACACGGATTTTTCTTTGCACTTTTCAGAAGTAGTGCAACTTATAGCAGCTATTTGGATGTTTGATTAGAGAAAGTGTTTTGTCTCTTTTAGTGCTTCATAAACCTGAATAAGAAAATACATGCAATGTAATTTATCTCCATTCAGCTGCATTTGTTACTACAGGCTCACAAACATTTGTGGAAAAATTTTAAGTTTATGGACTGCTTATACTAACATGTGTGCACTCATAAAAGAAATTCTCTTATGTTTATAACTTTTTCCCACCTTTCTTATTGCATTTATAACAATTTAGGGAGAGGAATGTACTATTTATTTTTGTTGTCATCTATATTAATGTAGTAGATCTGAGTTTATGGAGTTATTTCTCCTTGTTTTTACAGCATGTTGAGGTGGCCAACATTTTTTAGTGCTTTGGTAAATAGGTTTAAGTTTATATTAAAATTATTCTTATAATAAGTCTCATTTATACATTTCTAGTAATTTTGATTGCTGCAGGCAATTATTTTTCCTATAAGTTTTCTTCTCCTTGGCTTTCCTATAATACAATTAATTTTTTGAAACTGGACCAAAATCAGCTGTCATTTCAAATAAGCGTACAGTACAGCTTTCTTCACACTGCTGTTTGTGCATACAAGAATTTATGTAAAATTGTTAACATTTTTTCTTTGCCTTCTTCATTAATAGAAGATGGAAGCTAAAAAAAAGCAAAGATAACTTTTATGATAAATGATGCATGGATATCACTGTGCTACAAGATATGAACTTCTGCATGAGAATGTTATGCAATTAAAAATTATATCAAGGAAAAATTAATTAGAATACTCTTTATTACTCTTGTTCAAATCATCTGAATCCCAGTAAAGTGCCATCTAACCCAATATTCTCTTTCTAAGGGTTACTAAGAGATGCACTACGGTAATGGTACCATAGAGCAACTGAATGTTATTCTTTTCCATACTACAGGTATTTTGGAGAGTTCTAATTTAGAGATTATACTTGAACTCTCATGTGTAGTAAGTCAGTCTGTGCCTGTCTTGTGGGTTGTATAACGTATCTTTCAAATTATTTATGTTTTTAGCTATAAATCTCCAAAAATAAGACATTTTAGAAGTTAAACATGCAGCACCCTAAAAATGCTGGGTTTCTCCATTGTTTTAAATGGGACACTGGATAATTTCACTGAGTTCCCTTATCCCACTGTAGTAGAAAATGAATCTGTGATTAATTTTCTTGGCACCACTTATGTTTGTGTTTAGCATGTCATATTGTTCTGTAGTTTTCCTTATTTCTTGCTTTTTTTTTTTAATTAGTACAGATTTCGTCAGTTAAAAACAATGTTTTACGTTATCCGAATTCATTCATCATGATTTTCAGAACAGTGGCTTCCTGCATTTGGAGGCTAAGCATCTATATCATGAATTAATTATCCAGATATCAGTGTAATAGCACTTCTCTTTCTTACTCTCTTTCAACTGAGGTCTCACACTTTTAAATCTACCCTTCAAGCTCCTAATTTATTATTATTCATCGTGTCCTGAGATTTTTTTGTCCATCTTGCTGTGTTAATTTCCATTCCTTCCAATTTCTCTTCTCTCTCTCTTTATTTTTTTAAGAGGTTTAGTATGAAAACCATACTTTGGATTTATGAGTTAATACCTAGGTGACTGCTATTTCAACAGCATTACAAAGTCTATATTTTTTAATATGACGAAGGTATTATATGTAAATACTTAAGAAAAAAGCTACTTTGGGTATTGTGAAGAACAAAAATTTCAGTTCCTTGTCACTCAAAACAAGTAGTTTTCTGTATATTCATGTTTGTTATTTAAGTTTTGGAGATCAACTTCTGAGCTTTTGTTGGAAGACTTAAGAAACCTAGCTGGATCTTACACCTGTATTCTTCTTCTTGTGGAAGGCATTGATCAAAGGAAGTGGGCAAATCTTATTCGTGTAAAGGAGGACAATAGCACAACTAATCAGCTAATCAATTTTTTTGCCTCACTGACAATGAGGTAAAGTAAAACATGCATCCAATCCACACTAAGAAAACCTGTAATCTGATAAATTAAATTTTATGTATTGCTTGATTTGATTAAGCCTAATTCCATTCAAAAACAAATGTTAAGTTTCTTTGGACTGAATTCATATTCCTTTGAAAATTCTATGAAGTTATTCCTGATTATTTACGTCAGTCTGGGACTGCCCTAGCAAAATTCAGAATCATTCTTGCAGTCATCCAAAAATATTTATAATATATAGCTAGGCTGCCTGTGCAACATGAGATACTGCAGAAAGCTGAGAGGACACTGAAACAATCCTTGTGCACTCCCTAGTGATATCTAGTCAGGAAACAATTCTTCATTTTCCCTATCAAAGTGGTATTTTCTTTTGTGGAGGCTGAAATATAGCTGAAATGATATAAATATTGCTTGAAAAATAAGGGAAGGAGGATAAGAGAAAAAGCACAAATAAAAATTTGCCCATCAGCATTCAGTGTTTGGAGTTTAAATAAAAAATGTCTGAACAGAGAGGATATAATTGTGAATAACCAGTATATTCAAGAGAATATCCACCTGTGTGTATATACTTTAAACAGTTAAAAGTAAAATTTGTCAGGCACACACATTGCAAGCTATCTTCTCAACTGTAATGAGAATATCGGAGGGAGTTCAGCTCCCAATTTGTGCTTTAAGTGTAAAATTCAAATAGAGTTTTTGGTCCAAAGACACATATCTGGTTCAGTTAAAAACAATATAATTTCTACATCTGCTTGCTTAACAACCTGAGACACTGAAAACTCATTTCCCCATTACTGTTGAGCTGCTTAGGTTGTGTTGTGAAATTTGATGTACGTTATTTCATGTGATGATCATGTTGTTTTTTCCTACATATTCATCTCAGCACAAACCTAGTCTGATGCAGATCTACTACACACTCCACAGAGGGCAGAAATGCTTCAGTAACAGAACTTAAGGTAAAGGTGGCCTATAGAGCTTCATTTGGATAACTGTGAGCAAGTACTATCATTTTGCATTTTGGGACCATTAGCAGCAGAAATGCACTAACTGTAAGATCAGGCACATTCTGCACCATCCCTTTACCCTCTAATTATTGATGTCATAATAATTTTGGTATTTATACATTGCAGACAAAGTAATTAATATTATTAAATGGATATACAGTCATAAAATATTATCATTTCACATCAGTGATCATCATCTGAAACTGGCCGGAGCTTTCTTGTCTCCATTTGGTATACAAGGAACTAAGGGGACATCTTCAAATTCTGAGCTTTCTGTAACAGACATTTACATTCTTCATTTTGATTTGACAAATGTTCAGTAATTAAATACAGAATTTGGTTCTAGGATTGGCAGCAACCCCAAAGGTATGTTAAAAAAGGGAGATACGTCATAGGAATTTCCTCAGGAGAACAACTATTTCTACAGGAACTCTATATTTACTTGTAGAATTTCTATAACGTCAACCTAAAGCTAGAGCAAATATGCCAACTTTGGACCAAATGAGAAGAAAGAAAGAAAGAAAGAAACCTTTCCTTGAACTTTTATTCACCTCTAAAAGTACCCCCCCAATAGCTTTTAAATTGGAAATTATTTAGTTATTGAGCACAGCTGAGAGTATGACCAGGTCTTTAGCTTTTTTTAGCTATTATTTTTCCTTTTTCCTTTAGAGAAATATTGATTTTTTTAGTTTACATTCCCTTTCCTAGAGAATGTAGGTCAAAAAGTCCCTCACTTGTTTTTAATTTGATGTGCCATCACTACCAGCAGCCCAACACAGGTCTGTAAAGAAAATGTCTTACTAATACTTCTTCCTGTGGATGGTTACCTGATCACATGTTGGATAATTAATTAATATAAAATAATTAATTTGAAAGACTAAATCCACCAAATATTAAAATTTATAATAGAGAATTAATCAAGAATCTAAATAGCTTACAAATATTCTTCTAAAGATATTATTCTGCTGACAAGTTTGCATATTTAGGCAAAAATTAAGGGAAAAGGGTTCTTTTTGATATTTCGTACTCATAGCATTTATGTTGATTTTAAAAAGCATATGTAGTAGGTCAAACACCAAAGGCTCTGTATGTATCTATTTTATAAGCCTAAATACCTAAGACTGTGCAAATATATGAAAGTTTATCTACATAGACAAATCTCTGTGGATATATGTAAAGTGACTGGCATATATATGACAGTCATAGAAGGTGCAGGTATAATGTAAATACTGACTTTGAAATTTCTCCCACCTCTGTGTGATGCTTAGTCAGATTTCAATTTGTAGGATTTGAGGAAAAATTTGGGTTAGTGTAGAACATCTTATTCTAATTGAAGAGGTAACTTGTGTAGGAGAGTGATACTGTGAGGAAAACTGTATCTCATGAAAAACGTGCAGATACGGGGGCAGTGAGAGAAGAGTTTAATTTGAAATGGGAACTAATTACTGCTGTGCATGGTATCATACTTCTGGTGGTACAATGCAAAGCATCATCTGGTGTTGGATCAGATATACTGTCAAGTGAAGTCTTTTGTCCTTGAAGTTAGAAATGGTTTTTGGACCTGAATGAAAGTCTATAGGAGACATTCTTATCCACTAACCCAGAAGGTGCAATGTCAGCTCTAGAGCTGGAGCTGGCAATACCTCATAACAATAAAAGCCTCACTTATTTTAATTTGTGCTAATGTCAAAAAATGCAGAATAAGGATAGCAGGAGCTTGTAGCCTGCCACATGCATCGCAAACACTGCAGACAGCTAAATTGCAGCTGCTTGTGTGTATGTAGTCCCCATTGGTGACTAGCTATTTACAAACTCAGCAGAATTTGAGTATGCCACTCTATATTAGATGAGATTTTGCAAGAATGGAAGAAAATATCTGCTGAACCTGGGACAGCAGTTACAGTTTGAAGGGTCTCTGTTAAATAAAAAAATTCCATTTGCACCATTTTAAAGCACTAATGATTTCAGCACAACGTGATTTAAGGAAAAAAACAACTATTCCTTAAAAGAACCACCTTGAAATACAGACGAATGTCATGAACCAGAATAAGAAGACTCTTAATTTCCTTTTGAGATATGGAGTTCAATTTCTAGCTGTGGAATTATGGAAAATTGTGGAAAATGTTAGGATAATCTTCAAATATCTGTGCTGAAGTTTCAGGATTCTTCCTACCCTCCTATAAATAGCTTCTCAATTGAGAAAAATAACAATGAAATAGCAATGTCTTTGTGGTTTTTACAAGGATTATGAAACAAAATTTATATTGAATGCCTTCTAGAAAAATATTAATTTATTTCCCATATGGATAATTTTGCAATGCATTAAAAAAATCCTTTTATTTTTAGAACTTTGATATGTCATCAAGAAGTCTCTAATAATTTGCTGCATTCAGTTACATTGGAATATGGAATGAAATATGACTGAAGGTCTGCAGATAAAAGAAGAGTATAGATTATAAATAGTGAGACTTCAATGTGAATGAAGAAGACATCATAGACCATACACCCTATGTTTTTTTCTTTATCTTTTATACAGTAAAAAATAAGTAAAATTAAACAAATGAGAAATTGAAGGCCTATGATTCTTGTGAAAAACATATCAGTAACATCTTGACTTGTGTCAACCATTCCAAAATTAAGTAAACTATCAATATATTGAAGTACCTCCATGAAATACAGGTCAACACTCCCAAATTTTTACTTCCAAATCCTAAACAGAAAAGGAGGAAAATAGGGACAGATAAGTTGATTTAGTTTAACTCATGTGAGTTATTGGTCTTCCAGCCTGCCATTCTTAGAGATGGATAAAAGAGAACAACAATATTCAAGATTTTCAGTAATAGTTGAAGTGTTGTATGTCCAGGGTAGGAACTAAGAATATCTTTATTTGATATCAATATCTCATGCAACTAGTGCTCTATGTCCTGTGCTACTGGGTGATAGTGGGGGATAATTATTATTATTGCTTTTTAAACATTTTTTAGGTATCCTGGAAATGCAAGATGACATTTATTTCTCGTAAAGGCTACCACATGCATATCACTCCACACGAACCGTCACCTTAGCTTTCTTTCTTTACTTACCACAGTTTGTATTCATAAGCCTCCTGGCATACTAATTGCATTCATCTGGAGGTCTACTATTCCTCCCTGTCTGTATGTCTCCATCTGAATCTGTTTTTCAACAATATTTCTACTCTGGACAGAGCTCACCTGCAGTTCTGCAGCAGAGGAAATGCCGTTCCAACCCCAGAGAGAAGGAGATAATTATTTCTTTTTTATTAGTTATTTTACCTAGGGAAGCAATTTTTTCTGATAGCAGGGATTTTTTTTCCCCTCCTGTACTGCAAACTTTCTTTTAAATAAAACACCGTCATTTCCAATGCATGCCAGTTTTCCAGACTACTTAAAATGCAGATGGCCAACCAAAGTACCAATTGGAAACATTCCCTGGCCCAGCTCATAAGCAGAGTTTGGATGTTGTATTTATATCTATTCCCATACCTTGAGCATTACATAAACTAATGCAAAGAGACACAATCATAAAGAAAGCAGCAAAATTTAAGATAGAGACAGGCTCAACAGAACTGTCTCAAGATCCAGACAAAAGCAAGTAAGATCTTCACACATGAAAAATATGTCTCCTACATTGCCTTTTTTTCTCATGGAGATGAATCTTCTTGTGTGCACACCTAAACCCCCTGCCAAATTGTTGTATGTCTGAAGCCACATTGTCAGCTATGACTAATAGTTCTGGCTGTAGAGCTGTTGCTGACCTAAACTTTTTCTGCCAGTGATTTCACCCTATTCACATGATTGGCGTCACCTAAAAACTGTATCTGAATGCTGTAGTAAGTTGATGCATGCAATTCAGCTGTTCATATAATCAGTCCTGTTCTTAGCATGGATATTTCAGGAAAAGTTACATCAGAAGTGTATGAACATCTTTAACACAGCCAAATCTATATCCAGCCAAACATGTGAACGGAAACACAGTTTATTGTGGGTCTTCTTAAACTACAGTTATACTCAATTCAGTAGGAGATTTATTTGCTACTAAGAATGATGTATGTGATGTTGTGGATGAGATACCTGACTTAGTCCAGCACCTGACAAATCCAATTCTGTAAGTGACACAAGGTATCATTTTTGCAGAAATGTATCTGATGTTATGGGGTTATGAATTTGTTACAAACTAGGTCTTTTTCTTTGGTAATACTTTACTTTTCTTCTAAAGCATTTGACTATAAACAGTATAGGATACACAATTCTTTCACACTAATTGCTAAAAAAATCACATGTCCATTATACTCTGTAACATTTATCCAGACTTTTGAATGCTGAAGTGAACAACAGGAAGTGACAGAAGCATTGTTTTTAAAGGATGCTTTTGACACAACATTGGAAAGATGGATAACAGATTAGCTAAAAAAGAAACATCGAGTATCTGGTCTGTCAGCAACCAAACTCAAAACCCTTTCTGAAGCTTTTTGATGGGCTTTCAGTAAAATTCTGCAAAAGTATCAACTCTACTTCTGAAAATACTGTTTTGGAATTGCCTGTTATGAGAGGAAAAAGTAATCTTCTGTAGACATCAGTGAAATTTTCAATTTTTGTTACAAGGATTTTTATAATACTGTGAAGCCATCCCAGACCTGTGCATGCACACATACTGAACTACTGATATACCACCTTGCCAAAAGACATGATTTTGCTCAATTTTTCCATCAACAGCAAAAAAAACCAAAACCACAAAAACTCAAAAAACCTCACAAAACCCCATCAAAAAACCCCATCTCCAAACACAAACCAACCAATCAAAAAAAAAAAAAAAAAGAAATGAAGGAAAGCGGGGGGAAAAGAATCCTTCCTTTCTCCAAGTTGCATTAGAGTTTTGACATTGCTATGATCAGCAAGAAAAAAAGTATTAGCAGAAATGAAAGCTAAAGATATCACCTGGCATTTTTAGAGACCTTGCATCTATAATGCATTCATTACTGGTCATGCATAGAGAAATGTATAGAACCTGGCTAAAACAGCTTATGTCTTAAAAAAGACGAGCAATACTTGAAGGTCAGGGAAAAAGTAGATCATACACAAATCACAACTTACATTTAAAAAAAGAATAAAGAATACTGCTTACTGAAGCACATTTTAGCTAACAGCCTTTGTTCAGTGTATGCTTTGCCAAGTCCAGTGCATAGAACCACTAAGCTCCAGAATTACAGACAGCATACCCAACTCAGGGGACAAGCACTTTTCATTAACAATTGCTTCCTAAGAATTTAATGCAGAGATGGACAAACTTTATTTGTTCCAGTTGAGTCACAATAAGGTATTTTCTTATTACAGTGAATCCAAAGCATCCTGTCTGGTGCTTAGGGCAGTTCTGGAATGATCAGGTCAACTTCCAACTACACAAGGAGTGCTTCAAGACCACCATACATCAGTGTTGCTGCTTCTTGAATCGTAGAATGCCACCGGAGCAAAAGCAAATAGTAAATTAGGTCTGATACTGTAACATAAATCTGTACACATCAGGAGTCAAAAATAAAGAAACATCAAGCTTACATTCTGACCTCTCAAGCTGCATTGAAAGTAGTCATGGGTGGTTTACCTCCTCCCCTGTCAACTATTCATAGCAAGGTAAAATTACTGTCCTTGGAGACAACAAAAATATCTTTTCCTTGCTAAAAGAAAAAAATCCAACCTATGAGAGCAAATGCCTGTAGATTATGAAGATGCAGGGTTCATGAGGTCTCCTACCTTACATATCTACTGCTTTGAAGTGACAGGTAGGTTAGAAGTGCATAGGCAATTAATTCATATCAGTGGCAAAACATTTGTTGTTATGTTATAAATTTTGGGGAGCTGCAAGGGTGGCAGTTGTTGATTCAAAGGTACCCTTCATAATCTGCTGATTTGGGTAATTTAGGCTGCTCTCTGGACATTTGAACACAGTCACACCCTTAATCCTGATGGTATCCTGAGAAGCAAAACGAGAGTAAGAAGGGTTTTCTAGAGGATAGATGCCTTCACCGAGGTCATCATAAAGTCTTGGGCATGTGTCTTTAAATCTGAATTCAAGGGAAGCACTGAGCATAAAAAAAATTGAAGTAGTAGCCTTGTTTTTAAAGAGTAGAAGTCCTGGTTTAGACTGCTGAATGAAGTTTCAGGTTAAACAGCAGAGATATTGAAAAAGCCATGCAAGAAAAACCCTTGAGTAAAGTCACTATCATGAAAATATAGCCAAGTCCACTCTGAAATCCACACATTTTGAATCTAAACTATTTATACTATTTCTAAACAGACATAGTCAAAATAACTATAAAAGATAACAGATGAAGAAGGACTTAAAGTATGTGTTGCTATGACTGTCTCCTGTTGTGCCCCTGCTAAACAAATTTTTATGTTCAAACTTATTTTCATTCAGCTCAAGGACTTTCTGGTTTCCAGTAAATTCTACATAAACCCAGATCTTCTATCTCCTCTGAGGCTTGGCTCTGTTTACTGTTTCTTTCAACAGTCTGTTCAAAATGCAGTTTCCCAGATTTGTTCTGCAAGTCTTCTGCTTTTCTGCCTATCCTACTACCTCATCTTTCCTGTCTTCTCAACTGTTTTTCCCAAAATCAGACAATTTCACTGACTTTTTTTTTGTTTTTAAACTATAACAGAGAAAAAAGGGAATTATGACTGATCCTCTGATGCAGCGTGAACAAATTCAGTATTTATGGCCTTAAGCTGAAACAAGGGAGATTCAGATTACATATTAGAAAAAAAATTTTCACTGGTAAGGTGGTCAGGCACTGGAGTAGGTTGCCCAGGGAGGTGGTGAAGTCATCATACCTGGGACTTGTTTAAGGGGTGTCTGGATCTGGCGCTGGGTGATCTTGTTTAGTGGTTTAAGGGTCATAGTGGCAGTGCTGGGTTGACAGTTGGACTTGGTGATCTTAGAAGGCATCTTTCAACCTTGATGATTCTATATTCTAATCTGTATTTATACTCCAGTGCAATTCAGATATTAAAATTACTTGATTTGGGCCCATATTGAAAAATATATTCTCACTTCAATTTAGTGACAAAGTGAAGTGTGTTAGTGAAACCTGGGCAGTTTTGATGTCCAAAAAGCATTATATGTCCAAGCTCTCTGAAAAGAAATGCTTTCTATTTTGACCAATATACCAGAGTTGCAAGGACATTTCCAGAGCTTCTGGATTTGCAGAGTCGTAACCCCAGAGCAGAAAGCATGAGATCAGGCATCATCAAGACATTTAGTATATAATGTAGAGAAAAAACTTCAAAAGAGTGTTTTCTTAAAAAGTGTGCTCAAAATACTGAAACAACCATCAAAGTCCCACTAGGGTTATGGTAAAAGTAATCAAAACCAAATTCCAAGTAATTAGAAACACTTGAAAAGTAGTTTCCTACAACCTCATCAATCTCCAGGCACTTCAAAACATTTTAATATCAAAAATCTCCTACCTCCACCCAATTTATTCTCCCATGAGAAGAGACCCACATTTTTATCTATCAACTCTGACTGACCTCAAGTTTTAAATGACCCCATCTGATTTTCCACTTATAATTATGGCAATTACACTCTGCCCCTCTGGGCTTCTTGCCAGCACAGTCCAGTTGATTTTCCTTCAAAGGTACAGAAAGCTCTATGGCTTGAAAAAGGCTGCAGACAGAGGAAAAGAGAAGTATAAGACAACAGAGTCCAATATAAAAAACTCTGTTATGTGCATTACTCACTGATCTCACTCAGAAGTATTCTTTTCTGTAAGTATAGGCTAACTTGTTCTTAAGTTATCTGACTTTTACAGAAGCCTTCCATGTACATCAGGTTTCAATCGAATCTGTTATCATTACAAGTGCAACCTGAAGGATACTTTTCTGTGTTATTACATCTGTTACTCAGTCTGCTTCTCACCTGACACATGCTAGACCATTATTATTCTTCCAGTATCTAAAACCAACACTCTACTGATCTACTACAAAATCTTACTTTACTTTCTTTACCAAACCCTGAGAGGAAAGTCACTGTTACCACACTTTGATTACTGCATCACTTTCCCTAAGGAACTTCAAATGAAAGACTCAAGTTATTTCAAAAAGCAAATCACACTCCCACGGGAAGCCATAAAATAACAGTCACATAAGGTTTATTGTAATATATTGTATGAGAGCTGAGTTTAGCTTAGAGACACACTTGAAAGGTTGTGTATTTTAATGCATCTAGACCTGACAAAAATATTCTCCTATGTGTATGTGATAAAGTACAAACTTTGATAAAAACTAAAAGGTAGTTCTGAAAATCTTGAGTTCTATCATCAGCAGTTTATCGCCAGCTGTAATGCAGTTTATAAGCAGTGAAGATGGATCTAACAATTCATATAATTACTGTCAATCCATTTTTGTATGATGTAAATTAAATTTGAGTTTCTAGAAAACTACCTGTTAGATGTAGAGTTTTCTTTTATGGACTCTGAAGGCTATTTTATTTCCTCAACTAAGCTATTACTTTAGTAACATTTGCCTCTAACAGTTAAGAAGCTCAATATAATATTCTTCTTATCAGGTAAATGTAATCTTGAAATAAGAAGATTACATGCAGGTTGTGCCTAAACAAACTGAACAAGTTCTTGTCTTGTTATTACATCCTGAACATAATTCATTATATACCTTAATGGAGGAAAACTTATATAACACATACCTTATTAGGAGAAACATGATTTGAATGTTTTCTTTTTTCAGATATTCATGTAGAAATAATATAAGGTTAAGATTGAAAATATTAGTACTTGTTAGCATTTCATAGAAGTGGAAGAACATGATAAGCACCTTCCAAACCTTATGTTGTGCAGAGGTTCCATATTGAGACACTGTGACACAACTTATCAGTCAAATACTTGTTTATTATAGTTCTAGTCCACATTTCTGCTGGTGTCAAAGGTAGTGCTAGCCCCACAGTTTGAGTTCATCTATTGTTGACTGCCAACTATAATGATATCAATAACCAAAAAACCATAGAGACTGATTCTCTTGGATCACGGTCTTGGCACCAGATCATTGTTCATAATATGCATCATTCCATGAGTTTAGCAAAGTATAGGATCCTTTGTAACATTAATACTGTCTCCTGAAGCTGAAGTTTGAATGTGACAGAGGTATGTCACAAAGTGCTTTAGTAATATTGAAACTGTCTAATTTGTGCATTTTTAGATAAAAAATAATTTTTAGGTTTCCTTTTGAAATGACTTTACGTAATAGCATGTTTTGGTTGCTGAAGTAAAGCACATTTTGTTATAGCAAATCTGTGAGTTCTCTAATGCGGTTTTCTTTTTTTTCAGTTTGATGACAATGAGATAGTTTATTGAAACAAAAAGCACTAGCTTTTCTTTCTTAAGGTTTTTATTTTAAGAGAATTTCCAGACAAAGAATTACCATTTTTCTTCCTACTCAGAAATGACAAAAATTCCTTTAGATAAAATGAAATTAAATAATATTTAAACCAAAGCTTAAAAAAACCTTCCTCCATCCATTGTCACTTAATTTAAAAAAAACAACAACAACAACAAAAAAAACAAAAACAAAAACAACGAAATCCTGTTGAGCTATGGTTTTGTAGCCGACTTTGTATCTTTACCCTTTTTTAACTCTCTACTAATATTTAACAGCCATTCAGATGCATTATATTTCTCTACACCAAGGGCATCTGACCCCATAATATTCGTCTAGTTGTCTCTTGGAGTGTTATATTTTACAGTTGTGTAACTTGTACCTCTTTTTAGTTTTTATTATTTGCCTTGAGAGCAAACTGGTTTTGTAGTTATAAACTTCCATTTTGCATCATATTGAGACTTGATTTGTATTCAGGGCTAAGCAGTACCCTGGCCTAAAGTATTTGAAGTAGTTCAAGGGAAAGAAAATCCCATTTTCAGGTGTGTTTGAACTGTAGACCTGGGAAGGAAGCCCAGATTTAGTATTAAGTGCTCTTTTGTTTGCCGTGTGAAGAATGAGATGATGCAATCCTGCTTTTTTTATATTCCTGTTTCTTGCACAGAGGACTGGCACTGTAGCAAACTAACCCACTGTTTGTTCTTCTACCCAGCCAGTGAGCTTATGAGTTTCTCTTAATTTCGTGACGATATTCATCTTCACTTTGTTTGTAAGTGCCAACTAAGCTGCTACTGAGAACATTGTCCCATCCCATCCCAGGTGTATTGAGAGTGTCTGGCTGCAGTGCCTCTTTGGAAGGAAAGCAGATGTGGGAGATAAGAGGTGGCCACACTGCATCATGCCATTAGCTTTTTGCAAGTTGTTGTGATTCGTGTGCTTTCAGAAAACTTTAGCTGGGCTTTTTTCCAAGTTCCTTGGGAGAAACACTTGACTGCTGAGAAAAAACAACAAAACACGTAAATCTGCAGAGAATTAACTGCCTAACTTGTTTTTATTTTCTCTGTAAAAGACAAGGCTCTCCCCTATATTCATACATCTCCAACCATAACAAGGGCTGTGAAATGATACATATAGCACAGTCACTTAATTTATATAGTCA
The DNA here is from genome assembly GCF_025592945.1 of Manacus candei. NCBI lineage: Eukaryota > Metazoa > Chordata > Aves > Passeriformes > Pipridae > Manacus > Manacus candei. The sequence goes on along the minus strand of NW_026138097.1, from coordinate 33,622,552 downwards.
GAAGTGACAGGTATTCTGTCTTGAGAAATGATCAGCTAATCTACACATTAATTGAATGTTGCAGTCATTGAAGACGACATGAATACCAGAACAGACTACATAAAATGAAAGAGCCTTAAATATTCCCATTTCACATAAAAGGTCCATTCAGAACATGAGAGGTTTGCAGTAGAAATTCAAATTACACTTTAGAACAATTGATATGAGGTACAGAAAACACATGGTGTCACTTTACTGCTTTTACTGCTTTTACTGCTTTATTGCTTTACTGTCTTTACTGCTATGAGGTAGGAGAAATAAGAGATTATGTCAGCTAGACTTAAGGAGGGTGTGAGCTAGAAAGAAATTTGAATTATTAGACAAGTTACTTCAAACTGTTACTATTAAAGGCAAGTCTAAACTCTAGGGTAATTTATCAAGAAAAGTGACTTTGTCCTCTTTGTTCTCTAGTCACCTACCCCAGTGACATTCACTCAAAACAACCAGAAGTCATACTGAGAGATATAGTGTATTCTTGCCTGCGCCTTTACTTGGAAACCTCTAGAAAGAGTTGTTTTTCTGTAAAGAATTTTTTATATTCCTGTAAGAAGTACAGGTCGCATAATTTTTGCAATTTTCTCTTGATATAATAGAAGAAAACAGTGACTTATGGCTAAATTCTCTGTCTGTTAGCACTGTCCAAAGAGTACAGAACCACCAAGGCAGGTGTTAGCATAGAACTTCCTTTCCTGACTTTCATGCAAACTCAACTCATTTCATAGTTCGCATGGCTTTAATGATAATATGTGATGTGGACTGTGTGCTGTCTATCCCTATTCCCAATTAAGAATAAAGAAAGTTATTTTTCTTCCATGGAGAGGAGAAAAAACACCCTACCACAGGGATACTATTTGTTGTCTGGTTGAGTAGATTGAGGCTTCGTCTCTTACTTTTCTTTTTGCTTTTCATACTTTGATTAAAGTTCATTTGAAATCTTTATGAAGAAGCCTTAGGCTTAAACTTTGTTAGATTTTTTTTTTGTTTGGTTGGTTTGTTTTCCTGAGTCTTCCTTTCTAATCTGTGAAAGGTCTGATACAGAGCCCAAATTAATTGCCAAATGCAGAGATTATCTTTGTACATCTAGGAAGAAAAATCCATTTTCAGATGCTTGCCCTTGATAGTCGAAGTTCTATTAGCATTTTTTGAAACAGATATGTAAATAAATTAGGCATTTACCAACACAGATGTGCAGGTTTATGCAGATTACCTCCTTCTTAACAAACCCAAATACTTTCATATCTATTTATTAACAGATTTTTTTTCAGCTTTGATTCTCAAGCTGTGGCATCTCAGAACAGAGTAATTTATTTGGTAAGGAAGAGTTGTAAATTACTGCAAAGTAAGATAGTGTATCAAAGAAAACACTTCAGGAACTGTGTCATAATATACCTACACCTTGGGTCATAGAGGGGTAAATAGGAGGGAGGAGAGCAACTTTTTAATATTTGTACATAAAAGTGGTACATGTTGGCACTGATTTGCTTCAGTAGCCATTACTACTCAAGGTTGCAGACTGATGTTTCACATCTTTTTGTCAGAGGCAAGTGACTCAAAGGTAGTCATTTGGGTTGTGAGGAAGGAGTCAGGGAAGGAGACCTTTACGTAGAAGTAATTTCTAGGAGTTACAGATAAAACAGATCTCCAAACTAACATGATAATTGTATTCCCCATTATGCTGATATATTTTTTAACAGATGTGTGTCTAGGCTCTAAACAAGGATTATCTTAATTTGCTTTGCCTGTTTATTACTGTAGGAACCCTAACTTTTTTTCCAAGTGTATCCCTTCCACAATATTCTGAGCCAAGTCTTCTGTCCTCTTTTATTCTTTAAGTGAAATTTGATATGAACACTGCAATCAGAACAATGCTCTCTCAGTTCAGTGCCAAGGCAAGAGTATGGTTTGTATGTTGGACTCGAGCTCATTCCTTGGCATTCTGCATTTATGTGGGACACCCTTCTTTTCAATAGACTAATTTCTGTAGAAACTGATGTATTTTTAAGAATCCCTCTCACTTGGTCTTATGAAAGACCATAGAATTCATCCTCGTTTGCTCCTGAAATCCCTGTTCATTAAAGAGCTTAACATACTTCTGTTGGTGAAACTGAGACTGAAGCAAAAGTCTGATTTTTAGGGTTTCTTTTTAATTCAAAATTCAGTTCAGTTTCAGGCCAATCATAATCAGGCTATATATTTATGTTCTATTAATTCATTAAAGTAATATTTGTATGCAAATCATAAAACCACTCAGATCATTTCCACTTAAAGTGAGACAGTGGACTTTATGTTAAAAAAGTAAAATATTCATCAGATCAGCATTCATGTAACTCTATTCCACATATTTTTCAATTTTTTACTAAAAATCTTGATAATTTTTGGTAGACTTGGCTAACTGCTAGCTACTTATTTCACACTGCATTGAAGGACACAGTAGAATACCCACTGACTGTAGTTAAGAACAGAATTTCACCCCTTGCACCTAATCTTTTGTTTTCACATCTTATTCTATCCTTTATTTCCCTTATATTATCCAGCATTAAAGTGACCAACTCAGTCTGAAGATTCAAATTAACTCAAAAGATTTCATATTTGATCCTCACATTCAACTATATGTATGTTCTGGATGAACAGAAATGCTCTCCAATGCAATTATATTTCCAAGGGGCATTTTGAGATTCAGTCTTATACAGTATGTTCCATTTTCCCATCCTACAAATCTATCCATCCTAGTGAATTTCTTTTTGTTTGTCTCTGATTTATAAGGTTGACAATTGCTACAATGATGGCAACACTAATGACAACAGATGTCATTAGTGGATACGGAAATGTGAATCGATAACAAATTTCTCTGAGAATTTGTCTGAAAGTTCTCCTAAAAACAGAAGTGGGTAAGAAATGTACAGAGACAGTTTTCTTTTCTTCAATTGTTCTAGCTTAATTGAAGAATTTAGGTGGTGAGCATGTTTGAATCTGCTATGAGTTAAATTTCAAATAGACACCTTCCAGATGCTCTGTGGAAGGTGGTCTTAATACTCCAGAGCTGCTGTTGGGCAGCTCTTCACATTTCTATGATGAAAGAAATCAGATTGAAAATGTTTTCTTTCCTGACTTGTCATACAAGATCTTCACTGGAAAAAATATAACTATAGCCAATGAAATATTACAGGGAAACAACCAATGAGACATTATCAGCAAATACTCATGTCTTGTCTTCCATTTAAAACTGTTATTTCCATGCTGTGGAGACCACAGTTAAGGACTGTCTTGCATAGTTAACAGCTTATAGCAATACCACCTTGACAATGCATGGGGTAATAAGTGCCAGAGGAAAGTCATATACATAGCAAAGCACACCTGTGACTTCTGCAGCTTTTAATTTTTATAAAAATTGGACCACTACATTTTTGCAAGACTGTTTCATCATCAGTTGTGTTGGAGCAGAGCAATAAGTTACAGGCTACTACTGGGGGAAGTTAACAAAGGAGATTTTTTTTCCATTCTTAGAACAGAGTTCTTCCATTTTTCCCTATATTGACAACATTTTTCCTGCTCTCATGAAATCAAGCTTTTTCATTCCTCTTCCTTCTGCTCATAAAGGATATTTTTTCCTGTCAGGAAGAAATGTCCCATCTTGCTCAACACTCTCATAAAGCAGAAATTGTTCACTTGGTGAACAAGGGCTACATACTCTAATCATAGACTAATAGAATAGTTTGCATCGGAAAAGACCTTTAAAGATCATCTAGTCCAACCCCCAGCAATGAGCAGGGACATCTTCAGTTAGACCAGGTTGCTCAGAGCCCCATCCAATCTGACCTTAAATATTTTGAAGGATGGGACACCTACCATCTCTCTGGGCAATCTGAGGTTTCATTTTTTTGCCCCACTCAGTGTAAAAAATCTCCTTCCTTGTATCTAAATATATAAATAAAACATTTTTGTTTTATAAAACAGTATTGTTTATGAGTTTTGGTTACCCAACTTTGGTTAATGTTTTGAGAATAAGTTCATTTCTAAACAAAAAAGCTACCAAAGATGAATCTTTATTCATCAGATCAGTAGGACACATCACAACAGTTGCAATCAACTATTTGCCAGTCATTATTAACTTTTCTTTCCTTTATAAATCCTGAATCTAAAATGTGTGTTCTGAACTGATTTACACAGGTCTTCTACAGAAGAGATACCATACGATGTATCAGTCAAAACCAATATATAACAATAATTTTTTCTTTGTCAACTAGATCATGTAGCCCAAAAACTGATATTTCTTTTTCCTGACTATGATTACTAATACATTTAATGTGTTCTCTGTATGACCAACATAATGGAGGAGTTGCCCATTAGTTCAATGTTGAAAGAATTACAACATTATTGAGCTCATTTATCAACCAGAAAAAGCATAAAATATTGATTAAAACAGAGTAATTAGGTGCTTTTGTGAAAGAAAGTAGAAAACCTAATCTTGAAAGAGAAAATTATTATTCTACAGGTTATTTCAAATAGAAAATTAACCTCAATTCATTATGCTATATAAGTCAAAACACTCATTCCTCAACTTTTGACCTGATCTTACTGTCAAAAATCTTGGATGAATGTTCAGAAGAAAATGTGATCACAAATCAGAAGTAAAGACTATTTAGATAGGAACTGTGCATTGTTCATCACAATTCAGTTCATACTGTGGTCATAAAGGTAAAAAGTGCACATTTGGGAACACAGACAATAACAGCAGGAGAAAAAGAAATCAAAAGGACACAAAAAGGTATAGGCCAGACTCTCAGTTAATGTAAATTTTTCTATCTTCACTTGAACAACAGAATTTGAGACGATTTACACCACCTGAGTAGCTAATTTCATTATAGGTTTGGTGTCATGCTCCCACTAACCTGCCCTAACAAGGCTGTACAGTTGGACTATGATGGTAGACGTTGCATTTTTTCTTTAGCATAATCTCAAGTAAAAGAATGAAGTGGTTACAATTTTCCTTATATTAAATTGAGGTGATAAAAAGTGGGTAACTATATTTAGTAGAATTCCCCGTCTCTACTACTATTCAGGAAGAATGTCATTTAGCATGGGAAATAAAGACTTTTCTGAATAAACCATTTACTATTTACAAAATCTAAATTTCTGACCTTTAAGAAATGGTTTTCAGAGATTCTGAGAGCCTTGTTGAACATTATGGGATATTTTCAGTCTGGAAGGAAGACCTGAAATAGGTCCTGGAAAACAGACCCTTCTATGATTCAGACTAAAATGTTAAAGGAAATTATAAGAACAGTGAAATAGTAGTGATTACTGGTCAGTGTTGCAGGCTTATAGGGGTGTTATAGTTAAGCTGTTTTTGCAGCTCAAGAACAAGACATAAAAATTATTAGTTTCTATTAAACTCTTCAGGTAATTAATTACTCCTCAGAATTATAAAATAAAAATCTATGTTGAAAGAGCTTCTTTTTGTAATGTGATAGAGATGGGAAATATTAGTACTTTGGTGTACTAAAATGTACAATGCTGCTGAGGTTTTTTTGGTGTCTTATGAAGAAAAATAGCTAAGTTATTTTGTCAAGAAAAGTGGATCACTGTGTATGCCCACTACCTTTATCCTCTCCTTATTCTATAAGGAAACTATTCTTAATGTACAATAAATACTAATTTCATTGACATGACAGAATATTGCGGCACCACAGAAATCATTGTTTCTTAGTGCCAACGACCTGAAAAGTAGGAACAAAATTCTTTTTCCTTCCATTGACATAAATGCTTAGCAATTCCAACCTATTTAGTGGGATTACTCCTAGGGTTTACCGGTGTAACTGAGATAAAAATCGGACTCAATGAAGAAGTAGATAGAAAGAAGCAGAGCTTAATACGATGGACCATATGGATATTAAATAAAAGAGCCTATAATGCCCCTATAAAGGAATACCCTGTAAGCTTCTAGTATATAAGATGTGATGACTTCTGTATTATTCTGCCTATCTAAGTAGGTAAAAAAAAATAACTTATATAAGATTCACAATAAAGAAACATCCACAGGTAAAGTTCCAACACATCTATGACTGTTTGTAAATGTTTCCCTAGTCTGTCAATAATGCAAGCAATGAGTGGCTAAGATTTGCTAAAGAAAACCCTACTAAGTTGTAAGTCCATAGATTATAATAGCTCCAATAAAGCCTTAAGATTTTTTTCTGACAAAAATCAGCATATATAATTGTTCTTTTTCCACTTTTGAAAGGCTTGCTAATAGTATCTGTGACACAGATTAATAACCTTGAAAAGCCTTTATAATACTGTACCAATGAGCTCAACACTAAGTGGGTAAAATTCATATAGAAATGTTGTTGAAGTATAAAGCTTCTCACTAGGGCAGGAAGCTACACAGAATTGTTCATTTTGTCTGTTGGTGGTACAGTCATCTTCTTTCATCTCTATTTTCTTAATGTTTTTTAAACATACATGTAGTTGCTTTAGTTCCTCTCCTTTTACCCATATACACTTTTTGACCATGTACATAAAAACACAGAATAAAATGTCAACAGCTCCTATTAAAATAGTGTAAGGTCTTTGTCAACCCTTGAAAATAACATGTCCTCCTAATCAGTTCCAAAATCTATATAAAATTTTTCTTCCTGACTTTTCTGATTTATGGCCCATCTTGAGTGTGACAGATACTTAATCTGTCTCAATAGTTCTGTTTCATCATAAACACACTGTTTATTTTTTATAAAGGCTGTGACAGAGCAGCAGAAAGGAAGGTTGCCTGTATGGGGCTCTTTTCTGTTTCACATTCAAAACCTCTTGAAAGAGAAATTCGCTCTGTCTCTGAGAGCTGAGGGTGTGTCAGATGTGATGTCCTTTAGGCTGAGACAGAGACAAAAGGGAGCAGATACTTAGAGAATTGTGCAGCTTGCGGTCAGTCCTCAGTGCAGGAGACCCCCTCGGGGTTTTGTGTTATAAAGGATTCACTGGTTTTGCATGATATATTCTTACACTGCCTTCTAATAATGGTTTTGGGTTATGTTTCTTTCCATAAATGTGTCCAGATTGTTCAAACTCAGCATCAATAGTAACAACTACAATCTATCATTACTATGTGATATCTATACAGAGTTAGCAACACATCAGGATTGAGCTGAAGAGGGTGTATATGTAAGCAATGTATATCTAAAACCCAAGTGCCTCAGCAGTTCTTTGACAGGGAAGAGTTTGGCAGCAAATTCCATGCTGCACAAGCTGGCCAAGCCTCAGGGGTAATTCCCAACACCATATCTGTAGTTCACTTCCCTGGCAGAACAGGGATCACTGTTAAACACCTGAGACAGCTAGTTCTCCAAAGAACTTTCAGAAACTTTTGCAATTTTAACCCCAAAATCTAACTCCAAGAAAAATTAACCTATGGAAAGAGAGCCATCAACAGCATCCAGCACTGAACGGAATCCTGCACATAAAACAGTTCTTGTGAACACTACATCCTTAATTGGCATCTCTTATTGGGATCGCAGGTGCGAGGTGCTAAGCAGTAAGACGTTATAAGCTTGTCTCTGGACAGTGCCTCAAATAACAAGTTATAAGTCTAGCCACATTTCTCATTCCTCTTTTTGTATTGAAAGTAAAGCACTAGGAACAAAACAGGTGTAGTTTAAAAGAGTAAGTGTGCTTCCCTTGGAAGGATCAAAGCCAAACAAAACAGAAACAGCTCAATAAGTATGTATTTAGGGAACTTGGGGAGCTGGAGGATGTCTCTTGTCATGCTGAGAAAGGTCAGGACAACAGGTGCTAAATCTGACAAAACAATTCTTTATAGCACACAGAAACTAACACCTTTCTGAAGAAACAATAATATAATAATAATAATCGATTAAATAATGAATTGAAAAATAATAATAATAGATAATAGATAATAAATAGATTGCTCAGAGACATCCAAAAGGCCTAGGCAAAACCCAAGTTGTTACCATAAGATAGTGGGTTTGTAAAATAAAAGGAATATTTTCTGCTGCCGACACTAAACAAATTTATCTTAAAAATTACTAGCTTGGGCTTCATTATTCAGAGAGGAAAAGGAAATAGTAATTCAGATGCTAGTCTGAGTCACTTAGAGCTAATTCAGAGAAATGAGTCACCCAGTTTTCCCCAGCCTTAATACAGTGTTCTGTATCGGGTCAGACCTAAGGCCATCTAACTAGGTATCTTATTTCAAACAAGGGTAAAATTGGATGCCAGTATAAGAAATGGAAACAAACAACCTCCCTACTTTCAGCTCTTTTCTTCTCAGGAGCTCTGTAAGCAGAAATAGGGGTTTTTCTGCCTGTTTACTTCTAATCTATACAAAACTTAAACATCTATAACATACTTCAGTCGGCAGCTTTACAACTCAGCTAGACTTTGCATGAAAAACATAACAGTGTTTGTTTTGAATATGGTTTCTCCTACCTTCATGTGGTGCTCTCAAGGTTCTGAACCATTGATCTCTCTCCAGTCTCATCAGGTCACACACAGTCCTACGATCATTGTCGTAACTCTTAGGTGCTCCCTGCAGTGACAGGTCCAACCTGCAGTGTCCCCACATACTCATTCTTCACACAGAAGCCCCAGCATATCTTTGATCATCCTAGCTGCACCCTTGTGAACCTTTACAGTTCTCTATATCCTTTTTGAAATAGCACAGGTAAGGCAAGATGTTGCAAGGCAACATCTCAAGGTGCAAGCTAACGATGAATTTATACCAGTGGCATGTTAATGCTTTCTCGTTTGTTCTCTATTATTTTTTTCTGGCATTTCCTTCACTTTTCTGACAACTACCAAGCACTGAACCGGTGTTTTCATGACACTTGTTATCCAATCAGTCATAATTCATGCTGTTAACAGGGTTATGAGAGGTAACCACTCCTGAAGGGTGATGGCAAATGCAAGAAATCATAATTTTATATGTGAAGTTAGAATTATTTTCTTCTATGTGTGCGATTTCACATTTATTTGCATTGAATTTTACCACCTATTTTGTTCCAGTCTCATGAGGTCCTTCTGCAATTCCTTACAATCAGGCTACAGCCTTTGTCATTACACTTTGTGCCCTTTCCAGTTTATTTATAAATTTGTTGAACAAAATGAGTTCTCATCCAGGTTTGTTAAGAACTTTGCGATTTCTTTCCGCAGAAAAAGTTGTCAATTTACTCCTCTACTCAGTTTCTTGTCTTTTATTTACCCGTAAATACTTATCCATATGAATATTTTTCCTCTTATGCTCTTCAACCTATTCATATCCTTAACTATGATACTTAAAACACTCAAAACCTACTAAAAATAAAACAAGTTATATATATGAGTAATACAGAGCTTTAACAAAGCTTTAATCCATATTATCAGAAGTATACTGCTGAAAATCAAATCATATTTTTTTTCCAAAATGGAAGTGTCTCCTGACTTCATAGAATCATAGAATGTTTTGAGTTGAAAGAGACCTTAAAGATCACCTAGTTCCAGCCCTCTTCCTGTGGGCAGGGACACCTACCACTAAAGCAGGTTGCTCAGAGCTTCATCCAGCCTGGCCTTAACACTCCCAGAGATGGGCACAACTTTTCTGGGTAACCTGTTCCAATGCTTCAACATCCTCACAGTAAATAATTTCTTCTTGAATACCTAATCTAACCCCACCCTCTTTCAGTTTGAAGTGATTGCCCCTTGTCCTGTCACTGCATGCCCTTGTTTCTCTTCATCTTGTAGGCTCCCTTCAGGTATTGGAAGGCCAAAATTAGGTCACACCAAAGCTTTCCCTTCTCCATGCTGAACGATTCCAACTCTCTTAGCCTTTCCTCATAGGAGAGATGCTCAATCCCTCAAATCATCATAGCGGCCCTCCTCTGGACTCACTCCAACAGGTCCATGTCCTTTTTATGGTGGGGTCCCAGAGAGCAGGATGCAGCATTTCAGGTGAGGTCTCACCAGAGTGGAGCAGAGGGGCAGAATCCTCTCCCTTGACCTTCTGGCCACACTGCTTTTGATGCAGCCCATCAGGCTGCTTTTGATGCAGCCCAGGATGTGACTGGCTTTCTGGGCTGTGGGTGCACATTGCCAGCTCAGACTCTCACTCACCAGCACCTTTTTCTGCATTTTTTAGGTGAAAATATACCTCTTCCATGCTTGGTTACACTTGAAATTAAATTGTTGGCATTCTTTCATTGGCTCAATAATTTTGTAAGTAAAATCCCTAGCTTGCTGATGTCGAGGTTAATCAATATCTGTGACACAGTATCTCCGACTATATTTGTTTCATTTTCTTATGCTAGAAATTTCACCGAATATCTGTAAAATAAGTCTATTCTGCTTTCAGCTTCATCAGTGTTTAACAAGAGATGAAATTCAGCTGTAAACAAATACGAGCAACTATAGTCCTGATGCTTGAAGAATTTTTATATTTATATAGTTATGATGAAATCATTACCAGTTGTTTTAAATGGTCTTTAGCGCTTGCATTTGTGAGCCTCTAACTAGTGACTGCTTGTTAAATATAAGCATTCCATGATTAAGAAAGGTAAATAGTTTTGATAATAATATATATGGGTAGCATCAAAAATTTTGATGTATTCTACATTTACCATCACCATGTTTAGATAACAGAAAATTGGTTTGGTTTTGAAATGTAAAATCATGCAGCAAAACATGCAATATTCAAAAGTATAGATCTCAGAGAAGATTTGAGATGTTAAGCACTTAAAAGATTCTCTTAAAGCAAGTCTGTTCTTTGGGACAGCAAACATTCAGGGGGTTCTGATATGTTATTCAACGTATCTTTATGCTTAAAGCTGACTGTGTCATCAGAAATTGCAACTTGTGGGAAGGGTGGTGAGCAGAAATGCTGATGGAAATAGCAAGAACTGAAGCATCTGACATATCTGTTGAGTAGGAGTATCTGATTTTGGTGTCAATATTTTATTAACAAATCTGAATTACTTAATTGCTCAACCCATGAAAGAAGAAGACTCCCAATGTGGCAACACAGCTCCATGTTAGACTACATACCACTTATGTACCTGTTACCTACAGATTATCACCTAGGTACCAAAACCAGAACAGGTGACTTTCTTTTGCATAAACAGCACTCCAGAATCACATTCAACTAATGACTTTGGCGAGTGGCAAAGATAATGCAACACAGATGGGTCATATCTGTGGGATATGAACATATCAGAATGAACACACACATGATGCATATATTTCATAGTGTGTGATACATAAAGTGAATGGTATTCCTTAGAGCTAACCCATTTTGTAAACTAAGACCCCACTCCATTTGCAGCTTTCCTGACCAGGCTGCCAGTGAGACAAGCCCTGGTAGTTCCTCCAGACCTTTCTCCTCTGCAAAAATGGACACGTCTTCCCTTGGAGACTATTAACATCAACGTGTACATTCCACAGAGTGAATCACAAATAATTCATGTTGTCCTGTTGCAGAGAAATAAAGGGCATCACTGGGAAAGAAAAATGTGTGCAAAATCTAATGGGTAACAATGGCAAGTGGTCAGTAGGAAGAAATAAAAAAAGGCAAGCTGCCCCATTATGTATAATTTGTGAATAGAAAGGGAACTAGGTTAGCTGATTTAATTTCAGTTATTTGTTCATAATTTAGGAGACTTTCTAATAATTCAAAGTATTGTGAAGATAACACTTTGGACCTCAACATAGATTAATTAATACTAGTACAAGCTGTATGCTATGTATCTTTGTGATACTTGCAAGGATGACAATCCTTCAATTACATTTTGACAGCTGTTTTTGCATCTCTTAATGCATGTAATGGACATGTTTGACACCCTAATGGATCTATCACCTATTTACATTGCTCGCATTCTCAAAACCAGAATTATTTTCTGAACACCTGGTTACTAGGGTTTGTTTGTTTGTTTTTATTCTGTAACCTTTAAACATATCACTGATTACAGAATGTAAAGACAGCTAGAGGCTGTTGTTACTGTAATTGCCAGCTGGGTAGGAGGTGCCTTGAAATTAATTTGTTATTTTCAAGAAAGAAGAAATAATTATTTTCAGTTGCTGTCACTTTGATAAAGGTTCATATAGCCAGTAATAATAAAGGCAGTCCTTAGCACTGAAGAAAATTAATATAGAGACTCACTGATGGGGCAACTGTAAAATAAATACAGTCAAGAGTAAAGAACAAACTCTAAAGAGGACCATGTCCTAGGGAAAGTAAACGTACAGGAAACTTATTGGTCATCAATTACAAGAGGTTAACAGGAAAAAAGTCTCTAAAAACTCATTATTAATGGGAAAACTAGGGTTATTATTCTTGAAATGAATGCTCTGGCTTAAAATAACTCCAATATGTACCTGAGTCAAAATGGAGGGGCAAACAGAAGAAAACAACTGCTTCTAGTTGTATTGAGGATCTTCTGAACTTTGACTAATTGATTGGTGTTCCTTCAAAGAAAAGTAGACTTTTTCTGCATGGTATAAGTAGAGAAGTGTTCTTAACATTTGAGTAATTGAATATGTGTTCAGTGGTTCACCTGATGTTTTCTTCTGCTAATATATTAATATATATTTTTACTGAGTATTTTCCTGTATTTTTATAAGATATTTTTTATGTTTGTAGTCTTTATTACATACACACACAATATATATGTGTATATAAAGCTGTATCTGGAATATGAGTGGTATAAATAAAGAGGAAAAAAACAAGTACATTTTGAATTCATTAAAAAGCCTCACATATTTTTTTGTACAATGAGCAATGAATGAATGCTTTCATATTTGATTATTGCTTATTAAGTACATTTCCCTTAATAGTGAAAATATCAGATATAATGTACTTATGTAAAACTGTTTTTCCCTCTGCATACCCATCTTATACATTGAGTGAGCTTAGGATGCAGAGTGAAATCGAGAGCTGTAACAATGAATCAGGTTTCCTGATTCCCAGAGTGACAGAATTATGGTTTTGCATAAAAATCTAAATACAACAGCTTCTTGTTTTGGTGTGCTTGACTTAATCTAATCTTTTCCAATTTAGCTGTTTATTAGAGAGTTTTCAATGAGTTCAAAAAGGGTCCTTCATTAAGGAGAAGGGTTAAAAATAAGTATGCATAAATTGTGTCTTCATCTTTGAAGACTTTTAGACTTTGACTTGGATGAGGTTGTGAACAAAGAGATTTAACTTTGAAGTTAGTTCTGCCCTGAGCAGAGGATTGGACTAAAAGACCTTCAGAGGTCCCTTCCAGCCTTGATTTTGTTGTGTTCTGTGACAATAAATCCTTCCTGAATAATGTCAAAGAAGTGAAGATCATCATTTTACCTCTTATTTTACAGAAATTACTTTGTCAATCATAATCTTTACTTTGTTTTTGGTGGTGTGCTAGGTAGAAGGAAAAAATGTGCTACTGGACTTAGGGTTTAAATTAGGAATAGATTGCATTTCCCCACTTTTATTTCTCTCCTTATATTTGGTCCCAGTACTTCCCTCCATGCCATGTTTAAGGTTGGGAATTAGAACTGAAAGGCTGATCAGAGTCTCTCAGCCTTCTCTCTTCTTACATCTCTTCCTCAGTCACCGATTTATTTCTAGTTCATAATTTTCCATTGCTGCTGTTGCCAAGGCATTGGCATCAGCCCAGCCCATAGATTAGGATGTTCATGTTCAATTTAGCATCTTGGTCAGTTTGCTACATCTTTCCTGAGGAAACAAACTAAAAAAGGAAATCTTGGCAATCCACTGATTATTTCACAACCGCACCTGAGCAAAATGGCAGAGGAAAAGCCACTTTTCAAACCCCTGGGATTTTTTCACATCCAATTTCAGATACCAATGGTAACATTAAAGATGTCAGAACTTCTCAAAAGATACCTCAAAACAATTTATAATGAAACATACCAGGCCAAAATTATCAGAAAGCCACTACCGGATCACTTGATAATAATTAGGCTAAGTAGAAAATATATTTAGAGTCACTAAATAAGCCATAAAATATCTAAATTGTGATTTGCAGTTACACAATCTTGGAATGTTCATACATGCATTTACACACACATGCATGCACACAAACATACATGGAAGAAAAATATGATACTCCCTAAGCCTAAGTGAATAATTATTTTTGCAACACTACTACACAGTTTTTTTAATGAAATATGTACTTGTGGTAGAAATTAAGAAAAGAAACCAAACAAAACCAAACCAACAACAATGACGAAACCCCAAAACCAACACAGAAGTTGAGAATGGAAACAGGAGTTTACATAACACAGAACCTTTATATTGGAGTAAAAAAAAAAAAAAAAATAGATGTGATTTCCTGTAAATTCCAAAAGACTGATTAAAGTACAATTACACAACAAATTATTATCAGAAGTCATATACAGAAACCTAGATTTTATGTTAGTAGTGTTAGGTACCAACTGATTAAAAGAAGGGCTTGCTATTGAATAGTGTGCACTTGGCTGTGCAGCACCGGAACTGGTGAAATATTCCTGCATCTGCTATTTGACTTCTTTATTTGAATTCTCTCTCTATATATATATGTGTGTCTCTGTGCTGCAAATGTAACCACGTATACAAGTATATGTGCAAATGCACATTGTCCTTATATGCCTTCCTCTAGTGGGAACTTCAGACACTAAGATCCAGTGGTTTTCCCTCTAGTCTTTAGTCACCACTAACAGCAAAGCTCGTAAGGACGACTTCTACATTTTACTACTGAGTGACTGCTGTTTCCAGTTGCCTTCATAAGACTAACCCTTTTGTTACATTCTCTACTGAGGGGGAGCTGAAAGCCTTTTAGTGTCTGGTAACTAAGCTGGATTGACTCAGGAGTCAGAAAAATTATTTAACGTTTTTTGCTCTCTGGGTTTTTTTTCCCATGGCCTGTTACAGTCAGTTATGCAATCACATTTTCACTTGCACAAGCTGTTTTTTTCAAAGTCTGCTGTCACAAAATGTTTTTCTAACACCCATAGTTTCCCTCACCCACAGTCTGAAAGGAAAATTTTTATATCATTCTTTGAAACAGAAGGTCACAGTTAAGGTTAACTTGGAAGATTAAAATAAAAACCAACAAAAGCTATCCAATGCTTAATTCACTATTTGCTTGTGGTTCTTGGCCTACTGCTGCCTTCAGAAAACACTTCTAGAAAATATTCTGGTATAATGTTACTTATCTGGCATTTCTAGAGAACATTATTTTCTTACATTCAGTAATTGATTCTTAATTGCAAAAGGGCTTTCAAGCTCTCAGATGGAAAGGAATATAGAACTGGAAAACATTATAATTAATAATATATGAGAAAATTTCTGTGAAGCACAGGAAACAATTTGTTTATATATCTCTCTGTTCAAGCCATTTTTTACTACATTTGTTAAGGAGATTTGTGAAAGTGGAAAGTAATTTGTATCACCAAGGTGCTCTTCTAGGCTTTTATACTCTCTTTTAAATTAACCACTTTTAGAAATTCGCGGTTTTGGAAAGGCTGAGCTTCTGTGCTGTAAATATCTGTGCAATAGGAACTGCAAAGACTGTGGTTCATGAACAATTTATGAGCTGGTGAGAATACCTGAAGCTTATTTTCATCTTATCTATCTGAAGCTTTTTTTTTACTCCTTTCCAAGTCAAAATAAATATCAGTTAAAAGTAATTTACTTTTGCAAAAGTTGTCTTCAAAAATATATGGACTTTGCTTTCAGTTAATCGCTAAGCAGAGGATTAACAATTCCACATACATTATATTTTAACACATCTTTATCATCTATGTCCTTATGATTGCCTTACAATCCCTATATTTTTAAATTGATAAATTCAGAAAAAATCATGAAGACATACATAACTCTAAGAGTGAAAATCTAGATTCCATGATACATATAGAATTGTTTTTATTCTACTTAAACTATTCTCATTCCTTTTTTGGTTCAGAAATTACTGTTTTTATACGCAATGACTATTATGAAATTAAATGGTCTATTTGTTAACAAAGTAGGATGTCATTTTTGATTTTACTTTATTTAAGCCTAATTTATTCTCAGTGAGTTACTATGAAAAGCTATATAGGAGAAAGGAAAAAAACATATCTTATTCAAGAACTCCAGAAAAGAAAAAACCCTATGTGAATATCTCAACAGTAACTGAAGGTAAGAAGTTCCAGTAGAACTTCTCTTATTGTTTACAGAAAAAAAAAATCAAAGTTAAAAAAAGTCTGATAATTTAAAAACTGTAAAAGCAAATGTTAATGTAAAGTATAGTGAAATACACCATGTACAGTGTTTGTCATGTTTCCTCACCGTCCTTAATGATCTAAAGAGAAAAAGAAATAAGTCCTTCAGTAAAAACCTATAGGTTAAGAATATGCGACATTCTTTTCGCTGAATTATGGCATTGATTTCTCAGTACTTTAAAGTAATCACTGTATCCTCTTTAGAAGATTATTACAAATTCTATTAAAATTAGAGAAAAAGTATCTGAAACAAGATGTATATAGTATACTACCATACGAATGTTCCATCCTGTATTTATACAGTGGTGTTGGTCAAGATTGCAGCCCTTAACACTGGAGTTATTTACTGAGTGTGACATCACAGTCTGATTTTTCACAAATGCTTAAATGCAGTCAAAATTTCTCAACAGATATGGCTGAAACAATATGTATAATGGGATTTTATCAATGTAATTGGAATTATTTTAGGGGAATGTATTTTTTATATTTAAATTAGATTTACTTCTCTGTATTTTTGTCTGCTACAATGTATGATATCTGTAAGAGTAAATTTGCAGTGCAAAATTCTGGCACCTCTTTCTGAAAATTCTTATTATCTCTTTCTTTATGAAAAAAATTGAAAAATGTTTCAATCTATCACCTTTTGCAATACCCATATGGAAGAGTTCCCACCTTCACTGAGCTTTAGGAATAATACCAAACTCATCACAGAACTCAATTGTAGGAATAAATATTGGGAAGAGGCATTCATAGCTAATTAAGTTTCACACTCCCTCCTGCCAGAGTTCAGCAGCTCTTGCAATAGGTATATTTTGGAACTATGCCACCTTTTGAAAAAATACCACCTGTTTCTCTTCTGAAGACAAGGAGACATCCATCAGGCTCGATAGATTGTGAATCCTCTAAATACACTGAAAAACTAGCTGAGTTGGAAGCAAGGGATAAAAGGAATTCTCTGCGAGTTAAACTCCCCTACTTTGTTATAATATCTATCTCAGCATCCAATTAATAAACACACTATTCCAATGGTTTCCAGCAGATTCAAAGACTTTGAATATCATCCACTGTTTTAAAGGACTTGCTGCTTTCTCGTAGTCTGGCTCCGAACTTCTCTGTAGCATTACATTTTTTAAATCTGCTGTTGTTTTGTAGTTCCTTTTTATGTCTTTAGTAAAACAAAACCATAAATTTTCTTCAAAGAAGCTGTTCAGAAGTTGTTCAAAAGGCAGAATTTCTTTTCAATCACCCAAGGAACAAAAAAAAAAAAAGGAAAGAAAAAAATGTTCTAATTCTGAACGCAAAGTAGAGATTTCTCGGAGAAAGGACGGTTTCAAGTGACTTTCATCCTTTCATCTACAGGTGATTCAACTAGACTTAAGCTGTGTGAGCTGTGAGTCATGCTTACAGGGAATTAGGATCAGCTTGAAGTGTTCTGGGAACTTCGCTGAAGACATCAGAGGAATTCTCTAGATTGGAACTCCAAAAATTTTGAAAGCTCTGCAGAGTTCAAGATCTTCAACTGAGTCTTCTCTCTCTTAGTCTACTGAAGACCATCACCAACTTTCAAGCAATAGCAATCTTCCTTGGATAACTTTCTCTGTGCCATAATATTTCTTCCACCTACCAAGCTATTTATGGCACAGACCAGTGAGGTTACATCATCAAGTTGGACCTTTCAAAAATGTAGACAGTCCCAGGGAAGTTCTTCCCATTTCTGTCTGAAAGTTTCACTAAATAATCCACTTTGAGGATTTGGATGATTAAAAATTTGGATAAGTTGGTTCTTACCAGTGAGGATTTCTCTCTAATGTTGTAACTTATGATTGATATTCTTTACAGGCACTTGGTCCTAGACTTTCTCAGTGTATCTACAGAGAAGCCACCACAGAAACAGGGAATACATATGAAGTTTTAGCAAAAATTTAGCTGCTTAGAAATAAATGTTTTGCTACCCAGTAAGTCCACACAGAATTATTTATGAGAACTCTTTTTTTTGTCATAAAAGAATTTAGAAATAGAGGTTATGTACACATGAGGCTGTTTTAATCAGGGCTTTCCCAATGCACCAACAGAAGGAATAGAAAACTCATTCCTCCTGGGATGTAATTGCACATTACAGTATTTTTTTTTCTAAGCCATAATATATTCTGTGATTGTTCCACAGGTTTTAACAGGAGAGAGAAGAACATCTTGGCTGCAGCGTTTTGACATATTGCAGTGGATTGCAGTTGGTTTCTTATGCAATAAGCATACGAAAAATGTTTCTCCAGTTTTAAGTTTTTAGGGTAAAAATGCACACAGAATTAATTACCTCAGATCATAAGCTGTACTGAAGATGGGTTTGGGAAGGATAGGAGAGATTTGACTACTGGCAGAGCTTGCCAATATTATTTCTAAGTAATAAATCTTTGTCAACAATTAGTATGACAGGCAAAATTGGCTTAAATGATTGATTTACTCTCATAGTGATGTAACAGCTGGCCATATAGGTTAGAAAGTCAAAATGGAAAAGATAACAAATGGCATTATGCAAATTTATATTAAGTCAAAGAATGGGGGGGGAATCAATCTTAACAGTAAACTCCTTTGTTTTTAAGAATGGCTGTTCTGACAGTGAAAAGGGACATATTAGATACCCTGGGAACTTTCTGTGATAAAACCTTACTAGTTTTATCACAGAAAACTGCTGCTAACAGGAGTTATATACATTTGCATTCAAAAAGATGATTTTTCTCCAGGTGAAACAGGTTATTTACAGCTGAAATGAGTTGTGCAAAAACCACAGTGAGGATTAACATTTTGGAAAGGATGAAAAGAGTCTGGTAAAAACATTTTGTATGAAATAAGAATTAATTATGCATACATGATGCAAGACTTCTGCTCTTGGATGTACTATTCCATTATGCTTAGGAGTGCCTCCAGACTTCAGAACCTGGTCAGCCTCTAATTGCTCCCTAGCTTGTAGTAGGGTGTGCTGGTTTTGGCTGGTGGAGAGTTAATTTTCTTCATACTGGCTAGTATGGTGCTGTGTTTAGATTTGTGCTGAGCACAGGGTTGATAATATAGGGATGTTTTTGTTATTGCTGAACAGTGCACATTCAGAGCCAAGGCCTTTTCTACTTTTTGTAATGCCACGCTGGCAAGGAAGCTTAGGGATCATGGGAGGATGGGAGGAGACACAGTCGGGATAGGTGACCCATACTATATGATGTCATGCTCAGTATATAAACCTGGAGAAAAGAAGGAGGAAAGAGGAGGATATTTGGCGTGATGGAGTGATTATGCATGATGCAGCCCTGCTCTCGGGGAGATGGCTGAACACCTGCCTGCCCATGGGAAACAGTGAACTAATTCTTTGTTTTACTTTGCTTGTGTGCACAGCTCTTGCTTTCCCTATTAAACTGTCTTTATCTCAACCCATGAGTTTTCTAGCTTTTATCCTTCCAATTCTCTCGATGATCCTGCCGGTGGGGGAGTGACTGAGTGACTGCGTGGTGCTTGGTTGCTGGCTGGGGTTAAACCGTGACAGGGTGTGAAACTGAAATATGTGTGAACCTTTAACCCCATCACAGGAAAATAGTCCAGGCCTTGATCTATGATTAACGTTAATTTCTTTACATAGGAAGAATGAAGAAATATAAATTGCAGAGACAGAACTACAAATGAACTTTAAATTCAAAGCATTGATACGGCTTTGGATTTTGTGATCAATACAGGTACTTACATACAAGCTTGTTGTATGAGAAATACTTTTTAATGTCTAGTTTATATAAACCTTTGTACTTGTTTACTTATATGTGTAAAAATAGGTAATCCCCTCCTATGATTACACCTTATGCCTATCAAAGGTAATTACACTATACGTTTTCAAGAAACACAGTACCTCTGTGACACTTGAATCCGCTGTGAATGCACGGTAACATTGACATTCATGAGAAGCTTGTTCTCACTATGTTCAGAAGTTTCGTCATTTGACATGGGAGAGCCACAGCATTTTGCTTCCTCTAATCTCAGAGTAGGTAAGACTGCTGTTATGTTAGGAGTTTTTGCTACCAGTGCTAGAGATTTTCTCAGTATTTTTACTCCCCTAGCATAAAAGGCTTTAGAAGGACTCACATAATTGACTGTGATCTTCCATTTAGTTTCATTTTACAAGTAATTCACTTTCAGTCAAAATTAAACACCATTTTAAAATCTATGCCTTGCAGACTCTGATTTCTATTCCACAGTTACTATGTATAAATTTATTTTGCATAAGCATATTTTCCCAAGTAATACAAAGCACTCAAGACACAGATCACGACACTGCCATACTCAGTGTGCTTACATTTTCCAGGATCAGAGAGCAGACTGTCAGAGTTGTTAGCAAATATGCTTCTTCAATTCAGCATTTCTAGAGTTTTCCTCCAACATTTGTCATCTCTCAAGCATAATCAAGAAGGAAATTATCTTGTCAGGAGCATCAGAGTTAGTTTTTATCTCTAGAAGCTTGTAGGTTTCCACAGTGTTTTGTTTTTCCCCGATGCAAATCATATTGCCCTTCCCTTCCCTTTTACTAACTCATTTTGAGTAGAATTGGAAATTAAATTCACAGTTTGATATTTATCTATGTTTCAGCAGCAGGTAAGGTCTGTCCCACCTCAAAAGCTTCTAATAGTAGATTTCTGGGATTTTTTTTTTCCATTTTTTTTCCATTGCCACTGTAATTAGCGTCATGAGTTCTTTAGTATTTTGGCTACTAGTTGTAGGTAGCCAGGTTCTTTTCTTTGAATACAGGGAGAAAAAAAAAGAGTGAGAAACAAAGATATAAAATGCTATCATTTCATATCCCTGAAAAGGAAACCTTAGAGTATGCTCTAGGAGATCTAAATTACTCAGCAGCTGCTGTTTGTTAGAATTGTTTGAATGGAAGAGGCCTAAAAATGACCTTATGTAAGCTTTCCAACCAGGACAGCTAAAATAGCTTGTCAAGGGACTCTTGGATTGAGAATGAAGAGGTAGAATACATTTCTTTAGAATACATTTCTTTTAACTATTAAGCTCTGGATGGACAGCAGCATAGTGTAGCTCTGAAAATAAGGAAGAAAAAAAGAATAGCTAAAATATTTTTTTATTTGCTTTAAGAAATGTGCTTTCTCATTGAGTAGTCAAATGAGTTAGGGCCAAGGTTGCCAAAGATAACGTGCTTCAGTAAAAGAGCAGAAAAGAATGAATAATAAACTGTTGTATATCTTAAGGAAGGAACATGGACCTCTGTATCAGCAAACAACTAGGTTTCCAAATGGTCTCATTTATTCAGTCTAGAATTAGTATGCTTCCATACCTTGTTTGATTTTGGTTTGGAAGGGTAAAAATAGTAATTCTGCTGGCTTTGTACTGGGTCTGCAAAGGAGAGGGAAAAAGGAAGCAAAGGGAGAGCCTGCATTAAGTTTATTGCATTTTGGATCATTCAATTTTGTATCACTCTTTCAGTTCTGCCCCAAAATCTGTGCAAGCTCTTGAGCAGCTTTCCTCCCCCTGTATATCTTAAGGTAGGAAAAAATGGCAAGGGGGGATTCCTCATACTTACATATTTTATGTTGGATCTACTGGACTGTAGATCTAGTCTGGGTATGACACCTTTCTTCTTCTGAAGAAGAGTCAAAAGGTTGTTGCTTAAATTAACTACTTTATCCCTTTTCTTAAAGGGAATATTCCTTTCTGTCCTCATGTGGTTCTCTTCTTTGTTGAGACTGAGCATTTTTACATATAAGGGGCCCTGACTGTATTGGTAGGTCAGTGACCTCATCCAGGAATTCTTTTGAAAGGTCAGCTTCTCCTGAATGAGGACAGAAATGGTCTTTTCATGTCCTTGTCAGTCACTTTAAAACCTCTCAGTTCTTTCTACTGGCCTTCTGAGCAACAAACATGCTACAGGCTGGTCATTATACTTTTAATAAGACATATAGCCATGGTTGGTTGCATCATTATAATCTGGTCATGAAGTTCAAGAAATCTTCTATCATAAGGGGATGACAGAAGGAATGCTGTGAAAAGTGCTTTTTTTTTTTCAAAAACTCCTCTTTTTATCATCCTGGAGGATAAAACAGAATTCCTAACTTCAAGACTTAAGTGGAACGAGATTTCTTTAAATGTTATAAAGCAGAAATAATCTTTTTTCTTATTTCTCTTCAGAACCTTAAGATTTTAGATGTAACCTTTTGGGTACCTTTTACATGATCAAAATATTCTAGTCTTCTGTTTGCTTGAAAATCTTATAAGAAAGCTGAATAAAATATGAATCAGGGATTTGGATAGTAGCCTAAAGGGCTTGGAAAAACCTGGGTACATGCATCAGATTTTCTCGGTGACTTTACACTTCCTAATCTTTCCAGGGCTTTGGTTCTTCTTTTGCAAAATTAGGATTTGATGGGTTTCTGCCTCACACAAGTAAGACCTGTGAAATGCCTCAATATTAAAATCTCCATGGCCGATAACCTAAGTAAACAGTAAATAGTCATTACACTGGTAGTTGAAGCTTTAAGAAAAACACCATATGTTTTGGGACTCACAATAATGCTATGAAAAGTGGCAACATGACAATACTGTGCTTGCACAGCTTCAGGACAGGCTGCCTGGAGAAAGCCCACGCAATCTTTTAAAGTGTCCTGAAAAAAGATCCAAGAAATGAAGAACTCCCAGACATTTAAGTATATTCGTTTATGAAGAAAAAAAGCAAATTATTACTTTAGTTCAAGGAGTTTATTGAGGAAGAATTTAATACATTGCATTAAAAAAAGCTGGAAAATGCAGGGTATTTCTTCAGATGTTCATACTGGGGCTTCCCATGGAGTGAGAATTAAGACAATAATCCTGGTTTGTTTGTCTATTTTTTCACCCACACTGGCATGGTGGGGTCCTGAAATGAGAAAGGATCAGTGTTTGGGGGGCAAATTTCAAATAGATTTTTAGCTGTTTATTATCCTTATGTAGATAGGCAATTCTGCTGGCTTCCTCACATCACTCTAGCTTACGAGGCTAAATAGAAAGCAAAGAAAGTGCTTAAAACTCCCTCTCTACTTTTATTTTTTTCGTAACATTTTGCTGTGATTCTTCAAAACCTAGTCCATGCACTCATGATGTGGTGAATAATAAGTACTATTTGAGGGCAAAATCAAGGCATGTCATTCTGAAGGTTGGGTTGGTTTCATTTTCTTTCCCTACTACTCTCCAGGTGATATTGATCATAGTTCCTCAGTAACCATGAAGTGCATGAATTAAAAACAACAAATGAAAGAAAAGAGGGAAGATGAGAAGCAGTATTTTGTTAAACTCTTATGCATTTATTGTCTTTCATAGCTTTCTTAATAGTCATTAATTTTCATTAAGTGATACAAATATGGATAATTCAGTTAATGTGTTGTACATAGAAAAAGAGAAACTTTGATCATTCTGCGTACTTGGATAGAAAATCAATGTATTGGATCTCAGAGCCTCTTATTCTTGTTAAATACACATGGCATAGTTTAATTAAAACTAAAAGAAAAACAGTGTGATCTGAAAATCCTGGGCTGTCTCCAGCTTTTAGTTACTCACCAGTCTCTGGGTCTCTGTCAATACATTGTGAAGCAAATACAAACGCAAAACAGGAGTGTGACTGCTGACCAATGCCATAGCTGTAATCTCTCCCTAGCACAGAAATCATATGCTGTGCCTGGATCCTTGAATAAAAGGAGACAACCAGCTTGAAGCCCATGAGTGCACTAGGAGTCATGGAAAAAGTGATATGCCAAATGTTGCACATATATGCTTCTACGAATTAAGGAGCTGAGCTTTGAACCTTGAACTCTTTCCATGCTACTTCCATCAGAAATAACCTACTTATTTCATTCTGCCAAGGTGTGTTCCACAATCTCTCATAAGGAGTGAAAATACAGAGGTAGGTCTTTATAAAAGTAAACTAAGCATTGCATAGAAGAACTCTCCTTGTTATCAGCTCCTACTGTGACTTTCTTAGGAGACCTACCTTCTCTGTCCTTACCTTCTTAAAACTAGGCTTCTTTGAGTAGGCACCATTAAGATTTTGTAAGTTTTCATCAGCAAATCTTCTCCTCATTAATGAATAAAGGTCATGCTACCCCTCATTTTAACCTACATTAACATAGTTATTCACTTTTTAATATAGTAATTAATGAATATAGCTATCTAAAAATAAATTCCATAAGGACTGAGATGATTTATTCAAGTGAAAGCTCTTCTTTTAGGTTAAAAAATTATATGGCAATAGTACAGAAAGTTGTGGTCATTACAGTGAGCTAGCTCTATGACAGTGATAAAATGCCAGCACCAAAAATCAGGCATTACCAAGATGTTAATGGAACTTATTATTGTAATCAAGCTTGTGATCTTTAATGAGGAACCTGGCTTGCATGATTTAATTACAAAACTTTGTTAAGGGTATGCTGCTAGGGATACAACTGTAAGTCATTAAGACAAAGGCCTGACTCCTGTGCACTTCAATTTGTTTGACAATTTTTCACTCAGAACGTGTGTATTTGTATGATGTAGATGATAAAGTATGACTAATGTAGAACTTGATAGTATTGTGATAGCAACAGTGATTCAAAAAGAAAAGCACAGAAGAGAAACCTAAGCCTGCAGATGTACAAAAGAAATTCAAATTTTGGGATGTATCAATGAGTTAAGAAGACTGGAAATAAAGCAAAATGAGAGAGGTTTATAAAGAAAAAAAAAGGAAATTTATTCAATTACATTATTGATTCAAAAACTCTAACCAAAAAAGTTTGAGTTACACCTTGGCCTTCCCAGAAATACTGAAAATAACATAGGACAGTAAGTACTTACTGCACCCATCTTGTGAAAATTAAGAATTTTAAATTCTTCAAATGCAGTTCCGCCTTTGTCAGTTACTGAATATACCAAGAGCCTGAATTATTCCAAGATAACTTTGTATAGATGAGGCAAAAATCAAAACACCAGATATTAGGTTTTCCCTGCAAGTAGAAGGTGAGTACTGACCTCATGACTCTTGATAGTCTAAGAGATGCCACTGTAATAGCTCCATTTCTGTTCACCTTTGCCAGCAGGATTTATCTTCCAAAGTGGTGATCTAGGAAACAAAGTATGATGAATATGGATGCTCTATGTAAGGGTCCTATATAAAACAGCTGAGTTACTGAAAAGTCCATTTTTACCACTTCATCATGAGTTAGTAAAACTGTATCAAAGTCCAGGAGGCATAAAACCTGAGGCCAAAGATGTATTAAGTGATAGCTATTATTTCTTTGTTAGAGGTGGCTTGTCTCATGACCTTGGTCTACTGTGTGTCATTTGAAACACTGACATCATTCAGAACTGTCAGCACATGGATTTGCTCTTATCACAAGTTGAGACATTATAATTTCTACACAATATATAAGTGATGATAGCATGCACTGGTCACTGCTGTTACTGCTGCTGTGTGTGAGGTTTTAGCCTGCTTTAAGAATCACTGTCCAAATAAGATTTGTTCAAAAGCATTGTATCCTACCAAGTGCCATGGGAAAAAAATTCATGTGTGATGTGTGTATTTTTCTGGTGCTTGGTCTGTAACCAGGGAAGAGGGGAGGCTTCTTATCTGCCAAATAATGTCACATCAGCAGGATTATTTTCCCAAACAAGTTATCTTTTTCCAAAAATAACTGTTCACATCACACAAAGTAAAATAATCAGAGTTGATTCCATTGAGAAAAAGAAAAGAAAAAAAGAGAAGAAAAAGGGAAAGGGAAAGGGAAAGGGAGAAGCTTTTCATTTTTTATAGGACAGGACTTGAAGTCTACAGATAGGACCTTGTAGATTAAAGTAAAATAACTGTTCAGTATAATCTAACTTTGAGTTGTCTCATCTGGGTAAGAGCTGCCACGTTCACCATTGTGACAGCTGAATAAAAATTTTATGTCTTGCTTTATAGAGTGTGGTAAATGTTAATTGTTCATTGTGACTTCCTAAGAGAAGAACTTCAAAACCTATGTCCTTTTGCAGCACTTGGTACTTGAGAAGAAACATATAGCAGGGTCAGCAAACTACGCCACACTTTCTTGCTTAAGGCAATATATGAAATAGCTTTCTGACAGATCACCAGCTGCAGAGCCAGGCTGACCAGATGAAAGTCACAGAATCAGGACTTAGAATTTTTCTGTAGGCAATGGTGACCTATTTACTGTGGCTAGAAGTGAAAATTTAACCATGCGGGCAGCCCTAATGAAGTGGGAACAGGAAAACAGGCCAGGCCCCACAGAAAGCAGATCTCGATCCTTCTAAAATTACATATTTTGCAAATGTTTGCAGTGTCAATACACAGTTTTAAAAAAAAGGAACAAGGACTCAGTAAAGAAAATGGTACCCACAGCAGATTCATTCAACAAGCCACAATTCAATAAGTTGTATTATATCCCTGATGATGGATTTGCTTTGCCTTTGTACAGTATCCTGGAGACAGTTCTTCTGGGAACAAGACCACAATGCAATGAAGGATTTGGGAAGTTCTAGTTCCATATTCTGCAACTCTGCCAAGAAAAAGGTATCACTTGGAGAAATGTTAATTTTACAATACGTGTAAGGAAGCCACGTTCAGTTAGTGATTAAAAGAAGCTGTGTCATTTGCCACATCTTTGCTTTTGTTGACTGAGAGAAGACAAGAAATACACCTTGTAGAGCTTCTACAATTTTAAGTCTACAATTACTGAGTTTCAGTCTTATTACTTTTTGTAACCCAAAGGAGTTACAACATCATGTATGACAAGGCTAGGTAATAAAAAGGGTAGAAATAAAATTTCTCCTTAGTTATATTGTAAAGCATGATTAGCAGCAGGTGGTGGACAATGTCATTCTTTATTTGTCATTGACAACATAATTATCAAAGGCCAAGTGAGAAAATTTTAGCCTTCATTTTAACTTAAAGAACTTATTTTAAACATGGACTTTAAGAATACAGGCTAAGGCTTGCATGAAATAAAATGTAGGTGGAGGTTTTCTGCTGCTGCATATACATGTAAATTTATTATGAAAATATTTGTTTATGACCATATTGGACTGGGAAAGGAACTAGGGTGGTCTGCAAATAAAATACTTTATAACAGGAGGTCATAGACTGCAAGTAACGAAAATAACTTGACTATATGAGAAACATTAAAAAGCCATTGTCCTCTGGAAAAAAAAGAAGAAAAGCAAAACGTTAATACAGGTTAGTTTGTTATCTTACTTTCTCCTTAAAGTTTTCCTCATTACCGGAGATATTTACAAGGAAATGATCTTTGTGTAACAGAAATTTGTCTGTGCCAGTTCTAAATAACAAGACAGACATCTAAAATTTCTTATATTTATATTTTCAGAAAAAAATATTTTGTAAACAACAGTACCAATTCTGTAATGTGAACATGGTTGCAGATCTTTACTACTATTAGCATTCCTATTGAAATCTGTGACACTATCAATGTTTGGCATTATTTGAGACAAGGTCACAGAAGAATATCTTTTATTAAATCACTTGAAGTTGCTAGAAAATTCTAACCTTCTCTTTGATTATTTAAGGCCTCTTTCTAGTCTCAGAAGAAGATCATGTATCACAGCTGCATTACATCTGCAATAACATTACTCCTTTAACCATACTGAGCCTTAATTAAAAAATTATAATTCAACATCTCTGCATCTCCAGTCCATGTAGTATCATGAAATCTTTTTTTTTTTTCTTTTGAGCACTATTTGTTTAAACATCTTTGGAATTCACATCTGTGCCCTATTGCCACATTATCCCTTCATGTGCAGAGCTTTAAATATTCATGAATCACATAGTGAACCTGAGTTAGTAAATAACAGAGGTGAAAAATAACCTTAATAGAAAAACACTGTCTTACTTGTAAATCGGATGTGATTCCCATTCCACGACATCTACAAGCACAACTGAGTAGGTAGTATGATGATGATAGGAATAAGTGGGAAGGAGCAAAGGTAAAGAATTCTTAAATTGACGCCATTATTGAACGAATGGTTCATGAAATTCTACCCTGAGATCTACCTATGCCTTAGAGAAGCCCCCTCCCATCTGCTTAGCAGCACCTGTGATCATGTTTTTAGATATAAAAATAAGTCTCATCCAGCTGAAACTACAATGAAATTCTTGATTATCCCAGATGGAATTTTTTAGTAAATCAGGATTAGTAGCTCTGACCCTCATGATGGTTGTACTGGTATTTTCAAGAGCTGATGAAATTGTGACTCAGGGATGGAATTTATGTTGTGAACACATGGGGGAGGATAGTTAGTAAGAAATGTGTAGCCCCATATTATAGGCTGGCTAATACAGAACCAGGACGATGACAGGACAATGATGGGAAATAGCTATTGTACAACACACCTTAATCCAAGTGCAGCTGAATCTTGGTTTGAATTGTGAAAGACAAACACTTCCCACTGTGTGGTGCCTCTTAGCACCCTTCAGGGGCATTTTTTCACAGCTGACTCAAAGAAGTTTGCAATCTGTTTAGTCATCATTCAGTCTTTCACAAACAAGTAAGTAATCTGTGAAAAGCTTCCATACAACTAAAAAATGTCTTGATTTTTCCATAAAGATGTCAGGCATTATAAAGTACAATATGGCTGTGAAATTACTTGCTGAAATAAGAAATTGCGGATTTGATATAATAATAAATCTATTAATTGAGAACAACTTTATTTTTTGAAGACAGCAATGAAAAAAACAAAAGTATCTGTCATACAGACAAAGACCCATTTTATAAACAGACAGAAGTAACAGTAAAAAAACACACATGCATATGCACACACAGCCCACAAGGATAGTGAAATATATGACAATACTATAAGTTGTTTCTAAGTGAGGAACAGGTTACTTTGGTGGTATAAGTCAGTGTAGCTCTTCTGGTTTCGTGAACTGCACTGATTTAAGATACACTGAAAATCCAGTTTCTTGAAAGTTTCTCTCATGTTATTCCTGGCATTGAGATGTATCCCTACAGTTCAGACAAAGACACATTCTCTGCTCTTACATCAAGAGCAACCCCTATATAGGGTATTATGAATAAAGTGACATCTAATAGACAATAATACCTTCTGGGAATGACACCATGTCCCCTTTATTCAGCTAGTGGTATGAGTTGTTTCCTGAGAGTTTATTTTTAACTGATTGCCCTGGTCTAAACTGAGAGCAAGTAACTTCCAATTTGCCATGCTAAGAAGCATACTAACTATCACACAATTATTTCCTGTAGTTTCACAAGTTATTATTAAACCTCCCCTATTCAATGAGCTGCTTGTGTTACAAGCTTTTATCTATCTTAGCCCAGTGGTATTTTGAATCTTTTAATTTGGGGATTTAAAAAAAAAATAAAAGGCAGCCAAATAAAAAAATCTCCATCCCAGACTCCACACTTTTCCCCACTCCCTTTGGAAACTTTTTACACACACATTGCCGTGTAACATCTATGAATTTGCTTTTCTATGACTGCCTTTCTTCAATCATTTAGAATTGTCATTCAGGGAGTTTCAGACTACTGATTGAAAATCATGCTGCTACTTTTCTATGTCCCAGCACCACGCAGTTGTTCAAGTATCATCCTTGAAAAAAAACAAGTATAATGACTTGTGAGCACTGCATTCATCCTAAGTGTCCTTTTTCGAGCAGATGTACCAGATGTTGTTTGACTTAGTAAAGAGATTTCAATAGCTGTGTCTTCCTCATGATCACATGCACCCTGTCAAAAACTAGGGGATCATATATCACTCACATTTTAAATACCTGCTGTCAGATCTTTAACCACCAAATCTAAGTTTACTTTGAAAAGAATACCGTGGTGTTAGTCCTTCAAAAGGCAATGTGCATTGACTGTTCTGACAACAGATGTTCTTCATGTTTGAAAGGGAAAACGTGAGAGAGTCTGTGGAGTAAGATGTCCATATAATGTATAACTGTATAAATGAAATGCAGTGAATCTAAAGCTGTATGCAATATGCAATACAGTAACAAGCAGTCAATTTACTACATCTACAAAATGTTGCTTAATTAAAGAATTAAGCCCTTCATAACTCCCAAAAGTTAATTGCTTTCTTCTCACCTGCCATAACAGGCTAACCTTCTATCCATGTACAACCACATTGCAAACTACCAAACTTAAAAGGTGCTTTCTGGCACACATATAATTAGTTTCTAAGTATCACCACAGAAAGCTAAGCATTAAAGGAATAAGAGGTAATGTCTTCTCTTGGAACATATATGAAAAGGCTGGCTAAATATTAGTCTTGGCCCATGGACTTTAAAATCCATATTTGGATATAGATCCATGGTTTTCAGGCATAAATATAGGGAAGAAAAAAAAACTCACAAAATTATCTGTTGCACAAGACCTAAATATATTCATGGGGCTTGACTTAGTTTATGCTCAATTTTATTAACTGACACTAACAAAAATAGGAACAAATAAAATTACACAGTGTTTTATGAGCTTCCTATTTTCCATGCAATTCTATTCCTATAATTACACTGGTCATTATAATAAAATGTGAGACCTTTGACACCAAACTGCCTAGGGATACTGAAGAAAGAAGTATTTCAGATAATCCTATGCTATCATATTAGTTTAAAGTTAAGATGTTGATGAATGAGCAAAGTAAAATCTATTACTGGTGGGGGAAAAAAACAGCTAAGTAGGATATCACAGTATGCCTCTTACTGTAGAAGAGCTCTCACTAGTTGCTCTCTTGGGAAGACATGTGATGAATCTCTGTAATTTGTTCTCTGAAGAGAATAGTCTGTACACTTGCCTAGTTAATCTACCTTCCCCTGAAATCATATCCTCCTAATTCATCACCTAGGTCGTTGTACTGGTCTCTAGAATAAAAATAAGAGCTACAATAGGCTGTGAATATTATCCCCATCTCTACTTTATTTACTTACTTTTCCAAAGGAAAAAAAGCCAGTATTTGATTAATTTTGTACCATGATTTTTTCTAAAAATGCATAAGATTATCCACCTGTGGTGGTTTGGCCTGGGCTCAATTCCACATGCCCACCAAAACTGCTCTACAACTCCCCTCCTCAAACAGATACGGGAGAGAAAATATAACAAAAGTCTTGTGGGTCAATGTAAGGGTAAAGAGAGATCACTCACCAGTTACCATCACAGGCAAAATAAACTTGACTTGGGGGAAATTAATTGAGCCTGTTATTGGTCAAAATCAGAGAAGAGTAATGGGAAGTAAAACAAATTATAAAATCATCTTCCGCTCACCCCTCCCTCCGTACTGGGTTTAATTTTATTCCTGATTCTCTTTCTCCTCCCCTGCAGTGGTTATGTATGGCCAGTCTTTGCGAACGAAGATTTGGGAAAGGTCTTTACCCTTTGAGCCTGTGCAATGGATTTTTTAGGTGAGACACAGTGTGCGCTGAACTGAGCCCACCCTTTAATCCTAAGGTTCATCTACCCGGGCTGAGCGAGCTTGGACGGTGGCAGCGAGGTCCTCAGGTTAAGGGAGATGAGGAATGGGGGTCACAATCATCACATGTTGTTTCTGCTGCTACTTCCTCTTCAGGGACCGGAGTCCTTCCACTGCTCCAGCCTGGGGTCCCTCCAGTGGGAAAAGTCCTACATGAAATTCTCCAACCTGAGTCCTTTCCATAGGCTACAATTCTTCACAAAATACTTCAGCGTAGGTCCCTTTCCATGGGCTGCAGTCCTTCAAAAATAGGCTTCTCAAGTGGATCCCCCAGAGATTAGAAATTCTAAGTAAACCTGCTCTATCATGGGCTCATCTCTGCACAGGTAGAGAGGTCCTGCCACAACCTGTCCCAGTGCAGGCTTCCCACTGGGTCACAGACTCCTTCAGCATCCATCTCTTCTGGCATGGGCTCCTCCTCAAGCTGCAGGTGGATCTCTGCTCCACCATGGACCTCCATGGGCTGCAGGGGAAACTCTGCTCTGACACCTAGAGCGCCTCCTCCTCCTCCTTCCTCACTGACCTTGGTGTCTGCAGGGCTGTTTTTCTCACATATTCTCACTCCTCTCTTCTCTAGCCACAATTGCCCTTGTCTGATAACCTTTTTCCTTTCTTAAATACGTTATCACGGAGGCATTACTGCCATTGCCGATCAGGTCAGCCTTGGCCATTGGCGGGTCCCTCTTGGAGCCGGCTGGCTTTGGCTCTGTTGGACATGGGGAAAGTTTCTGGAAGCTTCTCAGAGAAGCCACCCCTGTAGCCCTCACACTAGTAGGACCTTGCCATGCAAAGCCCATACATAATCTCAGAGGTGAGTGCCACATAATCTCTCGTCACTTTGATGTGCAAAATCCTCTGGCCAAGATTTTTATGAGGGGCTACGTTCTACAGTTCCCTCCTCAAAGCACATTAAATGGTCTGATTTCAGAAAATGCTTATCAGATTCTGTTTAAAAGTTGATAACTTGTGAAATATCTCAGAATAGATATCACAGAATTTAGGGGCTTCAGAATTATTTATTGTCATGATCTTATTAACTCCCACCAAAGATTTATAATCTACTTTCAAAGTATTCAAAATAGATTGCCTAGCTTAGCATATTCAGTTACTGTGAATCGTTTTCCTCCTCATCTGGTAACTGAGTGTATAAAATCTTCTCTATTTGAAATATTATCATCTGAAGCATTATATGCATTGCAAATCTAAAGTAGACACTGTTTTAGCTTAATTTTTTAACTAAATAATTTTGTTTGTTTCAACTGGGGTAGAATTAACTTTCTTCCCAGTAGCTGGTATGGGACCACATCTTGAGTTTGTGCTGAAAACAGTGTTGATAACATAGGGATGTGTTTGTCACTGCTAAACAGTGCTTACAAAGCGTCAAGACCGTTTCTGCTCTTCACCCCACCCCATCCCACCCCTCCCCACCCTATCATTGAGAAGACTGAGGATGCACAAAAAGTTGGGAGGGGACACAGCTGAGACAGGTGAACCCAACTGACCCAAGGGATCTTCCATACAGTATGGCATGAGTGTACAAAGCAGGGGAAAAAAGGAGAAAAGTGGGGAAGGGGGCAGAGGGGTATTTGGAGTGCTTGTGTTTGTCTGCCCCAGTCACCATTACACATGATGGAGCCCTGCTTTCCTGGAGAACACCTACCTGACCATGGGAAGTTGTGAATTAATTTCTTGTTCTGCTTTACCATTGTGTACAGCTTTTGCTTTACCTATTAAACTTTACCTCAAACCACAAATTTTCTCACTTTAACTCTTCTGATTCTCTCCCTCATCCCACTGTGAGGACTGTGTGGGTCTTAGGTGCTGTCTGAGATTAAACCATACAGTAAGTAATAGAAGTCAGTCTGGTTAATTTAACACAGGACCTAAGCAAAGAAATTTGTGGGTTTCCATGGTGAAAAGCCTGGTTCACAAAGCTGGTTAACAGTACAAAACTTATATTTTCAGAAATTCTGTAATCACTGTGGTTTCAATATATTGCAAAAAATGCTTCTGGTTTTATTAAGCGATAGTTCTCATCTGTGCTTCAGGGAAAAAAAAAATTAATAATGTGCCAGAGAACTCTACAGTCATTCCTAATAACATGTTTAAAAAAAAAAAAAAGTAATTTCAATGTCTGATTTAAACCACCCATAGATCAAGAAAATTCAGAAATGTATTTTACCCTCTGGTCTTGATTTTGCCACCTTTGATCACTCAGTGCAGCATGAACCTCACTTGTTGAGCTGAGCTGTTGACTAACTATTTGCCATTATCCTCCATTGATAATTAGTGCTATTTAAAATAAGAATCCATAAGTCTTAGGGACATATTTGTAATAAGATGTGAGTGTCAATGGGATGGCTTCTGATGAAAGACAAAAGAGTGATTTGCTTTTAGAATAAATTAAATATTTTTCTGTTCTTCCAGACTCCTTTCACCATGGTTGTATCTTTTGTGTGAACCTAACCAGAGAAATGGAGACAATATGTGTTCTATTAACAAAAAACATAAAGAAATCATTTTAACTGCAAAACATCCTTTTTTTTTCACTCTTTTAATTGTGTGACTGCAGGATAAAATTTTTTGAACAAACCTGGACACCATGCACTAACCTGTCTGAGACTGGGGAAACAGCAGACATGAAGTCTGGCTTAATTACAACTAACTGAGGATTATAAAAAAAATTATTCATTTTTGTTATAAAGTGCTAATTTGAGGAAATCCATGTAAATTTTCAGATCTGTGAACAGACTAGAATTGGAAATTTTGCTGATTTCTTGTAAGCTTGCCTAAAACATTGTTAAAGAGCTTACGTTTTCATATTGGAGTTTCCAGAGCAATTTGCCCTGCAGACTATTTCTGCAGCTATCCAGGCTTTTTACAACAGTCAGTCCTTCTCCAAGAACAAATATTTAATTTGCATGCTCACTAAGAGCCTTGATTGCGTGACCTAATAAACTCAGCAATATCAGAATTGGAATGAAGTACAGGAACTAGGAGTTGTTAATTCCTGTTCTTTTTAATCAATTTTCTCATTGAATTATCATTTTGGTTTAGTCTAGAGCAGTCAAATAGCAGTTGCTAATCTTTGTCTCTTTGTTTATTACAACCTCTCCAAAACAGAGTTAAGAATGGGGTTTTATTCAGCAAGTGGCTTTTACAGATACATTTGCAGTACAGAATTTATACTTAAAATCTGAGAGACTAGGCACATGATACTCAGAGAAAGTTAAAATTACCGGCATGCTACTATTTGTAGATTAGTACTTATAAATGGCTCAAACACAACCTTTGTGGTTCAATACAACTCTTAAATCACCTATTTACAGAAGATAAAAACTAGATATTAAAGGACAATATTACTTATAACTCTTAAATGTACCTTTTGAAAGTCTGCACTCCTATAATGTATATTTAACAAAAAGAAAAGGATGCTTTCATGTGTCTTTTAAAAATCAGTGTATTTTCATAATTGTGGGTGATTTCATAATTCTTAAGCACCTTTAAGTAGGCAAAATATTATGTACTCAAAATTTTTAAATGGCTACTTACCACTTTGGTATAAAAATGAAACTAAGCCAAACTATATTTTCAAACAATTGAAGAAAATACTTTTCCTTGGAAGAAGGTTTAAAACAAAAATAAATTAAACACAGGAATTAACCTGATAGTCATTGTCAGTTTTGCTGCTTCTGTGCGGTTTATTTTGTCTCAGACTGAGGATAAAAGTCTGCATACATTTCATATGCCTCCCTTTAGCACGTGTCTGCTCATGTTTGCAAGTGTGCAATCAATTTCAGATGCTGATACAACCATACTCATTGCATTTGCCAACATGCGTGCTAAAAAGTGAGAGTCTGAAGTTGTAGGCAATCTCTTTCTTCCCCCACGAAATCCTGTCCCAAAGAGCATGGGCCTGTTGAGGAGCAAAGTCAGAACCCTGAATTTTGGAAGAGAAAGATCATCATCTTTTTAAAGAATTAGTGGATGAAATACTTGGAAAACTGTCCTTAGGGGCAGCATAGGTGAACAGAGCTGGCAACTCTTTAAGGCCATATTTCTTACAGCACAAGAATTCCTCATTCCCTTGTGTAGGAAATCAGTCAAGGCAGGCTAGAAACTAACATGACTGAGCAAGGATCTGCTCTTAAACTGAGGAATAAGAAGGAAATGTGCAGCCAGTGGAAGCAGGGAGGTGACCTGCTGAGAGTACGGGTATAGAGTTTGGGTGTGTAGGTATGGGGTCAGGAAAGCCAGGTACTGATGGATCTGAACTAGGCAAGGAATGTGAAGAATAACAAGGGATTCTAAAAGTGTATAGGTCAGAAAAGAGTATATCCCTCCAATAAATGAGAAGAAAGAACTGGTGATAATGGATATGGAGAAGGCTGAGGTAATCAATGAGTTCATCACCTCAGTCTTCACTAGCAGCCAGACCTTCCAGATCTCTCAAATTCCTGACCCTTTAGGTGGGAGTTGGAGCAGTGAAGTCCCTCCCACTCTAAGTGAAGAGCAAGTTTGAGACCACCTGATGAAACTGAATAGCCACAAGTCTAGGGGCCTGACAAGATGCATCCCAGGGGTCTGAGAAAACCGGCTGATGTTGTTATCAAGCTCCTCTCCATCATATTTGAAAAGCGATTCTAGTCAGGTGAAACCCTGTGTAACTGGAAAAAGGGAAACATTGCTCCTATTTCTAGAAAGGGTAACAAGGAAGACCCAGGAAACTACAGACCAGTAGGGCCTCACCTTTGTACTTGGGAAGATCATGGATCAGATCCTCATGGAAGCAATGTTCAGGCCCATGTAAAACAAGGAGGTGATCTGAGACAACTAGCATGACTTTAGCAAGGGCAAATCATGCCTGACCAATCTGGTGACCTTCTAGGATTAAGTGACAACAACAGTTGACGAGGGAAGACTGACTGATGTCATCTACCTAGAGTTCTGTAAGGCCTTCAACATGGTACCCCGTGACAGCCTTATGTCCAAAAGAGAGTCACAGATTTGAAGGGTGGACTATTTGATAGATAAGGAATGAGTCAGATGGACACATCCAGAGAGTTGTGGTCAATGGTTGTATGTCCAGGTGGAGATCGGTGATGAGTGTTGTCCCTCAGAGCTCTGACTTGGGGCCGGTGCTCTTCAATATCTTTATCAATGACATAGACAGTGAGATCAAGTGCACCCTCAGGTTTGCAGATGACACAAAGATGGGTGATACGGTTAACACAACACAACTGGGTGCCATCCAGAGGGACCTAGACATACTTGAGAAGTAGGCCCACGAAAAACTTAATGAGATAGATATGTTAAATACCAAATCCCACAATATCAAAAGGAAAATAAAAAGTACAAATAAGAAAAATGTGTGTAAATGTATTATGGTGCTTACAAAAAACGGGCATATATGACTACTTGGATGAGGAATATGTTCATATAGACTTATTTTGAGTTCCCCTGACCTATTTATTTCTTTAATTCTTAAATCTACATTCATGATTGTTTTAAAATAATACTCGAAACACTAGGCTTGGCTGGTATGTTTCCAAAGCAGACTTTGGACTTTAAGTCCAAAACTTAAACGATTTTTGGACCACACTCTACAGCATTGTCATGAAATTAACAGAAACCCATCTGTGGTGACTCACAATCACTTGATTGTTTAAGAACTTTTTCATTAAAAAACAAGCTAAAAGAACATTAGTGATTATAGTACACCTTTCCGATATGCAATGAGGAAAAAAGCCAAAGATTCAAAACTAATTACCGCATAAGAGCAATGTTAATATTATCCTGCCACATCCCCATCTTTTTGGCATTGCATTAGCTGCCTTTTTAGGACCTTTACAGGGTCTGCTTTGAGAACCCTGTTAACACCGAGCAAAGCTTCTAAAAGAAACATTTTGCAGTTGTCTTTGTGAACAATTAATAATTTAAAAACCCTAAAAGCCAAAATTAACCCACAACACAAAAAAATTTTGTTTTCTCAAGAGGAACACAGGCAATTCCTCAGATTCTTGCATTTTCCTCCCACATCAGTATGCCCCTTTCGTCTTCAGTCACTTAACTACTCTGTCTGTGTCCTTTCCTTGTAGTGTTCAAACACTCCCTTGTTCCTAAAGTACTTTATTTATGTAATACCTTCCAATTACATATCTACTTTTTGTCAATATGTCCCTTGGGCCCTCTTTGCTTCCCATGAAATCTCACTTCTTTTAGATTTCTTGCTCTCCATCACACTATTCCTTTTAGCTTCCTTGATAGCCTGTAAAATTATCGCAGTCCAACAGGTCAGTCCTCAGTCCTCATAACGAGATTCTCTCTTCTCTCAAGAGAAATTAAAGACAAAGTAAGTGTCTCCTATCCTGGTGGAATAAGCTATCAAATCGCCCTAACTGTTGAAGCACCCTGCCCCTTAAAATCTTCTTTCAAGCTGCTTCCTACTTGCTTATTTACTTCTTCTGACTCAGGCATCAAATTCAACAATTCACAGTACCAGGCTGGGCCTGGAGAATGCTTGTTATGTTCCCCTCTGTGAAACAGGGCTGGCTTGTCTCTAATTTTGGTGATATTTATTGAAGTAGACTGGCCTGCTACAGTCCTAATTATCAGACATTAACCCCAAAGATGACTGGCTTAACCAGGCAGTCCTCCAAAGTTAAGTTTCTGACCTGAGTGGCAATATCATGCATACATTTAGAGGTGAATAGTTAAATCATGGTGTATCAAATCCTTCTAAAACATCTAAGCAGGAATATATATATGAATACATATATTCACTTAGAACATTCAGCAGTTCCGACACAGATATGATTGATTTGTTTAATGGGTCCTTTGTCAAAATCTGCACTAAGCATCTTTTACTTTAGATTGCAAAACACCAATCAGATGTCTACAATGTTTTCCTAGATTTTTATAAGTATATATTGCAAAGCTCTGCTAAAAACAGTAAAAATGTCTCTCCATGGAAGTACAGTAATTATTATAGGCAATATTAGGAACGGATTTACCACCAGGTTTAAATGAGCAACTGATTGACACTGGAATATGCTGGATTGTTCTGAAAGCATAATTAGAGAAAGCTCACTGTCATAGCTATTAGCACTATTTTTAAACCTACTAAATATAGACCAGAAGTCAAACGAAAATATCTTTAAAGGCTTGTGATTGTTTATGCAATCCTGAAAGGTATTTGGGAATCCTTAGTCCGGACATCTTAAATATCATTGCCAAGGGACTTTAGTATCATAGTATGGACATAACATTGCTTCAGGAAACACTTTAATGACATTTAGTATTTAATGTTTTCCTGGACTTCTCTGCAAAGATTAGAGAACAAACAGTTTTAGATTCTGAGTCTATGTAATCGCACCCAAACTGATACAATACAAACCAGAGAGTATTATCCAATGGCCTACAGGTGAAGTACATTTCTGTAAGAGAATTTTTGCACATCTCCTGAAGTGCATATCTTAGAAAGGTTACAGGTTTCCCCTTGCTTGCTAAGGATTTATTTTTGAGATGTCCATGAACAGTTCATGTTTACCCCGGAGGGAAATCTGATATTTTAGAAATATATATACACTAGAAGTGGCATAATTTCAAACTGAAGCTTAAGGAAATCATGGCTTTTCTGCTGAAGACAGAACACGGGGGGGGCAAAAAAAGACAAACTCCACCAAAATACAGAAAAAACCCTGTGAAACAAACAAGCATTGATAAGTGTTGATGCCTTAGAGTTTTTGATTTTTTAATTTTTATAGACTTTAGAAGTAATGTAGTGAATGTAGATTTTAAATACAACTGTATTATATTTCTCACAGTATTATATCTTTTACCAGTATTTTCCAGTAAAATTAACAGCAGTAGCTTAACGGTTGCATGTACCAAACCCCGTCCCATATCAATCCCTCAATATTCTGTTAGCTGTTTAGTCTCCTTTTCTACGTGGAATTGCAGGAAACGCCTTAAGGCCTGCACCCAGGAGATGTAAACATAGGCACAACGACCTTCAAGCCCAGAACTTTGGAGGGCCTCAAGGACTCAATGTGAGGAGAGGAGGATGAAGATGATGAAGGAGGGACCCCAAACTCCCCCAGACTCAGTTCCCAAAGGGCTGTGCTGAGGGATGAACCAGAGGGTGGATGAGTGGGGATTGGATGGGCATCATTATAAAATTGTAAATTTTATAATTGTAAATTTTATAAAAACTGTGTCCGAAGGCGCACAAGGTGATTTGTGTTCCCGGTGCCTGGAGGCTCATTAAAGCTTCTGCTCCCTTATCTTATCTCCTACCTAATTTGACCTGGAGTCTTTCTTTCTCCTTGGTGTTTTAGGTAGCAGTGTTTTAATATTTTTTTTTAATATTTCCAGTCCTTTTGAATAAAATGTAAGGAGAAACAGCTAGTCTGCATAACAAGTATGTGCTCTGCAGACCAGAGTTAGGGCTGGTCTTACAGGATCACTACCTGACAAGAGATGCAAACTGCAAACGTGAAATCTAAGGGCATCTGTGGAAGATCTCTTAGGAGCAGGCTGTCCATAGTGTTTAGATTTATTGAGAAATCAAGTGTCTGAGTTTCACTGCTTTTTCTAATTTGTGGGGTTCATATATTAGACCAGGTGGCCAAACCTTGAAACATATATCCAGCTCTAGAGATGTGTATCCTGATCACATTCCTCATGAGCAACAAGAAGTCTTCTATTATTACTCTGTACGTATACTGTTTACCTTTGAAAGACAACTTGAACGAAGTAGGGACGTAGATGTGTTGGAGTTTTATAGTTACACTGAAAAAGCTCAATATCTTCAAGATAAAAATCTCATATTCACTAATACTTGTTCAGCTACATGTAGTAAATCTGTTCTGGCAAGTATTTGCAACCCCTTTTGTTTGCTTTCCATGAATATTTAGGAGAATAATGTTTGATGAAAGAGATAGTGTTCCAAACTCTTTTGCAAATATGTATTTATGAGAAAAGTATTTGCATGAGGATCTCGAAAGCTGTTTTCACATAACACTAGATTTAAGCCCTATGCCTCCAAATTCTGCAAAAAATGTAAAGAAACTGTTGCACCATACATTCCTCCTTAGTTTAGTACATCGCATTAATAATCCTAAAAGCAGTGACTTCTGCAAGACTACTTAAAATGGCAGAATTATCTCTAAAAATATAAGTTTCAGAAAGGGATAACCTATTTACTAGAGTCAGGATTGAGATATTTTTTAATTTAATTGCTTCTACAGCACTGAGCCATATTTAGGATTCAGTTTGTTTACTCAGATATAGGTATATTGTGATGACCTGCAGTATCCCACCTGGGATCTGGCTGATACTTTGCTTGTCTCCTGTAGCTTGTGCATCTCACCTTCCAACCCTAGGAAAATATACCAGACACCCTGGGACACTTTTAATACCACTGTCATTGTTAGGATACTGAAGCACACTCACAGCACAGGTCTTAGTTTCTTAGATTATCTTCTCAGTAGCAAGAAGATAATCTTCCTTTCCTTGGAAGGAATATCATGATGATGAAAACCATCACAAACTTTAGTGCTTGCATATGATAGTGATGATACTTACATAAGAAACTCCAGGTAAAATTCTGAAGCACTGATCTTTTTCATTGATAACATCTTCCCAAAGAAAATTAAATAACAGCTATAAAATCACCAGTGTTTAATATACAAGAAAATATCTTCAGAAGTGTGTTTGTGCAGGAGTTTGAAAGTTGTTTGAGAATACCATATTTTCAATCATTTTAGGAACAATTAATTAGAAGTGTTTCATTTGAGATTATAACTTTTATGACCATATGATGTGTAAGATTCATAACTGAAATTATTGTCCTTTATTATTTTCTTTCAATATGATACTCTTGATTAACTGTGGTTATTGAGGAAATCGAGACGGGACTTAGGGAATAAAACAGGATCTTATAAATTTAAAAATAAGTATATTTTTTCACAGGAAAAGCATTTTAAATAAATTTTATTTATAGATTATTTTATTACAGTATTTTTATTACAGTATTACATTAAAAATATATTAAATATAAAGTTCAAAATTTTACGTAGATTACAAAAATATCTTTCCAGAACTCCTAATCTGAAGGATTATGGATGACCAGCTTCACAGATACATATCTTTCATCTAAGGATTGGAAAGGGATATAGTAGTAGCTGTGAAAGATGTACTAAATTTGATTTAACACAACAGCATGTTGTACACCTCTATTTGCACACTGTATACAGAAAATCCCACATCCCTCAGAGTTCCTTGTACAGACATAGATGATCCAAGTTATATACCATCTTAATAAACTCATAGGTATTAAAGCAGGTTAGCAAAGTGTTGGAATCAATGACTGGTAAAAATTCTTCATGTATATCTCCTAGACTCAGACAAGCCCCATTCATACCTCCTCAAAAATATCAGTCTTAGAAAATATGTATTATAATGAACAAAAAGGAGAAGGACTCATGTTTAAAATCTGTGCCAAAGTAGAATAATTTTTCATAGCCTTTTATTTTTATGTGCATTATCCACACATAGCTGTAACTCCAATTACTGCAAATTTTGAGTCTTCTATACCAGTAATTTAAGGACTACACACATGATGTTCAGCAATTCCACAGGAGAATAGTAGGTGAAATAATTTCACTGTTAAGAAATTTCAGCAAATCACAAGTAAAACATAACCTAATTTTATTGGCATTTTTATTCGCTAGAGTTATCATCATTTTTTTTTACAGAAATACTAAGAAAAGACACTATCTGAAATTTGAGAAAATACATATAAAGAAGGAAAGAAAGTCTGACACATAACCTTTACTATCTGATTGATATCTTTAGACACTTATCATTAAATAGTCACCCCTCTGCCACTCTGAAATGGTTGAGGTTGGAAGGGACCTCTGGAGGTCACTCAGTCCAACCCCTTTGCTCAAACAGGGCCACCTAGATCAGGTTTCCCAGAAACATGTCCAGATGGCTTTTGAATAACTCCATTCCTTCTCTCCAAGACTGGAGACTCTACAACCTCCCTGAGCAGCCTGTGCCCATGCTCTTTCACCCTCATGATGATGAAGTGTTTTCTGATGTCCAAAAGAAACATCCTGTGTTTCAGTTTGTGACAGTTGTGTCTGGTCCTGTCACTGGGCACTGTTGAAAAGAACCTGGTTCTGTCTTCTTAGTACTGTCTGTTCAGGTTTTGGTTAAAATGTTACCACTGAGAAGAATTTATTTTCTAAAGGTAATAAACCAAAACCATGTCTTTTGCCTTCAGGTGGAAAACAAACAAACAAAAAAAAAATAAAAATTGAGATTCATGTTTATAACCAGTCACTAAAATACTGAGAGAAGAGGAGAAAAGATGTGCATATTAAGACACAGATCAAGGCAACATTAAAAAAAAAAAAGTGGTCAGAATAAAGTAAGAGGAAGCCTGGGTTAAATTTCAAAATGGCATCATAAGGTAGAGAGCAGAGAAACCAAATAATATGAAAAGAAATAGATTGATATTAATTGAAAAACTCTTTAAGAAGGAGGCTTATATGGGGAGCTCTCAAAATAGAATAAAACCACAAAATAATAACAACAACAAAAGAGTAAATGGAGAGAGAAAGAAGGTGTACAAAATGGAAAAGTAACTCTCTCCTAACTGAGGTTCCATCTTGGGATAGTCTGTGAAAAGCAACAGTGAACTATATGTGACACTGCAATACAAGCTCTTGACAATGCAGTCAGATTGATTAATAGGTAAGGCACACAACTGGGAATCAAGACATACTGTCTCCATTCCTATTCTTCAGTTATTCAATGCATGTTTTGACCACAAGAATTGTACAAGTGCATCAGTTATATTTCAGTTAGTACCAGCCCTTTCAAATAATTTGCAATATGCATTACTAATTTTAAAACTGAATATTAAGTTGAAATGTAAGTCCAAACCAGGCTCTTCAGAATAGTGAATGGCAGAAGGACAAGAGACAACAGACACAAACTAAGAAAAGACAGATTTTGACTTGATATGAAAAAAATAATTTGTTCACTATTAGTACTGTCAGGCACTGGGACATTACCCAGAGAAGCTGTCATTGTCCAGCCTTTGATGTTTTCCAGACCAATCAGGATAAAGCCATGAAAAACCTACTCTGATGTCATATTTTACTCCACTGCTTTCAGCAGGTAATTGGACCAAAGACCTCCCAAACTTCCTTTGAACCTAAATATGCTCTAATCTTATGTTTCTACCTAAAGCAGGGGTGTAATTTTATGTCTGAGCATTTTGAGCTGACTGAAAGCCTTATGATTGCATTAGTGCAGTGTTGAGCCTAATGTAACACACCCTTTCTCTCAAAAAGGTTTATGAAGTTGGACTTTCTGCCACACCAGTGCTATAACCTTGGGTTTTGTCATTTTTCCATTTGAGAAAATCTAGCTTACGCCTCTTAGAATATCATCTCTTGACAAATCCTTCATACCTCCATTCCATGCCAATAATACAGGGTATTCCATAAGAGCATTGTGAGGATACAGTCTTTATCACATGTGAGACATTAAATTTATGTAGTTATGAAAAGCCTATAATCATAAATTAAATTAAAGAAATCACATTTAAATTTTACCAAGTAATTACATGCCTTATCTGAATAAAAGCAGGAAACTCCATCTAGTTGAGCAGGATAAGCCTAGCCAGGAAAATGGAAAGCTAAACGTGACTGTGTTTTGATTTTGGAAGAAAGTTAGTAGTTTGAAAGAAAATCATTACCATCCTAGCTAGCATAAAGCATCAGAGAAGAGTCTTGCAACTTAAATGAGCTCCAAAAGAACCCACAGCAGAGAATAGCTTTAAGCTGAGCTACATTTCTCTTTTATTTGTGGAGTCACCTTCTTGTGATCTCAGGTATATAATTCTGGGAAAAGTTCAGGGTGTGGCAGAATGAAAAAGATGCTCTTGGGGTCTCTTGCTTCCCGTCTGAATTAAGTTTTATCAATAAGGGTTTCGTTTTTATTGGAGATTTCTCTCAGAAAAGTTGTCTATGAGAAAGTGAGAGGAGTTC
The DNA here is from genome assembly GCF_025592945.1 of Manacus candei. NCBI lineage: Eukaryota > Metazoa > Chordata > Aves > Passeriformes > Pipridae > Manacus > Manacus candei. The sequence goes on along the minus strand of NW_026138097.1, from coordinate 33,577,742 downwards.
ATCTCAGTGTCCAACTGGTATAATATGAAAGAAGCCACAGATGCTTGCCCTCTGATGGGGATATTGCCAAGCTCAGAGAGAATGTTTATGCTCCACTCCCACAGGAGACCATTGGAGAATTTGCATTGCAAGTGACATGCATGTGTGAAAGTATCTTTTAACTAAGCCAGTTTTCCATGTTGCTGTCTCAGAGCCAACCTGCAAAGAGTCTGTTTAGCCAGGATAGTGGCAAGTACTGAGCATTCATCTCTGTGCAAAATATTACAAACTGCCCAGGTTTTAATATTCTTCAGCTTTCCTCTTCCTCTTAGGAATAGAGATCTGAAGATTATCTCTTTAATTTTAGCCATCCGGAAGCTAGGTTTGCTAGGAAAGAAGGAGCTGCCTTCTGAAAGCACTTTTATTTCCAATGATAATAGATAGAGCCTTGATGCCTACGTTACAGCTGGGAAAAAGGAAGTGAACTGAATCTCACACAAAGTACTTGCCCACAATGGTCTACAAATATTGTGGCAAACCTGGGAACTGAATGTAGATCATCAAGATTCTTATCCAATACTTCAGTCACAAGACTATATTTTGTTGACTGCATGAAATTCAAGGAAAAAAACGTGTTTCTATCATCATTATCCTGCCCTTTAGAAAGGATAGGGCAGTATCCCCCAAAAATGTGAGTTGACTAGTTGGTGCCTGGTGACTTCTTAGTTCATTACTCCTAAAGAAATAAAATCATAATACAATATTTTTAAAATCTGTAAGTTAATAAGATCTCTCTAAAATGTGTATGTGAAAGAAGCACTACAGATCACTGTCTCAGGCTCTGCACAAGACATATTGATCTATAGATTCCTCTCTCATAATAGTTACCTTATTTATAACTTGAGTTTTCTTTCCGCTACAGTAGTTCTTATAATAAGCTCCCCTAGTGATTTTTGAAACATGGAAAAAATCTAACTGTATTTTGTCCAGCTGTTTGGACAAATTAACAATATCAGCTATGATTTTAGTTAATATAGAAGCCAAGGCTGGGCTGCACATTCAGAAATCATTTGTAGGTAAGAAGCTTGTGCTCCTGATCCTATGCCAACTTAGGGGGAAAGACAGAGACGAACAAAGGTGGCATCCTGTGGCCTTGAATCAACTCTCTTTACAAACATCTACTCACTGGGGTTTGGGCTTTTTTGTTTGGTTGGGGGGGGGTTTTATTGTTTTGGTTTTTTTGTTTGTTTATTTGTTTGGGTTTTTAATTAATTTTTTAATTATTATTATTTTCCCTGCTCATTATGGAGGTTTTCTGTTAAGCTCTATAGCTGTAGCGGATATGTAGACACCAACTGGATCATGAAATTCTGGAGCTGAGAGACTTCACGTTTGACATATAAGTAGAGATATTGCACTAAAGGACTTCATTTGTCCTGTTTATATATTCTGTACTACTATTCTGTACAGCTAATGCTTTACCAGGTACTGAAAATAGCAGAGAAATCAGAAGTAAAAAACCTATTATTTAGGCATATAGACTGCCACCTACATGAAGAATTAATTACTTCTCAAACTGTAGTTGCAATGTGATGTTGAAATTAAAGCTACCCTTGACAGGAAGAGGCCAAAGGAGCACTTCTTCAGTCCCAGTTGAAACACCTGTTCCAAGAGAAATATGAAGATTTTGAGGAAAAGTCAAGGAGCTAAGGTTAACTTAGGTGGTTACTGGAGGAAGGACAGCCCATATATCGCATGAAACAGATCCATTTTCAGTCAAGTGTTAATCATTTAGTTTCCAAACACATCAAGTCCAAGCACTGCAGTGCAGAACAGAGCCACAGACAGTACTGGGTGCTTCCAGTCTGTGCAGAGCCAGGGAGCAGGGAACTGGCCCACCATGAAGTCTTTACTTTCAGGATTCTTTGGCTTTCCTGCATTCTTCCTCTAATCTATCTGCTACAAAGAATTTACAAGGTGTGGAAAATTCCGCAGCATCTTGTACACGCAGTAAAAATGAAAGCAGTATTTCATTCAACTTCTCCACTATGGTTTTATCATTCACGAGTTCCTCTTTTGAACCTCTTGTCATCAAACAGTCCCACCAATTCCCTAGATGGCTGATTTTGATGTATTTTAATAACTTTTCATTATCAGTTTGAGCATCCTTTGCAAGATGCTCAAGTTCTTTTTTAGCTCTTTTAATTTCCTGCTTCTATTTGACCTGTTATGTATTATGGATTTTTTTTTTTCTCCTCGGCTGAAAAAGCTTTCCAATTTTTAAATGTCAGTATCTTCTGTATGATACCCTCTTTAATTTTTTTTTATTGAGCAATGAAGGGGTTTTAGCTGGACAGTTTTTCTTTCTTGTATTTTTTTTTCTAGTTTTACCTAATCTTCTAATGCAGTATTTTTACCTCGAGTTTTCTTCCTTTTTGGATTTATCCTTTCAGATTTTTGTTTTTCTTTATTTTTAGTAACTATCTCATTTTTATGTACTTCTCTGTCATACAACTGCATATCTGTATGCTACATTTCCTTAATCTATTATTTCCCACTACAATGGAAAACCTGATATTATACAGTGACATTCCTAGTAAAACCACCTACTGCAAGATCAAGACCAAAAGGGAAGGGAAGGGAGAGAAGGGGAGAGGAGAGGAAGGGAGGGGAGAGGGGGGGAGAGGAGGGGAGGAGAAGAGTACCATCTGACTTAGACAAACTGTACCATATCATATGTAATATATGATCAACCTTCAAAATTCACAAGCAGTTCAGATGTTTCAAAATCTTCACACTGATACGTGAATGATCATGATAACCAGGAAATATATAAAGACAGAATTTAATTCAGAATGGTGATTATTTCCATAAATATTTCATACAATTCTAATCTTAATGCATGCTTGACTCCATGGTAGCATATCTGGTTATCTCTGTCAGAGTATATCATACTGTTCCTATTACTTTCTTTGTGAAAATAAAAAAACAGGTTCCAAAAGGAACAGCCTGACATATAACAGGATTTAGGTATTTCCCTAATATATCAATTTCTGACAAATATGTAGATGACAAGTAGTTATAAGGGATGTTCAGCTGTACATACTAGAAAATATTTTTGCTGTATTTAATCTTTAGTTTACCATATAAAAGAGAAGTATGACAGAGACAGAGAGACAGAGAGAGAAAATAATATTAAAAAAAATCCCAAAGTTCCTTTATTAAAGAAAGATTACATAAACCCCAAAAATTCACAAAATGCATCATAAAATTAATAGCTGCTACTGTGAGAAAACAGACAAATCAAAAAAGTCTGAGAGAAAATTATTTTTATTATATGACAGAGCTTGGAAGACATGTTCCCCACTTGACTTGAAAATTCATATTGTTTAGGTCCAGTTGGTTATTTTAGAGAATTAGGATAAATATACAATTTTAACCAGTTAAAACTGGATATGATGTTATTCCTCATAAAAGTACAACTATCTAGTTTCTGTTACTTTCTTTTACTTCAAGGAAAATATCAGAAAGAAAATTCTTTGCATTTTCCTATAATCATTATCTAAAAAAAAAAGACTTACAATTATAAACTACTGCCCGTATATTTGTTATACCTTACATCTGCTTAAAAAAACCTGCTTTTGTAATGTAAGGAAATCCCGTGCTTTTAAAGTTCAATCATTACAAGGCTTAGGACAGGTAGTATAACCTCAGTCTGAATGAAAGGGAGAGGGCTACAGTCACATATCTGTAGCTTCCTCATAGGAAAAAGGGGGCATGGATTGGACAAGGTTGTGAAGTGAAACTGAACTTTTGTCCCCTCTTACCACCTAACTTCACATCTGACTTAGAGAAGAATTCCCATTGTTATCAGCTTGACCAGCCAAATTGACATTGGCTTTGGTGTTTCTAAAGGGCAATGGAGGTTTTCAGGTGACTCACAGAAACCGCTTGTGTAATGTAGCCATCCAGAGTGGTTTATTAGCTATCACAGTGATAAATAAAACAGCATGGTTTAAGGGAAATTACACGGCTCTTATTGTTTGATTTTGCCAAAGAATAGAAGCATGTAGATGATGAGTTATGGTGACTTACCATGTCTCAAATAAAGAGAAATCACTTCTCCAAATATGCTAACTCCAAAATTGGAATAGGATGAGATTACTGAGAGTCTATGACATGAACTCACTGTGCCATCATATGGTAGAATATGAGCCAGTTCTGGAAGAGAAACCAGATGGCTGCTCTAACGTGGCAGGGTATGCGATTCCTGAAAGGCAATGGGTATTAGTTTAGCAGCACTTAACTACTGTTTCTTAAGAGCTTCCAGAGTGCTCATTTAAAACTTTTTGAGACTGAACTCACATCTATCTGCATCTTCCAAACATATTTAACTTGTGTGACTTTTCTATTGCTGTAGAAGTTGATGGCAGACCAAGGAATTGAATCGTGATTACCGAAAGCGGCAGGCATGCTAGTGCTGGATCATCAGTCCACCCACTATTGATATTCATTAATGCCACCACTGCTCACACTGCGATTTGCTTTGCAATACTGATAGTTCCCTTGGTAAAATGGAAATCGTGCAGGTGCTCATCAGTGTAAGAACAGGTGGTAGAAGCATGCTTTTAAAATATGATCAAAGGTTGTAATTTAGAGATGGGAGACTTATTGTTTCTGAATTCAGCTTAGAATAAAGCCAAACTGTCCAGCATGTCTGGATTTTTTCCTGTTGTGTTTTATCACTTTGTTTATGTGGTTCTTTTTCTATGATTGCTGTTGCTTAACTCCTTGGTAAATTTGCATCCAACAACAGTTTGGTATAAAACCTATCTTATCCTTCATCTCTTCTTCAGCCTGAAAATATCAGTACCAAATCCCTAAAAAGAATGTTAATAACTTGGTGATTTATAAAATTGTGGGTATTGATAATATTTTCTCATATCCTAGTGCCTAAAACTTTTAATACTCTATTCCCCTGTGTTTCCAAAATTTCTCCTTAAGTTTTACATATACTGAGGGATAATTTATTCGTATTACCTTCCCTCAGAAAAAAAAGTACACTGGACTATTTTCTCTGGGCTTTATATTAGTTTAGATTATTAGCAACTTGTATCTATTAGAAATGTATTTTAATAAAAAAGAGTTTATCTTTCAGGAGAAATAGTAATAGGGTTGGTAATCTGAGAATCAGAGTTCTTCTGCATATCCTTGAAGCAGACTTGGCATGTGCAGTAATCACAGAAGTGTCTTTATGCGTTTTTTTGCATAACCTTCAGAGATCATTCCAGATGGGAGAGACTAGTTAGGAACTTCTGTAGGGTTCCCAAAGCTCATTCCCTCAGTTTGAGACCAAACAGCATGTCAGTTATACGAGTGGTGTACTGTTATCCCTTATCAAGGACAGAACTCAGTCCAGTAATTTGGCACTTTGAAGGTCTGACTGACTTTCAGATCCTACTGATCTGGTCAAAATGCTGGATATAATGTGCAATTAAGAAGAAAAAAAAACATATTGTCAAGTAACAGTGGGACTGTCAATCTTATTTTCATAATATTTCTATAAAAAAATTAATCAAAATCAGAACTAAGGGAAAAAGGGCTCTGTGTTAGCATTCATTTTGGTAAAATATTATCCAGTTACTATTTTTGTGTTTAGTTCATTTAGTTTAATGACTAAGAATAAAAAGTCTTAAGTAAACAAGAAAAATAACAGTGCCTGCTAAGACTAGAAGAAGCCATACTCAATACAGTCTTTAGGGAAACTTCGTGTCTTTCATAGCCTTTCCTGAAGATAGAATCAATTTTTCTTTTTTCTGCCTCTTTACCAATCAGCCATTTTTGCGCAACTCCCTTAGGAAATACCAAGCTATTTGGTATTGAACTTTGCTTCAGTCAGCAGTTCTGACTTACTGACCAAGTCAGCTTTCTTGTTTTTGGTATGTTTAACTCCTGTGTTTCAATTATTCCCTCATCATTTTACTTCCCGTCTTCTCCTCTGCCATACTTTTGATAAAGTAGAGTCTTGTGGGGCTAGAAAGCCACTGAATCATCTCGCACTGTAACAATGGATCTGGACATCTGCCACCAGGGCAAAATGTTACTAGATTAAAATTGAGAGAGCTACATTTAAGGGAGAGAATAGTTTTAATTAAGAGACTGTACTTATACTAAAAGGTTTTATATGTGTTTACAATTTCCTGGCATTGCTGCTGAAGGAGAGAGAATTGTGAACTTGAAGAGACACAATAAATCTGTTCTTTTTTCCCCTGTTTTTTCCTCATAACTGTGTGACACAGAAAACCACTCTTCTAGATAGAGACAAAAGAGAAAGAAGTGACTGAAATAGATAGGTTAGTCTGGTGCTTGGAGCATTAGCAAGGTTCAGTATGCTCTATGAATTCAGTGTAATAATTGCTCTTCCATTCTGTTCAGAGGACAAATACACTGAAAAAAATCAGGGTGTACAGTAATAGGGATCAAAAAAGCAGATTGAACATAAATAAGACTTTAAAATAGTTGTGCCTCAGTCTATACAAGGTACTTTAACATTCCTCCTGCCTAAGTTTAAGTAAAAACTGTCAATAAAATATTTTTCAAATAGGTGAACTACAGTGAGTGCTGGCAAAACCACCTTGAGTTTGTAAGAAACCAGAAACTTCTACCGTGAAATGGTTTGGGAAAGTAAAATGTCACTACAGTAAGTACTTTGTTTCAGATTTTGAACTGTTGTTCTTGAAAAAACCCAAACATTCAGAAGGACTGGAAGGGACAGAACTTCAGCAAAGAGGTGAATTTTAAGTTCTATATAAATCATATGAAAATAAAATATTATATTTTCTGACTTTTTCTTTAAATATGTGCAATAGAACAAAGATTGACTGCAATAGTGAAGTTGTTGTGAAGATTTCTTGCACCTTTTGAATTGTTGGAGAATTTCCAAAGCTGGCTTATATTTGAGGTTTCTCCCAAACTTGTCCAGTTTTCACCTGTTCAACAGCTGGTACATTTTCTGATTGCTAAGATCTCCAAGGTTTCAACATCTTGTAACACCAAAAGTTATGTTGTCTTACAAATACACCATGTTTAATAAATGTCTGTTTGCATTCCTTGTTTTCATGATAGATGGGGTTTTACAATACAGTCATCTACCTCAGAAATAGCCAGATATTGTCTGGTACATTATTGTCAGAACCACTTTCCTACTAGTTGTTGTTATTTTTGTATCTCTTACCTCCTATTTCATGCTTTCTTCTCATTTCCAAATCAACTAATTTATGGTACTTCACATCCTTCTGTTTTCAGAGTCTACTTTTTCACATGTAGTTTTGCTACAGGCCCATCCTAAATATTTAGGACTTGGTAAACCTACTAGACTCAAATATTAAAAATCTATGCCTTCTTATGTCTTGAGGTTGGGTTAAAAATCACGGCCACTAAGTGCAATGCATTCTCTCTTCTCCTTTGCCATCTGGTTCTGGGTTTTTAAAGATTCTTTTGAAAGAGTATAGTTTTAGTTAGAAGAGGTTGCTACTCAAGCTTGAAAAGCTGACAATTCATGTTGTTAAATATGTCTGTACAGGACAACAAATATCAAGAAAATAATGCCCGCTACAAAATTAACTTTTATTTTGTGTGGACAAATGACAGCTGAGTACACATGCAGTTGCACAAATGAAGCTCTTCATTTGTTCTTATGCTGCAAAGGATAGAAATTTGTTTAAAACTGAAAGTAAAGACTAGGACTGCCTATAAGATTTGGTAAAATATACACCAAATTCTAACTTTAAATAAATGTTTATACGATTACAAGTTTGTATCTAGGTTAGGAAATTCACATGCAATTAACTCTTCTATCTTTACAATCTTTCTTTCAAATGTTCAAATCATTAAAAGTTTCTTTCTTCCTCATCCACCTAATTTAAAAAGCATCTAATCCTTGTGTTTGACCCTAGAATATTGTCAGAACTTGGCCATTAATGCCCTCCAAGAGTCGTTTTTTAAGCAGAAAGGCCTTACTCCTAAAGGTCTGCATATTGCTGTTGCTCTTCTTCTGCTATGTCAAGTGAGCTTATTCAAATTTCAGTTTAGTTTTGCATTTTTTATCAAAGTGAAACCTAACGAGTATTTTAAGATCTGTTTATGAAAGATGTAGTGAAAAGGTAATGATTAAAGCTGTGAAACTGTTTCTTTAGTGTCTCTATTCCTATCTCAACCTCCCTGACTCCACTTATTTTTTAGTAAATGTTTGTATCCCACTTGTGTGACAGAAACTGCCCTGAGTTACCAGCTTTAAATTGCATGTGCACCTTCCACTGTGGTGTGTATGAATTTCCCCCTTTTCAGAGTTTGGCTGACAAGGAAATCTACAAGCCTCTAACAGGAACCCAAATCAAGAAAACAGATTTCCTGAAGAGCTGTTTGATGCCCCAAGCCTGTCAGTGTTTAAGAGGCATTTGGACAATGCCCTTAATAATATTCTTTACCTTGGTCATCCCTTAATTAGTCAGGCAGTTGAATTAGATTGTCATTGTAGGTCCCTTTCAAATGAAATAGTCTGTTCTATTCTAGCCTAGTCTAAGAGTGTGACCCTCTTTCAGAGACAAAAATGGCTCTGGTTTCCTTGTTACTTGCAGGATTCAGCACCTGCATTTTCCTCCCTCTTTCATAAGTCTCATCCAAGTTTCTTCATGTGTATTGGAAGTGCATTCAAACTGTACAGTCAATCCCTTCAGGACACTTAATGCTGTTTTTTTAATGTATGGAGATAAAGCCTTACTGCATTCAAAAATAATTTTGCTGATGATATGGCAGACTTCAGGTACTACAACACAGAGACTCCTTCTGGTACTCCTTTGTCTCACTTTCAGTCTCTTTCTTAATAGTCCTTGAAAATAAATTTTTGATAACATATTTTACTCCTTACTTCTATCTTCTTTTCTTTAATTCTAATTCATGTAATTATAATAAAGCGTATTTTTTTAATCCCTATTCTCTCCTGGTGTAAATGAAGACAATGTCATTGATCTGTTGAAAACAGCAGCAATGCAAAAAATGAGTGCTTAAGTCTTTATTTCCAAGTATCAGTTCTGGGGATTTTTCATATGAAAGTCAGTCTACACAAATGAGGATTGTGTAGCAGGTAAAATACATGACAATAGCTAAATTTAAACTACTACAGTTCGCTAGACAATACTAAAACCTCTTTAGAGACATGAATTTCCTGCTTAGAGTAGCTAAGCTGTATTATGTGTTTGATTTTACTGAATATTCTTATAGTCCTGTATATACAATCCTGGTACAGATGTTCAACTGGGTTAAATCAGTATAATATTATTGACTCAAGTGAGCTCATTCAAATCTCAGGTTTGTTTTGCATTTTTTACCAAAGAGAAACCCATGAGTATTTTAAGAACCTGTTTATAAAAGATGCTATAAAGAGGTAATGGTTACAGATGTAAAACTGGTACTTTTTAGATAGATAAACCTTAATTTTTAAAACCTGCTCATTTCATTTGTAATTTCCAAGGCACTACACATTTTTCTCCTTCTGTGCATTACCCTGACTTCTAAGGGCCTGCTTCACAGAAATCTTTAAGCAGGAGACTACAGATGAAACAGGGACTGCCATTGCACTCAAATAAGCTGCAAGCAGAGTTCAAGCACCTTGGGAAGGAAAGCAATAGTCCCTGCTGCCCACTGCCTGCCTATGGGCTGGTGAGGCCTCTGCCCACTTTGTGGGCCTTTGATCAACTGGAGAGCTGTCATTTGTCATCTCTCTCCTCCTTCCCTACACATACACACGTTCTGCTGCCTTCTTTATGTAGTGAATAAAATAGTTTTAGACTTCCAATATATCTATGGATAAAATGAGACTGTGTTTGAGGCTGAAAGTTTAATTCAAATATACCACCGAAACCTTTCCTACTGTTTCCCCCTTTTCTTCACAATGAGCTTTCTGAGTGGTTTGCAAAGCTGGGCATTATTCTACTACCCATTTACACACCTACCTCATAGTGTTCTCATCTGTCACACCTTCCTCCAAGTCATATGAGTTGAGAATGTCTTAAATATCAAAGGTTATATTATAGTCAATATTGAACTGTTGGATTCCAAAGTTTAGATATGAGAAAAGAAACTGCTAGGTTTAAACAGAAAAACTCCTCCCCTCCCCTCCCCTCCCTTCCTCTCCTTTCCCCTTCCCTTCCTTTTCTGGAAATGGGTCGGAGGGCTTTGGGGGTCATGGGGGATATTGCTATCACCCTACAGCCCATGCCCATTTCGTACTGCTTTGTGCTTATCTCCAGGATCTAGAAGAAGGATGTTTGTCCCAGACAAGTGCTGCCCTACCTCTGCACGGCTGCCATCTCCAGCCACATCCTGTTCTTTGCCACAGCGTGTTATTATCAACAATTCTTGGTTGGCTCCACAGCCATCCAGCTATTGGTGTTTCAAATATACACATTAGCTGCTTATCTTCTTGGCTTCTACAGAGTTCTGAAAAATTATTACAGACACTTTTAACTAACTTTTAACTGAAAGAGGGTGAGGTTAAATTTGATATTAGGAAGAAATTCTTCACTGTGAGGGTGATGAGCCACTGGAACAGGTTGCCCAGAGAAGTTCTGGATGCACCAACCCTGGAAGTCTTCAAGACCAGGATTGATGAAAGAAGTGATGACATGATGGGCAGACTGTTTGTATTTTGCCTACCTGGCCTTACTGATTCAAGTATTGTCAGTCCCTGTCTTTATAGTATTCAAGTCACCCATTCAGTAAAGATGTATTGGACTGTGATAATGAAGACACAAAGATTATCGCACAATAAATATCCCAGGTATATTTATTTTCTGGTGTTAATGAAAGAAGAATACAGGTACCTTCCCTGCTCAAAGATACTTCCCAGTTATACAGTCAAAATACATGGATGTACCAAGCTCTGAAAATTGCATGAACTTTACTGAAGTATAAACAGCCAATAAATGGAATGATTCATAAATCACTTTTCCCCCTCAAATCCCAGTATTCTATTTTCATCCTATATTCTCCTGAAAGCAATATCAAGTCATAAACCATGAAGCAGAGAAGCTGAGCAGCAATAAGTATTGCAAGTGGAGTGTCAAAAAACTGCTGAATTAAAGTGGAAAGAGTCCAAACTAGAAAAACACTCTCTTCCCTTTCTGTAGACCAATCACAGTCCAATAATATTGAGTCTAAAATATTCCCTAACACATTGCAGTTTCTTCTCTTTTGTATTGCTTTTCCCTTTTTGGCACTCCATCCATTCAAACAACTACCCCTGAACTCTGTAATAGAACTTAAATAAAATAGAGCCTGATCATAATTCTAGTATCAGAGCTCTCTCTAGTGGTGACTGTGTTGCCTCATTATCTATTATTCATCCTATCTAAATACAAGGTGTGAATACCTTTCAAATGGTACCTCAGTAAATTCCTCCTTTTGTGACATCCATTAGTTAGAGGGATTTTAGGTTAGTTAGATTTAGGTTACGATGAGAATATACAAGAGCGAAGAAAAAGGTCATGGATTCTTAGTTGAGTTAGGATCTTGGACTTTGGGCAGATGAGGCAGGGATACAATAATCCTGCCACTAGCTATTTAAACTAACCAAAGATTAGGACAGACAAGAACTAGTGAGGGGTTCACCATTTCAGCTCCCTCCTTTGCTGAAGAAAGTGGCAACAGCAGCACTGACAGGAGAGAAGGTCTGTTAGGGCCTTAGCTGGCTTAGGGCAAAGGCTGGCCAGTTATTTTTTGCTATTATGTTAGTACTTTTACTATACAGAATCCCACTTAACATTGAAAGGCCTGAGGGGTCAGTCAGCTTTTCTTCTGCAAACTGTTCTTTGTTGACTGTGACAGGAGGTGAGGAGTGGCTACAGAGGGTGTAACAGAAGCTTTGGCATAGGTTTGGTCAGGATTAGTTGGTCTGTCGGTACCCCAGACCCTAACTCTCTTTCAATGTATTTCCAAATAAAAATAAGCTGCTTTTAAGAAAAAGAGAGGCTGGAAACCATACCAGATTGTGTGAATCTGCACTACAGCATGTTCTTCCTGTGGAAAGGCAGAGAGAGGCAGTGTGATGACTACACCTGAAAGTATAATTTTGTCCTCACCTCTTTTGTGGAGAAGAGGTTCCTCATGAGAGAGGATGAGCAGCCTTCTGTCCCTGTATCTAGTGTGAGTCAACATAAATTATTGAGTCTTCGAAGAAATGTCCCTAAAATATGCAGAAATAAGAACTTTATGAGTTACTTGGAGACTGGAGGTGTAATGGTTCAGGAGAGCATACAGGAAAGACCTGTGACTCACTTCAGCAATTCATTTATGTGTTACTGTAGTGGCTACAAAAAGCCAAGTTCTTACCAAACATTACTGAAGCTCGCAGGATAGGGACTGCAATGGGTACAAATACACCAACATTAGTAAGGGTTAAAGTAACACAATTAATACAGGATTACACTCGTTTTACCTTTCACAGTTAGAAGCATCATAGGAATGGTTGTTAAGAGGCACAGAAATACAGCAGACTCCACATGAGCCCAGGGGACTATTTCCTTTGTATGAAAGTGCATCAGACTTAACAAGTGACCTAGAAGAATGAGATGGTAATAAGAAGGTTGAGAGCTCTCTGAATTTCAGGGAGTGGATATATACTCCTTGAGCTTAAAAAACAAAATTAAAATAAAAATTAAAAATATTCCACATAGTTTTCCAACTGTAAAATAACACGATCACTGGACCTAAAACTAAAAGTTCCATATTGTCAGTTTCTTAGAGGATTCATTTATCAGAGTCTGATAATTCTGCAAAGATAATGCAAGTGTAATAAGCAACTGCAACAATAACAGCAATTTGAATGAAGAAGAGATACTTAAGGAACCCAGTCTCAACTGCAACTGCATCATCTACTTGAAGGTACGCAATCATTATACAGAAAAAGATCCATGGTCCTGGGGGGCTCACAAGTTGAACATAAGCCAGTAGTATGTCCTTTCAGCCAGAAAGACCAATAGTATCCTGGTCTGCATTAAGAAGAGTGCTGCTGGCAGGTTGATGATGGTGATCCTTCGCCTCTATTCAGCACTGGTGACACCCCGCCCTAGAGTACTGAAACTAGTTCTGGGCTTCTCAGTACAACAGATGGACACACAGGAGAGTCCAGCAAAAGGCCACTTAGATTTTTAAGGAATTGGAGTATCTCTCCTATGAGGAAATGCTGAGAGACATGGGACTGCTCAGCCTGGAAAAGGTAAGGCTCGGAGGGATTTTATCAATTTATATAAATATCTGAAGAAAGGGTGTATGGAGGACAGAGACAGGGTGTATGGTTGATTCTCTTGTAGTTTTTCAAGAAGTGCTAACTAGCCTGGGGACTGGTTTTGGGTTGAATATGCTGACTCATGCATTTATTTCTGAAGAATATTGCAGACTTTAGACTTCTCAAATGAGAGCTTTGCTGCATGTTAGTCATTTACATTGCATATCCCCCTGTCATAAAGACCTTAAGTAGGAGCTAAGTCTCCTTCCTTCTTCCAGTATGCAAAGCCAAGAGTTCTCTGGGTTTCTGTGAGGGGTTTATGAAGCTAGGTAGTATGGCTGGTAGGGAGGGGGGTGGATTTTGGCCTTCAAGTTACTGTTATGAATATTTTCCTGTATGGAAACATCCATGAATATTCTTGGGTACAGAATATGCAATAAGGGACAGAGTGAAAAATTTCCCTCAAAAAATCTAAAGCATCACTAAAACAATTGTCATTGTCAAATTCCAGTCTCTGTGCAACAACACCAAGTATTTTATTGCAAACTGTATTCTCCTGGCTTATATTTATTACCACTGAACAGGCTTTTAATGTTGGATTTAAAAGACATATTGCCATCAGCTGAAAAGTTACAAAGATCTTCTTTCTGTCCATTTTTTCAGATCAATTTGGGGTAGTCACTAGGCAATAAATTGAATCTCTAAATAAATATTATTACTTCCTTTTCAAAGATCCCTTTCCACTCCTCTTCTTAAGCAGTGACACCAACTGTTTTAATCTAGCCATTTTAAATCATTTAATTCATAGTCATAATAGAAAATCCCCAGAAATTTAACAGTACTTGGATCTTAATTACCAAGAAAGCCATTATGTGAATTAGATTGGAATATAGTATGCTTTTATATAGCCCCTTTCCCACATAAGGTGCAGTGGCAGTGAGACGTTTCTGATGAAGTGAACAATGTCTGATAATAAAGCTGCATCACTCCACTAATTTGAAGGGTCCTAAGAGTGATACACTTTTTGTCAAGGTGGCTTTATAGCGGGATTCTTCAGTCTGGAAGGCAGGTTACTGTCAGGCAATATTTCATTTTGCAAATATTGTTATTCTCATTTCTCATGCTTGGCAAGGTAAGAAGTGACATGCTGAGTCAAAATTGTGCTATCTTTGTCTAACTGTACAACCAGACTGACATGACAACCTTAAAGAATCACAGAGTTATTATGATTAATAAGCATATTTGCTTCTATTCAACAGGGAAATCAAATCCATGTGTTGGGGGATTTCACTTGGCATTGGCCAGAAGTTATATAAAAAATATGCTATTTAACCAGACTTACCCTCTGTATGCAATGATAATGAAGAAATTCTAAGTAAACTTTTTATACTTTTATTTCATGAAATATAAATATTCTGCCATTTTTTATAATGAAGTCAAAATAACTTAAAGAAAAAAACCCAACAGTAGATGTGTCAAAGTTTACATAACTTTTTGTTTTGATAGAATAGAAAAAGTAGCTGTCTATGCGACACACTTACATATTTTTGTTTAAACTGCAAATTATTCTGTCTTGGTATATTTCTGTCAAGGAAGAATTTTCAAGGCAAAGAATACATTGACATACAGCATGTTCAACTGCTATATCAATTTACTCATAAAATTAGCAATGTTTTCCATTTATCTGGTACAGGGCAATCTTTTGCATAGATACACAATTAGTCTATTCTTTAATTCCAGAAAGACAGCCAAAACTCTTCAAGTGATCTGAATATTTTTGGTGGTATTATAAGACTTGTATATTCATATTTTTGGCCTATGTTTTTACACAGGCCATTTCTCACTTTCAAGTTGTACCACATTGATCATAAACCATGCTTTTGTCCCTCATAAACCATGCTTTTATGTGATATCACCAACAGATACAGACCTCAGATATATGTTCTCCATATTAAGCGCCTTAGGATAGTAAAAACAACACAGCAGATTTCCAAAAGAGCTCCATATCAAATAGTTTCTACTTTAAACATATATAATTAGAAGCAATGAGGTCCAGCCTTTCTAGTGGTATCTACTGAATGCTTTTTAGGGATCCAGTCTGACTGCGTAGGTGTAGCTGTAGAAGATCAAAGGCAAAGGGAGAAGTTGAAGAGGAATTATCTGCTGTGCTTAAAGTGGTGTGTAAGCCAAAAAGTTGAACCTCCAAGAACTTGTTTTGCATACAATGAGGAAAGTAAAAGGAAGTTTTAACTCCTTAAAGAAAACAGATCTCAAGGACGTAAAATACTTTGGAAAATCTGCCCACACATTGCAAAAAGTTTTTCATTTTGTTGCTCACTTCATCAGCACTTCTATGATAGTCTTTGTTGCTGTACCTGTATACACAAATCCCTAAATATAATTTCTTTTTCATCTTCTTTGCTCTTCACCTTTTCCTATTATGGTTTTTTCTTCATGAATGCACTGTTTAATTATTCCATCCTCAAATGGCTCTGTAGCATGTTTAAAAAAATTAAAAATGTCTCTGTCTAGCAGTCTCCAACTCTTAATTTCCTTAATTATTTTCATTATTTACTTCTGTCATTTTCTCTTTTATCCTTTCCACGCAAATATATTGTGTTTTATTCAATACAAGAAACTTATATGTCATGTTCATCTTGCCACTCTCCAATCCACTGGCTGTGAACATAGTGGATTATACTTTCACAACAGCAGATCAGGAGACTAGATAACTTTGTGACCCCAAAATACACAGACAGTGTAACATATGACTTATTCAAATTTATATTACTTATATACCTATGCATGTTGATTATTTCACGTAAATGGTAATTAAGGACTCAGTTCTGCCCTGGACTGAGTCCCAAGGCTAGCAAAGCACTCATCACAGTCTACAACTTCCTCGTGAGGGGAAGAGGAGGGGCAGGTACTAATCTCTTCTCTGTGGTGACCAGTGACAGAACCCTAGGGAATGTGGCCTGAAGTTGTGCCAGGGAAGGTTTAGGTTGGATATTAGGCAAAGGTTCTTTACCCAGAGGCGGAGTTGGGCTCTGGAACAGGATCCCCAGGGGAGTGGTCACAGCTCCAAGCCTGACAGAGTTCAAGAGGCATTTGGATGATACTCTTAGGCATCTTGGGGATGGTCCTGTGCAGGGCCAGGAGTTGGACTTGGTGTTTCTTACAAGACTCTTCCAACTCAGCATATTCTGTGATTCTGTGACTTGGGCAATACTGGTAGCTGCCAAGGGACTAATTATTTACAAAATTGTGCTCAGACACTCTTAAAACTTTGCTATTGAAACTAATTTTCAAATCTGATGGAAACATCGACCTCCATTTCCTTTAGTATCATTGTGTGTATTACAATAGGACTTGAAGATGCAAAAAACCAAAAGAGCCTTATTATTCAGTTCAGTGCAAAACACTAGAACATGAAACTACATTCCATAGAGTGAAGAGGTTTAGCAGAAAGAATGGAAGCAAATGGAATAGCTTAGACTTGGGCAGAAGAGGAAGAACGCTTCTTTTGTGGTTGTATACTCTAACAACAGATCTTTATTTTCCTCCTCCAAACAGGAGTTTGGTGTAGTTGTCTCGCATAGTATATAATACAAAAATGGGAGAGAAAAAAAAGGTTGTGTTTTCCTGAATTCACAAAAGTCAAAACAAAAATTCATTTAACTAAATTTGAGGTGTTTCCAAATTTTGTGCAGTATTTTTCACTGTAAGACATTATAATTACAGTAGATCTTAGCAAAATAATAGCACATCACTATATAGTACAAATTAATGGAGAATAAAGGTAAGACCTGCATGTGTGTTATAATAAATTATCATTTTGAATATATGTACATGGAAAAAATAAATATATATGCACTATAAACTAGCCATTCCTGACTTAAATTGGATGAAGGGAGGGATGAACATGGTCTTTGAATTACAGTATCAACTGTAATGCTCCTGCATACTTTCTTGGTTTCTGTATTCTTCATTTTGAAGATTTCCATCATTATTAGTTTGGTTAATATTCCCCAAAATATTGCCCATCAAAATAAATTGAGATTGTTATAATAGTATATTACTTTAAACAACCAATATTATAACTATCCAAGCATATTAAAACCAACATAACCACAACAAAACAATGAAAAAGAAAGCACAGTATAAAATTTGACAAAATGTTGTAACAAATGATAAATTATTATCAATTCCTTTAGTTTCACATACTAATATGTTGATCATAATAAACATATTTGGTCTTTAAGACAACAGAATATGAAACCCCATTGGTATTTACTGCAATTGTGCTGTAAGTCTCTGCAAGCACGATAGCTGTCCCTAACAGTTTGGTGGACAAGGAGGACAAATATACTCTGATCTTCATGATTTGATTGATACTACATAAGGAGGTCTAAAAGAGGAATAGTATTACTTAGATACATTCTATGCAGAAGAGGAAAAAAAAGAAGGCAAAATATGGGGTAGCAGTGTGGTGTCAACTCTAAAAATATATCATTAGAAAAGTAAACACCTTTCTTGGTCTGAGCTACTGTGTGACAGCATTCCACCTAAGTGCTGGGCATTTATCTAGGGAATAAAGTTGAAGCTAAAAGGAAGAAATTACAGATTTATAATTTTCATTTCTCCTCGCATTCTGTACATATTAATTTCTGTTAGATCACCTTTTCGCTTGGACAAACTGAACAGGCAATAAGGATCCTCTACAGATCTTTGCAGTTAGCAACCACACTTTAACAGCACAGCATTGCCTGAGCCAAACACCTTCCTTTCTCTGAACCCTTAATCCTTCAAAAAGAACTTCCAGCTCTTTCAGTTGGACTTTCTCAATTCTTCTGGGACAGGATGGGATGTTTCCTTCATCCTCCACTTTGCTCTGTTTTACCAGTGTGTTGCTGTTTGACTCTACATCCAGCCTTACCTACTGCATGTTTCTCAGTTACTGCTCTGCCTCAGAAAGATCTCTGCCATAATTTGCCCCTTTGCTTTTTCTCTTGCTCAATTTTTAGTTTTCTCAAACAGCCACTCTGTGCTGCACTTTGCCAAAACAACATTTCTTGAAGCTGGAGGAGACAATTACACCCACATTTCTTTCGGCAGTTCAGTAGTATCTTGTCTCTCATGCTACCCTTGATGAATGCTGACTTCCTCTCTCTTAATCAGTTCTTTTTCTAATTATTTGTCTCCGTAATCAGTTGTCTGATTACTATTCCCTCTCTTACCAATCATGATTGTCCCATCATCTGACATTGACAGTCAGCCCCACCTTGCTCATACTAGAAGTTTCCACTCTCAATTTTTTTGACACCCACATACTTCTGCTAAAATTGGTATCAACCTGGGTATCTCTCACAGCATTGACAGTATGGATTTGGACAAGTTGTGAGAGTCTGCTGTGCCACTTAGAACATTGTCACCCATGCTCTTCTGCTGGGAGACTGGTGGTTTTCAGAAACACAGTGGAGAACTAAAGTAAAGAATGTTTAAAACAATTCATTTTTTTTAACTGAACTGGCACAGAACCATTATCTCAGCTGGGAGATGTTTTGAAGAATTATTCAACTGAGCAATCTGCAATTTCTTAACTATGTTCATTCTTTACCATTTCAGTTAATAAGGACCTGAAAATGTGACTATAGAAAACACCTGTACAGTCCAATCCAAAAATGATAAGGCAGTCTGAACCTGATTGTTTCATATGCATTTTTTAACATTATTCAGTGGTAGAAAAAAACTCATATATTTTATATATATTACTATGAATTCTACTAAAATACCAATTAGGTTAAGATTTTCAAGAACTAATAATTCTAGATCTTTGACATGATTCCACATAGTTCTTAAATTCTCTTGAGCTGTATGTTTTCCTTTTTGATATCCAACTGAATACAAGGTTAGCAGGGAATAGATACTCACCTGTTTAATGCAACTTTCTGTAATGTCTCATTTTGTTCAAACATCAGTACTTGCTTCTGAGAATAGCTACTAACTGCAGTTTAATTTCCTTTAAGAACATTGGTACAATGACTTATATGGAAAAAGTGTTGAATTGTTGACAATATGGTGGTGGGTAGTGTCATGTCCCTCTCCTGAGTGAAAGGGAGCATCTAACATTCATAGATGCCTATGATCACAAAAGGAACGACAAAAGTCAGAAGGGTCCGAAACCTGTTTTATTAGTATATTATGCACACAGCATGGAAATTGGTATAAGTCAGTCTCTTACCTTCTAGTAGTAGAAGAAATAAAATAATCAAAGAAAAGAGAGAAGAGAAAAATAGGTTTGATAGGAAAGGAGATCACCGGTCCTGGGTCCAGCACTGATCCGGTCAACAGGGTGTCCAGGGTCCTGGGGGGCACCACCTACACTTTGTGGTTGTAGCTTTTTATAGGTAAGTTTTCTTTGCCCTTGGGTAAAGTTTTTTGCTTTCCATGCAAACAAGTTAGCATGTGCAGTCCATTCTTCTAGACCTTTCGGGAATTGGGTTGGACGTCTTCAGGCATCGTTGATGGTCTCATTCTCCCTCTACTGGTCTTGCCCACTACTTGACCTCATTCCTGTACTTAAACAGTACTGTGTTGCACTTATCTCCAGGAGCCAGAACAAAGACATTTGTCACAGAAAAGTGCTACGCTACCTCTGCATAGCCCCCATCTCCAGCCACATCCTGTTTTTTCCTGCCTGTTTGCACAGCATACTCTTACACAAGAGTTTTCGGTTGGCTTCAGTGTTTGAGACATACACATTAGCTCCTTATTTTCTGGGCTTCTACAAGTGGTACATGGTTAGAAGCTGTAGTGATCTGCTGGGTTTCACAGACAATCATTTTACTCTTTATGAAGAATTTTTTTCAATTTTTTCTTCTTTGTTCCCTCCATTAAGATCAAAACAATTATCTCTCAGTACAATGACAATCTCTAGCCATTTCTGAAAAATGGACAAATGCATTTTTTTTTTGTTTTGAGTACTCACCCACACTACAAGGATATTAACACCAAGAAAAAAAAGGAGTGTAACTATTTCTTTCTCCCTCAGTTTTCCCTCATGGTGAAGGATTGATTTTATAAGCATTAAGCTGGAAATATATGGAGCTCAGAGGGCTAAGAAGAGTCCAGAGATACAGAGAATTCAAATATTTATACTCAGATATTTGTGATTCTTTTTTTCCTCCTCCTCTCCAGAGTGCGCATACTTATGCTTCTAAATTCATATTTGGTGATTCCAATAAAATAATCTGAGTTCATGGATAACAATTCACTTCTGCTGACAGACGCTCCTTTGTGGTGAAGGCCTTTCAAATTCAGGCCAGATTTATTAGAGACCAAACTCCGGACTTGCAGGTTTTCAGTAGTATAGAAAGGTAAAACTACCTCCCAAGATTTTTCTGTGGATTAATAGCTAATGTTTACAGAGAAGTAAGAAAGACTGAAAATATTAATATTGTCATAGTACAAAAAATGAGCCACACATATTTTTTTATATAATTAGCAGGAGCTGTGCATCAAGTACCCTTCACATTGCATTGAACACTGCAGCCCATTTAGTTTACCTGTCATTAACATAATAGGAGAGTAGACAAAGTGAAGCATTGCAGCATTGACGCAACTTGTCATAATGGAGTGCTTCAAAAGATGTTCAAAATATTTTTAAACAATTAGTCATCCTTCCTTATTCAAGCAGTAACCATCCAATCAAAGAAAAAATGCAAACTATGAAAAAAAGCAGACAGAGAGTGAGGAGGTAAAGATCACACAATATGGATCACTGGTTGTTCAAATTATTTTCACATAGTTTGGCAGATATCCAAGGTTGTGATTCAACTTTGTACAGGTTACAGACTGAAATCCATTTTTTATTCTAACAAAACAATTTCACAGCATGATCTTCTAAACATAAAAAAAAAAGAAGGTAAAGTTCTAAATACAGTTTGATTGTTCATTTTGAAGAGGAGACTTCTTGAGCATATAACAATATTTTTTTTATTCTTTGCAAAAAATAAAATGGAGACACAGCACTGGAAAATTAAATATGGAATTAATTGGGCAAGTGGGGAACTCTGCTTTTCTATTAAACTCTCTGCTTTCTGGTAGTATCATTGTATTGGGTTTGCACAGGAAGGTTTAGGAGGGGGCTACAGGGTTGTCTTCTGTGAGAAGTTACCAGAAGCTTCCCCCACGTCTGACAACGTCAATGACAGACGGCACTAAGAGGGACTTGTTGTTGGCCAAGGGCGTGCCCGCCAGGGATGGGGGTAGCACCTCCGGAGTAATGTATCCGAGACAGAGAAAGAAAAGCAGTCAGAGAGCGAATGTGTGGGGAACAGGCTTGAAGATGCCAAGGTTAGTGAAGAAGGAGAGGAGGGGACAGACATGATCCAGGCAATGGAGCAGTGATTCCCCTGCAGACTGTGAAAACCACAGTGAGGCAGGCTGGTCCCCTGCAGACCATGGAGGTCCACAGTGGAACAGAGATCCTGGAAACAGTGGAGGACCCCACGCTGGTGCAGGTGGATGCCTGAAGGAGGCTGTGACCCAGTGGAAAACCTGTACTGGAGTGAGCTCCTGGCAGGACCTGTGGCCCCATGAAGAGAGGAGCTCATGCTGGAGCAGGTTTGCTGGCAGGACTTTTGACCCTGTGGTGCACCCGCACTGGAGCAGCCTGTTCCTAAAGGACTGTGCCCCATGGAAGTGACCCATGCTGGATCAGTTCAGGAAGAACTGCAGCCTGTAGGAAGAACTCACATTGGAGAACTTCATGGAGGACTGTCTCCTGTGGGAGGGACCTCACACTGGAGCAAGGGAGGAGAAGAAAGGAGCAGTAATGTGTGATGAGCTGACCACAACCCCCATTCCCTGTACCCCTGCCCTACTGTGGGGAAGAGGAGGGAGAGAAAATGGGGAGTGAAGTTGAGGAAGAAGGCAGGGGTACAGGGAAGGTGTTCTAAGATTTAGGTTTCATTTCTTGTTACTCTACTGTAGTTTGATTGGCAATAAGCTTAACTAATTTCCACCAGCTGAGTCTGTTTTGCCCATGATGGTAACTGGTGAACAATCTCTCCCTGCATATATTTTCTCTCCCCTGCCCTGCCAAGGAGGGAAGTGTTGGAGTGGCTTTGGTGGGCAACTGGCATCCAGCCACGCTCAATCCACAACTATAATTCTCTTAATTTTGTTCATCTCATTCTCTTATTTGCTCTTGTTATTTATATATCATATTCCACCAGACATCTTCAAATTTTATAATTTGTTCTCTGTTATGAAAGAGTTTTATTTGTAAGAGAAATAGTAAAATCAAAGCCTTAACTTGCAAATTTCTCCTTGTATTTTTTCTGCATTAGCTAGCATAATATGGCTCTGTTCCCTGACAGAGAATATGAAATCCAGCATACACAATAACTTAAAGTAGAAAAGCAACACATTGGCCATAGCAAAAACAAAGAACAAGTAAATGTATGTCCTTCACAAATATGACTCTATCAGAAGGAGTTAAAGGCAAAAACAAGACACAATAGATACAGAACAAACGAGAAAACTTTTTAGTCTTTACAGAATACTGTCGGGCAACGAGGGATATTTTTGATATTCACTTTGAGATGTACTAATATTTTATTAGTACATCTCGTTAGCTGAAGGATTGCTCAGGCCCTATAGTCACTCACTGCAGTAAAAATAGCTAAAGTCTTGCCTTTTTTCCATTTGGATCAAATTTTCCATGACTCATAGATAGCATGGGCTCTTTCAGCATTTGGAAGTTACTCCTCTTGTCCATTTGAGATAGCTGAAGTTTGGTGAGTGTTTGAAGATGTTTTTGTGTAGTTGATTTTTTCAGCTGATTTGTAGCTACAGGTGCCTGTTTAAGATAGTTATTAAACACACTGCGTTGTGTTGCTATATTTTTTAAAATCAGAGGCAGGCTGTGACAGCAACGGATGTTCTGGCTGTCACTAAAGTAAATGATCAAGAAGGCAAAGAGTAATATTATTATGCATGGTCACTGGTTAAAACCTTTGTAATCTTGCAAAGAATTTTATCCTGTAGACGTACTTTTGTTACAAATTAAAGGCCAAATCTTCCTTATCCTTTCATACTGGAAGAAGAAATAAATACAGTCACTTCAAGTAAATATTTCCAAATTGAAGGCCAGAGAAATACAAGAAAAGTGCCATTTTCCGCTTCTCTGAAAGCAGGTTCTTATATAATGGCTGTCTCAGTTGGAGTGTTATGAATTTGGGTCAACTGGCAGGTGCATGAAGGTGGTCAAGAAATATTGGAATTTTTTTTCACAACTCCTTTATTTGCCAGAGGGAAGATTTAACTGCAGATTGATTCCTACAACCCCAATATAGAGAAGTTTTCTTATACAGTAAAGTACCCAGGTAATTTTTAAAGCACAAGCTAAGATCCTGTCTTTTAAAGATGTTCTTAAAACTCCAACATACTTTAACTGTGAGCTTAATATTTAGCACATATAACTAGAGCATTGCTGAAATGACATGCATGCGAATATGTTTTTTAAGTCATTTGCTCTTTCCTAGAAAAAGGAAATCAGCATGGAGAGAAAGTTCTGGAACAAAAAGAAGAGGATGGAGTCTTGGTAGAAGAAGGCAAGAAGTGTCTTCTGTGCATCACCAAAATAAATTGACAAACCCAGTAATCAGTGCATATTTTTACAGGTCAACTTCACACCTTGTTTGCTAGAAACTATGATTAGCAGAAGGGTTCATTAAATAGCTTTCTTTTATTCACTAAATCTGTCATAGAAACGAAGCGTACAGACTATATCTAGCGACTTCAACCTTCTGCATTTTGGCATTGAAGATTATCTTTGAAGGTATTTCTTTGAAGATTATCATGTGTCCTAGTTAGAACAGCTGGGACCAGCTCATCACTGTGTAGGTGTAACCCAAAACTGTATATTCTATAGCCTTACATGCCATTTCCCAGAAACTGTTAACAATAAACCATTTACAGCAACTGCCCAGAGCACGCCTGGCCCCTCAGGCTATAAACTGGGTGTTAAGAGGCCTGTGAGATAGGAGGATCCTCCTGTCCTCACACCCACTGTCAAACTCCCCACCCTGAGGGAGATACTGGGCACTCCTGCCTGAACCTGAGGATATATAATCTTGGGGTCTTGGGACTTCTGGTACCTCTCGTGAGATCCAGAGAAGGACCTGAACTTGGACTGGACTGCAACCACCACTCTCAACCAGACTGAGACCACCAGTCTCGACCCAACTGCGACCACCACTCTCAATCAGACTGCAATCACCACTCTTGACCAGACTGCAACAGCACTCCCAACCGGACTGCAATCATCACCCTCGACCAGACTGCAAACAGCACTCTCACCAACAAGTTTTCCCTCTCCTTTTACTTTTGGACTCAGGGGGACCACGTGGGGCTCAGCATGGGGAGGGGGTCCCAAGGAACAACACCACTCTGTTCATGCCCCAGGGTGTTGGGTTATTCATCTGGGTTTTGTGAGTTAAAACCAATTGTTTCTCTGTGTAATTGTATTTGTCATATTATTTTTATTAAATTGTTATTCTGATTTATAATCTTTTTTGAGTTGGGTTCATTTCCCCCACCGGTTTACCGGCACATCATGTAACGTTATTGTGTCCTAAAACTGAATTGTTTTGAACATTTACTGCTTTTGATAACTGCAACCATTTTACGACAAAGGAGAAGCAGATTAACTAAGAACCTATCATAGTTTTCTCTTGTGTTGTGAGGTATTTACAGTGGAAACATTTCCTGAAATATATTTAGTTTGCAGAGTATTTGCCCTCTCAGTCCACAAAAGCAGGCTTCTCAAAGATAAAGAGTTATGCAGGTAGGATATATATTACCCGGTGGTACATTTTTGTTCACTTATGAGTTTAGTAGGGTTGTCTATAGCTAGGCTTTTGCCTCCTTCTGGTAATGAATCAAAACCTGTCTGGAGCCTGAATGACCATAGAATAGTAATGAATACTGAGGAATCTATATTCATACTGAACAATTGGTCTCTTTTGATTATGGTAGAACAAGCCTCTCCTGTGTTTCTTTCTTGGCCTAGTGATTGCCTCTTTCAGTCTCCAGGCTAGATTCAGCTCTACTTCTTTGCATGGGAGTCAATACTTGAGTGCAGATCTCCTCCTCCAGTGTTGCCTTTTCCCAAGCAGGTTCTCCCTTTTCCTGGCCACTCTCCACTGCAGTCATGGCACCAGGGGAAACCCTCTTAGCAGTGTCCCATGAAGGGGTGTATGTTGCACAAAGTCAGTGCTAACTGGATACTCACAGATTATCCCTCCCCAGACCTGCCACCCACATCTTTGCTATGAAGGGAGTGGTTTTCTCTTCCTTTTGGGTATCTAGTATTATTTTAGGCTCTTTATTCCAAACCTTTCATGCTTAATCATGTAATGTGATATGAACAATGAGTGACAATAAATGTAAGTCTCTGAAGTGCCTGTCTAAGCCTTGCAGTGAAAAGTGCCATGCATAGTATTGCATGAGAGAAAGAATCTAAACTATGGATAACAAGAGAATTGAATTTTAATTTATATGTAAAACAAAGATTGAGGTTATAAAAAA
This sequence comes from Manacus candei, assembly GCF_025592945.1. Taxonomy (NCBI): domain Eukaryota; kingdom Metazoa; phylum Chordata; class Aves; order Passeriformes; family Pipridae; genus Manacus; species Manacus candei. The sequence goes on along the minus strand of NW_026138097.1, from coordinate 33,551,881 downwards.
AAAGTCAAAGAGCTATGGAAGAAAAATGGGTTTTCATTTATTTCACTTCTTATATAGCCATAGTGGCATGGGTGCTATATTTGAATAATAAAAGTAACTGAAGCATAAAATTAATAATTTTCCACTGACCTCCATATTCATTTAAAATTATTTTTCCTTGTAGACAGGTAAAACTTTGTGTCAATTCTCATTTTCCTTAAGCTCTAGACAGTTAATCCAATCCAACATAACAGAAAGTGAACAAGAGTGTTTTAACAGCCTAAAAAGTCTCCAATGTCCTGTTAAACATAAGTTGAGGACTCGGGACTCAGGTGGAAGCTGCATGGGCATATAAATGTAAATCCTCAAACATGACTGTCACACAGAAAATAAATTATTAAAACACAGGTATATAAAATGTAAAAATTAAGTCCATTTTCAGATATCCTCATATCTACCATAAGACATATATCCTTCTGGGTTGTAAAATTTTCTGCTTAAATTATCAGAATCTCATTACATATGATTCAGCTAGCAATAATCTAACTAATTTATTGAAAAAAACTCAACATGTTCCACTTAATTTTACATCCATCTTAGAAGAAAGACATGCGTGACTTCATAAAATATCTGGAAATACTTTTTCTTCATCCAGTGTTCAGCTGTCCTCATTTTTCCTCTGCAGACTAGAAATTCTCTAAAAATATGACATCCTTACCATGTCTGAGTTATTGACTTCTTATTTCTAAGTGTTTCTATCCAACATATGCACAGGAAGGTCATCTGTTATGCTATATGAAAGCAGGTCCATACAAAGAAAAAAGCATTGTATCTTTATTAATGACAAATGTGTATGCTTTTCTTAATGTCTCTATCTGGTTGATTTAAAATGATAGATCAAGACGAAAAAAGAAGAAGATCAGAAGAACTATATATGACACAATAATTAAATAACATTGTTTACCAATTATGGTGGATTAGTGGGATTTGGGGAGACCTCCAGGCCTTAGGATGCCAGCCCCATTACCTGAGAGGTGAAAGCCCTTTCCCCCACCCCAGCACGTGGCCTGGTGACCCCGCAAGGAGCACACACAGACCACCTGGGAGGGACGGATGAAAGAGGAAGTTTATTGTGGGGTTGGGGTTTATAAGGCTTTCAGGAGGGTCAAAGGGGGCCAATCACAAGTTCAGGGTCACACAGAAAAAACCATCAGGTAAAGGGTCAACAGCCAATAGGAAGGGGTTAACAAAGGACCAATGAGAAACACCTCAGGACACCTTCCCAGGACACCTTGTGTGAGACAATAGCTTCACAGGGGGTGTCGGGAAGAGGGAGAGAGTGACACTGCAGAAAATACAAAAAGCCATTTTGAAACACTGCAGAAAATACAAAAAAACATTTTGAAACATGCTGAAACCACAGTAAAAACTTCTGTTTCTATAACATTAGAACTGTTTTTCTCACCAGCCCACCTCTGACAGGACTTTTTCCACCCTGCATATGGCAAATCCATTGCCACAACCATTCCCTTCTATCAGTTTCTTGTTCTTTAGATTAGGGTTGCTTAAAGGTTAAAGAATAGTTTGTACACTTATAAGAAATATTTGAGATTAAAAAAATAAAAAGACGACAGAAATAACAGAAGAAAAGTTTCAAAAGGATAGAGAGAGCAAAGACTATGATTAACTGAGAGAGTTTTGATTGTAAACTAACATGAGCACAACATAAAATGACATAATTTTCCAGAGATAACAAACCAATTTATTAGATTCCATTTTATCTCATTCTTGTTACAAAGACAAAATTTTTTCCATGCCAGTTTGGATAGGTGCACTTTGCTAATCAACATGAAACTAGGGATTCTTAAATAAAGATCCAAATTTATCACCAATCAAGTTGTTCTGCCAGTGGAATCATAGGGCTGCTAATGTTAGTTCAGTCAAATCATTCTAATTAAAATTCAGACATTTTAAAAAGTCACTTAATCATGAAAGACTGTCAGTTTATTTCAAAACCACTTTGCCCTGGTGATAATCATAGCCAAGGTTTAGAGCTGGTGCAACCCAGAAGACTATTTCACATTACAGTGATAGTATGATGCTCATGTAATAATTTGGATGCTAACCTAATTTCTCTGGAATAGCACAAACAGTTTAAATTCCTAAGCCATTTCTCTCAAAAATTGAAGAAGTGGTAAAATTTCTACCTTGCAAGCCAATTCAAAGACTTTTTTTTTTCATTTTCCCAAGAAGATGTCAATTTTCTTGACCATAAAATCTATGATTTTTCAAATGAACTCTTGGAAACACTAACAACTAAATTTTAATAATCAGCAAGAGAGAAAATTTAATGAAAGTGTATGAAAGCATATGTATGCACCTTGGTACAATTCTGCAACAAAGTGAGGAGAACTGTATCATACACAGACCTGTTCCTCTGAAACTGCCCATCCAACCGATAATCAGGCCTTGGGATATTACACCTCTTTGAAAAAGTTGTCCTAAAGATTTATTTTTCACATTGGCTTTTCAATTTGCAGTTTTAAAGGAATCAGCTACTTTAATACAAATACATGTCAGGTAGGCCTTTGTTAGAGCTGGGTTTTGTATTTCATATTGATCCAGTCTAGTTTAAAGCTGAGAGATGGCCCAAACAGCTGTCAATGGCTTAACTGCCGGGCAAGAAATCTTCCACTAAACTGAAGTATGCTTCCACCTTCAGTTTTCAGATAGAACTTCCAAACTGCATAATTAGTGCTTCTACAAATATTACATCTATTCATTTGAGTAAATGACTCTACAGTATTATATCTTCATTAGGTGTTAATGCTAATCCATAGCTACATAGCATACAAAATTTTGAAACAATTTTACTGGTGCACCCAAATTAGTAAGAGTTTGCATTGAAAATGAATGAGTCAGCTCTTGTCTCTGCACTACTATGAATGAACTATAGAAACAGCATTTATAATTAAAATGTTTCTCCTAAATAGTGACTATAATAATCTACTTATTCTGTGTTTAACTTTCTGTTTCTTTCAGAATGGAGGGTTTTTTAGACCATGCAGTTTGATATTCTACACATATACCTTTGTTTCTGGCCAACTCTAGTTGTCTTTTATTGCAGAAGACTGTTTTCAGTTTTTCAATTAGTAATGTGATGGCTTTAAAGGGATGTATAAAGTACCAAAAAGATGGATGGGATCAAAGAAAGGTGAGTTAAGCTTCAAAATCATAGTAATTCTTTGTGCTGTTTTTGGCTGGGGTGCAGTTAATTTTCTTCATAGCACCTGGTATGCAGCTGTGTTTTGGATTTTTGTTGGAAACAGCGTGGATAATAGAGATATTTTAGCCACTGATGAGCAGCACTAGCACAGAGTCAAGGAATTTTCTGCTCCTCACCTCACCCCACCAGTGAGGAGATTGGGAGTGCACAAGAAGTTGGGGTGGGACACAACCAGGACATCTGTACCAGCTGACCCAGAGGATATCCCATACAGTTCAGCATCATGCTCAGCATACAGTGCAGTGCTGGGAGAAGAAGGAAGAGGGAATGTTCGGAGTGATGGTGTTTTTCTTTTGAAATCACTGTTATCTGTGATGGAGCCCTGCTTTCTTGAGTTTGACTGAACACTTGCCTGCCTATGGGAAGCAGTGAATGGATTCTGTGTTTTGCTTTGCTTGTGTGCATTGGTTCTGCTTTCCCTATTAAACTATTGCCTATTAAACCCATTAAACACAAGTTTTCTCTCTTACTTTTCCAGTTCTTCCCCCATCCCACTCGGGGTGAGGATAGAACGAGCAGCTGTGTGGGGTTTAGTTGCCAGATGGAGTTAAACTATGACACTCCTTAATGTTTTAACACATAAAATAGTCTGAAGAATTGTCTTTTTATTTTGCTGAACAGAGTTTTTGACTTTCAGCTGATCTCTAAATTTTGAAATTACAAAATTAAAAATGGAACCAGCAATTCAAGAAACCTCTGCATTTCTTGTTATTATAAACAGTAAATCCAGAAAACAGTTATGTTTCTTTAAGGATGTGTATACATTGTATTTTGACACAGATATTTTCACAGAGATATTTCTGAAAGACTGGGTCCTGCAGCTGCCTTATTTTGAAAGAATTTTCCTTAATCAGTGAATAGTTGGAAATTTAGGTCTCCTCCTGGATGAAAACATATGTGAAGACAATTCTATCTCTGGCAAGAAACAGTTATGGAACACTAAAAAATATTAGTAGCAATTGCAATAGGTTTAGTAAGAAACCTAACTTTATGGTATCCAGCTAATGAACCTTGTGGAGTATTCAAGAGGATTTTTTTCCCCTAGTGCTTAGAAAGATACCATATGGAGGAAAATCATTGCAAAAACTAAAATGAATGAACCCAGACTGAGGACTAGAACATAATTTTGTGCTGCCTGCAGAAACATCCTAAAGGCAGAAAATGGTTTGAGAGACTACCTGGTTATTTCCCAGTCTCCTCCTGGATAAATGTCCCAGTCTAAAGTTAGTTTGGATCCTGTGGAGGCAGCACACTATCCCACACTTGGTCTCCATTCCCACTAGCAAGCTAGCTTATTTTTCTTCCTCCACCAGGCAATATAAGAAACCAAACACCTTTACACGTTCCTTCACTGCCTGAGATATATAGCAAACATTAATCTGTAGGAAATGATTTTTAGTGCTAGAGAAACAGAAAGATGAAGGTAAACAATCAGACAAGTGTTTCTCTGTGTCCCAAGTGCAATATTATTTTGAGGTCCCCTCCCATTCAAACTCCTCTGCTTGAGTACTCTGGATAAAGAAATGTTTTGCGATGAGCTTGTCTATTTGAAGTTGTCTTCTGCTGAACTTAGAAAATGACGCAGAAAGAACAAGCAATGCTTCCTAGGTCTGGTGAACCATTCAGGTGCATTTGTCATGTTTTCCATAATCTATTTAAGGATTTTAGTTTCAGATACCCATAAAAAGAAAAAATAATAAAATAAAATCCATACCAGGTGGCTAATACAAATCTACGCACAAATGGAGCTCAATACCCAGCTGAACCTATATTCAACAAGATTACACAAGAAAAAAAATGGAGAAACTTTATAAAAAAATGTTCATCTTCCATTAGAGAAAAGTGGAATATAATGAATTACAACATCCTTGCTGCAGAATTTATATCTACAGTGTAAGTAAATATAAGAAAAAAAATTATCAAAATGTAGAAAAATAAAATCTGAGAAGCTTGGGAATGTCTCCTGCATATACCTGCTTAGATAACACAAGAAGACTCAACAACTTTATGTACACAAAGCTTAATTAGGCCAGCAAGTGCCTTGTTGATCTTCTAATAAACAGATGAAAGTATAGCCCAATTTCAATGAAAGGACAGCATTCATGATGCCCACCTGAGAGAAACTGTTTATCCAGAGACAATAAACTTCTCAAAGGGTGTTATTGTTAGAAAAAAAAGCAAGAGTCACAAGTCAAGAAATATCATGGTATTTTGCAGTCCTTCCTTCTGCCTTGATTATTCTATGGAATTCTAATAGAATTGTTTCTTTATATTTTACTTTATATTCAAGTTGCTCCTGGTTTACTCTTCAGAGTCCATTTTAAAGACAGTTATAGTAAATCTAGGTTTTTTAAAAAAAATCTATGCTAAATGCATTATAACCACAGCAGTCTTCAGCTACTTTGATTATTGCAGACAGAAATCCTCCATTTAATTTTTTAAAATCTTGAATTTATACTACATTTAATCCATCCTGGATGATTTACACTCATTCACTTCAATGGTTAATAAAACTCTAGAATTAAATTTATATTTAAAATATAAGGAAAATTACTGACTACAGTTTTATGGAATACTTCAGATACTAATTTGTAATATTTTGGCTGGATTATTCCAGCAAATGGTTGTAAAGATGTTTTTTGTATCACAACTGTTTTTCCTTTTTTCTGTCTAGAACTGCACATTTTGCAGACAAAGTAATTATGTTATAGGCATCCAACTACCTAAGGTGTGTGCATACTCCATTTAAGTTGCAGAGCAGCAATGAAAGTGCTGAGGCAATGAGTTGCAGGAGAAATCCAAGCCCAAATAAAAGCGAAATGAGTGGAGATCAGCAGATTGGGTCTGGGAGACCAGACCTTAAGGATTATTACCATTGCTTCTTTTCGAGTTATCACAATAAGACAAGAGGAATATCATATTCATGTCTGACTTGCTCTGAATCAAATCTGTGCCAAGTCTGAAGACAAAGTCACCTTGTAACCCCTGTATCCTAATGTGCTTTGTAAACTTATTAACCTCTAAATATTTTTAGCTACAAATCATCTAGTGACTTGCCAAATCATCACTAGGTGACCTATGAAATTTCTTTTATTTTTAGATTTTTGTAAATGTTCTTGAAAGTTGAGCCAAAGTTAATTTCTCAATACTTTGGCTAATATGTTGAATAGGAATTCATCAGTATCACTTATCCAGGACAAAATCTTAATATTTACCAAATGAAACCTTGTGAGGATTAACAATAGCAATACAGTGTTTCAACAGGTCTTTCTAAAAGCATATAATTTTTACCACATAATAATTTTTAGTTGTAATAGAAATTTTCCAGGTTTTAATAAATGCAAAATACTAATTCTGAGACACTCTTGGTCTTCCTACCTTCTATAAAGATATGGGTATATTTTGCATTCATGGCTAGGCTTTGTGAACGAAGATTTGGGAAGGGCTCTACCCACATTTCCTACAGGCACACTGGTGGCTAAAGAGGCCAATGCGAGATAGACAAGATCAGTTGCAAAAGGCACAGCAGAAAGACTCCTTGGATGTATCGGCAGGATACGATTCTTTCTGCGTTGTCTTTTCTCTTCGATGGTGATCCTGTGTGCGTTCTCAAAGGAAGCAGCAGCGTTTTGGATTGTGTGTCTCCAGACCTCCCGATTGGAGGCCAGAGTAGACCAGTGATGAAGATCAGTGTAGCCAAGGCAGAGATGCTGTTTCAGGGAGTCCTTGTATCTCCTCTTTGGGGCTCCTCTCTTGTGGCAGCCAGTGGTAAGTTCACCATAGAGTACAATCTTGGGGAGGTGGTAGTCCTCCATCCTGGATACGTGCCCTGCCCAACGCAGTTGAGTTCTCAGCAACATGGCCTCAATACTCATAACTGCTGCCTGTTCTAGAACAGATGTGTTAGTTACATGATCTGACCAGTGGATGGTTTAGGTTGTACAGAGACAGCATTGATGGAAGTGTTCTAGGAGACGCAGGTGGTGGCGGTAAATGACCCATGGTTTGGAACCATATAAGAGAATAGGCAGCACAATGGCTCTGTAAACACTGATCTTTTTACTTTTCTTCAGGTGTTTATTTCGCCAGACTCTTTTATGGAGTCTTCCAAAAGCTCTATATGCCTTTGCTAACCTGTTGTCTATCTCTCTCTCAATGTTACCATCCAAAAAGATGATGCTACCGAGGTAATTAAACTGCTGGACTGATTTGAGCTCTGATTCACCAATGGTGATATGGGGATGATGGAAGATTTTGCATAGTACAGACAAAATAGCTATACAGCAATAAACTTATACCCTTAGTTACGTATATAGATTTTGGAGCAATTATAGGTGTTCTAACACCTGAAATAATGACATTTGTTTAAAATACCTTCTTAAAATAATTACATAATTTTATTAATATATATTGATATATACATATACATAGAAATACATATGTACAGATATATACACACGTCCTTTATAGAAAATCTATACACACAAGCAGTCATGTATGTATGCATATGTATGTGTATTTGTGTGCATGTATATATGTGTAAACCAGCAAATAGTTATGCTTATGTAGGGCAGGAGCATAAAAAATGTATATGATAACAATGATAACTTTATTAATATTTTGAGAGCCTTTTCTGCTCAAATGTCATGTCTATATCAATTTTTAATACAGTGAACATTTTTATGTGTGCGTTTATATATATATATGTTCACTTATCTGTAAATGCCCTTTTTACAATTCACTTTCTAAAATTATTCTTGAAACTTGAGCCAATGTCTAGTTGTTCAATAGTTTGGCAGATATATTGAATGCAAACTCTCAAAAGAGCAGAGAATTATACTGAAATAGTTGTCGTACCTGTCATAGATGGCTTACTGTTTCTACTATTCTACAGATGACTGAGCATCTTGCTGGTTCAATAGTCAAAATTCCTCTTTAATAGCTCAAAAATTATCTGCAGGAACAAAGGCAATAGTACAATACATTCCTTTTACTATTTTCACTCTCTAACTGGAGACTCGTCTTTTGATTTTTTCAAAAAATAATCTCCTGCAGGTGCTCTGATTGCAGATAATTCCTACTGACTATGTCTTCTCTCTTAAACAAACAGACAGAACTATTCATGTCATAGGCACCCTCCCGTAGCTCCATAATTTCCCTTGTAAAAATTTCTTTATGTTCATATCTCATTTGATATTTTCTTCTTTTGAGTCTAGTAACGGCATTTAAGAAAATAAATTTAAATACACTAGTGTGTCTAAACATTCAGATGTATTTTGAGGACATAGCATCTGTTTATTTACATTTTTATTACTAACATTTGGGAATTGATCCATTATACCATAATATAGCTTCTGCGTATAATTTTTATTGCCTTTTCTTGAGAGCTTAAATAGGGTCTTTGCTGTTATAAATTCAGCATTTTATTTCAAGTTATAGGCGAGACTTCATCCCAAATTTCAGTAAGTACAGGTTTTTAGGTCATTAGATTAACTGACTAGTTATACAACATTTGCCAGTATTTGCCAAAATAATTTCCATAGGAAAAACTCTAAAGTCCAAACTGCTCTGTGAAGGAATGTACCCCAAATCCTCCAGTTTCTGTTTTCCAAATAGCATTTCATCTATAAATGTGCTAATCTAAACTGTGTGCTTCATCTCTAAATGCTGAGGAACAGTGAAAATTAGTTACAACTGCTGGCATTGAGTTTTCTCAGCAGTTTAATGTTATAAGGTTATTGTTAACATTTAATTGATCACTAATTGCTTAAAATCATTAGTGATTTTATGATGCTCTTCACTTCAGTTAGATTTAAAATATTCGACAATGGCACAAGAGAAATATCTCAGCTTCCTCTTTCTTAACTTTCATGTAATTTAACTGGTTGACTGGACTGGATTAGTCTTAGCTCATGGATTTCTAAAATCAGTATTGCCGAAGACACTAAATTTGAAAGAGTCATAGATTCTCTCGAGGGCAGAGAGGCCCTGTAGAGCAACTTTCACAAATTAGAGAGATGGGCAATTACCAACCATATGAAGTTTAACAATGGCAAGTGCTGAATTATGTACCTGGGGTGGGGCCACCCTGGTTGTTTGTATAGACTAGGGAATGAGAGGTTGGAGAGCAGCGCTGGGGAAAGGGACCTGGGGGTTGTGGTCGACAGCAGGTTAAATATGAGTCAGCATTGCCCTGGCAGCCAGGAGTGCCAACTGTGTCCTAGGGGGCATGAGGCAAAGCATTGCTAGCCAGTCGAGGGAGTGGATTATCCTGCTCTGCTATGCACTGGTGTGGTCTCACCTTTAATTTACTGTGTAGTTTTGGGCATCACAGTATAAGAAAGACATTAAGCCACTAGAGCGTGTCCAAAGGATCGTGAAGGGTCTGGAGGGGAAGCCTTATGAAGAGCAGCTGAGGGCACTTGGTTTGTTCAGCCTGGAAAAGAGGAGACTGAGGGGAGACCTCATCGCAGTCTATAATCTTCTCATGAGAGGAAGTAGAGGAACAGTTACTGATCTCTTCACTCTCATGACCACTGACAAAATATGAGGAAACAGCTTGAAGTTGAGGAGGTTTAGGTTAATGTTACGACCCGCCCCAGGAAAAGAGGGGGGGGGGTAACCCAGGTTTTATCAAAAATTCCTTTGGGGTGGATTAAAGCGAAGCGACACTAAATAATTGGTGTATGAAAATATATAAGATTTATTTTAACAGTTTTGTATCAACAGGTAAGTTAACATTTTTTGGGTGCTGTCATAATCAATAGGTAAGCTAACACTTTTGGGTGCTGTCATAACCTTTCTGGGGAGGAGAAAAATGCATAGGGGAGAGAAAGGCAGGATAAGAGCAAGGGAGAGTAAGGGAAAGAAAAGCTGAGAGTGGATAGATGTCCATAGTCACCGCCCACGGGGTCCAGCGATGAAACTTGATAGTTGCAGCTTCCATGTCTGTCGGTTGAAGTGGTGGCCTTGATCTGCTGGGGGTGAAGGAGGGAAGCCCCCACACTCCAAGAAGTTATGAATTATCATATCCGTGGTCAGTGTCACGGGCCATGCCTCCTGCCTCCGACCTCTCCCTGGGCCCTGCGCAAGAGCTCCTGTGTCTCGCCTGGTTCCCGCCCTTTTCAAGTTTAGCAGAGGGAGGGCGGGTCCTGATTGCCCAGTAGATGTGTCAATAGGCAAAGGTCAGTTCTTGTTTTCAGGACTTCGCACCTCCTAATCGCCCATCAGAGGTGTCAATAGCCCAAGGTCAGTTCTTGTTTTCAGGACTTCGCACCTCCTAATCGCCCATCAGAGGTGTCAATAGCCCAAGGTCAGTTCTTGTTTTCAGGACTTCGCACCTCCTAATCGCCCATCAGAGGTGTCAATAGTCAAAGGCCTGTAAAAGCCTCCTAGAATGCATAAATCATCAACTATTTCAGTCTCTGACAGTTAAATATCAGGAAAAGATTTTTCACCCAGAGGGTGGTTGAACACTGGAACAGGTTCCCCAGGGTGGTCATCACAGCACCAAGGCTGTCTGAGTAGAAGAAGCATTTGGACAACACTCTGAAGCACATTGCGGGATTCTTAGGGTGTCCTGTGCAGTGCCAGGAGTTGGACTCAATGATCCTGGTGGGTCCCTTCCAACTCAGCGTATTCTATGATTGTATAAAATGTATTTACTCAGTCAGATAGCATCAGGACAAGGGGGAACGGCTTTAAAGTAAAAGAGGAGAGATTTAGATTAGATGTTAGGAAGAAATTCTTCACTGTGAGGGTTGTGATGCACTGGAACAGATTGTGTAGAGAAGCTTTGGAGGTCCCGTTCCTGGAAGTGTTTAAAGCCAGTTTAGATGGGGCTCTGAGCAACCTGATCTAGTGGAAGGTGTTCCTGCCCATGGCAGGAGCATTGGAACTAGATAATCTTTATGGTCCCTTCCAACCCAAACCATTCTGTGAGTCCGTGATTCTATGAACCTTTGAAATCATGCCAGTTGGAAATAAACAGAAAGTAGAGCTCTGGGTTCAAACTATATGGCTACACAGCAGTTTCATATCTGCATTTAGACAGTGCAGGTTTGTGAACTGTCAGCTGCCTCTTCTACAGGGCTTTTTGAAAGACTTACAGAGTTTCTGAGCATCCAGTGTTTACTGTGACTTGACCTTTTCCTTTTTCTCACTTTTCACTCCTGTTGTAATAAAAATTCACATAGATGTAGCATGATGAACAAGCAAGGCTTTAAAATCACCACTTAAACTAATTTCATGGCTTGCGATGCACTCTTGAATGCTTCTGCATAAATATTTGATACTCTATTACAACATAAGAATTAGGAACATAACATTAGTTTAAGTGTAGAAAAAATGCATAAGGCCTAATTCAAATGCTAAATTGACCGATTTTCTGCTATTTGAAGCTGAACTGTAAATAATTAATTGTACATGAAACTGAAGGTTGTGTTAGCCTGCATTTCAAAGTCAAATTGACCATCTTCTCTCTTCAGAATAGAGACATAAGTGCACAAAAATGGATTGATGGACTGTTGCACATGTTTTCTGATTCATAGATAGGACAATGACTAACTAACTGTAAGATTGAACATGTGACTCCCATAATTCTATGCAATAACCCCCTGAAGAAAAACTTTTCTTACTCATTAGTAAACATCCACTATATGACAATTAGTTTAATATTTAGAGGAAATCCACATTTCCAAGACCAAAGTATATCTAGCAGTTTCAAAGTTTACTAAATGAGTATTTAAGACTGAATACAAATTTATACAATACTATCACTTTAGTTACTATGGTTGATTTTCCACTGTCAAAATTTTCAACATCTTTCCAAAGTTAGTCAAGAACTTTAATGAAGGACATACTTTAATATCTTTAAAAAAGAATAATATTCTTTTTTTTAAGAGAAAAGTCACAATATTTTACAGTGAATAACTTACTGAATTTAGCATCTCTTTTCTTCGTCATGAGTATATTACCATTTTCTTTAATGCACTGGTTAAATTCACTGTATATAGTTTTTGTAAGTTTTTAAAATATATATTTATTCATTATTTCATGCTGAATTGTATGTGGATTTTTGTGAGAAGCTTTAATGGCTCAAGTCCTGACATAAATGTCAGATCTCTTTCTATTCTCAAGTCCCTGTTCCAAATGGGAAGCTACTACTGATGTAGTTTATTTCAATAAGTAAAGAAAAAAAATATTCACTGAATTTTAGTCTTTGAGAAGGCTGAAATATTTTTTGGAAATGTTCCAGAAAGATCTATGCTCAGGTAAACACAGCTTGAAAATTTTAATCAACATATTCTTTTACTGGAAAGCATTGGACAAACAGTGATGTTCAGTGCATTTATTTTTCCAAATTTTTACTAACTGTGTATGAAAATGGATGCACTTATAAACTTGCATGGAGGATTAAAAGCCCTATAATTAGGTTAAAAAATAATATAGCTAGGGAAAATAACTTTTCCCACTCTATTTCCCACAGTTTTTATTCGCTCCCTGCTTTTTATGTGAACTGATCTTTCATATTTTACTTTCTCAATAAAAAGGTAGACTATTCTACCATATCTAAAACATATACAATAACATATAATCTAGCTATGATGATAACCAACTTTATGATCTGAGCTTTTAAGAAATACATAACCGCTTATGATAGCATATATAACTATTTCATGTTTTGCCATTCTTTAAAAATCTATGAGTAGAGATATCATTTAGATAAATATTTACACTAGAGGGTGTGCAATTAAAAGTACACATAGTACCAAACCACCACAAATATGGGAAAAATGTATGGTGTACTTTGAAGGCAATTTTTGAGTAAATTTAATTCAAGAAGGACATGAAAATCAAACACAAAGATAATCCAGAAACACAAGGATGCAGTAAAAGAAGATGAGACTAAAGTCGTAAGCTGATGTCTAGTGTTTGCAATCAATATTTTTGTGTATAAATGAAGTAATGTTGAGGGATATTACATTTTAGTTGGAGAAGCTGCAAATATTAAGTTAATGGCAGCAAAAATCATTCAGGTAAAAGTTCAAACAGGACTCATGCAATTCTAGTAAATCTTTGCTATCACTTGGAGTGAACAAGTACTGGATTTAATACTTGAGTATCTCACCTCTAACACAATGTTTAAAATTTTTCTTCTTTGAATATTCAGAATTAAGTAGAAAACTCCAACTGCTAAACTGTTTTGTTGTAAATAAAAAAGTACATATTAAATACCTTTTGTTGACTGATTAGCTCAGGGAACACTTTTTTTCTTTGTTATCATACTATAATAATATGCAAAGGAATAAAGACTTAATAAAGTAAAATATTCAGGAAAATCTTGTGATGAAGCATGATGAAGTCAGATTATTTTAACCTTATTCAGTAAAATTTACATACTGAGAGATATTGCTACATCTGCCTTTTTTAAAAAGACATAATAAAATGTTAATTATATGCAGAAAAAAACTGCAGGTGTTTCACATTTTGGGTTGCATATTAAGACCTTTTTAGGAGTTATTTTGGGCTCTGTTATCATAGTAATCTACTTTACAACAGCATCCTCATTAAGTTTCTTTGCCCTCTACTGGCAGAGTGATAGGAAGTTCTGTTACCTGAGAAAATAGCCTTAACTCATTTGTTGATACTTTTGTTTCTCTTAACAATGACAATATTGACCAGCTCCAACATATTAAGACCACAATACCCTGCTAGGGAGTGAAATGGTGTTAAAATCCTCAACAAATTCAGAAGAAATCCCACAAAACTTTAGTTTTGTGAGGTCTGAGACGATAAGAAGACATGGAATGAAAAGCGAATCTTGGTTAATGTCCTTGGAGATCGGGAGTCAGGAGTCACCATTCCGTTTACATAATATTTCCTCCCAGTGGAATACATGCTGATTTATAGAAAGCACTTAAAATAAATTGTTTGGATCTGTTTCAACTATATAATCTCTCTGATATAGAGTTTGCTTTAAATCTCTCTCTTGTCCCATTCTGAAAGGCCTCATATTCATAAAAGTGTTTGAAGGTTTTAAATTTAAGATGCAACAACAGCCACCCGATTAGTTTTGGACAGAATCTTATGAGTTGATTCCATGCAATTGCAAGGAGGATCCAGAACCCCTGAATCAGATTTCTTATATTTAGTGCACTCATAACTCCTGCCTCTTATTTTAATGGAGGTGGCAATATTAATTGAACCAGGCTCATTACAGAGTGAACTCATTGCCCTCCTAACACTTATCACTGTACAGAAAGAATAATCATTGTCTTGGTGCACCTACACTCCTTTCTTTCCAGTGAGCTTAATTGCTCTGAGATTAATATAATTAAAATGTGCAGTACATATTTTATTATGGATATTAAAATACTAATAAAAAGATATCCTCCCCAGGACATGGAACTCATGCCACACAAAGAAAATAATCTTTAAACCTAAAATAAGTTTCTCTGTAACTGATTTGAGTCAGTTCTAATATATATATGTATCAAAGTGGACCTTGGAGAACACTACGTGCAAGTGTGATATATTCTTGCATAAATATATGTATATACATTTTTAGATAAACAAGTGTAACAGTATCAAGTACAGTAATGAAATTATAAGTAAGATCTTTCCTTAAAAAAACGGGAGTTAATTTAATTAGGAATCCTTCTCTGGATTTCTACTAGAGTGGAGAAGATTATTAGGTAGATGTCAGCATTGTGTTTGTACTTCTTGTCACCTTATGCTTAATGCTATTCCCATTTACTTTCAAAGCAAAAATTCTATATCTAAATTTATTATCATTTTCCAGAACTTCCTGCATTCAACACTGGGAAGAACTTCTCTTAGATAACTTTTATTACAAATGCGGAACATTTTAACAAAACACCTGAGTTCCGATGTAATTAACTCAGTGGCATATTGACTTTTTTTTGTGTTCTGCAAGTACTCGGCCTCTGTGTTCATCCATGGTAGTATTGGAGAGGAAAGTATTTCTCTCTACTAGGAAAGAAAAGAAAAGAACAACTTGTCAGATATCATGGTGATTTTTTTCTTCATCTCTTTCATTTTTGCAGAGGTACTCTAGTTCCTATTATATAAGGGTAAAGGTTTCTCTATAGATAGTTATAGTAGTATTGGAGACAACTACTTTAGTGAGAATTGCAGTAACTTATTCCACCATCCCAATCTCACAAGCTTTTTGAATATTTTACTTTCCAGCTCCACAGGTTTATTGTTTTGCATCAGTGCTTCCCCCTCTCTCCACCACTGTCTGAGCAAATTCATTCTGATTTATAAATCAATAGTCATGTTTTTTTAAAGTACAATAGATAGGTACTTTACAACACCAGTCTGTTTTTAAATACCTGGATTTCAACAGAATTCACATGCTTAAAATGATTACTCCGATTCCACTGGTAATATCTTTAGGACTAGAATAAACTTCTGTTGTACATCCACTATTCCAGGTATCCATAATGAAGCTCTTCAGTAAGCTTTACGACGGCAAATGCACAGCAACTGGCAGCAGCACAAAACCTCAGGTTCACCTAAGGGCTTCTTAGGCCCTCTGTTCTGTATGCACATGCCTTTCTGGTTTTCCTTTGTAATTTGAGAGCTCTTTGTGCCACATGGAATTAAAGAAATTACATTATGCTATGGTATGAAAAGTATACAAAAGAAATAAAAGTACATAGGTATATAAGCTTATGACGAGACATCTAACCATTACTGAATAGAAATTTGGAAGCAAAGTATTTGAATAAACACTGACAATCTAAATGCACATAGAGAGAACTCAAACACTTTAAAATCCAATTGTAACTGAAGGATCACCATAACACACCAGGAAAATCTTTTCAAAAACTTTTGAAAATAAATTTAAACATAATAAATGTGCTTGCACATCTTTTAAACATAATAAATGTGCTTGCACATCTAACTAGATTAGCCTTCCTCAAGGAGAAAGAAAAGAAAAAGACCTGAGATTTCATCCTCAAGGGGGTATATGTAAATATTGAAATATTTCACACAAGTAGCTTACAAAATTGCAATAAGAAAACTATACTGAAATATACAAATGCAAAACTAAACAAATCTCACCACAGTGACTTACACTATTCCTTCCTTCTTTATCTTCGTATCGTGCATAAATGACACAACACAACTGTGGAATAAATATGGTAAGGAAATTTATTACATTATTATTAGTACATTATGCTTGTTTCATTTCTGTGAATTCAGGATAAGAAAAATGTTTTATTTATATGAATAAAACAGATAATCAAGTTGCAGAAGTATGTCACAGTTATTAGGAAAGATGCGACAACCCACTGGGTTCAAGAGGAAAGCAGGTCTGACTCTATTTAAGATGGCTCCTCCTATTTCTAAGGAGGAGAAGGAGGGTTCTGGAACTATGGGTGGATACATGACAAATAAGGAAAGGGAAGGCGGGTACTGGACTTATAAGGAAGAGCATGGGAGGAGTCTTATCCAAACAAGGGAAATAGGGGAAAGTTACCACCAAATATGGGGATTCTGCACTGCGGCAGAATCCAGCCAATGGGATGACAGGGATAAAACATGAAGGAGAGAAAACTGTAAAATTGAATAAAAATGTGGGGGTACAATATAATTGAGCATGCATTAACAGCGAATTAAAAACTCTTCAACAACAGTCTCTGTCCCTGTAGATGTGTATCAAGTCCAATCACACCACACTTTCTTCTTCATAGCTCTCTGCTAAGGTGTCCTGCATCTTCTGTTTCCATAATCTGACCTTCTCTTCTCCATCATAGGCACTTCTAAGAGAAGTAAACACTAGTATGTAGTATTAAATCAAAGACAGAAAAAGTAATAGAAAGAAAAATCGCTACCTGTAACAAACTCTGTTTACATGTCCTAGGAAAGGTTTAAGTTAATCATATCACATGTTGAAGAACAAATGTCATGCGGAAACACAGGACCTATATTAGCAAATTGCTGCATAGGTATTTGTTATGGGGCAATTACAGCAGTGGCTATGGAGTTCTTATCTACACTTCACAGCAGAGGAAATCTGCAAAGGATCACCCTTTACAGTATAACAGAATCACTATATTTTGTAAATGCAAACCTAGATAATTATTTTTTGCCAGTTTCACAAATCCTGCCACATTAGATTTACATTCCAAAATGTTCATGTGCAGAAGTACTTTCATAGTAATTCTGTCAATGGTTTCATAAGGAAACATTAACACATGGAAATTTGATGTAAAGATGAGTCAGTATGCTGAAAGATAATGCTTCTCATATTCCACAAACAAACCTGAAATAGATAAAATATTTTGAGTCTTTAAGTGAAGAGGAAAGTAAAGCTAGCCTGGCTTGTATGTTTCCATGTGACACTGGAACTAAGAGAAAATGAGAAAGGATTTCCAAGACTCTGGCACAAAACTAGTATCCAGGGCACAATAGAACAAGACTAATGGATTAAAAGTACTTTTTGCATTATTTCTTTTGAATACTTGTTGTTGTTAACTCTTATACTAAGAATGTCAAACGGTTCTGCTAAGATATGAAATAAATAGATAAATATTTTTCATTATTCCTTTTGCATAGTCACTAAACACTAATATCTGTTCATTCAGTAATGGTTGTATATGATGAGAAAATATACACTTTTTCTGATATGCTTGAATTCATACATTTCTTTTTATTTTCTAATTACAATAGCAGGAATCTAACCTGGAATCTCAGAGTCAAGTCATCATTATTTCTTATTCTCAGATGCTTTCATGTCTAGGTTTTCACACCATGGAAATATACCATAGATGTGATTATAAAAACGAAGACAGGTAAAGCAGCTTCTGATACATACTATACAATTTTCCTATGCTTTCTATTACTATTTTAATATCTAAATGAACTTGAAACAAAATGTTATCTTTATCTTTGAACCCTAACATAAACTAAAAATAGCTAGTAATGACTATTGCTAAATTGAGGCACTGTGAAAGAGGCATTGGGTTATGCAAGTGGAACAGCAATCTGCATATAGTTGTGGTGTATCTCTTTAGCCCATTTCCATAAAGACAACACTTTAGTTCAGTTATTTAAAAGGGAGATACCTAAATTTAAGTTAGTCACTCAGCACTTCCTGTCAGTCAGCTGAGAGAAGTGGGTACATACAGAGCTGAGTCATTTGATTTCTTTTAGATGCTATTTTTGTGGATGACTCACCTTCTTACCACAGGTATTTAAGTCCACTGACTATAAAGGCAGCCTAGGACAGTTAGTTCAGACTTCGATGTCTGATTTTTTTTGATATTTAAGTAGAACTCATCTCACCCTCTATGACCATAACACTCTTTCTTTCTCACCTTCCCCCCAGAGCTCAGCTGTTCGTGCTCCAAAGATCAACAGCACAGCTCTGATGTGGTACGATTATGTGCCTTTGGCTCAGGCTGCCACAGACACTCAGAGATTGTGGGAAACATCTGTAAGAAAGCCTGCTGAGAAGAGTGTTGTAAGTTATGACTATAGAGTTACAGACAGAGGTGGAACCATAAAGATGAAGAGCATGAGTAACTCAAAGAATGAAGACTGAAAAACATCAATGTGGAAAAATGTAAAATATGAAATGGGAAAAAAAATAAAATAAAATATGTGAGCGTGCGGATATCATTGGATTTCATGGATGCTTTCAATTTACAAATACTACAGATCTGCCTCTGGGGGCAAGGGAGACTAACCCTTCTCCTGGTTCACAGCTGCCTGGCCAGCAAAGACGCTATTGGTGTCCTGATAAGAGATCGAAAGGCCTTAACAAGAGGGTGAGAATCTGAATTACTTTCTTAGTAATCAGTAAAACCTAGGTATCTTGTGTGTTTACAAGCCAGAAATAACTGTTCTATATTTTTAACAGAGACTCTTCATGTACAGTTCCAGATGCCTGAACAAAATGGCCCAGAGGAGTCATAGTAATATGGTTAGTGAATATGCTACCTAAAGAAATGTGTAAGGCAGACTCTCTCAAAAAGTATGGTTGAAGCTTATTTGACTCTTGCACTCTGAAGTTTGTCAGACAGAACTTCAGTGGACTGAGAGGAATGGAAAAAAATGTGCAAAGAGAAATGAAGCATCAGAGCAGTTCTCTCAATGAGATGCATTGTTTTCAGATCGACCTCCAGTTAGCAAACTGACATTTGAAATTGCTTCTCATTAAACTATATGAGAGGGTGCTTGTGAGATGCTCGTGACTATGTCACAAGTGCAATGAATACGGATGTTAGGAAGAAAACCAAGAAAAACAATTTTTAAGAAGCTCTAGCAGGCTAAGAAGTAGTGTACACAATACATGCTGAAAGACTTCAATACAAACACTTATCTCACTAAAGACACCAGATCAAGAAGTTTATCCCCAGCAACTTGACGGAATATGGAAATTTTCTATTAACTTACTGAATGTGAAGGACAATGTTCATGATACCTGCAGAAATGTCTGAACCTTGTTAAAAATTCTACTGATTATTCAGCAGTTTCTTTCCCTTGATAATTTTCATCTTACCATTTTTTGGTCTGGAAGATTTCTTGTGTTTACAAGCATGAATAGTTTTTAATTTTAAATTCTTTAACCCCTTATTATATATTATGTTGCATTTTGGAAATTCTTGTGTTACCTTTCTTTGGGGAGAGAGACTTTTGTCTTGGCTTGTCAAAAAAATACATTTCACTCCAGTTGATTCCCAGCAATTTCTGGCTATCCGTTTCTTAGTGCTAAGTAATCTTCCAGAGCCAGTATTCTCTGCCAGCACTCTGCCATACTTTAAAATATTACACTATTACGTACTAATTACTCCATTTAAATTATTAGTAAGAGTAAAAAGGATTCATTTTTATCCAATAGGGCCATTTCATTAAAATAGAAGATCCCAAATCTGGGGTAGTTTGTTTGTCTGTTTGTTTGTTTTGGGGGTTTGTTGTTACTTTGCTTTTTCTTGCTGTGTTTTGTGGCTTTTGGGTTTTTTTCCTTGCTAGGTGTCAGTATAAGTGATAGTTTAGGGTAACAATACAAGCAGCAAGTCTTTTATACTGCTCAACGTTTGATGCTTTTTGGAAGCAATTAGTGTACCACTAACAACATTAATAACAAAAATTGGAACTGCAGTATTAACCTGCTCAGCCCTCACCCCTTTTTGCATTTGTTTATGTTATTAGCAACAAAAATTTTATTCCCTATTTTGTTGTTGACAATTTGTGTAACTGCAATAGGTTTTGTTAGATTTTCATAAGGGTAATAGGTTGTGCAATTAGAAATAGTAAATAGTGAACACTGTGAAAACATTTACCTGAGTTTATGGTTATGGCAAGTAATCCTTTAGGTACTTAACTATTGAAATATGAATTTACTATTTTTTTTCTTTTAATTTGAAGAACATTTTTTGTTAACAGGGTCAGATGTGACCTGGATCTTCTAACCTGATATTTACTTCATTTTAGAGAAACATTAGATCACTGGTATTATCAAGATTGACATTCTTTCTATATTACAAATTCTTTCATTTATGATTTCGTTTCCTTATGAACTGCTCTTCAGTATCAGTAGTTATGGTTGAGTCAGTAGTGAATTTATTCATTTCAGCAGGGAGCAAGATAAAATCTAGAGATAATAACAGAATGTTTTTTAACATTAAAATAAAACATGATGGCATGTCTGTTCCAGAGACAAAGAGAGACTGATAAACTGCATGCCCTTTTACTGTATTAGGTGTTTTATACCATCTGTACTTACTCTCCTTAGGAAAAAAAAAAACAAAACATAATAAGGGTTAACAGAGTATGTCCCAAATGTACTTATTAATTATGGGAAGCATTTTTATTAGTGTTACTGACCATTGCTATAATTAAAATCTATAGTCTCACAATTAAAAACCAGCTCTGATTTCCCTAAGCAAGACTGTATCTAATCTGACTTTTATTATTTTACAACTGTCTTGACTTTAAACCCAAGAGGGAATCTCAAAGTCAACAGATTCTGTAGGCATTCAGGGAAGCTACGTGGGTTGGAAGGAGCATAGAGCGAAATTTTTCATTCCCTTTTGTCTTAATTATACCATCCTTATCCTTTTCTTCACTTTTAATTTATTTTTCACATTTAGTAAGAATTAATCCATTACTGCATCTTTATTTTTCTTTAGGTGTTTTTTTCTCAACAATAAATTAAGATTACACTGTCTTTTGCTTTTGAAAAAAACTGTCATTTCCTTACCATTTTTTCAATCACAGTCACATCAGCTTTATTAGGATGGTAAAAGAAAAAGCAAGACAAATTTTTTGCTTAGCAGTAATGTTCTGGTCTATTCTAGGCACCACTGACAGTGCTAAAACAGAGATTGGAGTTCAGAGGTTGTCATAGTAGTGTAGATTGATTCTACAACTGAAAAACAGATTTTTTTTAAACCTTTTAAAAAATTATCTGCTGATAAATAATATAGAAACAAAAATTATTTTCTGTACTGGAGAGGAAAATAATACAAGTAGGGTGGCAATCATTATCAAAGATAAATAGCAGAAGGAAAGTGTTTGATAATGGATTATCAGCTTAGTTTTGACCTCGTATGAATTTGGGTGGGATCCAACTGGACATAAGTGCCTCAAACTGACCTAAGCTCAACACAGTATGTTT
Source organism: Manacus candei (assembly GCF_025592945.1). NCBI lineage: Eukaryota > Metazoa > Chordata > Aves > Passeriformes > Pipridae > Manacus > Manacus candei. The sequence continues at coordinate 33,529,958 of NW_026138097.1, read as the reverse complement.
AATTGCTTTTTTGTACTGCCTTAAATACGTGGCATAAATCTGATGCTTCATTGCAAGACTCTGGATTAATTCTTTAGCAATAGAAGGTCTGCCATATCTCACCAAGCTAGATGACATTAAGAAATGGATACCTGACCAACAATTTCCATGCTCTCTCTTGTGCCATTCATCTGCCCAGCCATCAACCGTGTGCTGCATAGTAAACCAGGTTAGAGACCTGCCTCAGTGGCAGAAATCTGTCAGAGACTGGATTCATATCTCACCAAATTGTTTGACTGATGGTCGAATAAACCATGTTGACTGGGGGGAGGGGGAAGGGCTAGGACTAAGCCTGTAGCCCACATGGCTGCGCTCATGGAGAGCACACGACAGGGAAAGACACAGTAGCCAAAGTTTATAAATAGACATGCACAGTGTCTCCATCTCCCCTTGACCTCTGCCCTCTTGACCTCTCAACATGTGACCAGAGTAATAAATGTCTCTCTCCTCTCTTTCTCTCTTTATTCTTTCTTCTCTTAATCTCTCTTCCTTTACTCCTGTGGGCAACTTGTCTATGTTTCACTTAAGTTGTGGGTATTCACTTAAGCTGGGTGTAACAAAGGTTCCCTTACTATAGCAATGCTTGCTAGTTTCAGTAACCTGTTGTAATGCTTCTGTAAAGTTGTATGTTGTTTCTGTTAAACCCTTTATGCCCAAACTCCTATTTTCTCACCAAATTAAAAGAAATCTCTTAGAGAAAAATGTGTAGTTTTTCTCCTGACGTGAACTCAAGGCATCAAAGAATCAAACACTTTGCAAGGGTTCATGTGGGCAAAATCTCTTGAAGTCCAAAATTAAAGTGTGCACCCAGTTAGAGCTTGAAGCTTCTAAACCGGGTTGTAACAAAACCTTAATTGTTCAATCCAGTCTAATTGCTAAAGAAGGAGAAAGACAATGTCCATGCAGAGAAAAAAAAGTTAATTTTAGGTAATAATAGTAATAAGAATAAAATAAAAACATCAATAATAATAACTATAAGAATAATCATAATATTATGACATGATTTGACATGACATTACATGATGCAACATAATAATACAGTTAAAACTGCAATACACATACTTAGCTCCTACCCTTCAGTGTATGAAGGTTGGTGTGTGGAAGACCAGGTGTAAGTGTGTTTTGTTTCAAACATTCTATTAATTTGGAAAAAACGAGACTGGAAAAGCAGATCCTGTGGAAGTGGGATAAAGCTGTTCTGAGCCAAATTCCTGTTCTGCCTTGAGATGCCTGCTCAGTCCCTGCCCCCTCAACTCGCTTCCTGGGGGAGGCTGCAAAGGGCTGTCTGTGTATGAGTGAACAACATATGCAAAAAAAATCTACTTTGCATAAGAGGCATGCACCAGGTTAAATACAAAAGGAAGTGGACAGGGCCATCTTGCTCTCCTCTCTTTTACCTCTCTTTTCATTTGATTTCGTCTAGGAACCCCAGCTCTGGATCATCCATGCAGCAGGACCAACGCGGTATCTAAGGACTTGTGATATTCTTTGTTCTCTCTCTTCCTTTTCTGTCTTTATTTCTCTCCTCCCTTTCTTTGCCTGGGCAAAGCACAGCTATCATTCTACTTTGTAGTCCATACTGAAGTTTATTGTGGGAATGGGGAGATTATGGAAGTGTGTTATAGCCTGTGAGTGTGGTGTTTGTTGTAGGAGCTGAGAACTTATTTAAGTGTACTGTACAAAATCAATGGCTTGTAGACACCAGTCTTGTGAAAGTGTCTTGTAAGAATTTAATGGCTTGTTAGCCCACACCTTTTGAGTTTAAACAATGGGCTGGTTACTGGAGATAAGGCCACTGTACAATAAAACATGAGAGTTCCCTGACACTTTTCTAGTGGCTTTGTTCAGCCTGATGAGAATTTACAACACCCTATCGATGGATCGTGACAGTTGTTGGCTTATTTCTGGCCTAGACAGTGGTGTTATGGTGAGTTGACAGTGCCTACAGTCTTACACTGGAGGAAATGTCATATTCATGATGACGATTTTGTCCCCACTCCAGGATCTTCTTGTATTCCTTTCTATGCCTTTGCTATGACGCTTTATGCTTTCACACCTTGCTCTCTCCTTGTTTACCTGCAGCTCCTTATTATATCTAACTTTAGCATATCTAGTGCCTCTTACATATATCAGCTTCCAATGCTATTACTTGGTTCTCTTTACTACCCTCAAACCAGTGTTGTCCAGGTTTACATATTATTTAAGCAGACCATTTGTCAGTTTTTACACCTGTGTGGTCCCCAGTGCCACCCAATCATCCCATGTGTATGCTTCCTATGCAGCATCCTCTGTCCCCACTTTTTAGGCTTTTCCATTACGCCACATCTGTATCTCTCAGTATTGCATCAGAGTAACAAAACCATGGCAGCACCATATGACAACAAGAAACAGTGAAAGAAATTAGCCATAGGCACTTGGTCAATTAGAAAATTGCTATTGCAGCTGCAACAAGTAAACCAAAGCTTAAGGCAGTTCAGAGGAAGGTTCAGGCAGAGCAGAACTGGTGATCTTCAGATCCAAGGCTGTGCGAACTCAGTATGAATCTCACGTCTTGTTACTGGTACTGGGCATGCCAGATTACAGGCAAAATGTGAGAATAAGGCAGACTGGTGCTGAATGTGTCAAACAGCACTAATGTGAGGTGCTGGCCATGGCTCATAGAAAGGCCTGTTAGAGGTGCAGTTGATAATTGGTGCATGTTATACAAGATGGGAGTGAAAGAATATCATCTTTTGAGAGAGTCAGGAACACAGAGTAAGTTTGTTTAAGAAGCAATCATTTAAAATTCAAATGAAGGTGAATAGAGATATCTTTGCAATCAGCTTTATGGTGTGACATCTGATCTGAACTTGAGCTAAAGGCTTCTTAGAAACTTAAGAAAATACATCACACAAATCCTTTATTAAAAAGTTTTTCTGAATTCACTTACACACTCAACAGTGAAACTTCAATATATATGTTGGTTTATTTTAACTTCCTGAAATTTCACTAAGCAGACAATTCTTCTAAGAGTCTTAGCAAATGTGAAGTAACCTTGAAAGGTAATGTTTGCTGGAGTCAAAACCTCACCCTACATCTCAAGATCACTGCTGTTTTTTTCAGATCAAAGTGGTCCACTGAGATCAGGCCACAAGCCACCCTAAACAGAGGACAGTGGGCCTTTCATTGCCCAGAGAAGCTGTGGACAGCCCATCTCTGGAAGTGCTCAAGACCACATTGAATGGGGCCTTGAGGAATGTGGTCTAGTGGAAGATGCCCCTGCCCATGGCACTTTAAACAATTCTATGATTCTATGATTAGTACTTCAATGAGCAAATGTTGAATAACTCAGGTAGTGGAAATGCCACTAGCAAAGAAGTTGAGCTCCTAGGAGAAAGAGAGTGTAGATTTAATCTCTGAAAGCATACATGGAAGTAAGGGCAACTTCTGCATAGTTTCTCAGGTTTGTAGACACACCTTCTCTGAGGGGCATTTCTCATGCTGCACATCGAATTTGTTGAACATCACAGTCTTGAGCAGCTGCCACAGAAAATAAATGAAAGAAAGCCTCCTTGTCATGCATTCTTATTATAAAACTAGTAAATCAATTGCAAAACCAGAATAAAAATCTACTTGAGAAATAAATACCAAGTTAACTGTAGGTTAGACTTTTCTATTAGGCCGTCCAAGTAGAAAAATAAAATACCTACAAAGAGTCTGGTGTTGCCAAGAAGGGCACATCTTTCTTCTATTTGCCTGGAAAAAAGGAAATAGATTATTTCACAGTTCTGGGTGGTACACAGCCGAGGCTTTCTTTCTCACCTTGCACCTGCCCAGAGTGTTACTTTTGTTTGCCAGAAAGGGAGATAGCAGAGAAACCTTAGCCCTTTTCCATCTCTTGTGTTATTCCGCTCTTTTGGTCTCAGGAAATAATCACACTTCTATGAAGTGTCAGCCATCTTTCTGCTTAACAAAGTAGGAAGGAGAGATTTTACCCTGAAATCTCTGAGCGTCCAAAGACAAAACAGTCCTAGCTGCCACAAAACCATTTACTAGAAAATAATACAAAGTAGCAGCTTTCCAGTTAGAGACATCATTTGTATCTACAGGATCCTAGAGCTTCTCAGAATGGACCATTTATCTTCAAATGAATAAAGCTATGCAGAGTTTCTTGTAGCAATGTATAGTAAACCAGTAAGTAGTTATTTTTCTCCAAAAGCATTTAGTTTATGACTTCCAGCTGCTTATTTCTTTATAGCAATAATAATGTGCATGGTTTTCATTTATGGCTCAGCATGCAGCTTTTAGCTGTTGACAAACATCTATTAATAATATTTGAGAATAGACAACCATGTAATATACACATTAGCTCGTGCCAGGGAAAAGGTGGAAATACCACACACTAAAAAAAGTGGTTTTGTGATAGATGCTTAAGATTGCCTGAGATCAAAAAGTGAGCCTTATTCTGATTTCACAGTCTTGAGACTCAGAACTAACTATACTAGAATTATATCACTATCATTTTTGTGTCAGATAAGATCCACAAAAGCAAGTGCATCAATATTGATATATAACATCTTTGCAGTGTTACAAACCCAAAAAGAGATCAATAAAAGCTCTAATATGCTCCAGTCTCAAAATATTATTCTGTCACACTTAGCATGCTTTATGACCTAACCCCTATATTCTGTGGGTCATCAAACTGTAGCATTTTATATTATTTTCTTTGAAACTAATTCGATCAAAACTGTTGGATATTCCGCAAAAGATGCAGGTAAAATAAATTGGATTATGTACTTGTCTTTTAAAGATTATATCCAGAGAAAATAAAAGTTCCTGATTTGGTGAAATAAGACTGTTGCTTTTATGTACACATGCATAACTAACCCTCTATGTAGATTTTGTAGTTGGTTTTTATTTTGTTGTTTGTAGAGGAGAAAGATTTCTTACAGTTTATTGGCAAAAGGTGTCATGTGAAAGTCAAAGCACATTAGATAAGACGTGAAGGAATCTCTTCTTAATATGATGGCCAGAATTTTCAGTTTGAATTCTTAGTTGTTCAAGAAACAGACTTTCAAGAAGGTCTCTGTGAATCCAAACAAAATAAAATGAACAAACAAACAAAATTACCTTTACACTGCAAAATATTGATTGAAGTACTTCAAGACACACAGAGAAAGAGAAAAAATGTAGTCATGTGTAAAAAAGCTTTTGTATTTTAAAGCACTATTCTAAAACATTGGATATAAAAGCATGACGATTTTGCAATTATCAGTGTTTTCCAGTATCTTCACATGGAGTCAGATTCTCTTCCGTTCTTTTTTTTTCAAAATTCCCAGTGAGAAAGAATTTCATTGTCTTAACAATTTCTCTCTATGAGAACGAACTCGTTTTGAAAAATCATCAGGAAAAATATATGTAAGCCCAGCCTTGGAGGTGCTGCCACAGTGAAAAAAAACTGCATCATGTCAGCAGCTATTCCCATACACTACTCACTGTACAGTGGGTGGTAGCAGTGGGTAGTACAGTGGGTGTTAAAACCTCAAAGGACCAAGGCTCTAGAAATAAATAAATAAATAAATAAATAAAACAAAACAAAAACCAAAACAAAAAAAAAACCACAAAACAAAACAAAAAAACAGACACAAAAACAAAACTGTGAAAAGACTGACAGTATCGTCTTCTTAATGCTGTAAGCATGGTAACATTTCAGCATATCTATGTTGATAATAGCAGCAAGAGATAGTAAAAAGACTGGATATCTGACCTGGTAGACAATTTACCTGGATAGTACATGTACTCTGGGGACATCTCTGGTAAAGAAATTATCTGTGGAGATGATTAGGATTGCCACAGCAAATTTGCAGCTGTAATGGGGAAAGAAAAAGGTCTACTTTTTTTCCTGAAAGTGTGTCAAAAGCTGTTTACCACTTAACACAATAATCTATCAAGTGATCCCTGTAGTATTTGCTAAATCTTCGTTAAGTTTAACTTGCAGAATGGTTACAGAGTTTGTAAAGAGTTAACATTAATTCACTGACACAGCACTGTTTCCTTCAAAGAATCCTGTGACAAGCATTCATGCTGCACCTGTGAGAAGAGAGAGAGATGCATGAAGGTTAGGGACTGACAAGGTTTCTGATACCCAAGAGTAAGAATCAATTATTTTCTCCCAACATTTGAGCAATGCAGGAAAAAAATCAGGTAGGAAAACATTTCTGCTACCTCAGGTTTACTTCTTGTACTATCTCCCTTATAGGGTTTTCTGGTTTAACGAGTTACTTCAGGGGTCTGAATCCAAAACTGCATGACAGAATGAGACGGGTATTAATATTCAAAGGAAGCATTATGTCCTCACAGGGAAATTGAGAGTATTAACAGATGACCATGAAAGGAGTGAATTTCATTACTTTTCTCAGCCATGATGATTTTGTTTCAGCTAAAAAGTATGAAGTATGCTTTGCTATTGTTCCTGCCATTCAGAATCAACTGCAGGGAAATTACCAGACAATATAAGGATTTCAGAAAAATAAAAGGAATGTTTCTTTTGAAAGAAGTACAATTGTAAATGCTTCATGGAACAATGAAAGTGCTATTACTGGTAAATATACCACCCAATCAGAACCACACACATCTAACACAACACAAAAGACATAGTCATTTAGAAACTACAAAAGAGCAAGGATATTGAGTAGCCAAAAGCCAAATTTCCTCTGTAAGCAAGGACTGTGATAGCAATTAGATTCTAAGTAGGATTAGGCCCATTTTCAGAACTTCAAGCAGTCAGAAGGAAAAAGTTCAGGTTTTCTCTAGACTGTAGTAACACCAGCAAGTACAAAAGTCATGTAAAAGAAACAAAAGTAAAGATAGCTCAAATAAAATATATTTCTAAATTACCAGAGAATTCTGTTTAAAGTAATGTTTAGAATACAAAAATTTCAGGAAATAAGCTTGTGACAACAGGCAACGTTAGTGCTTAAGAATATAACAAAACAGATGATCCAAGTGAATAGTAGGTGTCTTCCCTGATCTTATAGAAAATTTAAACATCTCCCATGCCATTTACAGGATATCAGTAAAAAAACTGATAGCTAAAAAAACCCATGTGAGTTCTAAGGTAGAGTTTCTTTTAATCTAATTTCTTTCATTTTGTTTCTCTGTACACTTTCATTTCTCTGTAACCAGGAAGCTAACTTGTGCTTTATCATTAGCTCTGCTGGGACAGTCCCTTACCGTCTGCAGCTTTTCCCCTAAATGGTAAAGTAGAGCAGGGTGTCTGTTCCTTTCACAGTTTCACACAACCAGAATGCAGAGGCAAAGTCAGAGCCAGCGACCAACTTGTAGCCAAGATCTAAAGGGAACTGGACTTGACTTCTGTCTGTGTGGAAAACAGCACAGCGACTTAGACCTCATGAAATGAAAGCTAAAACCTAATGAGTTACGAGCTCTTTCCTTTTCAGTAGTGCCATTACAAATCAAATTCTAAGCTGGTTTCTAGGTATCATTACAAGTTTTGCAGCCCATGTTTTTGACTCCACTGAGCACAGCAAAGAAATCCAATATCCTATCAGAACATCTCAGCTAAAAATAAAATTTGCTAATATTTACTTACCGCTAGTATATCCAGCTAAGAATTAAAATTTAAAGAGTAGATGGAAACAAAGATGAGAATTTGAATAAATTAAGGTTGCTAGATAATTTCAAGGCACTTGCTGTGAAATCTGGTCTCACTGAGCAAGACAGTGTAATGGGTTTAGAATGCAGCCATTCTGGATTACTTAGACACACTGACACCTACATGGGGGATGACAGCTTGTCACACTGATAGTGCTGATGACTACCACCAAGAGAGTCTTTATTCACAAGCAATCACAGACATCATTAAATCCAATGCATGAGCGAGCTACTTTTTTTTAGGGCCAAATGGAAGGAGCAATTAAGTCCACAGAGACACATACGAAGTGTCATCAGTTGTATAAAAGAAAAGATAAAAGTAATTTTGTTTCCTTGCTAAAACAGGATTTATGTACAGCCAGCTTCCTCTGGAGAAGGAATATGCAATGTTTTGAAGGACAACATGGAATGTCATTGCAGGTAATGATATTAAAAAGACCTGCTAAGAATGGCACGTTTTTAGAAACTCTTTTAACGCAAAAGGAGAAAAACATGATGAAAATATGGTATGGTCCAGAAGCAGGTTTTAGAGCCATATATTATTTCCAACCTGGTCTCATACTTTTAGAGAACACGAAGATGCTAATAGGTTACTAAGTTATATCAGAAAGAGTATACTTCAACTCAAACTGAAACCACAAGTAGAGCAAAAAGTGGCAGACAGGGTAATTCTGTGCCCAATATCGTGGACTGCTGCTGCTGTAGAATCCCAGTGTTGCAAAAAGTGATTCAGTACCAGATTTTAAGCTTTTATGCTCTAGCTACAGTTTCAACAGCATCTACCTTTCTCTTCTAATAAATCACATGCTGACACAGTATGTGGAGCCTCAGCACTGTGTGAGCAATACCAAGCCTGTGCCCATTTAGCTGTATTGAATGATGCCACTGGAAAGGTGCAGGTGGAATGGAGTCTCCCAGGTGAAAATGGTGCTTACCCATTGATGTAAAAACATCAACCACAGACATGCTCAGCCTTATTTTGGATTTAGTTCAAACAATGAATAGAAAAAGAACAATGTATTTGAGAAGATTGGATTATTTCAAGATTATCTTATACTATTAGCTGTAGAGGGATCATAGGGCACTAGAAATTAGCCATATCACTAGTGTAGTGTAAGCAGAGGTACATCAACAGGGCACACACAGTTGCTTAGTCAAAGAGACAGCTGGTTCAGAATACAGGGTGGTATCACAGATGGAAAAGCAAGCAAAGACTGGAGGGGAGCTTGCAAGCTCTTGCTCTTATTCTTGCTGCCTGGTTTATTCCTGCCTTGTAAATTTGAAAACAATTTTCCTGGGATTATCCAGTGAGTCCATATCACAAGGGACTGCCTCAATGTAGATGAATGGTGACATCAGGCTCCTCCAGACCAGACTCATGTATGCTGCAGTCTCTCTTAACATGCAACTCAGTTCCATCACCAGTCTGGGTTGACAGTAACCTCCTTCTAAAGCAGAGATGAACTGTGAACTTGCAGGAGATGCATTGCACTGGTGAAGATGTTGTAACACCAGACACCTCAGTGTGATGTGTTGGGGTTTATTAAGTGACAGCTACAGTGTTGTACTAGCTGCCTAACTCTTCAAATAATCATTTTTCTTCCTAGAACCATAGTCCCAATCACAAGAATTTCATGTCCAGTTTGCTTACCACATTCTCCAGGAGGATGAGGAGCTACAAGTGTGTGACACCACCAGAAATACTTAGAACATCATTCATACAGATGAATAGAAATCAGATTATTCTTCCATTAATTCCTTATTTATTCTAGCTATAGATCCACTATTTACAGTCCTGCAACCTGACCTGTATTTTTTTCTGCAGTCCATTTGGATAACTCTCAACAGTTATATTTACTGACAATGTGGTCTGGACTACAGGTTCTTGGTAAGGCATAAGCAAGTATAGTGGAATTCAACGAGTGATTCTCAGCATCTCTGGACTCTTAATACCAATCCATAATTAAGTTTATATTGAAGACCCCTACTAAGATATGGTGTGTTGTCCGTGGCAGGGTGCCTGTTGGTCACCAAAGCCGCTCTGTCTTTCCCCTCTTCAGCTGTGCAGGGGAGAGAAAGTATAATAAAAGGCTCATGGGTCATCCTAAGGGTAGGGAGAGATCACTCATCAAGTACCATCATGGGTAAAACAGACTTGACCTGGGGAAATCAGTTTAACTTATTGTCAGTCAAATCAAGTAGGTTCATGAGACATAAAATCTAAACCTTAAAAACATCTTCCCCCCACTCCTCCCTTCTTACCTGGCTCAATTTCACTCATTTTCTTTCCATCCTTCCCCACAGCATTGCAGGGAGATGGGAAATGGAGTCTGTGGTCGGTTCACCATATGTTTTCTCTGCCACTACTCCCTCTTCAGGGGGAGGTCTCCTCACATTCTTCCCCTATTCCTATATAGGGTCCCTCCCACAGGAGACAGTTCCCCACAAACTTCTCCAATTTGAGTCTTTCTCTCAGACTGCAGTTCTTCATGAACTTCTCAGCATGGGATTCCTTCACTGGGGCTCAGTCCTTCAGGAAAAGGTTGCTCCAGTGGGGGTTCCCCCTGTGGGGTCACAAGTCCTGACAGCAAACCTGCTTCAGCATGGACTCCTCTCTCTACGCACAAGTCCACAGATCCAAAAGTCCACATAAGTCTGCTCCGGCATGGGCTTCCTACTGGGTCAAACCTCCTTTGGGCATTCACCTGCTCCAGTGTGGTGTCTTCCATGGGCTGCAGGTGTATCTCTGATTCATGGCTCCATGAACCCCCGTGGTCTGCAGAGACACAGCTCCCTCATCATGGTCTTCTGCATGGGCTGCAGGGGAATCTCTGCTCTGGCACCTGGAGCACATCCTCCCCCTCATTCTTCACACACCCTGCTGTTTGCAGGGCTGTTTCTCTTGCATAGTCCTTCTCTTCTCTCTGGCTGCAGTTGCATAGTTTTTTCTTCCCCTTCTTAAACATATTATCCCAAAGGTGTTACCACCATTACTGATGAGCTTAGCCTTGGTCAGCAGTGGGTCTATCTTGGAACGACTTGTCATGGGCTCTGACAGGCATGGGGGAAGCTCCTGGCAGCTTCTCACAGAAGCCACCTCTGTAGCTCCCCCACTATCAAGTCATTGACAGACAAACTCAATATATAACCATAAAAATATAAACACTATTTGCTGCACATTAAAAATAGAAAATTCTGATTTTGAATCAGGAAAGATTGCTGGAATGAGTTCACAAACTGGGACATGGAAAGGTTTTGCAGTATGCTTAAAGTATGCTTAAAGGTTATGAAAAGTTCCTTTGAAATCACTATTGAGAATACAGGTGTAAAAAATAGAAATAATTCTTGTCCAGAGAAACAACTTAAAAATACCTGTAAAAATTTCTTCAAAAAAGATTAGAATCTGTTATTTATACCTGTAAATATACACAACAAAATCCTTCATTCCAAAAGTAAACACGGTGGTCTCAGACTGCCAACTGATTGTAAAGAACAATATCCTCCTCTATACTAAGGAAACTCTCTTGGTGAGATATTGCACATAGTACAGGAACAACAAATTCTAGAATGTTTTTGGCATTCCTCAAAACATGATTCTAAAATCAATTTATGATGACAAGAAACTAAATTAATTATACACCTCTGTGGACCATTTCTAGCAGAATAAAACCAAATCTCTGCTTCAAAACAAGAAATTCACAACTCTGGTACTGACATGCAGTCCTTTTCAGCAATAAGTATACTTAATTTTGCATGTAATTTACATTTTTAAAACTGTTGTTTTCATAAGAGTTGAATGTGACATTAGAAATGCCAATGTGCCAAGCTAACATTTTGAGTTCTGGTATAAGACATTCTCAGATACTCTTGTGCAATAATCATAATCCAAAATGAATCTGATATGAAAGACACAACAAGCTATTTAAGATCTTATTAAAAGAAGACAGATAAAATGAATTATCTACTCTAAGTAAAGATTATTATTTATGGCTGCAAACATTGCCAAATAAAATAACACCAAGATTTGGCTCTGTGAGCATATCCTCTTGATACTCACAGTCTGTATATGTGAGGTCAAGTCCCACATTGATCTCAGAACAGTCCAATTACCTTTCTCTGAAATGGAACTTTGGAGCAGTTCAAGAGAATGACAGCTTAGGGAATTTGCAGTTGTCAAATGCATATGACTAGGTAAGAAGGACCCATCTCAGCAGCTACAGAGAGCTCTTCTTGTTATTTCAGATGGTCTCTGGGCAAGGGACAGACAGATTCTCCAGTCCCTTCCCAAAAATTTTAGAAATAGAGGGAAGAGCATAAGGCTAGGAGTAGTTCATAGAATCACCAAATCAACTGGGTTGGAAAAGATCTCCAAGATCATCAAGTCCAACCCTTGATCCAACACTGCCGTGGTTACTAAACCATGGCACTAAGTGCCACATCCAGTCTCATCTTAAAAACCTCCAAGGACCATGAATCCACCACCTTCCTGGGCAGCCCATTCCAATGCCGGATTACTCTCTCCGTAAAAAATTTCTTCATAATATCCAACTTAAACTTTCCCTGGCAGAGCTTAAGACCGTGCCCTCTTGTCTTACTGTTAGTTGCCTGGGAAAAGAGACCAACCTCTGCTTGGCTACAACCTCCTTTCAGGTAGTTGTAGAGAGTGATGAGGTCTCCCCTGACCTCTTCTCCTCCAGGCTAAACAACCTCAGCTCCCTCAGCCTCTCCTCACAGGACTTATTCTCCAGTCCCTTCACCAGCCTTGTTACTCTTCTCTGGACCTGCTCCGGCACCTCAATATCCTTCCTGAACTGAGGGGCCCAGAACTGGACACAGTACTCCAGGTGTGGCCTCACCAGTGCTGAGTACAGGGGAAGAATCACTTCCCTGGACCTCCTGGTTACACTGTTCCTGATAGAGGTCAGGATGCCACTGGCCTTCTTGGCCACCTGGGCACGCTGCTGGCTCATGTTCAGCTTCCTGCCAATCCAAACTTCCAGGTTCCTTTCTGCCTGGCTGCTCTCCAGCCACTCTGTCCCCAGCCTGTAGCGCTGCATGGGGTTGTTGTGGTCAAAATGGAGGACCCAGCACTTGGTCTTGTTGAACCTCATCCCACTGGAATCAGCCCAACTCTCCAGCTTGTCTAGATCCCTTTGAAGAGCCCTCCTGTTTTCCAGAAAATCAACACTCCTCCCCAGCTTGGTGTCACCTGCAAATTTGCTAATGGTACACTCAATCCCCTCATTCAGATCATCAGTAAAGGTATTAAATAGAACTGGGCCCAACACTGATCCCTGGGAGACATCACTAGTGACCAGCTACCAACTGGATGCAGCACCGTTCACTCTCCAGCCATCCAGCTACTTCTTAATCCAGAGAGTGCCTCCGTCCAAGCCGTGGGCTGCCAGCTTTTCCAGGAGTATGCTGTGGGAGACGGTGTCAAAGTCTTTGCTGACATCCAGATAGACCTAAATCTGTGCTGACTGGGTCTGATCCCTTGTTCATCCTGTAGGTATCGTGTGATTGCACTTAGGATGACCTGCTCCATAACCTTGCCTCTATTTCACCCAGGGTGGATGGGATGAGAGGATGGGAAGCAAGAACTTTGTCTATCCTGTTGTATGACCATCAACAAAAGGAAGGTAACCTACCAGGATTCAGGTGTCACGAAGGACCAGGATATGTCATATGTGGCCCTATTATGATAATCTATATGTAATCTTTTAAGAGTGTTCTATGAAGCTTATTGTTATCCATGAGCCACTAGGCCTTTGCCTCTACTTGAGCAGGGTACAGGGAGAAGAAATAGCCACCCAACCTTTATCTTTGCCTCATCGCTTCCTCTTGGTCAAGCTCTTGGTTTACTGGCTGCTTGCACAGTACAGGGTGCCTTAGGCAGCACAGTAGTTGGGTACCATGAGAAAAGCAACCACCGCAGATTTTCATAGCTATGTAGTGGTACAAGTCAGTGATGCTGTTATTTGGATTTCTGCCTACTGACAAATGGCACTGTGTGGCGGCTGACACACCTTAAGTCTCCTCAGGAAGTCTGCTTCTCTCTACTCATCACATGAGACAAGGTATAACCTTCATATCTTGTGCAGCAGATATCATAAATCCTACCTGTCTCACACACCCTATGCCCTAACTCTCATGCTGTCCCAGAGGGATCAGGTTCTGTATCTTGCTCATTGACCTTCACCCAGCCTTCAGAGAGACCTTCAGTTGTAAGCAAACTACATGCTGCCACCTCCCCAAAGCTGCAATCACCCCATGCCAGCTTGGTGAAGCCTGGCTATGGCTGGTATACTGGGGATGTTTGCTGTATTGGCACCCACAACAGTTCTTCCAAGGTACTTGGCACCAGCTGATCCTAGCACATGAATATGGGTTCTCCCAGGTCCCAGATCTGCTACGAAGGTTTCATCATGACCAGCAGTCAAGTTAGTTCATTAGACAAATGCTCTCAGCCTGGACTGGTGATTAGGTAGATCAAACAAAATACTCTTATTTTGATCTGTGTACAACACTACATTTGAAATAAATACAGCCACACCACTGTAAGCAATGATCTTGATTGGACCCCCTTTAAGAAATTAGACTGCACCCTTAAACCACATTTTCTACTGAAAAATAAACTGAATTCCCAGTTACCTCAAGACCTTCTTTCCAACATGGTAAAGCCTTCTGACATATTTTTGCATTTAATCACTACACAATGAAGACAAGGTTCATTATCAAAATCCCATCTGTGAAAACCAACTGTCTATTTGTAAGGACAAATTTAGCCTGTATAGGTAACAAAATCAACTTGAACATTCTTCCAAAAATATTACTGGAATTACCCTGGGAAACTAAATATGTGTGGGTATCTATCTTCACAATTTCTGACAAGAAGAGAGATTTGGTTAGCGTTGTCTTCAGTGATTCAAAACATGCAGTAAAAGGGTGAGTTCTCAATGTGTGAAACATTTTTTTTATTTGATGTTTCTGAAAGAGTTTGACAGAATGAGCTAGCAGGGGATAGATGCTAATTTTGTTATTTACTATCAGTTAATGCCTTAAAACATTTACTAGTTTATGAAATTTTGATGATACAGAGATATCTAAAAAATATTTAGGTACTGCTGATGGGGAATCAGACTTTGTGTTTTCCAGGGATGGAAGGAGGGAAGAAACTGCTTAAGAGAAGCTGTTACAATGCTCTATGCCTTATTCAAATCCTTGCTACTAAAATACTACTGACTCTGTAGCAAAAATATTACTAAGTACAATACTTACAACAGGAATTGTAAGTATTATCATTAATTATGATAAGTGCTGAGAGACATAAGACCATGGTTTTAACATATATGCAACTTACCATCCTAGGACATCTGATGGCACAACCAAAAGCAATTACAACTTTGGTGTGCAAAAATAAACATCATCACTCTACACTGCAAAAGTGACAACCACCTCTCTGACTCCAAGTTAGTGAAAAAAGGGAACATACTTTTCTGTTCTAAAGGTTTTGTTACAAGAAGGAAATAAATGTAGAGAAGGGAACTCACAGAAACACAAAATTCTTATTAATATAAAGGACGAAAGGAAGATGTTCATTGATCTTAATCTGTTGGGGAACACAGGGCCGAATGGGAAGAATTTCAAGCTTGGCGCAAGATCTACAGCCCTGAATAAGACACTACATCACCGAAATGGACTTTTATTTACTGGATGTGACATTATACCGGACTGGACAGTTTTCTTGTTATCCCCAGTTTTCCCCAGTTACTGTTATACTGTTATATGGTTGTGTGTACCCCCAGTTGTTGTTTTTAAAATTTTACCCTCCATATTGTCTCCCTCTTCCCCTCACAGTTTTCCCGCCTCAACCCTGTTTTCCCACTCCTCTGCCTGCCATTGGTTAATGTTTGGTGCAGTGCAGAGGCAACTACCATTGGTCCATTTCCCCGGTTACACCCAAACTACTTCCCTCCTTACTCACTTACCCAATCACATTTATCCCTGAGTTGCCAGTCCTATGCTCCTCCCTAGCCCAAGCTCCACCCCTAAACCTACCCTTTATAAGTTACTGTTTCCCCAATAAAGTTTGGCATTGCTCCACGAGACTTCTACTGTGTCCTGAACCCTTTCTGCAGTGCCCGATCCCTTTCCCTTCCCCACGGGTCATGGCATTAATCCACAAATATTTAATGCTCCTAAACAGCAAGATCAAGGAGATTTTACTCAATACGGTACCAAAAAGTGTGGGGAAAAAACTAGGTGAAATTAAGAAAGAATTTTCCCCAATTATCAATAAAATATTTCAGAACACAATATATTTGAGGAAATAAGTCTGTATTTTAAGTCAAAGATGAGGCGTCATCTTAGAAACTAAAGTTATCCCACATAAAAAGTTTAGAGAATATTCATTAGGAATCAAATGACAGAAGAAAGGCCCAAGGACATGCACAGACTTCTGAAAAACTCTTTGAGGGAAGAGAGCCCTAAAGGACACTTGCCTGTAAATACTGTAAGATGGCAGCCACAGGGTACCAGATATATCCCTTATGCACTTATAGACCCTTGCAGGATAGGGTGGAGGTCAGAGACACACGATGAGTGAAGAAGGCTGGCATCAGTCTGTCAGGGAGTCTGTGTTGGAGAACAGTGTACTCTAGTTGAATTAACAACACGCCCATTTCAGAGTATGGACTTATGAGTTACAAATTTTTAGTAAGCAATTTTCTACTATAATGACTGTCCTAACCATTCTGGTTATTTTCATAAGTTGGCTTCAGAAATTCATAATCAAATGTTAATTTAAAAGAGTTGATACATAGACATGAAATTATTTATTTTAATGTGTAAGCAACTCTGTATTAATGTGAAAACCAACGCTATTATGTTAAATTTGTTGCCTGTATTTCAGTTAATAGTCTTAAATATTTAAGCATATTCTTTTTTTTTTTTAATTAGGATTGGGCTACTAATGAATAATGGAAAATGTGTATTGTAGAATGACATTGGGAAAAAGGATTCATATACTTGACACTGAAATGTAAAAATATTAATTTTGTTAGAATGTTAATTGCAAAAAGACAAAGAATGAAATTGGAGATTTGATATTAAAGAAACAAGAAAAATAAACATGCTGCAAAATGCACAGAGTTGCTGTTTTTGAATGTTGCAAGTGGAATTTAGCAGACGACAGACCTAGATTTCAAGGCAATTATCTTCCCATTATCTTTTGATTCACTTTCAGAAAAACAAAGCTCAAAAAGAATTTAGAATGTGTGGAGAAAAAAAAACCAAAGACTTATAAAATATGAATAATAAGTTACTTGAATAGTGGAAAAATAGAGCAATTCCTGACTAGTGTATGAGATAAAAAATATCACTTCTAATCTTAAAGCGATCTCAAACTTATCCTGCAGAGTGAAGAAATGAGAGCATCATTAACTAGCCTCTCCAAATTGAATGCAACAACAAAAAAAGGTGCTTAAAGCTCAACATGGAGGTCAGGGTCTGTGACCTATTCAGATTTGGGTTTGCAGCAGGTCATTTTAAGTGGTACCCACAAGGTCTTGTTCCATTGAACAGTGCATATATAAAAATACTCAATAAGTCAGTTGCAATTCAGACATTAGTTTCTTTTCGATTTGCTAACTGTACTTTCTCATCAAGATTAGAGAATCAAGATTTTGTTAGTCTATGATCATCTCAGATTTAAAATATCCTTACAAGAGAGTCTACTAAAACAGGCAAACAGTTTGAGAGAGACCACTTTGAACAAGGTCACTTACTTTCCTGCACTGCAGAAGTAACAAAGAACAGTCCTTTGCTGAGTTTTGGCAACTAGGAGGGGAGACAATCCAGGGCATGGACATGCTTGACTTGTGGCATTCAGCCATCCCTGGTTGACACTGGAAGAGGAAGTTCATATTATTCTGTGGAGGTCTGGGAAGGGTTGTAGTCTGCAGAGAAAAATAGCAGCAGGTTTTTGCAAAAAGTGAGCAATGCATTTTGACGCAGACAAGCTCTTTGCTGAGCAACAGAAACTGTGAGCAAGGAATGTGCATCTCAAGGAAGTCTCTTCCCTCCCAGACATCTGCTCCTTAAGATGTGGGATATCCAATATACTCCTCTCTGGGATCAGCTGCTGTGACAGCAGTTTTAAAAAAGAAAGCATGTGCCAGCATCTTCCTGATGCACTGAAGGTCCAAGTATCAGGAGAACAGTTTGTTTATACATAGGATATCCCTAGTGTCTCCTTGCCTTGCTGTAAAACTTGGGTAGCACAGATGTCTCTGCAAGTGTGTTATACCTCAAGTGCACATCAGGGCTGAGGGGTTATGGGGTTCCCTGTCCCTTTTCGGGGAAGGAGAAACATGGTGAAAAGATGTGAGAGGAGCATGAGGGATTATGAGGGAGAAGTGCAGAGTGCTGGATGGTGCAGAAGGCTGGGATTTTTTTCCGCTGACAAGAGTCTTCCTGTTACTCTGAAAGTGTAGCTACAGATGGTCTAAAGGACATCACTGCATGGCGATTGGCAATGCTCTGTCTCCATGCAGAGTTAAAAAGCAACACCCGAACTTCCACGGCCTCCAAAATCTTTGTTTTTTTCTTGATAAAGGGAAAAGATATGCAGATGTTTCCTGAGCTGTATTGTTGCAGTCACATCCTAATTCAATGAAAGATGACCTGAAAATCACTATATTCCACATATTGCATATATTTATCGACTTTCAGAGGAAAGTGTCTTATTTTTAACAGTGGTCAGAAAAGAGTGCTTGGTAAAGCTATTCATAGTCCCTGTGTGGCACTTGGTGCCCCACATAGTGCATTCTTGAACAGAAAGATTCTTCTGCTTTTAAGTGCGATTTAAAAAAATTCCAGGTATATTTTCTCTAATACTATACATTCATGACATCTACAAAAGTTAACATTTTAAGCATGCTTCGGTGTTCCCCATTCTCCTCTCTGTAATGAATGTGATGTGCCTTTGCCACCAAAGAATGATGGGAAAAGAAATCAACCTGTCTTCTTTTTTATTATCCCTGTGTTAGAGATATTTATTTTTAACCAGTTTAATAACAGGAAGAAGATAAATGGTGGAAACTATAACATAGAATGATATTAACAGAACTACCAAAAAATCTTTTCAACAAGAACCAAATGTGACATTATTGAGAACTGTACACTATTTTACTTTCTTTAGATCATTATAGACACTTGTTTAAGTGTATACACTTTCCCTGAATTTAATTTCTAAAAGTAGTTTTTTTCAAGTGCTTCTAAATGTCTCATTCTACCATTATTGAAAAATCTAACACACTTAAAATATACAGAAAACAAAAATAATTTCAAATAAATTCTTAAAGATTTTCTCCTAAGTTGGTTCACACAATAACTGTTCCAAGCAACAGTCAAGGAAAGAAGGCATGACAAAAATGCTATCTAATTACAAACCAGCAAACTTTGAAGCAAGACTTTAAGGATATTCAATGGCTGATTCCATTGGCTAAGTATAATTATCTAGAATCAGTATATATTCATTTTCTAAGAAGATCTCTGTGTTTATGAGCAACTGAGATCCAAAGCAACTTTACCCATTTGCTCATTGACAGGTTTTAGATGATTCTTTTCCTTAAAACACACGGACAGTGATTCAGCTTAGGGACAAATAGTTAGGCAGTAGCTTCATGCAGTGAAGCAATTCAGGGAAAGAGATGGGTAAAAGCAGCAAGACACTTCAAGTCATCCTATCTACAAGTGATGCAACTCAAAGGTAAGCATTTACTTTTAATACATCCGAGCAGTGTCATGATAATTTACGTGGCTAGGACCGTATACATCATGTGATACAGTCAGATAACATCTGGAAGAGCACCCCATATAACCTCACATAATGTTTTCAGATGTTCAGGGATAATTTTTGCAGAAGGTCCTTTGATGTATCTTCTAAATAAGGAAACTAAACTTTGCTAATGTAAGGCCACTGACCAAAGCCAGTGTACTGGCTTATTAATCAGTTTCTATCATCTGTAGATGAAAATTCTTTTCAGTAATCTCATCTTGCGAATAGATTACCTCCTGTGATCATTCACAGTCTCAGATTCCTCAGGCTTCAGAGGAGAAAATGTCATAGTATCCTTCATTGTGTCATGTTCAAAATGAGATGTGGCAAGACAGAAAACAGCTTCTGAGATGTCAGCCTCAGATCATGATCTCAAATTTTGGACCAGACATACCATCATGGTGAATTTGACAGATTGTCTTTTAAGTTTACTTACTTCAGTATAAAACCAGTTGTCACCTCTTTGCTAATCTACAGCATGCACATTTTTTCATACATATAATTCACAGTTTTGAGCGAGGTCTTCTTACAAAAAGCAAAATCTTTTATACTAAAATAAAGCAACAGAAATGAGAAACTAGTTTAACTGATCCAATAAAGTAATAGTAGTAGGTAAGCAAGCAGTAAAGTTAAGGCTGTTGTACACCATTAGGCCAGAAGGAAGTATCAAGAGAACGACACAGAGTACATCTTGATGACTGAAAATGAAGAGCACCCAGAGTGTTCTATAAATAGAAGTTGTCAGACAAAAGACCATGAAGCCTGTAATATCAAAGAAGTTTCTGCTCACTAAAGTAATTACTCACAGTGATGAACCAGCAGATTTTCTCCAGCAGAAAGGAGAGGAACATCAACAAGGTACAATATGTCAGTGGAATCACTAATGAATTCCATCACAAAGCTATTCTGCCATAGCTAGATACCTCTGAAAAACTGCACTCACTGAATGTTTTATTCCAATATCTCAATACCAGTACTCTGATATTAAAGAGTAAACTGATGAATTCTTGAAGGAATTTCCCTATCAGAAGTGCCAGAAAGCAGAGCTGTATGGCTTTCATTTCGGTAATTTTAAGAGAATAAAGAGGTTGAATTTTAAACCATATGGATAAAAAAAAGCTTCTTGTTTTATAAGCTTTAATAATTATTTTTAGCCATAAAGATATTTTCGTTCTTAAAAAATGGCCATACTCAACAGTAATTTGTCAATTTTGAAGCAGATTAGGCTATCTTGAAGTAGATTATCTGATAACTTGGAATCAATTAATTTGACTCATCAGTCTTTGTAAGAGTTTCTCAAAGAACTCTTTCACACCTAAAAATGCAGAACCTTGTGCTTAGTTGGCTTATTTGATTTTGTGACTCGTGTTCAGGGCTTAACAAAAGCCATGTGGTGTTTTTCTTTATGGAAATGTTTGGCTTTCTATGTAGAGGAGAAGGTCCTGCACTACTAATGAACAGATACAAGGATGGCAGGACATAATTTTCAATTTGAACGTATCAAATTCTTGGGGATGAAGACAAGATCCACAGTTCTTCCTTAAACTTGATGAATTTGTCTGAGAGTCTCACAGAGAAGACAATGTATCTGACTTCCAGAAATTAGGTATCCATTATAAGAGTATCTGGGTAAAAGAATGTCTTACTGATATATCAAAGGTGAAATTTCCCTCCCTTTGGAAGGGCAGGACTCTGAGTCAGAAAAAAATTGTTGAAATAGTCAAAAATAATTGGAGTTAAAAAATTCACTTCTGTAACATCAGAGATTTGAAGCTGTCACTACCTATGAAAGAGGGTGAATAGCTATTAATACTGTAAATAACTCCCACAAATACTGAGAGCTACTGTTTCAGACATTTACTGGTACAGTTCCACTTTTGTTATCACAGTTCACCCTCCTCTCCTTTCATGACATTGTAATAAATACGCCTTTTGACAAATTAGACTAAGCAACCTCTTTCAACAGGAAGGCACTGCTCCAAGATTGCTTCCTGAGAGGTGTAGGGGGCAGAACAGGGGGAGGGTCAGAGGATCAGAAAGGGATAAGAAAGAGCACCTTGTTAAGATTAAAATAGAAATTCTAGGCATTAGCTCTTCAAGATCATTGGCATAATCTGTATTGCCTATCCTAGACTCAGCATAATTTCCTGGAGTATTTGCCTGATAAGTATTTATTTGAGAAGTAACAATAAAAATAATCCAAATGATTGTCATTAATCTTATTTGGTTATGAGAAGCCTGGGCAAGTAGATTCATCTCAGTTGCCTAAAAATTAACCTCCTGGGCCAGGTAAACTCTGTGGTTAAAAAGGATAATATGAAAAAAAGAGATACCTTAATAAAGGTACTCTGTCTAGCCAGATGACTAGTGAATGTAAACCTTCTTGAGATCTGTGAAATTAAGGCAGAAACTGAATATACGAGGAATAGAATGGTTGACTTAATACTAGAAACAGATATGTACTAAAAACTGGAATTAGGATCTCAATATCTTAAAGAGATATTGGCAGGTTAAATACGTTATAATATTAAATCTATTTAAATCTAGTAGCTGACAAATCCTTCTGAAAGTCAGGGTATTCAGAGTCAGAGCATGAGACAATTTTAAGTGTTTCAGTGTCAGTCAAAGTTGGAACAATATGTCGCAAGAGCATGTGCAGGTCATATCCATGGACGTAGAACAGTTACTGGAGGGAAGGCATAAACATAGGAGAAGGTATCATTCCCACTGGTCAGTGAAACAAGGATGCTTCACTATGCTGACAGGGCAAATGGATGTGGTTACCTGTAACAAAGAAACCCCATAACCAGAACTGTGGGATCAGCACTCCGCTACCAGCTTTATGCTGTAGGACCAAACCCTGCCTGCCTGGCCATGACATGGAAGTCTAGTTCATCCATATCAGTCTGGTTCTGTGTCTCCTACTACTTTATCATTGAAACAGATACCCAACACTTCATCAAGAAGATACATCTATATTTGAAGGGAAATACTTGTGTCTGTATGAAATAAGACTTGAGCTGTCCTGGTCTGAAAAAGAAGGAGCTGGTTTGCATGAAAACATCTGTGTCCATAAGGAGATGAAAAATGCACAGAAGACTGGACACACACTGAATATTTGTTAAGCCTACAGTACTGAAAGCCTCTTACACAAGACCAGATAATAAACTTGATTTTGGCATAGTCTATGTCCTTTGTACATATAAATGTTTAAAGTATACGTCCACTTTGATTAACGAGTCTGGAGGGTAACTTGCAAAGAAATCAGTTTTAGGGCGTAACAAGGATTTATTTCTGACACAGTTGTGCTAGTGAAGCTACTAGTTATGCTATTAGAAAGGCATATTCTGAGGAGTGTTGAGAAAGACAGGAATAATCAGTTGAAATGTAACCAAATAATGTATACCAAAAGATAAGAAAAGAGAGGAATCTTCTATTTTAGCATTTTCTGGGAATATTCAGAGGTTACCTAATAATATCATCTACAGAACTGAAAAATCCAAACCTATGAAGATTAGATAACTGATAGCAATGGCAATGCTGTTTTCTAACTGTTTATGCAAGTTCATACACACTGAGAAAACAATATAGTTATCCTGTCACGTTAATTCCAACATACAAGTCTAGATTTGTTCATTCTGGCATCCTACAACACTGATGTTACATGTGACAGATGATTTTTAATATTAAAGGGAAAACACATTTACTGTTTGTATTTGATCTGGCACTCTGCCTTTGAGCATTGTTTGCAATGTAGATATGACAATGCTTAGGCAACAGAATGGAACCATTAATATCTATCTTTATTAAGAATAAGCTGTTATTGGAGCCTCAAGGGAACATAGTCTTTTCTAAATCATGGAATAATTTAGTTTAGGATTAACCATTGAAGTTCATCTCAGTCAACCTTCTGATGAAATCAGGGCTTATTGTGCTAATAAATTATGTTAGCATTCATTATGTCATATATGGCAATAGAGTGCATGTTTTCACATTCAGACTATGATGATTTTTAGCTAGAAACTGTACAAAACAGAAATACTTTTTTATCCTGATGCCTTTACAGCTGCTGCCACTGTAATGGGGCTTAGATCCATGACTAGAACTTCTAGATACTACAAGAATGGAAGTAATACAATTAAGAAAAGACAAATAAGCAGAGCATTTGACCGGTAGACTAGCATTCTAGTTAATGCTCTAACAACTACTAGTCATATTACCACTGTCTACCAGTAGATGGTCTAGCCCCATAAAGATGCAGTAGAATTGTTTTTTACCCCTTTAGGGAGAACAAAATCTTACCTGCTACTACAATAAAACAAATACCATAGAAAAACTACAGTGAGTAGTAAGGATAAAGATGTTAATATTTAAATGAAATTGAATAAAATCTAATCTTCAGGGTAAATCTGTCTTCAAACCATCTGTGCCAATAACGTAACAGATCAAAGTTTCAGGGACCCTTTTTTTGCATCACACTCTAAAATGTAAGACATTTACTTGATGTTTAGTAAGTTTCCTCAAGTTAACAGTTGCTAACCTGCAGAGTATTGTAAATACTCTTGACAACAGTGGCCAAAATGTAATTTAATTGTTTGTACCTTTTTTCTTCTTCTGTTAGTACTAGTAGTTGAACTGCTACAACAAGACTGTCTTATCTTTTTTATCCCTTCTCCTGATATTGGCTAAACCAGACTCCTAAAAAGGAGCACATTCTTCTGAGAAGAGTTGTACTTACACATGCAGATATTCCAAGCTTGGAGGGTATTAGAGGCAGTGTCCTGAATTGAAGGTGCAATTTTTCAGCATTGCTGCAAACAACAGAAGAGCTTTGCAAACACTTTAATATAGGTTCTCCCATAGGGATCAGTGTGTTCATGTCATTTCTAGAAGACAGATAAAAGGAGAGCAAGAGCCTTCTACAAAGGCAACTTCCAGTAACTTCTGGAAATGCAGCTTAGTTGAAAAACTTCCTTTATTTTATTGGTCATAGTAAAGACTATTATTCAAGACCAGATCTACACTGAGTTTTCAAGATAACTTCCCCACCTTTGGCATAGGAGGAGGAAGCTTGGCAATAGCTCCTGTAAGTCAGTGTTCTGCTCCAATTCATGGAAGAATATTTATGGCATAGACACAAACATGTTTACTCATGGGCATTGAGAGCAGCACCAAGTGTTTATCAAGTTAGAATATATTCCCCATCTGCCTGCTTAGTCAAAGAGTGGTATGTGGCAAATATTGTGAAAATGAATTAAATACTCCTCCACATTGTGAAGTGAGACTGAAGGTGAGGTGGAAAAGCGTGAAAGGAAAGCCTATATATGTAAGAAATCCAGAAATAAGCTTTTACATTTCCTTGTTTTGTTGTCAGCTGGATGTAACAAACAGGACCATGTGGGGCAGAGCTGACCAGATTATTATGTATTTCATCGTGTGGAGCAGTCTCAGTTTCCAAATTGGGAAGAAAACAGATGCAAGTGATCATGACAGGAAATGAGAAGCTGTAGTTAGTGTAATGCTGCCTGACAGCAGGTGGCCATAAGCTGCCTTCACATATCATCTTTCAGTTTAACACCGCTCCAAAGCCATATTTTCCCCAAGAGGAATAACTGTTCAAATGCAGGAAAATAAATGGAAGTACTGAAGAAAATACAGATTTGGAAGTGTAGTGACCTGTCGAAATGGCATTCAGTGCTCTTTATAGAAATGTACTTACCAAAAAATAAAAAATTAAAAAAAAAAAAAATTAAAAAAAAGAGTGTCTGGGATATATGATAACCAAAAATCGGAGTCTCATTGCAGATTCATTAGATGAGCCTCTAGACAACTGCGTGAATAAGGAAAGATAACAATTTAAGAATTAACCTGCAATTAGCTGGAATCGCCTATTGCCAAAGAATTACACAGATTATACGTCTTCCCACCTACCTGAGTCAATTAAGATGTGAAAATAACAGCCAGTTGGTTCATTCTCTCAAAAATGTTTCTTCTCTAACCTACTTGGCAGAGCAGGTGCTGACATTCTCTCCCATGGTCAGAATATAACAACAGGACTCTGACATCAAGATTAATAAAGAGAATTTTTTTCCTCTTACCAATGTAACGTTTCACAAAATTTTTACCTTGCAAAAACTTCCCTAGTAGTATCATTCTTTCCTGGTTTTTAACATGAGAAATAGGTAACAATTAAAGATTAAAAAAAAAAAGAAAAAGAAAAAAGGCTCCAGGTTTTTTGCAGCAGCATTTAAGTAGCATATTGTGAAAACTCTCAGATTTTAATGCTTTTGTTTCCCCAAATGAAGAGAAACAATTTAAACAAAATTTAGAATCAGGTAACATTTTTCTCCCTGCGTTCAGCTTCTGGTATAAAACAAAAGCAAAATACCATTACAGCTGTACTAAGAAAGGGCAAGAAATATACATCTTTTATGTTGTCCCTAATTTCTACTATACAGACTCACATGTTGAAAATTCCCATTGAAAGAAATACTTAAAGAAGAGTCATCAGCAAAAACAGAAAGTTTTCCATATGTTCCTTTAACTTCAACTTCTTAATAGCATATTTTCAAACACTCTTTTAAAGGCAATAGATTTTAAGAGAAATTTGCCAAGTCTTTGCAAGGGAAAATTTTCCCCGAAGAGGCAACTTCTGTGGAAACAAATAATAAGAATGACTGAATATTAAAAAAACTCATCAGAAGAAAAACACTCATAAATGAAGGATTTTCACTGGAAAACTCATCACATAGTAACTATTTACCGACACTTTTAATCAAAATGATATAAACCTTACTTATTTTTTCAGCAATGTATCCCAGGTAAAGCAGACACAAATTCTGCATTAAAAGCCTTAGAATTAAGTTAAATCTAATTATGCCTAGGAGAAAAAAAAGAAAACAAACAGTGAGCCTAAGTTGTATCAAACAGAGGCCACTAAACAATTCATACTGTTGTTTCATGTTAACTGTTTATTAGTTTCCAAGTAACTAAGCTTACCTCACATAATTTCCAGAAGTTTTGCACCATTTATAGGAGTGTATAGGTATTCATTATGATGTTTTGATTCTACAGTTAGATTTCTGTGTCTGGAGAAAAATTTAGTCCATCTTTACCATTTTTTGTATATTCCAGAAGACCCAAATGAAACTGAAAAATTATCTCTGAGGATTAATAGATTCTTCTGTTCTTTAAGATTCCTTCACCTACAGGGTTCTTCATCAATAATCCTCATTAAAAAACAGAAGCTCCAAACAATACAGCCTTCGTTTGTATAGTTAATCCTATTGTGAAAAAAAAAGCTAATAATTTTCCACTAATGCTTGCATTCTGATGCATTGCCAGACTGTGTTTCACATATCTCAGTTGATAAATGTGTGTGTGTTCATTTGAATTTTTTTGATAAGACAAATGCTTTCCACTGCAATATTGCACAAATGCTGCTCTACTCAGAGTGATTTCTGCCTAAGAGAAATTAAATGCTTGTTCGACATTATTAATAAGATTTTCATTAGAAAACACTGGCCAAAGGGAAGAGTAAATCAACACACAAATTTCCATGCTGGTCCAACCAGACATCTCTTGGTACCCAAGCAGTACTATTCTAAAGCTCATGCCTTATGGTACATTGTATCAGGGAATGAATACAGCTAATTTTAATACATTTTCTTAGCAGATAAGCCAAGAACATGCAAAAGTATTCCAAAATTCTCCAAAATATGATTGCACAACAGTTGCAATGTCAGAGTCGCAGTTTTGTTTCATAATTTGGTAAAACTGCTGTTTAAGTTCTCTTAGCTAAGCACCTCCCTGTTTAGAACTAGGGAGACCAGCATTGAGTCTGACTGCTTAGCCCTTATGTTCCTACAGGTACAGCAAAAGACACCAATGGAAGTGGATGTAATTTTCAAAATAAGAAGAACACTAATTTTTTTTGTCGAAGAGGTACACTCAGACACAAGGCAAAGTGTCTAATGAGGAAGCCTACGTACCCCAAAGTAGAATAAACACTGCAAGTGCAGTAGAAAACTAAATGCAATACTTTTATTTTCCCAGTTCTGGCTCTCTAGTGCTTGAAGAGACTTTTCTAGACTAAACACAATGTAAGGAGGAATAACCAGATCCTACCGTCCACTGACCTTCTTCAGATGCGTACAGAAGCAAGCTTATTGCTTGCAAAATATTCTGCCAGCAATTCACGTTCTCACGGGATTACCGGGCCACACAAATTACAGAAACCTTCTTTTTGGGCAGGTGCCATATTGCAACAATGATTTAAATTCCTTCTCTAGCAGACTTTTGTTAAACTAAAAACAGATAGATGAAGCAATAATAAGCCTGTGGCTTTCCTCTGTGCCTCTGACAGCTGCCACCATCCCCAAGGCAAGAGGGTCAGATCTGCTCATGAACAGTCAGTTTTCAGGCTAACTTGTTAAACTAAACCAAATTTCAATATGGGTTTTAAAGTTTTGAAATAATTTCAGGAAGGCAGAGAACATATCTGGAATAATAATATTAGGTAGTGAACTAGCCAGCTGAGAATGGAATATAAAGAAAATTGAAAACAGCAGGGAACAAAAGCATAGAGTATTGAGTCTTCTGAATATGAACTGTGATAATAATTCTCCCAATTAGAAACTGTTCACAATCAAAAGCATGTTATGTTTGGTTGGCTATAAAGTTATTAAAAAAGAATAAATCAGAGAATTTAGACTCTGAACTAAAAAGATGGTGAAGCTTATTTAATTAATGATGGATATCATTCAACTTCACCCAATTCTTGATAAATGACTGACTTTTCAAAGTGTTAGAGAATCAGTAAAATTTATCTTAAAGATCAAGTAACCCAGTTTTAAATTAATTAAAATTATGACTACACTTTCCAGAGGACTCACTATTGGCGAGGTTATATAGAAAGTGTTTCAACTCTGTTGATAAGGGAAAAACACTGGGTTTTTTTCCCAGCTCCACAGGATTGTTCGCTGTGTACCTGAAAGCGATTTTCTAAGTGAAACAGATTTAGTGCAAGTCCAAAATTCATTGGTGTTTTTCAACAAGAAAAACCTGTTTTATTCCAGACAATTATGCTATGAAAAATACAGCATACCATTCCCTTCTTCTTTTTAGGGATTTTAGGAATGACGATCAAGTAAAACTCTTTCCTGGATTCAAGTCCACTCCTCTAGATGTTAATGAGAATCTCATGTCTCTGAGAAAGGCTCCATCAGTATAAATGTTCCTATTTTTTTCCCTAAGCAGAGATTAGGAAATGTTGTGTATTGAATAAAAACAGGAAGCTGCGGTATCTTTAAACAGTATTTTGAACCATAAACCAGATGGAAATTACTTTCACATAATAGGCAAGCTATGGTACTATCCAGGTTCATGTTAGCATATGCCAGTGGTGCATCACTGTCATTGCATGCCAAGTCATAAAACCCAGTCCAAACACGGCAGGTGTAGGACATAGTAGTTGCAGTCAGACATTCATACCATTCTATTGTATAATAAGTCAGTCACTGAGGTTTTTTCACCCTACTTTATTTAAGCAAAAAGATTAAATAAAAATTAAATTAAATTAAAGATTAAAAACAAATCTGGTCTTTGTGTACTTCCCCACCACTACCTCAGTTTTCTTCCTTTTAACAAAACTGTTTGAAGAGTTCTTACACAAGCAGGTAAATTCTATTTGATTGTTCAGGATTGCTGCATGTAGTCTTTATTGCGATGCTATGTGATATGCAGGTTTCTCTCTGTCACACAAACAAAATAGCTTCATGAAAGTCAAGCACAGCTGTGTCTGGGATAGAACTTCAATGGTAAGATACATTCATTGTTGAGTTACCAGCCTCTGACTTACTGCCTTATTTCCAAATACTTTCTGCTTCCAGTAAAACATCAAGGTTCCTGCATGAAGATGTTTTCTATCCGTCTGAACTAGAAAGATTCAAGATTACTTCAAGGTGACAAAATGTCACCGTTCAATATTTTACGTAATTTCTACATAGAGTGTTAAATAAAACATTAATACTTTGGGTCACAACAAAATTTACTGTGCCATTTTGTTATGTGCTCTTATGCAAGATACCAGTCCTTTGTTACGTGCTCTACATGGAAAGAAATATAGTGAGGTTCAAATTGCTCAACGTAATAGAAACTTTTATTTCACATAAGGCATAAGTGCACACTTTAGTAAGGGAGAATAGAGAATATTGTTGGCCATTCCTCCCCCCCTCAAGATGTACTGACACAATGCAATCAGCCGTTTGTGCTAAACAAACCTCATCTTGGCTACAAGGATAATATCATTAGATTTTTCACTATGAGTTCCTTGAATCTATGTTCACAATCACTACCCTTTGACAACTACAACTGTTCAGTTAGCTAGAGTTACAAAAGGTGGCACCTTGTCAAAGTTGCTACTAGAAGAAAACTTACATTTTCTTCATGGTTAAGAACCTCAGGGCATGTAGTGACATTTTCAACACTGAGAGTATCCAAGTTCCTCCTACAACATCTCAAGAGGTTTTGTTCCTCAGAGATTGTGAGAAGTCAGGCCAGTTGAGCCAAAAGCCTGGAAATTGGACTTTAGTAGAACAGTAACATTGTCAGAATTGTAGGCTCACTCCTATTCAGATCTGGGAGACAGCATTAGCTAAAACTTAGCAGAAACAAGGAAAAACCTAGAGTCTTATATCTTTTATAAAACATAATATCTCCCTGCAGAAGAGCTTTAGCCAGGGAAGGAGTAGACATCTCTAAAGGCAAATTAGCTTTCCCACCAAGAAAGTGACTCGAATTTACAAAAGAGAAGAAACAACAATCAAAGGCCAAGACCATCAAACGTGTTGCAGTAACATGGGCCTTGAAAAAGCCATTTTACAATGCAGTCTGAGGACCACAATGTACAAATCCCTTTATGTTTTTATTCTTTTTCTTTGCACCTTTGTTCATTTGTTTTGTTTGCTTGGTTTTGCCTTTTTTTTTTTTGTTAACTTTCATTTCTGTAAGCATAAATAGTTCCTTCTGAAGAGGTAATACAAAAACACATTTTTGGGGTGTAGTGATGCAGCATACCACGTGAGGAATCTGGTTGTAACAGTGCAAAACACCTGATAAGAAAGCAAAAGATAGGCCAACACTATAAAAGAAGAAAACACAGAAGAACTCACGTTTTTAGCTGTGTCCATTCTCAGGCTTGGCAAGGGGCATACATACTTTGCCCAAAATGTCTTTTTAAACCTAATAGCTCCCATGCTTGCTTTTGTTAGCACACAACCAACCACCACACTTGCTCTACCTTACTGTCTTATAATTGCAAATGCTGTTGATGCAAGTGAGTGACTGTGGTCATGCAGCAGGGAGCATGGCCCAATATAAATAGTATACCCCAACCATCACAGACTCTAGTTTCCACCTTACTTCTTTTCCTTGATATCATTCATTCCCTTAGAGATCCAAAACCTATAAGCAACATAGCCTAGTTGTGTGACCTTAGCTCAGATTGGTAAAGAGAATTGAAGAAGTGAGAAGTAAAGCGGAATCACACAGGATTCAAAACATAAAAGTTGTGGCTTCAAACTGTTAAGAAAGTGTCATAAGTACCTCAGTGTCTCAAAGATTCAAAAGAAACACTAACACGGAGATACATGAAATCTTACACAGAAAAGAATCATACCAATTGTCATCTTCAATGGGTACAACGAAAAATGGAAATAGAACATCATTAAGGGATCCACTAATGATGTAATAATGGTATTTTGCCTTTTACACAGCTATATTAACATATTATAAAAATATTTCACTTCCTATCCCAAGATGGTGTCATATGCCTGAGTACATTAGAAAGAGGATATTTGATGTATTTTCTTTAAATCAAGCATACTATTGGTATATTTGGAAAAGAGGCAAACAGGGTGTATTTCACCAATAGACTTCATTCTATAGGACTGGCATATGAACATATCTGTACTATACCAAAATTTCCACACCAAGTGAAATCAGCAACTGCAAATACCACGTATCATCAGCACCAGACAACAATACAAACCTATTTTCAACATACAAATCTACAAAAGTTATTACTCTGCAGTATATGCATTAAAGTGTGGACATGTTCACAACAATAATTTCACAGTTCAAATGCAGATGACTTGAATCTTATGTTATTCTGCACCTCTGGCTAGTCCAGTAAGAGACCAGAATTTTTTTATTAGTCTTCAAAACTGAGAAGTAGGCTAGTCCCCATCAAGCTTTTAGTGGCATTACCCATGAGGGTTAACAATACACAATTTAGACCTGTCAAGAGAAAGCACTGAGCCATACAATTGTGCGATACTGCTTCCAACAGCCCCATCGTGCCATCTTTCCTTTACTCTAGCAGCTGCAGTACAGGTTGCAATAAGCAATCTGAATCTTCCTCAGTAAACCAAGCTTAGAACTGTGTGTAATAGGATGGCTCGCCACAGTCCTTTGAGGTACACATTCAATTGTGGCATAGCAGCTCAGATAGATAAGAGAGATTGCTGGGATAAAGGATAAGTTGCCAATGAATAGCTTAATGAGGCATCTTGGCAGTAGTGAGTAGGATCATCAGGGAAAGAGGTGGCTTATCTTATTAGGCTCTACACCAAATGTAAAGCGGATTCATGCTGGTCCCAGCCAGACTGGGAATTACAAAACACATGGGCTCCTTGCAGTGCCACAGAGCACCTGTCATTAATTGTAGTAAGGATGGTGCAATCATCTGCAATTGCCTTGAGCACACAACAGGAAAAGCCCATCCTGTTGATGAAGAACCGGGGCTGGCCACAGAGACTCTATTGCATATGTCAGACTAATGAAACAGTCAGTGATGTCCCTCCTTACCTCAGTTCTTCCATTCCCTTTTCCACTTACCTGTACTTATGCATCGAACACCCTTAAAACTGAAACAAATATGCTGTGAGAGTTGCCTGATGCAAACATCTGACTGGAATAAGTGTGTGATTTATTACTAGCAATTAGACAATCTTATGCCCAGTAACTATCTGTGGGTGAAAACTGCTTACAGAATATATGACATACAAACTCATACAATATAGGCACAATGTGTGGACATTTAAGAAAAGAAACAACATGAACTATTACTTGGAATACAATGTGTGTAATATTATACATCACCAACATTATACTTTAGTTTAAAGCATACCATTAAGTATCAGTATTTAAATACAGTTTACAGAAGGGTAGGAGGACTGAGTGGGCCCATGTAAGCCACAACATCAAGATCCATTAGCCAGCAGGCTAAGTAATTGGACAGGGAAATACACTCCCTGCTGAGCCCATGGGAGTCCTTAGAAAGAAGCTTTGAAGACAGAGGAAGGCAGAGCACAGGTAAGAGGATGGTTGTTTCTTTTCCCTTGTGTCACACTGATCAGAATAACTTGTTGGTGGTATTCCAACAGAAAACCTGATTTCTGTCACTGCCCACACACTGCCTCGTCCATATGTCCCACTAAGGATTGCAGTTTACTTAATATTTTTCAAGTGAACCTTTTACAGTTAAGATAATTTTAGTCATATTCAGGACTCACCATCTATTCAGGATTCACTACCTTTTCCTTCCAAGAACCGTACTCTTTAAAAGCCATGTAACTTAATATGGAGGTATACAAGGTTTCTTTCTTCCATCTCCACCACTTGGTTACAACTGATGAATCCGGTTATAAACTCCCATCGGACTTTAGATGTGAGATTAGGTAGTAATTATTATATTGTTAACTAAGTGTAATGGTATTATAGAAGATGAGAAAAGCAAGGTTGCTGTGATCTTTTGTTTGTTCTAAGTTACGAAGGTTCTCAGAGACAATCTCCAGAGAAAGGTGCTTCCATCTAAACAACTTCAAATATAAAGACAACGCAATAGAATCAGAGCAGAAGAAAAAAGTTTCAAACTACCAAGCTGAAGGATTAATCAAAACAATAAACTCGTTTCTTTACTCCAATAACCTTTTATATAAACTCTTACTTTCACATCCTAAAAAAATACCTTCCTCCCACCCCCCAAAAAAATATAAAAAATAAAGTACTTTCAGTGTTTTTGTAGTGTCCAACAGGCAAAGAACTTACTCAAATCTACCTAAAGATCAAGACCAGCAGGTAATAACTCTATCTACCTCTACATACAGTGGAACTAAGGGCAGGTCTGAACTTAAATGGACCACAAGCATGATAGGCAGAGGGAATGGGTAAATGTCTTGGATGAGGCTTATGAGGGCAATTAAGTACCCTGAGGACCCTGACATCTAGTTGGTATGAAATGATAAAAATTATTTAAGAAAACCAAACAAATAAACACCCTTTTAATCTTTGGCAAAAAGTTAAAAAGGTAATTATTTGGTATTTCAAATCTTTTCAAAGATAGCCTCTACCTCACTAAGAATTTGAATTTATGTATGCACAAAGAAGTACACAAGCTGAGAATATATCAATCTTATGCTTGACTATCTGTATACAAATGCATTATTTCAATAATCAGTGCTGGAAATGATGTTAGGAATGAAGGTGGAAGGAAAAGAGCAAGTTACTTTTTAAAAATACAAGTTAATATCCTTTCTATCTGTCATACCTGTGAACATAAATGTAGATCTTCAGGAAGAGAATTCAGAATTGAAGTGTGCAAAAAAAAAAAGGTTTACTACACAGAAGGAAGTAATGGCAGTTTGCGGTTTAATATCTGGCACCATCTTCTTCAAAGTGCACAATTAAGATTATAGCCTTATACAATGTTATATTTGTGGTGATATTTCTATAATTTTTCACATACCGATAAAAACATAGTAATGAAGTAGCAGAAACAGATAGATGTCTTAATGGTCTCCTAATTGGTTGAATTAAAAAAATTTTGTCCTCAAAAATGTTAACATATGCGGTGAAAAAAGAGCAAAATATGTATCATAAGCTGTAACAATGAGATATAGAAATAAGCGAAGTTTACATTTCAGAGAATTTTTGTTTTTACAAAGAAAAAAAAAGGAAGAATATTCCACTAGCACAATGTGATTTTATCAAGGCTGAAAGGCAAGGACACAGCTAACAAACACTGTCAATCGGTATCATGCTGAAAAATGTAAGAACTAGTTGCTGAAATCCTGTTATGACAAGCCTAAACATCCTTCAAGTGGAAGAGTTTTCTTAGTGACGATAACCTATTTTAAAAGCCAGTTTTACAAAATCAGCTCCCCGTCTGCAGATGAGTGTCAAGCAAACGTAGGAAAAAATTTTCTGGATACAATATATAATACTGCATATAAAACAACAAAAAGGAAGTCCAAATTATGTCTGCAGGAACAACTAAAAAAAGGAGAACAGCATAAATTTGGCAATGTCACTTCAGTCATGATACAGGAATCAATACATCTGAATAGTCTGTTATCATATTTTAGTTTAAATTTATAATGATACATATAAAATTTTTATACAAGCCCCATTTATCAGAAAGATGTTCAGAAGCTAGATATGCTTTCACAAGTGGAGAAAGAATGAAAAATATGCTCTAAATGCTACAGAGTTAATAAAATTCTGAAACCTTCCTTTCCTTAATTACATGGACTTTAGTGTTTATTTAACTTTTTTATTCTTTATCAGGATTAAATAATTTTATATTGTTCATTTAAAATACAACATTTTCTGAAATATTGAAGTGGTGCCATTGAATTTTAGTATCTAATGATACTTGTGATAATATTTAACCTGGAATTACTCAATATTCTCTTTGAAGCTTCTGAATTAATCATTTTATACAAATTGAAACCCATGTGATAGTTAGTTTTCTTTAGAAGAAATGCTGAAATTCCACTTTTGGGAGTATAATTTCCCTTCAAATCCTGTATACTATTTAAGTTACAGCAAAGGTTCCTATGGTTGGGTTGTTACAGATGTCCCCATATGGAAAACACTGATGAGACTTTCCAAATCCTATTCACATCAGCACCTAAAATGCACTATGAATTTGTACCTGGTGTGAACAATTTCCAGTGAGAGGGCTAGAATCAAAGTAAATTGAAAGCTTTCAGATGAGATTTTGAAATGGTCAACTCAAAATAGTTTCAGGACCTAAGTCAACAATTTATATTATCGCGTAATTTTAAATACCTTAGATACTTCTTACTTCTAGCAGAAAAACACATACACCCAGTGTAAAATTAATCAGAGGCTATTCTGTGTTTTTCTTGTTGTTACTCCCTTTTACTACATTGGTTATGAGAGACAGAGTCCTATACTGCTGATATCCTAAAATGAGTCCAGTATGTTTTCAGTTCAGAAAGATCAACCTAAATTTAGAAAGCAGATAGATATAGTATAAAACAAGACTGTTACCTTTGATTTTCTTCCAAACTTAAATTCTGCCCTAAGTTCTATTTACAAATAGAAAACCTAAATCACTGTGTAATAATAAAAACTATGGTATGAATCAGAATTTAAGTTTTGAAAGACTTTTATCACAAAGATGATTTTATTTCCAAACTCCTTAGAATATTTAGGTTAATTAAGTTGCAATTACTCTTGATTCTTTTATTGTTGTTGATTTCCCTGTGCTTTATTGACCTAAAGAGGAAATACATTGGTTTTATATGATTTACTCTTCAGTCTCAGTGAGATATATCCCACATTCTCTTCAAAAACTCTTCCTACTTTCAGGTGACAGTAGATGCAGCATGAATTTTCACACTTCTTTTACTCAGTGCTTTGGTTTGAGAACTGCAAGCATCGACTGACATAAACCCCCCAGTATATAGCAGACTAAATTTATGACAAATATGAGTATCGTTCCCCAAAACACTGCCATGCTGCCTCATAAGCTTTTCCATTTTCCTTCATATATCTGGTCCTGCTGACCTGAGTATTGATTTCTAGTTTTTCTGAGGACTAGAAGAAAGTAAATGGCACTCCAGCCTTCCAAATGGCAAGAAGGAGGTAGTTAACAGGACTTAATGTAAATACCTTCTGATTATTCCTATCATCTTGTGAATATGGTTAACAAGACCTAGACATTTTTCCAAACACTTTTTTTTCCCATTGTGCATGATTTTCCAATATGTATTCCTTAGACCCTGAGATTAATTCAGTTGATTAGAGCAAGATGGTAGTAATGTCAAGGTCACAGGTGTGATTCCTGTGCAGGCCATTTGCTTAAGAGTTGAACTTGATGATCCTTGTGGAACTCTTTCAACTCAGAATATTCTGTGATTCTGTGAAATTTAACTTATTTCAACTGTTTTCAGTTCAATTACATAAAACTTACAGAAAACTACACAATTAAGTGGAACTAAACAATAAGCATCAAGAATCATCTGAATGACAGATGTGGCTCACAAGAAAAAAGGTTTATTGATGGAACTTCCTTCAGACTACGGAAATCCCATGGCTGCTGTTGTTGCATTTGCTGAGAGACCTGGCTGCCTCCCGTGCATAGATGTTCAATCTTGGGCAGAGGTTGCTCTTTCTTCACCAGACATGACTTGGAGACAGAGTCTCTTCTCTTCCTTCATGATAGCAAAACATAATGGGAAAAAAAAATAAAACCAGGAAATATTGTCTCATTAGAGTACAGCTAAAATGCTAAATCCATGGTGACAGGTCTTGCTTGCATAATAATTTGCTCTGTGGTCTAAGCAGCACTTGGGATCTAAGAAAAGGGAGATGATCAATAGGAAAAAATTCCACTTTGGTTTGTAAGTATGAATAGAATTTGAGATCATTTGGCAAAACTGCTAACTTTCAGGCTGTAAAGATGAATTTTAAGGCTCTCCTTTTTAAGTAAAACAAAGTTATACATTTAAAAATAATTTCTTCACCTAGCATTATATAGAATACAAAGGACTTATTTGTTCTAGGTTTTCTTTTTGTCAAATTTATAAATATCAGTATACTTTCTCACATGTACACCAAATGAAGTTCACTCTTTTTCTGCTTGTTATGCTGATTAGACCATCTTGGAGAATCTGGTAACTTCAGTGATAACTGCCAGGAAAATTAGGGACTGGACAGCTGGACAACTCAAAATGATAGTTTTGGTCATCTTTGTTTAACTTAACTCTTTATTTTGTTTTCTAGATTAATAAATACAACAGAAAACTAAGTTTGAACAGATTTTACTTTTATATAAGTAAGCATACTGTTTTATCAATGAATGCTTAAGACAAAAAAAAGGATGTGTTAAGTTTTAACTGTGCTTGAATTTAAGTCACCTTTATTTTCTCTATTATGTTATATAGGTAAACACTTTTTTTTTAAATACTGTATTATTTTTTTCTTGACTACCATCTATAATCTGTATAGTTTATCTCAGTTCACTAGTTAGCTTATCCATATTTGCACACGTTTGTGCATCACCTGCTATCTTGATTAGTTAGGGATGTATTTTCCCTCCTTTTCACATTGTTAATCTATAACATGAAATGGTTTTTTTGCATTTACTTTTTTCTTTGATAAACAGTTTAGTCAGTTGATCAGTTTTCCATTGCTTCAATTGCAAAGACACATAAACACCTCCCCATCTTCCCAGTGTATATAACATCGATTTAGATTACAATTTTGTTTTATAATGCTATGATTATTATTAACTGTGAATAAATATTTTCAAACTACAAATGAGACTTTTTTTCCTCCTAGAAGGTAAAAGAACTTTTACAAAAAGAGAAGCGAACCTTATTAGAGACTACAAATTGATCTCTTCTAGATGTGTGAATTGGCAGCACCAGCGTATAAAAAACCAGCAGTTTTTGCAGTTACGAGGAATTGGAAACTATGTAAGCGTATTTTAGTTTCTGACTTATTTTAGAACTGTTTGCAAACTACAATGGGAAAAACTTGGGTATGCACAGGTATCTGAACTGATAAAGCAATGACTGATAAGTACCTCTAACCAAAATTCCTGGTTTCTTTCATTTCAGAAAGTGTTATTCTAATAAAAAAAAAAATCGCCAAATTGGGAATAAAAAATGAACAGGAGGACTGGAAGGTTTGTGTGAGTAAAGAGATGGTTAAAAACATTTTTTCTTAAAAACAACTAATGGAAAACATTATTGTGCAGACAAAACTAAATTGAAAGAAAGAAAGTATGCACACCATTCTCTTTCCACTTTTAGTCATGTAAGAATAGAAAGAATACATTAAGAAGAGAGAAAGAATAGAGTTTGTATTATTCACTAGAATAAATCACCCCTGAGTCCATATCAGTTCCTGCAGAAGGATATAGACAGATTGTTCTGTCAGGTTGCCTTTCTTGGAACAAGTTTTGGGAAACAACAATCAGATCAAGCCCTTTGTGCAGCACTGGTGAATCTGGTCTAAAATACAGGCTGAGCATCTCAGAACCTATTACAATACATTAGTCTTGACAAACATGAACAATCTTACGGCATTCAAATATATTGAAAATAACGTTAGATTCTAGGCTGCTTCAAGACTGTGGCAGCTGAGTAGATAGAAGATTTCAGAATGGCGCTTTGCTGGATTGTATATCTGAATCTGGAGTTTGTTTTTACTCAAAATTGCAGGAAATGTCATAGTTGATGAATGAGAGTTTAACAGCATGATTTGATCACTGGTATTTCTGTACACCAACCTTTCTGAATACACTGATTATTTATTACTACTTCTTTACAAAGCTATTCTATAAAAACTTCAAATTCTTTGGATTTTAAAATTATTATGTATCTAAACTTGAAGAGCATTAAATGTACATTTGGTAATATTTATGTTCTTCTGACATCACCGATGTACACTGGACATTAAAATCCTTGGAAGAATCAGGAATTAAAAATGGAAAACTTTGTGAACTTGAAAAGGCTTAGAATTTATTTTTATTTCAGTTAAGGTAAGGTAAATATAAAAACTTCTTTATTTTTTAATTCTTTCAAATATATTTTGTTAATAAAGTTTTTCTGTACATTTATATGAGAAATTATTCTCTGGTCTCAAAGTGGTTGAAATACTTTGAAAAGATACTGAAAAGACTTGCTAGGAAGAAAACAATTCAGATGGAATGGAAATAATTTTTGTAATCTCTTTCTAGTTATAAGAAAAGAAATTTTTTAAATGAGAGAGCTGGAAAACCTACAGTGCAATGTTTACAGATAAAATAATGAAAAAGCCTGCTGGCTACATATTTAGCTATTGCTTACTTAAAAACAGGCAAATTAATTGTTTTTAGATAACAGGAAAGTGAACTTTTTACAAAAGCTTGTGAAAAGACTATTTTTCAAAGTCAAATGCAAGAATAAAGAAACTTAGGAGAGACTGGGCATGAATAATTTTAAAATCCTAAGTTAAAATATTAGTGAAGTTATTATCATGCTACCCAAACTGGTCATAAAAATTTTAACTAGTTCTTGAGGCCAACCAACCTAACACATGCTTTTTGTTATTTTGCATCAAGATGAAATGACTTTATTTTATTTTGATATTCGAAGTTCTCTGCAGACAAAGTTATGTCCTAGTCTTGAACAAATCTCCACATCCTCCTTTTTTTTGCCTAGCGTGCACAAGTAAGGGTGATAACATCTGGCAGATCTTTGCTCTACTGTTCAGTCCCTAACGGGATGGGCAAATGAAGGGCAGCAACAGGCTCCTTGTTCTCCATGGCCTCTTGGGAACAGCTTTTCTGCCTTTGTCAGGTTCCTTATGTTGACTGCTGAAGAGTCTTGGTTATTATCACTGGCTGATTCCCTGACACCTTTGGGTTTTTTCCCCAACAGAGAGGTACTCCACATCCCCTGGGAATACAAGTACTCTCTGTGTAGGAAAGGATTATTACCTCAAGAGTTTGATTTCTAATCTGCATTGTGATACATGTGTTTGTATTGTGTTAGCTCCTGGGCCAGCAAATTACAGAACAGTTACATTGTGCCTGCCTGGGGATTATCTTGAATATTCAACCCAAGTTTATAATTTACTTGAATTCCAATTTTTCAGCTGGTTCTTCAGTGTCCAACAGCAAGGAGGAGACTACTTGTTTCACAAGGAAAGTCTACCAAACTACTCTCTGAGTAAAAAATTACACTCTCTCAAATTT
This sequence comes from Manacus candei, assembly GCF_025592945.1. Lineage (NCBI taxonomy): Eukaryota > Metazoa > Chordata > Aves > Passeriformes > Pipridae > Manacus > Manacus candei. The sequence goes on along the minus strand of NW_026138097.1, from coordinate 33,489,366 downwards.
CTGTGAATGACAAAGTTTCATCTCCCTAGGGTCCTGCTAGAAGCTAGTAAGTACTAGTCTAGTGGCCAGGACTCACTTCTTGGGTTAATAATAAAAAAAAGAAAGGTTAAATACAAAGAAATATAATATATACGGAAAATAAAAAGAAGACATGAGAATATAGTTCGGAGAAGGCAAAGAAAAACAGGAATATGATTTAAAAATGGAAAATATCCAAAGAGGTACAAGCAAGTGGAAGACTTTCCAAATTTGTAGATATTTGGCACTGGAGGGCCAAGGGAAAGCTGCTCATAGCGCTTGTTGCCCTATACAGCACACAGATCAGCTGAAAGGTTTGCACTAGTAGCCCCTGTGGGTGCCATAACTGTCAAATGGTTCGTGATGCTATGTGCCTAATGAAGGATTTCTGATACTGCAACCCCACATACAGTTTTGCCTTAGTGGAAATGTGTTCACATTGTTATTTCAGATTTGGTTTCCTGTGAAGGAACTCAACTGCGTGAAGTAAAATGGCTGAGACCTGAAGCAGTGTGAGATAACTGGAGATGATTTGGATTCATACCAAAGGAGTCAGACTGCTGATACAGATTCTGATTCTCCTGGGAAGGAAGCACAGAGTGTATTAATTGCAGAGGATACTGCTGTAGTTCTGCCAGGTGCTGGAGAGTCACTGATTAAAAAACAAATTCTGGAAATGTGGTTACAGTACGTGTACTGTCTGATTTAATATCCCTTGCAAAAAATATTATACCTTTTGTCAAGAATAAATTGGGAGACTTGGCAGTAGAGGAATTGAGCACATATCAAGACTAGTGTGTTTTGATTATCACAAACTTCTTGCATTAAGAATTTTACTTGAAGACTTAAAAAGAAAATGCCCAACTGTGTTTGCAATTGTGTTAACTGAGCACAACATTTAACAGTATTATGGAAAAACTGTGAACGTTACTTGTCAACTGAGCACATATTTCTGATTCTGTGATTCAGGAATTCTCTTCAGTTTGAAGATCTGATGGTGAGGCAAACAAAAATCTCAAGTGTGTATGACAGTTCAGCTAAAATACTATTTCTCAGCTCTGATTAGTGTTCAGTATATGGAATTGTTACTACCTGAAATATCTTTTCAAGTGAGTAACTTGTCAGGGTAATGAGAAAATCAGAATCACTACTTTTTGACAAAAAACCCAAACAAACAACCATCCTTGCCTTAAAGCTTAAACTGCAAAATATGGTTTAAAATTAAAGCCATTTTTGTCCTCTTGGAAAAAAAAATCTGTCATTTCCCTGCATCAATCAAGATCAAACAATATTCATGCAAATATCAGAATCCAGGTGAAATATATTTACCGTATTCTGCACATGACTTGTGCTGAGACTGGTTTTGCAGCTGGGTAAGCATTTAAGTGTACTTTCATCTAAACAAGAGTCTGAAGTAGTCTCATTTGATGATATACACATAAAAATGCTTGTAAATTTGAATTAGTTCTAAACTTGATTGAAACTTCTAATTTCCATTTCTCAGGCAACATTTTTTAGTGTAAAATTTATGCCTATGAAGCAGAAACTTTTTATAAATGCTATACATCATGGAATTTGCAAATTGACTCAGGAAAATACTTGGCATCTTGTGGGAAGATTTCACACTTTGTTTGCACAACACCTTGCACAACAAGCTTGTTGAAGCTTGCTTGAGAGGCAGAGACTTTAAAAATGAAAAATATCATCACCTTAGAGTCATTCTTTTTGAACTTTTTATTTCCTTTCCAATAAGGTCATAATTACCACTCATGAATACTTTATTCAGTGCAACTGACTGACTGCTAGAAACTTCAGTCTCCTAAGTGACGATCACAACCAAGGTTAGCTGCATGACTTTATTTGATTTACCTTAGAGAACACAGATTTTTTTTTCCTTTATTAACCAGCACTGAATATAATAAAGTAGACTGTAGCTCTGCCCCCTTCACTTGTTTTGACCTGTTCAGAAGTGTGAAAGCATAGTTACTAGAATTATAATATTTCTGTCAGTCTCTAGCTGTTACAATAACTTCCTTTTCCTCACCTGGTTCGTTGCTTCCATCACTGATAAGAAAAAACAGGGGCTTCTTGAAATGGGCCACAGCTCTACTAGTGTGATTGACAAACTATTTTGTCCAGATGCAGAATTATTGGCAGTGTTACAGTCAAAGATCACAGCTTTGTAAAGTGATCAATACTTGCAAATGGAAAATTGTTTTTTACAAGGAAAATAGAAAAAAATACTTCAGTCTCAGTAATTGTCCTTACTGAAAAGTGATTTTATTTTCCTAGAAATACAGGGGTATGCAAGAGGAGAGTGTTGTCTTTCAGCTGGGAGTAAAATATCACTTCTACAAATTGTGGCTGCTACAACAGAATTATTCTTTTTTTTTATTTCACAGTAGACAGTTTAGGAAAATGTATTGTTTCCTCTATTCATTCCCCTGAACGTTTTGTTGATGTTGCTTCAGCTCTTTGTTCAGCATAATTAAAGTCACTGATTTCTCAAGGTTTATTTACTACACGTGGTCAATCCACGCTTTATTATTTGAAAACTCAAGAGATAACACACTACATCAGAAGATAACTTGTAGGAGATAACAGTAATTGAAGCAAACCATAATCTAAGAGCAATTTCTGGTGAACTTGTTGTGCCTCTGTTAGGGTTGATACAGCAACTTTTTTTGGCTTTGAAAATTGCCTGATCATGTTTTTTCTATGTAACACACTGCTAATAGCTTGATCATAGAATCATAGAGCATCTTGAGCTGGAAGAGACCCACGAGGATCATCACATCCAACTCCTGGCCCTGCATAGGACCACCCATAAAATGTGCCTGAGAATGTTGTCCAAATGCTTTTTGAACTCTGGCAGGCTTGATGCTGTGACTGCTTCCCTGGGGAGACTGTTCCAGTGCCTGACCAACCTTCAGGTGAAGAACCTTTTCCTGTTATCTAAGCTAAATCTCTCCTGACACAGCTTCATGCCATTCCCTTAGGTCCTGTCACTGGTCACCAGAGAGAAGAGATTGATGTCTGCCCCTTCACTTCCCCTTATGAGGAAGTTGTAGACTGCAATGAGGTCTCCCTTCATAGGCTGACCTCTCCTCCAGGTTGAACAAGCCAAGTGGTTTCAACCACTCTTCATATGATTTCCCCTCTAAACCCTTCACCATCTTACTGGCTCTCCTTTGGATGCTCTCTAATAGCTTAGTATCTTTCTTATATAGCATCCAAAACAGCATGCAATACTTGAGATGAGTACTCCACAGTTCTATACTCACACAAGTGATGACCACATTCTTGTTTTCCTGACCCCTCATAACCAAAGGAGTATGCCATTTACCAGTTCTACTACGAAAGCTCTTCTTTCCCTTTGTTTTTACTTTACTGAGATCATGCTTTCCATTGTCATTCTACTGTCCTAATCTGGATTGTACTAACAGGAAATCATGGAAGGGAAAATACTGTAAGGAAAGATAGAGGAAAACAAACTTAATTACTAAAGCACACCTTGGGGTAACTTACCATTCTAGTAAATTAAGCATGACCAGAAACATTTCTTAACAATAGAATATATTCTAGCAAACTCTTTCTCGGTAAAACTGTATTGTTCCAATACAGCTAATACTTTCCCCCTAAAATCCTCAGGTTCATATTTCAGGGATATTTCTGTTTACTAATATAGGTAATACTATGGCATTTTGAACCTACTCTGGGCAGCCTTCAACCTTTGTGTCTGTCATGCCACACACAAGGCCTCATTAGACACAGGCACCACGCTACATAAGTATTTTTTACGAGGAGATGGCAAAGCCACCTTTTCACCTTTTTTTTTTTTAATCATTCAGGTTTGTAGACTCAGTCCACAGTGAGTAAAGGAGGTCACCAGATGAAGTATCCAGGGCTCTGACTACATGAGCTCCATCCTGGTTTTTTTTTTACCTTTGGTAGCAGATTTCGGCCCATGGAAGGGATAAAGACGCACAGTTTGACCACACAGTGGAGAGGTTAGGTGAAAAAGCTAATCCTGTTGAATGATAAGCAAACAGCTTTCTATTTGTTGTAGCTCTACAAGTATGACTACATTACACTGAGTTTCAATGGCTCCTTCTGATTTTGTTCCGTACTTTGATATGGATAAGACTGACCAGTCATGGGCAGAGAACCTAGGAGACGGCACGCAAGCCTCCACCTCGTGTCTCATGGATTTTCTTGCATATCATTGTCTAGTTAGAGTTAGAGGTATCAGGGATTGCAGTCTTTTTTACCAGGATAAGCTTCCTGAAGGCTGAGATGTGATGATTGGTAGCCAGTAACAGATAGCTATCTTCTAGCTAGTACTGCTCTCCTCTCCCGATCACTGACCCTCTTCTTCATGTTCATTGCAAGCACTGACATCACTGCATGGCTTCTGATGATGTGACCCATCCACAGATGTGTGGAACTGCTCCTGGAGTTGAAAGACCTTTGAACTAGGGTTTCCCCATCACTCTCTTCTGAAAGGAATTCAACTTCTGTTTTTTAAGACAGAGATTTCTGAGAGAAAGTTAGCTTAGATCTCACCAAAATTGCTTCTATAAGTTTAATTTTCCCCTAAGTAAAGGGAAGCCCCACTTCAAGAGTGGAAGCAGCACGGGGCATGTACTTTTCAGTTTCAATGCAAATCACTCATGCAGAGTAAAAGGATCTATTAGGCTGATAACTATGTGAGAAAATAGAAGTATTACAAATAATAAAAGATAAAAACTCAATGAAATTGCTGATCAATGCAGAAAATAGTGAGGCAACCATACCATAAATATCAAATAAATAACAAAGCTGGGGACAATGTAGAAAGATTAAACAGCTGTGGAATGTTAATTTGGAAGAATATAAAGTTACATATGATTGGAGTTGTTTGGGGATATCTTTTGAGCATCCTTGAACCTGATGAAGACAACAAGAAAAAAAAATTATTTCTCAGGCTACCTGTGTATGCCTTTTATTGTCAAAGGAGAGCAACATGTTTCTTCTGATGTTGATGAAAGAATGTCCAAACAGGAAAGACTGGACTTCCTAACAGTGCCCTTCATATCAAAATGGTGTGAGCATCAGTTGCCTTTCTCAGACAAACAGAGGAATTAGGAATAGACATCAGTATCAACAATATTTTTGGTGTGTATTGTATTAAATCTGTTATGTGGTCAAAAGCATCCATTGATTCTATTTTTTTTTCTTTAAATTAGATGTTCAAACACTTACTTCAGTCTATTCTGAGCTGCCTAAAGAGGTTTAGGGTAAAGCAAGGCAGCTGGGCAGTGGGATCCCTTGCCTTTTTCAAGAATAAAGAGATCCTTTACTCATTATATGATGATACTGCCTAATGAAGTAAATGGTCCTAATTTTAGCTTTCCGCTCTGAAAACATCTGTGCGCTTCTGAGTCAGTCAACAGGACCATAAGCTTCCTGGTTCCTGTCATAGTCCTGATTAATAAAGACTCAAATGACATTGAGTAAGGATGCTATTGGTAGTGTGAGTGGGTGTATTTAAATTTTGAGCTTCATAGAACTTTCCTGTACTGAAATTAGACACTACACCATCACTTCTGCTTAGTTACATGTTTGCTTAAAACATTCATGGTACATGAAGTGAAACTGGAATCCTAAACAATGGTATGTTACCTTATGTGACCTCTAGAGATAGCTGAGAAGATCGATGTTTTCCAGAGGAGAAGTAATTAAGATCAAGGAATTTGAGAATTGTAAGAGGTGGGAGGTTTTTTTGCAAAATAAACAAGGATACCATCCTAATTACAGCTACTATTCCCTTACACAAAGATGTCTGTGCCCTTATTCTGAGTTTGCCTTACGGCTATATTTACTTTCAAAGTGGCTACAAGGTTATTTCCACATTTGATTTAGTAGAATAGATGGTAACATTCTGTGTTCTACATGCACTGTGACTTTGTAGTTTTATAGTATGTTTTGTCCATTACAAAATTGGTATGGTAAGAAGAATACAGAATTTACTATTCCAGAGGAATTACTTGCTTTTATTCAAGCTGAAAATAAAATCCAAAGCTGCTTTTAGGTAAGCTGGGAAAATTCCCTCAAGTACTCTGCATCTGCTAATACAATGCTGAAAAAGAGATGTTTGGAGGTTTATGGTAGCCATTTCCAGCATTCTACAGAAATTAATTTTCTTGGTACTACTGTTCCTCACAGATTAAATTCAACCTGAACATATAGGCCATGTTAAAAGTGAATCCCACACTTTAGAGTATTTATACATGGAACAGCAATTAGACCTATGATTCTTATCTGTTGTTGGGTCAACTTGATGGTTAGTGGTTAATTCGAGTGATAAATATTGCTACTTCATTTTACTGAATGTTTCTTGAAAAAGAACAAGTAAAGTTACTTTTATCCTTTTTTTAATTTATGAGGATGGGAAATGTGCTTATTTCCCATTAAAGGGGAGAACACATTTACTTCAATCTTATAACCAGGATCACTAGCATTCTATAAAGGAACTTAAAGACTAAAGTTTAAAAAACCTGCTTTGGACAGTCTATTTCAATTGCTCACAACATCATTTTTAAACTGTTGATTTCTCTTTATTTTTCATTCAGTTTGCATCAGTTTCCCCCTTTAATCTCTGTCTTTTTACATGGTGCTGTTAGAGCCCTACTTGACAAATATCTACAACTCTTATTAATTTCAGTGGGAGTTCCTTGCAACAAGGCTTCATGATGATCAAAATTGTCAGTGTAATCTGTAATATATGCTGGAATTGAAGATTATCAAATACACAGTTTCTGCTGTAGTGTGTGTGGCACTATGAAACAAATATATTTTCTATTACTAAACATGCATAATCAGTTTTAGATTTTTGCCTATTTTGGGTTAAATTGATTATTTTAGAATCCCACAGTGACCTCTTGCAGAATAAGAAAAAGAAGAGACCAAAAAGAGAAATGTTGTAAAATGAATGAAAAATTTCAATTCTCAGAGGTTCTTAGTAATGCTAGAAGTGCAGCATTTCCATATCAAAGTATTCAAAATATATGTGGTACAACAAAGTACACATAAAGTATGTGAAGCACAGACAAATAAGAGTTATTGAAATTTAAGGAAAGACTCATTGAATAGATTTTGCAAAATGATTGTTGAATAAAACAAGTTGCACTTGTTCCACATTAAAGGCAAAAAATATAAACTGTAATTTAAAAGGTTCTCTTTACATTATTCTGACTGAAGAAATTTTGAATGGGTAACCACCTTTTTTGTTGCATCTGATGGTATGAATTTGAAAAAAGTATTGTTCAAGCTAGAAAACTAATGTGACAGACCTAACTTCAAAATTATTTTATGTAAAAGTTGTCTGAAAAGGAGTTAGGTTACAATAATATTTATATCTATCTCTTAAGCTTATTTATAGTGCTGCATAGTGCTACCTTATAGTGGCATTTCTACAGCAGGGGAAGTCAACTTAATATGTTGTAGAGTAATCACAAAGTGGTTTCTGAGAACCATTATAAAATGGAAATTTCTTAGAAGCAAGATTCTTGATTTACTTACAATCTGGTTATTTTCCACATTTTCACTGACTTTGTTGCTTTTCTCTTACTAAGACAAATTGCAAGAACAATTATTTGCAGTTATCTTGATACAAGAGAAATACAGTTTATCTGTGACACAAGTGAAATATATTTTATTTAGGAAAAAGAAGAATCTTTTTCCAATGCAGATATAATTTCATTGCTTCCTGGATGGTTTTTTGTTGGCATTAACACATCTCTGTCAAGGCAGAATATCTAAATAAGATTTTTAAAATACAACTGCACTGTCTATATTCTCATCTGGGTTTTTTTTATCTTACTTTAACACTGCTTTGATCATTGCCCACCCAAATTCCCTCTAGGTCTCTAAGTCCTCCTCTTAACATGTTGTGTTGCCAGTGTTGTGCCTAAAGTCTGAAAATTTTATGTGATAGCAAACTTTAAAATATGCTATAATCATGGTGCCTCCTGTAACCAGCTGAATTCCCTGTTAACGGTTGGTGAACCAGAGATTTTATCCATGGGGACCTTCAGCTAAACAATGACCACCGTCATTTCAGGAGAAACAGGTAGCAATTCCCTTTTCCAGACGGTTCTGTCATGCCAAAATATGTTCAACTTCTTCATTTCCTAGTATTGGGGTAATTTCAATTCTTACTGACCACCATTTTCTTTTTCTTTTTTTTTTTTTTTTTTGCTTTTGGGACCTTTTCAAAGAAAAGATACTCTTGTGTAAGAGGAGTACCCTTCATTTAGGAAATGAGAAGTTGACATGCTTATCTGATATTCCCGTCTATGTTATCTGTCATTCATGCTGAGCTCTTTGGTCATGCAGAGTCTGAGCGTGCATCCTGACACTCCACAAGTAATTGTTTGAGTGAGGTCTTCCTAAGGACTTGGCTCAGGTGAGATTTATTCCTCTTCTATGTGGTGCAGCTCATTGCAGGAGAAAAAAGGTTGGCACTTGGGATACAGTATATGGGGAATTATACAACAAAAAATGAAACATAAAAAAACTGGAAACAGTTAAAGAGTCCATAAAAATCCATGTCTGCTTATAAGGTATTTTCTTCTTCAGGAGGAATGTTGAATTAGATGCTTTCTTTTCAATCCTCATTTTTGCACTCCAACAATGTGGTACTTTGTTTCATCCATAAATGAGTTTTTCCTACTCTTTTGTTCTTTGCATATCATTTAATTTCTTGTGCTCTGCTTCATTGGTTGAGATTAGGCAGGAAATGCAAACTGCTTCATGCAGGACATATGGTTTTTAAAGTACAATTTGTTTTACCTAAATGGCAAGGCAATGAGTTGTAGTTGTATTCAGGGACAATAGATATACACCACTCTTCCAGAGAGATCTTCAGATATCTTTTAGAAAATCTTCACATGGGAATCAACCCTGATATTCAGAACAGAACAACAGAAGGCAAAGTGTCCTCATCTGAACTGGCTCATTTAGGGTTCTGGACAACTCCTACCAAGGATTTTTACTCTCATCTTTGACATAATACCAGTGTTACTCAAGAGCTAATAAGAAGTAAATTGTGCAAAAAAATAATCCTTCTCGTGGTTTGTCTGAGCTTTAGAATTATCTAGCTCCACTCTAATAAGAAGTTAGTATCCCGTGACAGAGTGAGTCTTTTAGCTACAGCTTTAAAGATCTGTGTTTGAGAATTGGCCAGACACAAGACAGCAGCAGTATGTGTCTATCTGGCCAATTTTGTGCAAAATCAGTAAATACCTTTTGTTCCATCTGTAGGCTTTATTTTTTGTAAGGAACAAAGGACTTCAAAACACTTTGAATTGTCTCATTAAGGACTAAATGATCTAAGTTCTGCAATCCTCTGTGCTGCAAGTCCTACATGAAAAGTAAGGTGTAACTGCCTTGCAGAAAACACATTACTTGCCTCCTGTTTCAAGACCATAAATCACTATTTATATTGTCTTTTGAAAATAGTAAGACTAGTTAAACTGTGCATCTTAGCGTCTGTGTACAGGTCTCAGTAATCAGCTTTTTTTTCCTGTGTAAATTTGTCAGGAAGATATTTATACTCCTGAGGGCAAAATGACACACAGTAGCTGTACACCCAGCTGCATCTTCAGTGTGAGATTATCTCAGTAAATGCACTTCTTTCATGAACAGGACTTGTATAAAGATGAAAAACAACATTTCAAGTAAGTTATCTAAGAAATTAAATACACTTCATTTTATGAGGGTGGTAGAAACCATGCTTCTAAAAATCTAACATTACAATTCTACCATTACCACAATTGACAGTTTGATAGTCTTGACATGAGGATGTTGGGTGGCCACTTGAACAGAACCACACTAGTCACTTGACTTACAAACAAAACTTTGTTTACTTGGCAGAATGGGTGTTGTGAGCTCGTAATACTTCCCTTTCTGCAAAAAACATGTGTGTTCACACCACATTCAGACTAGAGATTTGGCCTGTAGGGTCCTGGTGTACTCACAACCCTTGAGTCTTGTTAAGTATTCTCTCTGTAAGCATGTTTTATTCATTAGGTAGTATGAGGAACTGATGAGTGTGATTTTGTGGCTATGTGGGTTGCAATTCTGAGAAGTGCGATTGTAAAACTATTAACTACTAGCTTAATAAAAAAGTTATCAACAGTGTAAATAAGCAACCCTCCCATGCCCCCCCAAACTAATATTTTTTAATTGAGCTAGATAATTAATTTAAAAAATATTTCTAGAAAGAGAGATTAGTATCTTCATTGTGAATATTTATTTTATTCCAGTTGAACAAGCTCCTTGTCTCTGAATTCCTTTACTGAACGCAGTTTGATAATTCAGTGTTAAATACTATTTGGCAAGAGAGATCACACATTCACTATTCACAGCTTGCAAGTTAAAGCAATATTGAAGTATTCACATAGACTTGTGCTCATCAATACTTCAACCTGTGGAAGGTTTCACCCTCTCCAGTTATGCTAAGGTTATGTAAAATGGCAGTCAAATGTACTGTTCTGGACTGCAGGGAGAGCACAGTCCTGTAGGACCAGGCTGTTGTATGATCCAGCTATACACAACTGTGTGTGAGCACAATTTTTTCTGAAGTGGAGCACTGACGTCCAGAGCTCTCTGGCAAGAGCTGATGCTTTCCCAGTGTCATTAGTTCATCGTGTTCCAGACACCTGAGCCTGTCATGAGGACCATGATAATGTTCTGAAGCCTTTCTTTTTGCAGCTATGCTGACTTCTGATGGTCATTAATCATTTCGGGGTACAGCAACCTACTGCTGGCAAGACAGTAATGGAGGTCTCTGAGACTGCCAGGCAGTTCTCCCTATTCCAAACAGTATCCCTGGGGAGCATTGAGTCACACAAACCTCCATCCTCCCTCCAGTCATCAGGAGCCATGTGCAGGTTTTACATTCCCGTTCTCTGAGTTTTCACTGTATTTGCTAAAAGCACTCCTGCTCTCTTGTCACACAAGGCTCAGAGATCATTGAGGGAGATTTAGTGACCCCATTTCTAGCTTTATTGTCTGATCTCATGACACTCATGTTTTCTGGAAACCTGACAATATGAGGGATGTTAGCAACCTCATCCTCCTATAAGAATCAGATCTCTTAACAGGTCTGATACCTCCCATCTCCCTATATGAGACCTGAGAAATGATGTCTACCCGATGCTGGAGAAATAAGCCCTGGACAGCTCAGGTCACATGGGTTGTTCAGCCAAGTATTATCTTCTTAAGGATGGATGGAGGGGAAATGTGCATTTGGTCATCTCACTGCAGAGTCAGGGACTGTGCATGACATTATGTGCTATCAAATCCAATGATATCAATGCAATTTCATTCTGCCTTTTCACTCTCTGAGGAAGTGAACTTCCTACCCAGACTGTGCTCGTTAAGAACAAGTACTTAAGCTGCAATTTGTCCTCCTTCCATTATCTTCTGCTAACAGCCACAGTACCCAGAATGTCATAAGCTCCTGATGCATTTCCATCTTAGAGGAATGTAGGTTGTACTAGAAAAGTTAGTCATTTTTCAAATATGTCCCTTATAGTGGTTTAACAATACTCCTATGATCCTTTCTTTCAGTACAGCTAAGGCTGCAGCTACATATGATATTAGCAAGCACTTTGCATTTTTTCTCCATACACCTAAAAGAGCACTTGGCCTTTTTTGCTGACCTATTGCCACACAATTTCCACGTTCTTTTATAACTTGGTGTTCCCATTCAAGCCAACTGTTTGAAATGAGCATGTGCTACATAGACCCTCACCACCATGACATAGCAGCACCAGGGTAGTGATTAACTTTTCTTGTGTGTTTTTGCCCATCACTGCTTAAAGCTAGGCTGATAACCTTCTGTGTCTTCTGGCCTCTCCATGTATAGAGACAGAAGCCTCAAAAAATGAAGCAGCATTCTGCTTCTTTGGTATGACTGCTATGTAGTGTTGAGCTCCTCATTCACAACTGAGAACTTGCTTGGGTTTAGGATCACTTTATCATTTCTAGGATGCTTTGAAATCTTCTCTTTGACAATCAGAAACCAGAAGAACTTGTTGATATGGGATTATGCCTACATGCCCATCCAAACTCAGATTCAATCTACTGTGCTATAGGCATTCTTCCAGTAGAGGTACAGAGACACAAGATAACAGTCTGACCCAAGATGATGCCAGGCTGACAAGGACAGATTCCTTTCTTCCATGCATTGTCTTCTCACTTGTTGCCATGGCTTAACACTTTTCCCTTGTCTGCTAGCTTCCTAAATGAAGAAGAAAGACACAGATGTCAGCTGCAACTACAACCTAGGAGGATAGCTGCCTTTTAAAATTATAAAAGGAGAGTATCTGCAAGATGAAATTGTTTCAGCATCTGGGACACCTGTAATCTGTACTATTTATACTGTGTCATGCTGGTTACCTTTACCCCTTACATTTGTAAAGGGGAACAAAAGGTACTGTCTTGGTCTAGCGTGGATCCTTCTCAGGGTCCTGACTGCTGTTATGGAGAAGAATAATACACTAATATACCACTTAAGCAGTAATCAAACATTTCTCCTTTCTTGGAGAGTACAGAGGTTCCATAAAACTTATATGATACAAAAATAAGTGTCAACCCTGTAGGTTGGTGTCACAAATAACAACAATCCTTTGTATTCTGCAAAGAGAGCAATGCAGAAGGGAACTCTTGCTGCTTCTGCACACAATCTGTGTAACATATCTATAATGATTTCCTCGCTAAGTTCACTAAATAGATGTAACATTGCCAAAATTATATACAAACCTAAAGTGAGTTCAAATGCCCACATAGGCTAATACATACACCTTTGTTCATTTGCAACATAAACTCTTAAATTTTCATCTTCGTGGATGTAAACTATCTTCTGCTGATTTATAGGATTTCTATGTAGCTTATTAGCTTGTTGAAATGAAATTTTTTTTGCTATGAAATTTTGATATGAATCTAGGAAAGTGACTTGAAACTAAAATGGTTTCATTGTGTTGCCAAATGTACTACTCTTGATAAGGCTTGTCATGTGTTAGCCATTTGTATGTAATGTAAAGCTAAAATGAATTACCAGGTCAATAGCATAGCATCAACACTATAAAAGACAATAGACTCCTCCAGAGCAGAAAGACAGAAGAAATGTCTGACATGCTCTGTACTCCCTGACAAAAAATAAGAGTATATACCCAGGGTTCAATGGAAATTTTTTTGTGCAAATCAGTAAGCAGACATATTTCTCACCAATGTAAAGTACTAAAACACTCACATATTGTTATCTTTTTGTATACATGTATATAATATGTGATCATTAACAACAGTTTCTACTGCCCTTGTCTGTCTTTCACTGTCATCTTGATCACCAAAAATAACACCTGTTTTTGCAATGATGCTGTAAAATACCGACAACAGAACCCTTTAGAGTGAGCTGTGCTGCTATGGGTCTCTGTCAGTGGGCTTGCAGAACTATGGGATGAGCTGCACTATGCCCAGGCTCACAGCAAGGGTACCTCACATTACCCAGTCTTCACATATGCAAGTTCCACCCATCCTGCTGTGCTCCTCATTGGGCATCAAAGAAGGATACATGTAGTTAACCTTTATAGGCCATTTGGGAGTTGCTGACTAGCATGCACTTAATTCGAGATGATAGTTGCGTGGGTGTTATGTTATTTTCAGCAGAGAAGCCTGCTCAGCTATCCACTAGGTTAATGAAGGTATATCAAACCACTGAGAGTCAAACCTAGTGTGTTTATATGGGTAGCAGAAAGACTTCAAGGTAACCAAACAATATTTATGCAGAGTAAAAGGACCTCTACAAAGAACCATTCTGAGAAAATTCCAAAAGAGAAAGCACTGACTTCTTACACTGCATATCACATCATGTGCAGTTACATTTATGTATTGATGGAGGCATACCCTGAGTGAGTATCAAAACTACTAATGCCAGGACAAGCAGTGTGATGGGGGAGAATGTGACTTTTCAATACCTATGCAGCAGACGGTTAAAAATGTAATATGCATTTTGATAGATGCCAAAAATTCCAAGCATTAGCAGAGGCATATAAAGTCTGCAAGCGAGCTGACCTGGAAGGCAAAGATATTTTTCTTTATATGGTCTCTAGTCCTAGTCCCTTCTCTCTAGCCATTGAAAACTGAAGACTAAGGAAGAAGTAAAGGTGGGTTGTTTCTCCTCTTAGTACCATGCCTTAAGAAATGTCATGGGGGAAGGGATGATATCCTGGAATCACTCATAGAACTATTTTTCTTTGTTACTTCCTTTTCTGATGATGTTTTCATCAACACTTTAAGAAGGTTATCACTTTTGTTGTCACAGGGAGGGCCTATAATATAAAACAGGTCAAGGAGGGAGTATATCAGACAGTCAGAGAGAGGGACTGAAATGTCAGGCAGGTAGATCTGGAATCAAGCAGTAAACAATAGAAAGACAAAATTTTCATAACTTCAGGAAGGTTTCCTTACTGTAATGTTAAATCATGAAAAAAATGCAGTTTTGTTTATAGTTCATAGCTGAAAAAAAAAAAGGCAACTGAAACTATCTCTACTAGATGCCTTCCTACTATTTCTGCAGAGAGCACATATTTACCTCAAATAATAAATACACATTGCTGGCTGGACTTATAAATCTTTAATAAAATATATGCAAGCAGCCTACCAGTGACTATAGGCTGAGGAAAACTCCCTGGATGCTTACTTCCTTCAGCAGAGCCTGAAAAATTCAAGGAACTGCTGATGGTGTTTGTGCATTCTGTTGGGAACATCATGAAGGATTAACTGAACTTTCTTATCAGCTTCTCAAGGCTTAACTAAGCTATCAAAGGTGTAAGTTAAGACAAATAGCAGACACATCTCATCCAAACAAGCTTTTTCCCATCCCTTCCTTATCTCACTTCCAAAAATCGTTACAGTATAGTCTAGTAGAAACCAATTTTATTACTTGATTATGGTTGGACTCAAGGATCCTGGAGGTCTTTTCCAGCCTTAATGATTCTACGATTCTATAGTTATTCAGCTTCTAAACCCAACACAGTAATATTTCAGAAATATGAAAATACTAAGCGTTATTAAATAACTTTGCTATCACTAAAACTGGAAAATAAACATAAGTTTGTTCCAACACAAAAAACCTTTGAAATTTTTGCTAAAATCTGTAAGGGATAGAGTCCATTAACAGTCACTGGAAATGTGACAGCAGTCACAGCATTTAACAATAGGAATATAAAAAATTGCAGGCACTGCGTACTATACTCGTAAAGTGGATGGACCAACAGAGGCAGTTGATGATACTCCTCCAGCTGCCGAGTTTGCTGTGACCATACCTACGTCTGCAATTAGGGATTACTTACAACACCTTCTGCCCTTACTCCCCAGCTTAGTTATGCCAGATCAAAAGGATGTGGATAATTTTTAAGCAGAACAGATTGATTACTGGGGAAGGTTTTCCCCGCTTCCTCTTGCAATGTTATATCTCTTGTCCTAAGAAATCCTTTCCTCTTCAACCTTTTCATTACTACAAAAAGATTTCTTCCCCCAGATGCTGGACAAGTTTTTTGGGCTGTCATTTCCAGAGCTGTCTTTCCTCAGCTTGCTACGCAAGGTGCAACATGAATAGTGGAGTTTCGTTGCATCCGTGTCCTCAGAAGTCTGTCTCCTGATTCCAGAAAGTCACACTCCACTCTGTGGATGCCCTTCGCATGTGGAAGTGTTCCATTCAGAGCTGGATATATGTAAAGGCAAAGCCTTTTTATCTCCAAAGTAACTTGAATATGTGATACTCACTTTCCCTATAATGTGTAATGGAGACACTTTAATGCCCTGGCTAATACTGCACATGTATCATTTTGGGGTTAATGGAGCATCAGGGTATCATCGGAGAGCTTATATTTGCATATCTGTTTAAATGTTCCATGTTGGCATGGTGTGATATCACTGCTGTTGTTGTGCTGAAAATACTAACAAATTAATTTTTAAAAAGTTTAAAAAGGCTTTTGTTACCTTGTTAATGTAAACAGTCATGTTTACATGACTGTTAATGTAAACATGTCATGTTTAAGGCAACCTGTTAAATGCTTTTTCTGTTATACTCATGTTTGCTATTAAAAAAAAAACAAACAACCACCATGAACATGTTCCTACAAGATTCTAATTTGTTTCTCTGTGTCTACCTCCCTAACTGTTATTGCTAAAAGCCTTTGGAAAACCAGTAAATACTTCAATAGATAGCAATACAAAGTTTTAAGAAGTAATAAATAAAGAGATGATCTGGATGTGCAGTGATATATACGGTTGCAACTTTCAGTCATATTTCCACGTTTTTCACTTCTGTCTGAGGAAACAGGAAAAAGCACAAGGAGGGGCTGCAAACTAAAAAATTTGCATTTTGGAAAAACTTGAAATAAAATATGCATGTTATCTGTTTAAGGGATATTTATGAGATGTCTTAGACATGTGAAAAAAAGGAAATGCAGAGTTTCCAGAAAAAAAAATTGCTTATATGCACTTGTAGGAAACATTGATGGTGTTGTACTGATGTTCATACCATCTTCAAGAATGAGTAGATCGAACTGAAACAGATCTACTCAAGGAAAGCTTGAATGAGTGGAGAAGTTCAGCTTCTAATTTCTGATGAGAAATTAATAGAGCTTATCTTGTGTAACCACAATTAAGAAAACGTCAAAGGAATTTCTTTGGTCTGGAGATGGATAAAGTGTTTCGCCTACTAGCAAATGTAGGTGTAAATTACTCATGACTAACTTTATTTCTGTAATTAAAAAAGTGTTCTAAATCTGCAAAATCAGTGGGTTTCAGACCAAAGTTCTAATTAACAACAGGGTAAAAAAAAAAGTAATATTAGCATTCAACTGGAGCTTGGTCTTGGAATTTGCCAACTCAAAGCAGTGCTTATCTTAAAACTTACAAAGCAGTGACCTGTTTAAAGTAAATGAATCCTAAAATTAGCTAGAATGTTTGTAATTAGACAGTTAAACACAGAGTTATAAGACACACCCAATCTGAGGTGTCCCTCATGCAAATAAAAGTACATATTAAACCAATGAGCTTTACCAGACAACTCCTTGGCAAACCTATTTTGGTTCATTAATGCCTTAGAGAATGACTGTGGTTAAGTTTTACATATTCTCATCATGTACTCTTACTGCATATTGTACTTTAGTGACTGATAGAGATTATATCACTAAGCCCATTTTCTCAATGGAAATAACATAAACTAGATATTTCAAGGTTGACAGAGTTTTGAAAATTGAAAGACCTATTAACAATGAGAAATTTCCTGGCAGTTTTGGGGAAGCAGATCTCAATCATAAATATGGAAGGAATCACAATCTCTTATTTGGATAGTCACTTCTGATCACTGTGATGGTAATTAGGTTTTCAGTGTTCTGGAGAGGGAAAGATATGTAGAATTATTTTTGGTTTTATTTCATTGTTTGCATTCCTTTTGACTGTGATCTGACAGGTGGGAAACTGTAGAGCATTAGTCACTGAAATAAAAGCTGAGAAAATATCAATTTAGTTTCTGTGTCTTATGCATGGAAAATGAAAATTTCAAGACTGTTTAATAGTGACCATGTCTCTCTGTATTATTCAAAACTTTCATTCATCATTAGAAACAAAGTCTTTGGAAATCTTATTTTGACTAGTTTGCAATAGGTGCTGCTATTCAGTCTAGGTATTATTCATTGCAGTTGAGCCTTTAGCTGAGTTAAATGAAGTACACTTAAATGTTCCCTCTTCCCCTGTCATTAACTGCTCTATGGCAGCCTCTAGTTGGGTCCTATAGATCAATGTTTCTCAAATTGTGGACTGTAAAAGAACTCAAAGGGGATTGCCAACTGTTAGACAGCAGCACTCAGCAGCAGTTCAGTTCCCTAAATCTGTAATAGATCTTTTTTTACCAGTAGTGAATGAGAAAAGTATTAAACACTGACTGCACATATTTATTCTATCCAGGAAACTGCTAGCTACCTTTAGCTGCTGTTAGTGTCTAATTTCCATCAGGGTAGACAGTACCGGAGTGGGTTTTCAACCTCTTACCGTAGAAGAACCGATCTGTTATGAACTTGGGTGATTATATTGAGATAGTTGAGTAAACTATAAACGCTTGACATATTGTATTGAGTGTGGATTGCAGTGCCAAAAGGGCTGGGAATCAATCTGGCCTTTAGATTTCTCTTGGAGACAGTACAACTTCGCCTTCGTTTGTCTACCTTTCTCCCTACTACTTTTGTCACTTAGATGTCTCAGGTTACATCAGATGACATTTCTATATGAATATGCAGACACTGACTTTCCTCTTCTGTTTCACTTTCTTCTTCCCAGTTTTCAAGGCACACCTTCTCTGCAGAAGTGTCTTTTTTCAGTATGTTGCAAATAGACGACCCTCCATGACTTACAGGGCACTGCTCTACAGGACTGTGTAACTGTCAGGATCTTTTTTTCTTTTTTCACACTTGGCAGTGAGCTCAGTAACACATGATTCTTTAGTCACCTGTGATTCTGTCACTAAGTGCATTGACATCTTTGGTGAGAAAAGAAGTGCACTACACCTCTTTCCCAGGAAATTTCCAGGCTGAGGTGACTGGCTGTGCTTTCTTCTGTCTAGTGATAAATTCCTCAGTTCAGATTTCCCTTTCTTCCTTTCCCTTAACTGCACTCATCTGACATATTAGTCTGCACTCTAAGACACTAAGAAACAGATATGTCTTTAGCCATCCAGTTGTGAATGAGGATACGTTCATAACACAAAACTACTTGAATTTTAGGACTGCAGCTTGCAACGCTCAAGATACAAGGCGAAACCAGCACTTCCTGCACAAAGAATAAATGTCTGGGAGGCAGTATGGTCTGTAAGATAAATAATCTGTTGTCGTTAATAGGAAAAGGTGGAGAGAGATGGTCCTTAATTACTTTTCCTGAAAGGAGCCACCTGTGGATTAAGCACAGTAAGTCCCCATTACAGAGTGAGCACAGCGGGAGCAGGACACCTGCTTCATTGCTCTCTGGAACGAGATCGTTTCTCCTCTGCCAAGACTGAGATCTGAAACAGTATGGGGCAGCTGGGGACAGCAGAGGGATTTGAATCAAACTAGTTCCAGAGGAAGCTGTGAGGTTAGACATGGAGCAGTAACAGAGCAGCAAACAACAATAAATCACGAACGCTTGTGTAGTCAGCCCAAGCTGAGGTGTGCCCTCAGCCATCTTTCAGGCGCCAAACTTCAGCGTGTCTTTCCAACAGCTTGCAATTGCTTAACCTTTGATGCCCATCAGTCTTTGTACTGTGGGTATACTGGTGCTGTAGGTGACAGCCAAGTGGGGGGAGGAGGTGCAAGCATGACCATGACACAGCTTCATTAGCGTTAAAAGCAAAAAGAAGTGAGAACTAGCATTAGCCATTTATGAATGTTAGCTTCACTCTATCCAGGGAGTTGATTAATGTCCTAATTATCTCAACACAGCAGGATTCTTCTAGGATTCTCCCTCCTGCAGCTGAATGGCTTTTACAGTATTTCAAGGTTTCCTGTTTATTACTAGAATTTAAAATTATATTTTTTTCCTTCTGTCAAAGAGGAGGATAAAAACCTAAAATACAGGCTGAACACAAAAGATCCCTAAGAGGTTCGCTATATGTGTTCCATAATTCTTCTAATTGTTCTGCCACTGAGATCTGGAATGGATATCAGAGGTTTTTCTGAAATAGTCATACTGGTTTTTTGCCTCCTTTCAAAAACAGAGGGATTTTCCTTCCAGGATATTTCACTACTTTCTTAGTAGTCCTCAGATTTAAGCTTGAAGGTCTGAACATCTTTTTTATATCACCACTGGAATCACACACCAAAAATATTTAGCAAACATGGGAAGCAGCTTTTCTAGGTTTTCTTTTCCTTCACATTGGCATGCGTGGTAATTCATTCTTGCAGTTTCTACCTTAAACATTCACACTATTATTTTGGCATTACAAAACTCTTTTCTAAAGCTCTCACTGCAATTTTTTGAACATGGCACAAGAAACTGCCAAAGAAAAATGTTGTCCTTGAAGAGAAAGTAATGGAATACACCATTTTGGATTACAGGAGTAATGAAAATGCCTCATTTCACCTTTTAAGAATGGTAGATTATTACAATATTTTTTGTTTGTTTTAAGAAACCCTGCTGGGCTTAGTTTTGTTTTTTTCACTTACCGTGAGATAAAGTGAGAGTCCAGTTATCAAATTTGCCTCTCTTGAAAATGGAAATGTACAATCATAAGGAGAACTTCGTGACTGTCAGCCTTCCACATGTCAGATTGGTTGATTCTAACTACTTACATTTTCTGAAAATAACTAAAGTAAACCTGGAGTTCTTGAAATATTTATTTATTTTTGAATTATAACAGTTTTCACAATGTTTTTACTATTTTTTCTGATATGAAATACAATGCCAAAGCAAACTCTTCAATAAAAAGAAAAAATATCCAAAAAAAACAAAACACTAAAACCCACAAAAAATCACCAAAAACATTTAAAGACCCTGCCAGATTTTTCCTCATGAAAATATGCAGAATTAAAGTTCCTCATCTTAAGGTATTTGACCTATGTTTTGTTCTGAAATCTGGTTTTACTGAGTAGAATAATCCCATGTAGGATTATCAATCACATCAGGATTAGTAATCACTGATCACAGCTAATCATTGATTATTTATTTTGATGGTGCCTTCAGAATTACAATTTAAAAAATGCTTAAATACTTTATTGATGAATATTGGTTTCACCCTTAAATCTAACAAACTTTCTTCTTTCTTAAATCTAAGAAACTTTCTTCTGACAACAGACTGGTTGGAGGTACCCAGAAAAGTATAACAGCAACTTGTGAAGCTGGTCATGGGATTATTTCCATAGTTAATGACACCAAAATTGAGCTAGATCTTAAGTCCCTGGTTACTTTGGGGTGCCTGAATGATAAGAGGCATCTGGTCACTGTAGTTTATCTATCAGCTACTTCTCTTCATTGAGATAAAGAACTTTTTCTGTTCATAGAGGTACTCTGAATACTTCCAAAACCAGTCCTGTGTTTGGATTAGCCCCTCAATAATTTGCTCAATAAATCATAAATATCCTATTTCACTGGGAATCTCAGTTTCTACTAACACAACTTCAGTTTCCCTGAGGTTTGTTCCTTTCTCACTACTTATTCATTTTCTATCCCCCAAGTACTTTTTCATTTCTCGGTGTGGCACTGCTGACTAGGAGCTCCCCTGTGAATCTAGTTCATAACTCCCCCTTCAAACAATTCTAAGATTATTCTTTAAAATTACTCTCTGTATTTGACATTATAACCAGCAATAATGAACACATGGAATTAATTTTTCTGTAGTCCCCACTTTTATGATGCAACAGAAGCTGTAATGCAGTTTGAAGCTGTGATCATTCCTGCCCCATCCCTCACCATATATTTGAAACAGAACAGCAGTCTATGTCCAATTATGTGCGAAGAAATAATAAGAAAAAAGATTACATTTTAGTGCCAGCAGCTACATGTCCATCATTACCAATAGCAAGGATTTCCATTGAACCACTCTAAAGCCTGAATGAAAAGAATACAGTGAATGAAATTTAGACAGAGTTAGGACAAATATTGATTCAAGCAGACAGATTCAGGCTACAGCCATCGAAGGCAGCATGGAAAGGACAAAGACGTGATAGAACAATTCACTGCAATTAACCCTTCCAAAAAGACTTGTAGCTGAAAGCAACTGCCTTGAAGGCATAACTAACAAACCGTCATGCTGAGAATATAAAAGGCTTAGGGAGCAGACACTGACCAAAACCCTCAAAGGTAATGGTTCAGCTACAGCCTTGAAGATTGGGAAATGGTAAAAACTGACTTGTGTGGCTGTTAGAACAACATCAACTTCAGATTGGAAGTCTTTTTGTCAGGCTTTTCTGTTTTATAAATTTTCCCATTTAATAAGCTCTACATGTGCTGTCTTTTTAGTTAGGCTGAATTTATGATCCCCCAAATCCAAGTCTCTTTTAGGTTATGAGGAGCACTTGACTGTTTCTTGCTGCAAATGTACTATAATTTACTCTACTGTCAAATCTAGAGGCTTCTGCATCTCCCAGTAATGTTCTTTTCCTTACCATGACATTCAGTAATGCATGTCATAGACTGAAAAGGGATGAAGGGATAATATGGGCATGAGACTGCTAGCTTAGTTTTGGGGAATTGGGCCAGAGCAGGGATGAAAATATGCACAGTATTAGCTAAATGGCTAATGGAAATGTTCTCTGGTATTTGCTGGGAATTGTTTTGGAGCATTCTGATGCATCAAACTAGGGATGCAGGTTGTTCTAACCATTTAAAGGTAATCATCTTTCTTATAGCCAAGAACTGGACACTTTGATTTGCTAGTTTAGGAAGAGCCAAAAGAAGTTAATAGTTTTTAATTTTCTATGAATACTTGATATTCTTTGTTACTGACACATAGTGGTAACCGGTGAGACAAATCCATTGGTATCATGGATTAAATGTCTTCTCGCCTGACAAAAACAAGAGCTACTTTTTTGTTTGAATTTAAAATGCTTTTTGTAAATGTTCATGATCTAATGAATACCTTGGGTATGGCTTTTTTGTAAAAGGCTAATAATGTTTTTGTAAGCAATTTATAATTTTTAAGGACTATTTCGTACATAACTTGTGTATGGTGCCAGACATGATAATTCTGCATGCAGAATTCTGAAGAATCTCTTCCCCGCAGCAAAGAACACTATGAAATTTCACACCCAAAATAAGAAGATGAGAAATCTGCTTCCCTTCAGCAGTTTCGTTGTCAGAAATTAAACCTTAATTCAACAAAAAATATGTGTGTACGTAGGTTTTTTACAGTTTCGTAGGACTGATGACATGATTAAAGTTTAGGAATGGGCATTAGTATATTGCTGAACCAAGGTCTCAGGGGATGTGATGGGACTTCCTTGGTTATCTGTCTTTATGTATACAAATACAGTAGACTATGAGTGATTTATTGGCCTGTTTAACAAGAAAGAGGTTAAATTCCCAGACTAGAGACATTTTGTTTTGATGTAATGCGACTTTATTACCTGAGATCTTGCAATAATTAAACTATGTATCAAATGTGCAAACAGGGTCATTTTATTTTCTTTTCCCTCTAAGTGCCTGAATTGGTTAAGAAATGTTTCTGTACTTTAATTAAACAGTAGAAATCTATGAGACAACCTTCATTTAGCTTTCAGCTATTCACTTTGCGTCAGTAAAATCCATACACTTTAAAGGAGATCTCAACTATAATTAAAAGTGTTATTGAACTAAACACAATTACCAATGTTTATCTCATTATGTAACGCTACTGGCACAAAAAGGGGAAATCAAACTTGTTTTCTTTATAGCATTGTTGTTTTGCAGAATTTACAACAGTGCCTGTAATTTAATCAGGTAACAACAGCTACTGCTCTCAATCTTTGCAAAAATTTGGTACCCCTTAAGTTCATATGTTTTAGCTAAACTCTAGGTATTGAGGTGTGATGAATTCCTAAAAGCACAGAACCGGGATATTGCAGCAGGTGATATTTTTACCCAGTACCTCTTCCACTGGAATTTGATGTACTGAATTTTTATTTATTTGTACCGAAAAACAAAACAAGAGGTAATTTATCTGGCTGCTAGCAATGCTTCACTGAATTTGGCAATGTGGTTTGAGATATATAATATTGTATAATGCCTGAAGTTATTTTGAGCTACAGATATCAATAAAAAAGCATAAATTGTAAACATTTAGGAACATACAGTGAGTAGAATTCAGGCACCTGTACAAGACTTTCTTCTTTCTCCTTGTAGATATAATGCCAAGAATTATAACACAGATATATGTAAAATACATAAAGTTTTCCTCTAAATAGATAATGATTTATTTTCAAGCTAGTTTATTGTATCTGCAATCTCCAGTGACTGAAAGGGCTAAAATCCAGTGACACATGTCACTAAAGACTAAAACAAAAAATTGTTGGGTACCCCTCCTTCTCCTCATCTGTCGTTACCAGTTTACCAGTCTTGCTTATCTTTTCCTTCCTTTTCGGACTGGCAGACATGTATAAGCCCTTACCAAATTCAAATCCAACTTTGCCTACCTCACCCCATCCCTACACAGTCAGTGTCCCTATTCTCTTCCCAGGATATCTGTCCCTGCTTCCATGGCCTATGCATTTGCTTCTTACCCTTTAGTTTGACCAGTAGGTCCCAAAGGAGCCATGCCAGTCTCTTGTCTTCCTTTCAGATTTCTTGTGCCTGGGTATCTCTTGCACTATATGGAAGATTTCCTTAAGGATCTACCAGCACTGTTTTCCTCACTTGTCCCTGAGATCAGTTTTCCATGTGATCTTATTGACTGCTTGAATAGCTGGAAACTTGCTTTTCTACAGTTCAGGGGCCTGACTTTACTCTTCACCTGACTCATATCTCTCAGGACTGCAAAATCCCCCTGGTTTGCTGTGCAGAACAAAAATCAATATCAAGTCTGGAGAAAACAGTACGTCAAAGAATAATGAGCAACGTGGCTACATAGTCCACTCAGCATCTTACCAGCTAAGAGACTGTGAGTCTCCTAGTTGGATCTATGGCTTTAAAAAGAGCATAGGGGATTTAGGATGCTTATCCACCCGTCCTGTCCAAAGGAAGCTCAAGTAAATTACAAATGGTCTGACAGTTGTGTTTTACAAAATAGTTGTTTTATTCAGCTTTATCAATGTCTCAGATCTATGGTCCAGGAGCATGGCTCACAAAATACAGCAACGGACTGACTCTATGACTTTTAATGTATTGGGATTCAAGTTTTAAGGGTCTTCCTTCAATAAGACCCAGACCTAAAGGCTGCTCAGTTGCTTTTACAGCAGAGTAGACCAATGCTAAAATGGGAAATAATATACTGCTGCAGAAAACTTACCTCTGTGACTTAGTGTTTTCTGGTAGAGTGGGAACTGCAGAGCTGGAGCAACTTGGGGCATCATTTGTACCCACAGCTAGAAGGCTCAAGTCCTGTTGGCAGAAGAGGAAGGTAGAGGTCTCAGTGTTGATTGACTGCTGAGTAAAGGACTAGACATGTATGGGGCTAGTGACAGGACTTGATATTTAAGTCATTGATTATAATAGAAGAAAAATAATTCCTCAAACAAAAATAGATACTCATACAGAAATAGGTAGGTAAATTTTGTCTCCGGATGCTGACATTGACAAGGAAGTTTTTTCCAGACTAAGTCCTATTAGACACATCAGTGGGACTGTAAAAAAACTGTGGTTGCAAGGCTTGTTAGGATAGTATGGAAATAATCACATTTTCCTTTCTTTTTTTCCTTTTCCTGCTTTGATAACATTAGTAAGAATATGGCAAACACTGATGTACTGCAGTCATTGACAAGGTTGATATGTGTGCTTCATGCTGAAAGGATGATGTCTTAATCCAGTCAGAGCATGCCACAGACCCCAGAAATGGCAAGAGTAGAGTTTTGCTCTTATTAGGACATCAGGTGTCAGAAATATACTGCACAAGCCAAGAAGGACCTCAGGGTAGTGCCTCTGAAGCTTGAAAACCTTTGGTACAGGTGCAGGTCTTTTGGCTGCAGGTTTGTAGCTGATGAATTTTGTACACATGTCTACCTTAGCTCTTCAGATACCAGAAGCAGGAAAAATTGCTAGGGAAATATTTACTTACTATTCACAAGTCATTATTAACTTGATGAGGAACTGACAGCATTTACCACATCTGGGCAGTTACCTGTGGTGTCTTTTATCTCTTCTTATAACTCAGATTAGATTCCTTACCATTCACCAGAGTATTCTTAACCTACTTCATCCTGCTAATTTCTAAAAGCCTTGGCTAAGTGGGAAAGAGTGATCAGAGTGTTTTGAAATGTTGAAAGTCATCCAGAAGTCTCAGTAGGAGTCTAGAAAGCAGAGAAAAGAGTCTGTAACATAGGAAAAACACATTCATGCATGTCTGATTAGTAATTTTAGTAGAAGCATTGAACCCACTGGGATATCTATTAGATTTTTCCTTAAAAGGTTTGAAATAGCCTTGTGCAGTATGAGCACTATTCTAGGATGTGAAAGATGACAAATTTTTGTTCAACAAGTACTTTTATATCCAACACACTAGAATCAGGTATGGTTTTAAAATTCTGTAATTGTATGAGATTCTGTGTTTACTCATAGCAACTCAGTATTATTTTTTTTTAACATGATAAAAATTGATCTGTTACACTTCTTCAAGTAAAACAATTATATGTATTAATAACTTGTTTTGAAAGATAAGCCATTGTCAAAGATTTTCTTTATTTTTAAAAATATTACCTTGGCTCTGATTTGCAAAAAAACCCATACATAACATATTCTGTTTTAATCACCTATTGGAATTCCTACAGGCTGTACCTGTCATAGAGTTTTTATATTCAATGGGTATTGTAGGAGGTACACTGCATGAATACTAGCCATGTTCAGATCACTATATTTCACCCTGACTACTACTGTTTGTGAGAAATGTCTTTTTTTTTCCTTTTTCTATTCTTAAAGTAACAATTTCTTTTAAAAAATACCACTTCATTCTACAATTACATTGTGGTAATTTTGATCTCATACTCTACCTTTTAACTTTTTATTGACATGAGTCAGGAGCACCAATAAAATGAAGGTTTATAATTTCTAATTGTCTTTTCTCTCCCTCTTGTTAGATTCATTAATGACACTTCATACATAGCCTATATTACAGTAAACTTAAACTGAATTTTACAAAGTTCACCTTTGTACCTCAGCCATCCTTTTTTATTACTGGTTTATTTTCCCAAACACCTGGAAATCAGGTTGAATTGCACTTAGCACTCCACAAATAAAAACAACCATTCCTACTCTCAGTCTCAACGATGGAGGAATAAAGACATAACAATTTTCAAGTAACCTGAACATTATGCGTCAAAAAAAGTGAGCGTATCTCATTATGTTTGACTACCTATTTTCCTGTTATTTAACTTTTGGTGAAATAAGAACATTTTTATCTTCCTTTCTCCCTTCCCCTTTGTTGCTTTCTCTCTCTTCCTCCCTGTCACTTCATATTTCTCATTAAAATATAAGGAAATATATAATCTGGTTCAATGATTTAAAGTATCTTCCTCAATCTAGATGGTCAGAGTAAAAAAGGCCAAAAAAATAACTCCTTTCAGGAATAAATTATGGCAATAATAAGACTATAACCCTGAAATCTTCAGTTGTCATTTTCTGATGCTTGCTCTAAGCCCAATCCAAAATTAACCATAAGAGCTTGAACAGGCCACCTGCACCATTTCTTGCTGGACATCGAACTGTGGGTGGTCCTGACTGGGTTTGGCCCATGGTTGGGCAGCGCAGGGCCATGGGGAGCTGGAGACTATCTCTGCTGTTGCATCGCTGGGCAGGGAGTGATGGCCCCATGGGGATGACATGGGGTGCTGGGCACAGGGCAGGATGAGAAAGACCTAGGGGAGGAGGGCAGGAAGAGTAGGGCCTGCAGTGACCTCAGAGCCCTGTCAATTCTTTCAGTATGTTTTAGATAGCTGTGTGTTTATAGCTTCCTTTGCAACCTCATGGACAAAACATGAGTTTGTTCTTGAAAATTTACAGAGGCTTCTTGTATTTGATTCATCTTTCTTGTTTCTCTCTTCTCCATAAAAATACTCAAACACCTACCACACTGTGTTCTAATGTCAATAAGGAGAATTGACCTAGAAGTCAATAGCTTTTTCTTTTTTTTACACTGGTGCTTGTAGATTGCTTCCCATGTGAAGAGCAAGTGGTCACTTGAAGACCCCTGGATAAGACTTTCAGCTGGGAACGTCAGCAGCCAGGCCTGGAAGGAAGGAAGCCAGATGAAACACTGCCTGCCTCTTTGAAGAGGGAAGTTCATCAACCCATAGCCAGAAATGATGTGACAGAGGAGCATGTCATCTCTAGCCATAGATGACAGTGGAGTCTTGTGTGTCCCAATGGTCCCAAGTTGCCACAGCAGCAGGAAGCCCTTCTGCAGCCATTCTGCAAGGGACATCCAAGGCTTCTAGCAAATAAAAGAAGGCGGCCATCACCACAGCTCATAGATCTTCAGAATGTGGTAAGGCCAGAATGCTGAATGACAAAGGCCCAATTTTGGCAGAGTAAAAGGATGTTCAGGTGAGTATGCAGAAAAAATTAAGCAGATCATTCCCTGACACAGGCTTCTTTGTGCTGGTTATACAACATATAGACACTGATTAATAATTATAACATCCTAATGTGTTACAGGATCTGCACCAAAACCTGAGATTTAAGTAGGGATAAGTAGGGGCTACTGATTCAACTCACTTTTCTCTTCTTATTGTTATTTTTAATACCATTCCAGTCTATTTTAGAAGAGGAAACTTGGGGTTTTTACTCCTGAGAGAACTGATCCTGTCTTGGTGAAGAAATGATTGAATTTATTTCATAGGCAAAAAAAGATAATTTTCAATACCTATGTGAAAACTTTGGTTGACATACAACATAATCAGCCCCAAGTATTCAGCATTTGTGAGCCAGAGTGAGTCAGCAAAATGAGAGTAATTTTTTTTTTTTTAACAGCTTGGTTATATTTGCCTTCTTGCTTTTCAATCTTTAGTGTAAATTGACTCATATTTGCAATATTTTCTCTAAAACTAGGATTATATACATCTGAGTGTTTTATTTAAAATAAGCCAAGATTCTTTGGTATGAATTTTTTCTTTAGTATACCATCTATTGAATTGCATGATCTGCTGTCTTATCTGACCTGGGGAAGCAATTGCTTTTTTCAATATGAATTCAGTTTCTTAACATAGGCAGGAGTTTTTTCTTATCCATATTTCACTACTTTCCAGAAATGTGATATTATTGTGCAATAAGAAAAAGGAACAATTCCTGAATTTAAAATCTTACAATATTGCTCATTGCCTATTCCCAGAGGCACAGTAGTGATGGCATTTCTCATTATCTGTAATGTCTCTTCTTCCTTTAGCATATGTGGCTATCTCTCCTTTGACCTCAGATAAACCTTGCTAATATTTATGAGGCTAAATATTGCCTCATAAACTGGCCATATTTTTTCAAGTCCTGTAATGGCATCCATGTGGTGCTCTTTTCTGGAAGGTTGCTCTTATTTCTCTTTGCTGCTGATATCTAACAATTCTTGTTACATTACTAAGGAATGCAGATCTGCTAAGATTCAATAAAGAAGATGGCGCAACAGCTGCACGCATGTTATTCTGCATAGGTCAACTCATTGCTAACTACCAAGACAGCTCCAGAGCTTTTTATCTCTAAATACTTGACACTCCATACTCTTCCATTAATTTCTCAGGCTTAAATATACTCAGCTTTGTTCATAATCTTGGACAGAAAAATAGTGGTTATATTTTAAAGATATTTTTAAGAGTATCTTTTAGTGTCATGCCAAGTTGAAAGATCTATACCATAACTCAGTAAATGTTTCGTCTGAAATAACCAACTTAATGGATTTAGACTCACTTCTCAAAAATATCAAGTCGTACTATTCATAAATAATATTTAAAATTATTAGTTGCTGAATTGGAAAAATTAGCTGAGTCTGTTTTCAGTAAGTATAGGAATGTAAAATAATACAAATGTATACTTTGCCTACAGCAAGTTTAAAATGACTGTGGGCAAGTTAAAAAAAAGGCAAATTCCTTTTATTGCTGTTGAAGCATTACATAACAATTGAATTTAATATTGCTTTATCTTTCCTTTTTTTAGTACGCACATAAATATTATGTAAGATACAAGAGCATATCTATAGTAAATTGCAAAAAATATATTTATGCTCAAGTCATACTAGGTCATACAACCTGAACTTAAATTGTCAAAAGGACAACCTGTATTTGATGCTTTTTATTAATCAAAATATATTTTTATTTTATTTCAGGACTCTCCTTCTGTAAATGGATCTGAATAGGTCTGTGTGAAAATTATTACCAAACTCCACATTGTGTTATTTCTCTTCTGATCTGTATTTCTCTACTCATCACATTGCATCTTAAAGTCGCAATGTAACAGGTCAAATTCTTTGTCTTCAGTAGTCACTGAAATTTAAAACAAAACTTAAATAAGGCTAAAATTTCACTTAATGGTCCCTATGAAATGATGGCATAACCAAATTAAAGTTCTTCCACTAACATATATCATGGTTGACAGCTGGTATGAAGAACTCCGTATGAAAGCTTCTGTTTTATCTACCTTTTCCCTTGCACCGTTATCAAAGAGTTGTCTTGAATGTTTCTTACATCCCTGATGGAAAATTTCGGCCCTTGATATAAGTAAATAGAAACCTAAAGCAAATGTTTTGTAAGGTTCTGAATGCACCCAGAGGATGCATAGAGAAAGGCTCTCTGCCTGTGATGTACTCTCTGTAGGCTGGACCTCCTTTTGCTTACAAATTCTTGCAGAATCAGGGAAATGACATCTGCATAAGTGACTGTGAGGGAGTACCTTCACAGTCAATATTTATGGGGCAAGACAAAGCTGTGGGTAGCATTACCAGATGCAGAAAAATGCTACTTAGTTATGAGAAGGTAAACAATGAGATTTATGGAAAGGCTGATGCAATTTGACTCTACATGACCAAGGAGAAAACATGGAAAAGTCTAGAAACACAGGAAGGATTGCCATATTGCTTTCTATCTTTAATATAAGCGCCCCCATGACAAAATATTACTTCTAAATCAAAAATGAGTACCTTTGTGCCAAAAGTTCTCATGAATACCATACGAAAAATAAAACTGTTTGCTTTTATCTGACAGTTTTAGGTCTCATATGCGGTAGTTCATTTGTTCTTTTAAATGGATGTCTTTCGGATTTTGAAGATAATTAAACCATAAATATCTTAAAATAAGGGGACAGAGGAAAATCAAGTTGAACAGTTATAAAAGTCATGCGTTTTTGTTACTAATTCCCAGTTAATGGTATTTAGAAATTTAATTTAAAAAAAAATAATTCTTAATTCCAATACAGATATGAAAGTCAAGAACAAATGTTAAGACATTTCCCACTTGTAGATGTGGCAAGCAGAATCATGGAAACTTATTTAAATATTAAACAGCGTTTCATTGGATAAATATTTCTTTTAATAAATGAACATATTTTGGTCTAATTGGCTGTATTTACACTTGGAATATTACTCCTGTTGGTCTGAAATGATGGTTCTGAAACAGGCACTAGCTAGTGTTTCTTAGTTCTTTTAATGAATTATTCTGGGGATTCCGCATCCCCAGCCTTTCGTTCAAGTCTCCATTTCTTTTAAAGTTCTGATCCTTTATAAATAATTATGAACTAGCTTAAAATTTTGTTATAAAGTAATGTAACAAAGTTTGTCTTATGAAATATGTTCCAAATTAGACAAAACCCCTTGAGTTTATAGACAAAAAAAAGTCTTGACAACTTAAAAACACTCTATGACAGAACACAATCATTGCTACAGAAATTCCAGGGGACAATTCTATCATGATTTCCCCTTTCTCGTAGATTATACTGCACTATCCATTTTCTTAATTAAGAGTCATAGCACAGGAAGAATGGACATATTATGCAAATTAAAACAAAACATCTCTTTATTAGCTGTTCCTGGGGATGATTTCAATTGTACCTTTTTTTTAGATAAATGTTACATGAAGTAAGCTTCTTCTATCAAAATTAAAAGCTCTTTTGTAATCATTTTATTAAGTCTTGATCCAATATGATTCCTAAAGTCATTTACCATCAGAGTTTTATTCCAAATGCCTGAATCCACTTACAATTTGAAGTTGGCTGATTGTCAGTAAATCTTTTCTCTCAACCTTTTCATACAAATTGAAAAATGAGATGTTGATCTCAAGAAAGGCTTCGCATTTGTCACAAAGTTTTGGAAAGTGAGAGAACTAACAATTCCCATTCTCTAAGAGTTTCATCAATAACATTTTGAAGAGAAAGGTGGGAAGATGTCTGGGAGTGCAAATTTTCTAGCCAATTATCTTTATTGACAAAGCAGTAAGACAACAAGATTTTCAGTGAACATGACAGCTTTAAAGCCTGTTGCTTTGTAAGGTTGAGGGTTTTTTTGTCTTCTTCCTCTTAATTGATTTTTCCCCTTATTTTTAATATTTCCAGATAAATAATAACCATAAAACATGATAAATTACATCCATATTTTCAATGCATTTTTGACATAGGGAATATAACTGCTTTTTCCAACAAGATTTCTATGTCAAGAGAACTGTCTAGTCAGTATCACTTAAAGACAATGTCGTTGTACAATTTCAGTATGTTAAAATGATCTCTAACACATTTAAAGAACTTACTCAACAGAAGGATGGCCAAATTATGTGCTTAAACACTGTGACCAGAGGTTAATAGGTTGTCATCTCTAGTTAAGGGAAAAGATCAGAAGAAGGCATGTCAGATGTCACCAGTTACAGTTCCCACCAGCAGTACCCTTCTCCTTTGGCTTCACAGAATCACAGAATATACCAAGTTGGAAAGGACCCACAAGGATCAAGTCCAATGCCTGGCCCTGCACATCCCCAAGAGTCACATCATGTGCCTGAGAGTATCACCCAAACGCTTCTTAAACTCTGTCACATACTGTGACCACTACTCTGGGGAGCCTGTTCTAGTGTCCAATCCTCTGGGTGAAGAACCTTTTTCTAATATCCAAACTAAACCTCCCCTGACACAACTTCAGGCCATTCCCTTGGGTTCTGTCACTGATCACCAAAGAGAAGAGATTAGAGTCAATCCCTTCTCTTCCCCTCCCGGGGAAGTTGTGGACTGCGATGAGGTCTACCCTCAGACTCCTCTTCTTGAACAGAGCAAGTGCCCTCAGCTGCTCCTCATACAACTTCCCTGCAAGGCCTTTCACCATCTTTTTGCCCTCCTTTTGATGCTTAATGTCTTAATATCTTTCTTATATTGTGGTGCCCAAAACTGCAAACAATATTCAAGGTGAGGAGGTAGGAGGTAAAGTAGATAACATCAAAGTGAGTTATGAGGCTACACTCTTTTTTTTTACCTGAAATCTCTAAGATATCTAAGCAAAGTATCAAAAAACCAGATGAGTCTTTATTCCCTGAAAGGGGCAAAGAGGTATAGGAAAGAAGAATACTATTAAGGTTCTAGGAACTGTGATCTTAATGACAAAATGAAGAAATACCCCTTGAGAAGCAGAGGAAACAGGTGAGAGTCTTGGGGGCCAGGGCAACCCAGTATATTGTGTGCCGCTTGGTGCAACTTCTGTAGGAGGTCTAAGGAAAGCAGAATTGTGCCATCAGTTGAAGGTCCCACAGCTGTCCAGAAGTTTGCTATTGTCCTCCCAGATGGACCAAGGCTGCTGAATGGGAGAAAACGGGGGGGCAAGCCGCACGTTCAACACTTCTTTGCAAGTACTCCTGGAAAACACGGTGTCACAGGATTGGTTCCAAAACGTTTTTACAAGCTATTGCCAGGAGGGAGAGATACCAGGGGAGCTTCTAACAGGTGAAATGAATTTCCCCTGTGATGGCTTTATTGGATAATGACCATCCAGAATAGGAAGGAAGAAATAGCATGACCAGGGAAACTGTAATTAATTTTCTAGAATATAAGTAAAAATCCTGTCCAAAAAAAGCTTGCGGTTATTTCAATACATAAACCCTCCAAGTAAATAATTCCTCCAAGATGTTTGGGGTGGGAGCTGTACCTCATGAAAAGAAACTTAATAGTGAAGAACTTACTTATTTTTTTCTTTCTATTTTGGACTCTAGAATGTAAATTCATTGCCTCAAACTGTGACTTTTTTAGGGTTCAGATACAAGGTTTGCAGATTATTATTATTCTCAAAATGCACCAGAAGTTGCACAGGATAGGGGTCATTATTATATGTATTTGTAGCCCCATGGTCTCTGACAGCAGGTCAGAGAACTTGTGTGTAGTAAGAGCAACGTATCATTCAGAAACATGGGGCAAAATTTTCCATTGCATTTATCTAACTGATTTCTGAGGTTAAAAGATGAACCTTATGATTGTCCTTCTATCACGACAGTTCTGATGGCACATTTTACAGAACACTTTATCTTCATTGCTCTTCAGGAACCTAGAGTGTGAATATTTGATTATCCGTAATTGCCTGGAAACTTGAGTTTGACTTCTCTCATTTACCTGAAGAAATTCATTACATATTTTAAATTGACCTTTATAGTTTCCCACCACGAAATAGATTGTATTCGTTAATGGTTTGCGTCTTCAGAGAATCTAAATTGTTGTTTTAAATGTATTTTAGGAGCAGACTGAGAGAATAAATCTTCTCTTGCCCTTCTATTATCAAAAAGCTTCATAAGAGAAATAAAAGAATGGCATGAAATGCCATTAATGTTGTTAGTTGACAGATTAGCATTAAGAATAGAGAAAGATATCTGTTCCTGAGCATGAACTGTGGAATGCAGAAAATTAATTGTTGAATTAATTACCTATATATAAAGAATTCGCATCAAACCATTCATCCCTATGTACTGCTTGGAGGTTGTAAATGACTAAAAAGTTTCTCTAGGTTGTAAATAAAGGTCTTATTCAAAATTCAATTTTGCTCAAATGTGATAATGATGTCTTTGAAGGGAGAAGGTTCCATTTCCCCTCAGAAATGCTAATATATATATATATATATATACACTCATAATTTTTTTCATTCCCCACTGGCTTAGAATTGACATGTTTCTTATATATGATGCAAAATAACATTTTCCCAAATACCATTTTATGTGTTCAGATTATTTTATTCTCTCAAGGTAAAGGAGAGAATAGAACTACAGTGGAGGTTGCCTGAGTGAATATAGTCTGTAGAGATCTGGGGAGATATCCTACTTTCTCAGACAATTTTTTGAGCTTGTAGCATGTTTGATCAAAATGAATAGTTAAAGCATAGCAGTTATTTATCTTTTTTGAATCTTAAAAGTATTTCCCTTCTGCAGATGTTTTCATTCTGCATAGCAAATTCCACAAACTAAATCATCTCCAGAAATATTCATTGGATTCTTGGATTTTCTGGTTAGCTTCAGAAAGTTCTTGATACATAGTCTTATTTTCTACATTCCATTTTTTTTTTAATTTTTTAAATGTGTTTCTGTCCTTTAGTTATGATAACTATGAAAGAAACAAACAAAAGTAATTCTCCTTTCAAATTAGTGTTCCTTATTCAACCTGGACTGCATTTTTTAAATGATTGTTTTGAGTCCTAGTTTTGAAATGCCTTACTTGAGACTTATATGTATGTGTATTACAAAACAACTACAAAAAAAAATTTACTCCCTAAAAAACAGGCCAGTTTACACAACTTTGTATTACATGCCAAAGGATCAGGCTGTTCAAACATATAGGTTACATGTGAAAGTTTAAACTCCATTAATTTTGAAAGCTTTCTCCCTTACCAATTACATTTCTACTCTACAGAAGTGCTGATATTTACCTGCTAGGTCAGAAACAATCACAGATGAGAATAACAAAGACTGTCAAGTAACACAATATTAAGTTATCCTTGTCAGACCCTACAAATGCAATATACAAATTTTATTGTGTGCCAAGTGAAGAAAAGTTGTTAACATTATAACACTTTCCAACTAGGTAATCAGACCATGATAGAAGTGAAGGAAGCATGTTGATGCCTGAATGTAGAAATTAGGCTCTGTGACCTCTGGGCGACTGGAAAGCTTCCACTTTTCTGGTGTTCTGCTTGTTGTCAAATGGACTCCAACATCTAGTTTTCAGCTGCATTATATCACCAGCTGTCTCCCTGTCCCTTTTTCTCTCTCTCCCCCCCCACACCTTCTCTCTGCCTCCCTTTCCATCTCCCAGTTCTCTCCCCCTCTCCTTCTTCTCTTTCTCATTCTTTTTCCTAAAGAACACTTAATGTATTTACATTATATATACATAAATTGGATAACACACTTGTAATTAGGAATGAGAGGGTTGGAAATTACTTGTAGGGAAGTGAGTAAAAGGAGCATACAAATAATTGGTTAACAGTACAAGAAAGCAACATGATATTTAGCACCTATATACCACTGTGCTTATTTTTTTCCCCATAATGACTTTTAAAGAGAGCATTCAGAATTGTGGAGGGTGAAAACAAAGAACAGAAGCAGTCTTTTATGTATATGTGAGTAGCGGAATTTGTAAAAGTAAATTTCTTGTGCTTGTGTATGTGAAAACCCACAAGGACACTTTTAAGGTTTAGTGGTAATCATACAAGAATCAGTGATAACAAAATATATAAAATAATAAACATTTCTTCCAACTCTATAAAAACTGTTACTGGCAAAGATTTAAAAAGCATCCTATCTTGATCTAGATGTCTCTTCAAACAACATCAATAAATAACTGTATTCACCAACCTCTTCCTTTTTCTGTAGATTGGGAACTATAAAGTGTAACTTTTCCATGTGCACATTTAAAATAAAGTTTCTCTTTGAAATTGTCATTCTCAAGTGTTTGTGCAGCTTCAGACACAAATATAAGTCAGTTTGAAAAGTTTAATTTTAAATATGGCTCATAATCCAATAATTAAATTTAAGTTGCAATTTAGTTCATTTCCATTGACATACATTTAATTAGGATAAATCTTGTAATAGTCAGCATCTGAATTATTAGAAATGGTCAAATTCCTAACATTATCTTTACAACAAGAAAATGAATTGTGATAGCAAATCTTAGAATAATCTGATATTATTTGTTAGATATGAATGAATATAATTAGAAGATGACAAAACTACAGCCTACAACGCATAGTGCTTAAGAGTGGTTTATAGTTAGACCACATGCCTAATTTAAATACCTCTCTAAAATTGAGATTAGATGAAGTAAGAAAATCTGTTCTATAAACCAATCTATGCCAGCATGAGCAATCTTGTGTATACACTGCGCAGGTTTAATCAGGTACATTTACCTGTGCCTGTACAGCTCTTTTGAGAAGGGAAAAAAAGGTTTTAACAGCAAATGTCTTTTTTGTCTCCCCAATATGATTAGTTTTGTATTGTGTTTGCAGGTGGTGGTTGGTGAAGGAACGTTAGACACATTCAGTCTTTGAAATGGAGGGGAAAAGGGAAAAAAACTAATAGTTTCAGGTCCTTTGACACCAAAATTGTGCTTGATGATCCATATGCAGAGGCAGTGGAACAGTTTGGTCCTCCACAGCAATGGCAATGAGAAGGCCCAAGGACCTGTCAATGTGACTGTCTTGCACTTTCGTGCCACCTGTAGCACCATTGTCACTGTGGCAGCTCAGATATTGCATGATGCTCCAGATGTAGATATTGCTGCCTTCCACACCTAGTAATTCTAACCACTTTTTCTGGGCAAGTTTATGAGTTGTCAGGTATTCCATTGCCTTCTTTATCTGCTGCAGCATGCCCTCAAGGAAGGGTATCCTAAAGAATGGATACCCTGGCATGCCTCTTTGCCTTTCTCTTGCCACAGCAGTAGTGGTTTTGTCACTATCAGAATAATCTCTCTCAAAAACAAACAAACAATGCAAAAACAACAAAACAAAACAAAAACAAATCAAACAAACAACTACAACAACAACAACAACAACAACAAAAGGAAAGGAAGTCTTTTAATCCTTGAGAGCTTCTAGATGTTCTCCTGCACTGTGAGTCACCATTAGCCATCCCCCTCACAACCCCTGGGCAGGACCCAGGACTTCACTTTGTTGAACTTGATAAAATTCCATGGCAGAAACCAGCCTGCATCTTTCACCTGCTTAATGGGCCCTGTTTGATACTTTTCTTCTGCAATCTGCTTCTTTCACATCTCACCTATAGAATGAGCCTTACAGTGGTTCCCAGGGGAAGTGGGAGCAGGAGCCCAGGGACCTGCTTGTGCTCTGGAAGCCAGCACAGCAGAGTTGTACTGCTGGTACACCTTGCTTGCAGCAGGGTGAGAGGGGATGGTTAAGCACTAACATTAGTGTCATGACCTGTGGATAGAGATGGAGATGCTAGTTAAGCAGAGTGGACTTGTAATATGGAATTGTTTCTAAACAGGTGTAAGGAAACAGAGTGGATGAATAAACAGCCAATTTACATAGTGGTTTCCTCTTAGCAACAGCTTTCTCTGCTAAGTTTGCGGATTCAAACTGGACTGCTAGCTGAATCCTCACATCCAATAAACTAATCAGTCTGCATATAGTGAAAAGATAGACAGGCAGATCCTGATATCTCATAATTTTCCCTGGTCTCCAGGAGCATCACTACCTTCAGCTCTAAGCATCATTTCTCCACCATGCTAGTCGCCCACTCACTGAAAGAACCAGAAAAAGACCAGAAAATCTTTTAGCCTTCTGCTAATTGTCTATGTGCTAGTAGTTTATCTTGAGGTGCAGGGCCCAGCACAGTGCAGGACCTCCTACTATGTGTCCTCAAGAACTGAGTTAGAGCTGGATTTCGATTTTACTTTTGTCTGAACAGAAGATTTCAGACTTGCATTAACATTATTCAAGAACCAAAACAGCGTGAGGTGAATGGAGATAAAGAGGTCAGATACTCAAATTATTTTTTATTCAGTCTATATAGGCAGAGCTCTAAGGTGAGATTTTTGAAGTTAAAAATACCTTGGGCAAAAGAAATTTAAATATTTGAATGAATAAGTTATTTAAAATTTTGTCTTATGCATACACATTTCCCACTTCCTAAGCTCTGTGTAAAACCTAAGGACACAATAGATTTAAACAAAATCCACAAATACTATTACATTTTGTAGGATCAATTCAAGGTGTTTAGGATTTCCTAATTAAAGCCCATTGATCAATTTCATGAGTTAGACATCATTTAAATAAAAGTCCTTCCAAACAGTGCATTTCATGTTTGCATATTCAAAATCTATTCCTTTTGACAATATACTTATTCCAAACAATTTTTTGACCAATGATTGTGTGCAATACTATTCTGTGGTGACTGAAAGAACATGCCCCTAAGAATTGTCTTGCACTATGAACACAGCATATGAAATATCACACATTACATCTTTTTAAAGAGTACTTGTTCACTGTCTACAGCTTCGATCTCTGCTAAAGGCAATATTCTGCGACAAGAGATTGAGTTCAGATTGAAAATTAATAGTAGCAAAACAATATCCTGGCCAGTTAAAACATAGACCTGATTCTTTGAAGAGGGTAATTTTACACAGATAAAGACAGTTATGGGTGAAATCAAATGGGAGGAAATGCTAAAACATAAAAGCATGAAATATGATTGGGAATTATTTAAGAATACTTTATGAAATGTCAAAGCCTCCCACAATTTTATGCTCATGAAAGACTACTTCAGTAAAATAATCACCTTGGTAAAAGTGAGATGTGAAAAGAAGCAGTCAGAAAAGAACAAAACATATGGAACATTGTACCGGCACCACAGTCTATATATGTCTTTTAGACTTAAGAATATTAAGAAGGATTTTTTTAAATGTACTTAGAACTAATGAACTAAATGTAAAATCTGCAATAGTAAAAGCTGATACTAACTTAAAGTGCTAAAATGACTTAGCAACAATGCAAAAGCTCTAGAAAGATTACAGAAATATTCTACTTTGGTATCTAAAAACATCCAGAAAAAGGAAAAACTATTGTGTCAGTTTTAAAACAGGTGTAATAAAGTAAGTACATAGCGTCAATACCAAGCAATATCAAGAAAATTGGACATAGATCTCTATTCACTTAGTATTTAGGCACCTTGGTAACACCATGACTCTGGTAACTTGGAATAAAGCAACCAAGCTCTCTATTGAGAGCAGAAGTACAGGTCAGTCACTGTGGAATAGAAATCAGAAAAGCTTTAAGTCTGAATGATTAGCTGCCTTAAATAAGGTAATAGAAACTCTTTATCTCAGCAAGGCCTTAAATCCTCTGGCACATCAAGGTTCTACCTACACCATTTGAAAATACCTTAGATTTCTCTAAAATAGTGCCAGTGTGGAGTTTAGGGTATTTTTTAATATATTTTTCAACATATTTTTCAAGACCCTGGAAAGCAAAGTTTTATTTTTAAATCATCTTGGAGAAGTGACTAGAGCAAGGGTTAGGTGGTGACATATGACTATATCCTAAACTGCGTTCATGTTTTATATAATGATGGTTTTGTCAAAGTTATAATTTGCTTCTGTAAAGAAGCTTGGATTAAAGGTCTCCTCCTTTTTTGGTGAACATTCTAACCATTAGGATACCTCTTTATGTAATTTTTATCTCTTCTTACTGCCCGCTTGTCCTGTCATTATTTTACGTGAAGATGAGGCAAGCAACTTGACCTCAGAATAATTTCTACAGTAATTATAAAGGTTTATTCCTTACAGAAAAATGCCTTTGAATCAAAAATTCAGTCCAAGACTTGTATACTTTAGCAATTTAGATGTATGTTCTAGTTATGGTTTTAAAGTTACACTTGCTCACAGTTAAATTAATAGTCAAGGCTTGAATGATGTCTCTGGATCTCTTTCCACCTTTGCTTCAGTTTTCAAGGGAGTAGTGGTTACTGAATACTCCTAATGGCAAACCTGGTAGCCATTCTTAGCATATGTTGCTGGCATCAAATCTCTGTTTTATAAAAAGAATGAGTAATGTGTAAATACCTGCGAGACTTAGACATATGATAGTGATTGAGTGGCTCATCACTGTCTAGCCTGGGCATGGAAATTATACCAAACAGCTTATAATGAAAGATTTAGATCCTAACTTGTGCACTAAATCCCTAAGATGGTTTTGGATTAGTAATGATTTGAAAGATGGTATCAGAATCAAAACCAGACATTATGTAATCCAAGTATTATCACACAAATTTCATATTATGAAATTAAGTGGTAAATTTGGATGAAGGTAATCATACTGGTGAAATGCTCTTATATCTCTGTAATCTACATGGCTTATCAGTATAGCCACTACTGGAGGAAGTGCAACAAACCATTTTAAGCGACAGATCACATCTAATTTAATATTTCAGTATAATTTCACTTGGAAAGATATTGTTTGCATTTGATGTCTTCCTCAGAAATCCAGAATAAAATAGGGGACTGTGGCTTCTAAAAAGGTGGAATGCTACCCGAGAGAGATCAGTTTCTGAGGTAGTTTGAGATATTTAATTGTAAAGGCTCACATCAAAAAGAGTTTTAACACTTGTGATTCTCAAAATACAATGACATATTAGTAGGCATCAATAGTTACCTGCTTGGATGTAATGAAAAACAGTTGTAAATAAATAGTTCCAAGATAGCTGAATAAACACATGAATATTAAGTCAGAGCAGAATGGTGCAATTTATATATAAGTAAGAATGTTATTGTAATACTGTTACCAGAATCTACTCTAAAGACAAGAGGCTGAATACTACAATAATAATTCAATGTCAGGGAAATGCGTGTGAAAATTAGAGATAAAGAGGACTGACTGCTTTTTTTTTCTAAACTCAGTAATATCCCTATCAGAGCTAATTTGGTCATGTTCCCTGGAGATATACTGGGAAAACATTTCTGATGGTGATGACTCTTTTTATCTAGAGGAGAGGCTCAATGACATTGACAAGTTGGAAATGGAAATAAGGAGTCATATAAATAGACATAAATTGGAGATTTTTGGCAGACAGGACAATTAACCACTGGAACAATTGCCATGGAACATACTACAGGTATTTTTTAGAGACTGTTTAATGAACTACAGCTTAAAACAATTATGAGCTTCAGACAGAAACTTCTAGATAAAGTACTGCAGCATGTAATAGGCAATTAAGCTAACTATATGATCTGAAGGTACACTTTAGTTTTAAAAGCTGTGAAAGCACCCCTTGAAGTTCCTTATTTGCATCCAGTGGTCAGGTTTTGTCATTTGTGTCAGCTAATGAAGGTGGAAAATTAAACCATTTTTCTGAAACCTTTTTTTTTCACAACTCATCAGAATTTTACGTTTTGGAGTAGTTATCTTCTTCACAGTCTCCCTGTTCCCTCTTTTATAGCAGAACTTGATCCAAGAATAGTTAATGTTGCTCCATCTCTCTGTGACATCATTATCAAGGGCCTAGAGTCATTCACACCTCTTGCCAATCTCAGGGCTTAGAAATGGTTGACTTTCCTGTGGCTTGCAACAGTTGAAACAGTGTACACTTCACTTTCCCCCTGTATTTTTTCATAAATTCGCTCATTTTTGTTAACAAAAACATGAAATTGATTTAAAGCTACTGAAGCTGATAGTTTCTTCCACTTGGATGATATAAAAATTAGGCTGGTCTCAAGAATAGAAATATTATTTCTCATGTTTTAGGATCAGTCTTTATTCAGAGTTTGCACTCTGTGTTTGTACTCTGAGTTTCACAATCAAATGTGTAAACTTCTGTCAGATAGCTAAATGTTTCCTCTCTGAATATCTGTTTTAAAGGATTGTAGATGTTTGGGGCACACTCATTTTTTTAAACTGTATTTATCTGTATGCATA
Organism: Manacus candei; assembly: GCF_025592945.1. Taxonomy (NCBI): domain Eukaryota; kingdom Metazoa; phylum Chordata; class Aves; order Passeriformes; family Pipridae; genus Manacus; species Manacus candei. The sequence goes on along the minus strand of NW_026138097.1, from coordinate 33,446,795 downwards.
GTATTATAAAATACAAACTATTTTCTAAGGTTCAAATAGGACTTCTCTCTATATAACAAATTCTTCTCTACCTCCTGGCTTCATGGTTTTATTTTGATTTCATGGCTTTACATTCATGGAGGCCAAGATTATATTTCTTTCTGAAATAAAAATCAATGACAGGTGTGTTTGGCAGCACGACAGCTTTCTTCAAGAGAAAAGCAAAAATTGTATTGTTTGTTGAGTGTAAATCCAAATATAGAGCTTCTCATGTATCACTTCTTCAACTGACAGCTTCAGACTACTTAATGATTGATTCACTCTCCATCTTCTTCAGTCAGCCACTGTAGTCTGTATGCAGTCCTGGAAGCCAAGTTAGTAAGGAGAAAAGATCATAACATGAGATTTCCAGAAATAATACAAATTATTGCTGCAACTTATTTTCTCTCTCTGTTCTCTCTCTATCTATGTGAAACAGATGGCTGAGAGCCATTTTCTAGTGCAGTAAGACAAATATGTAGCAGCAGCTTCAGTGCTGCAAACTCACTGAAATGCAAATGAAACTGTTCAGTTTGTTTTCTGGTAGTGCAACAAGGTTTTCTACCTTGAGGTGTCTGGTGTCTTCTAGTAACCCTGAGTAAATTTCAATGAATTTTTTTATGCCATTATCTTTTTACATTAGCTGAGGTTAATTCTCAAGGCAAGTCTCAGATATATGCACAGCTAAGTTTTACTGCAGACTAAATCCAAGGACGTAGACAGTGCAGGCCTTGGAAATTAATTTAAGGGATTTCTTATTAGAGCAGTGGTCAGAAACACTAATCATCTATTTTATTCACAAACTCGAAGTTCAAAGGAGGCTATTGGCCTCCAGGGAATATGCTGACGTGGCATTAGAGTCATAGTAGCTGAAGAGTTACATTTTCTCCTCAGTCTAATAATACTGCTAATGCAAATCCATTAAAGCATTCAAGAATAAAGTGAAAATGCCCTGTTTACCTACAAAAGTTGTGGTTTGGTATCTTTTACAAAATTGATGTTTAAAAATTGGGTCTGAAGTGAAATCGTGCAGCCATATAGAACTTACTGTACTCTGCTTTATTTTTGTAGACATATACTTCATAAATGTGAGGGAAAGAGAATATTTGAAACTATATTATTTGAACCATTTCCAAAGAGTTGCTGTCTAGAGAAATCACATTTCTCCCATCCTGGAGTAAGACTTGCATTGTTTGCAAATTCTGACTATGATCTGATATTATGCAAATTTGAAAAAATATGGAAGAAAAAACACAGGCATACTGGAAGAAAAAGGATTTTATTCTCTTGCACACTGCTCCATACTATGAAATATTAATTTTCTTGGTTTATTGGGGATTTTTTAACAAAAATTATGTTTTTTTTGTTTCCTCTATTCTTCTCATAACAATGGACAACTGTAAGTGAGTCTACTGATGATTCTGAGTGTCTCTTTTCCCATTTCACAGCTGCTCTTGGTTCTCTCTGCAGTCATCTTCAAGGCATGTCACACATTTTCTGAGTCTTCTTCTGTGAGAATGCCGTAAAAGTGAAAAAAAGTATAAGCTAAGGTTTATTATGTATTACTGAGCTTTGTATGATTTTTTAAACAAAACTAACCTTGAAAAATAAAATTAAATTTCTATATTATAAGAATTGCAACATATTAATTTTCAAGATCTGATTGTAAATAACCTGCTAAACACTTCCTAAGATATCTATGAGTCTTTCTAGGAACTTAGTAGTTATGATAGCTTACTCTCTGTGGTTAGCAAAAATAGTTTTAGAGTTAAAAAAATAAATTTGTTCCAGTTATTTGCACACTTAAGGGCAAAAGCCAGCTTGAAATTGTATATTTGGTGTTTTATCTACCTATGTGAATTGCACAGCCTGCAACTCAAAGGTTCATGAACCACATAGGGCAGTCAAAAACTAATGGTCCATAAAAATTTTAATATATTGTACATACAACCAAACAGTTCTTCCTGATTTATTTATTTTTTGTTCTCCCAAATGAGGTATTTCTGCATTAAGCAGAATCTAAATCAGGTGTGTATACACACACTTGAAAAGAGACATTTTCAAGTAAAATAATTAAATAGAGGTAACACAACTAAATATTAAAAACAGATGTGAATTCAGAAGCAACCAAAAAATGAATGTATTGATATATGACACAGAAATAACTTTCTATTTGTGTTCTTCCTTTCTGTCTTAAGAATCAAATATCCAACAACAAGCAATGTTGAGTAATATGTCACAAAACAAGGATATCTCACTGAATGCAGAGAAGGGATGGGATAAAACAGCACTACAAATAGCTGATGACAGCTGTAAGTGGTTTACCTGTAGGTTTATCAAGTCCCTGAATGGACATTTCTCAGTGTCTGCTTCAAAACCTGCTTGGCCTTCAGGGATGAGAGGATAGCATCAATGGGAATATTAGGACTTTGAAAAAAAGCAGTCCCAGCATACTGAAGTAGACTTAATAAATCTCATTTCAACAAAAGAAAGCCTTACTTCTGAATTCCAATGAAATCCCTCTAAAAAATTCAGAGAAAACCTGTCTTCATACAAAACTGTCTTGGCCCTGGGAGGTTTTGCCTATTAAGCAAATGTAATCTAAAATACTTTAAAAATTCTATTATATGTATATCAGTATGTGTGAGCTTACTGAGAGAAACAATATAAATTGGAGTTAATGCTCAGAATAAACATGTGGTCTGAAAACAGAAAAGATTTAAAACATCTTGAAGAAAAGAATCCAGTTATAATTGAAATGACAAAACTGGAGAACAATTATCGCAAGTTTGTAAGCCAAGATGGTCAGATCCTTAAACCATCAAGATTTAAGAGAATTTTTATGGAACTATCAAAGTAGATAGCTAATAGCAACATAATAACACAAAAATCACTATATAAAGGAAGAAGAAAGAAATACAGTGAAGCACTTCACAATAGATCTCTAACACAAAGCAGTTCTACACATTCTGTAGGGAGGTATTACACATTTTAACAACAAACAATTTCTTCTAAGACTGTTGAGCCAACACAGAGGCGGGAGAGGTGAAAATTTTATTTTACCAACCCAGAAAATGACAACTCTTATCCTGAGATAAAATTACTATGAAACACTGCTCAAATAGGGAAGGAAAGGGGGAATATTTAAAATAGCATAGAAGATCCTGAGATGTGTACAAAGGCTGAGAGATTTGTAGTGCTTTATAGTTTCAGATATAAATTTAAATTTTCAAAACCTTCAAATTTGCACCTGCAAGATAGACAAACCTGGGCTAATCTTTACATTCAGATTTGTGTGTTACTGCTTACTTAGCCTACAACATAAGTCTCTTCTGCTCGGGCAAAAGAGCAAAACTCTCAAATTGACAACAGTCCTAATATCCGTTGGAGGAAGCAGAGAATTAAAACACACTACTAAGTAACTTATGTTACACAGAAGCACAGATATTTGTAGGTATTGAATGGGTAATCAGGCAAATAAGTGCCCATTTTGGTGTCCCATTATTTTTCAATTATTATTATTGCAGTACTTTCTATGCAAACACGAGAGTTTCAACTGCAGTTTAGGCAGAAATATTTTAAAAGGTTTTTTTTAATGGCTTTTTTTTCTTTATTTTATATTCCTAAGGGAACATGTCATAATGTAGCCAAGTATGCACCGCCGCTTGAAAAAGCAGAAGAGGAAAATCTAACAGATGATACCAGCCTCCTGCCTATGTCTATGCTGAAAAACAGAGCTCAGAAAACAAAAATATCAACTTCAGAATTTGCTCTAGTAGGTACTATACTTTCTTAGTTGGGACATTAATCCTCAATGCAGCACAAAGGCCTACAGCAAGCTTTCTGACCTACCGGCAAAAGTAGCTGAAGAGGTGCAGCACGCATGTCGATAAAAAAGGAGGAGAAACATTACCCTGCTGACCAGTGCAAAGGGGCACATCAGTGGATTATTCAACCCTCAACCTGTCAGCCCATTAGGGTCACTGGGTTTTAAAGTGCTGTTCACTGCACTGAAAAGCGCAAGGCTTCCGTGCTCTTGCTCATCACTTTAAATGCAAAGGTGCAAGGACATCCTTCTAATGCTCTTCAGTTTTCATATCCATGCTTAGTCACAGTCCTGCATCCAGATGAACTCTTCAAATCCACCAGTAACAAAACAGTATTACTGAAAATTGTGAATTCATTTTTTATTTTAAAAACTGCTTTTTCATTTTCTGCTCAAAATTTCAAATCATATTTTCATTTAATATTTTAAGGATAATTTATACCTGAAATTTGGTATAATAACGCATGTTTTTTCCCCATATACTGAGTGCATTGCTGAAAAACTAGGTATAAGGGCTGGAAAACTTGTACATTAATTATTGTTAATTATAGATAAACCCCCACAAGAACAAAGAAATACATAAAAGTTACTGCAGGTACATAGCTGAAAGCATTGCATAGTTTCTGACTTAGAATCCCTGTGTCAAAGAGGCTAGCCTGCAATTGCAGGAATTGAGACTTGGTAATTGTTACGTCCATTTCAGTCTTTTATCCTATCTAGTGTGCTTTGATCAGTGGCACCAAATACCTTTTTTTTTTCTTCACAGTGGGCAAAAACTCCTTCAGATCCTTGCCCAGTAGACAACAGTCAGAAACAAGAAGGGTAAAATATTAGTAATACTGCAAAGAGGAAGGTAAGCTTTCTTTCACTGCCCACCTCACTGTTAATTGTTGAATTTAGTATTCCAAAAGACAGGATTTAACAATTATATCTTAGGAGACAGTTTAAAATATTACATGGATGGTTTAACATGGAATTAGTAAATATAGGAGGAAACAGAAATGTTCTGAATTAACTTGGTTTATTTGGAGAAAAAGAAATAACTACTGCATCCTTTTTCCAAGGTCTTTAGCAATTATCTTGAAATATTTTTTCCTCAGTAGTCAATTTCTGAGACAAATCAGTTTCTGATTTTCAGTCTTTTTAATTAAAAACCTTCAGGAAAAGGACCCGATTGCTAAATCAAGGATTGGAATTATTTTGGGGTTTCTTTTGTAATTTTTTAGAAATAAAGCTAAAGATGTCTTGAAGATTATACTACAGAATAGGAAAAAAATTGGTTCATTTTCCTAGCACATTTCACAGTATTATGAGCCTCCCAGCTAATTGTTTCAAAAAGGAAAAAGAACCTACTTAATTCATGAGAGTAACTAAGACATGTCACTAATAAAAATCAACAGAATGGACTGATTTTAAATTTCTTGAAATACAGAGTGTATACAATAATACGAAATTATCGATAAGCCAACATATTTGACTTACATGAAGGATGTTGTGTGTATGTATTATATAACAGGTTTTCATTATTATTCTCTCCCAGGGAATGGAAATCTCTTTTATCCCTTGAATATATTGCCAGTATTATAATTTCTATGGCTTCAGACCTTTTCTGTTCTTGGCATAAAATCCTACCATCATAGAAATCTTCAAGAAAATTGTCATTGCCTTAAACTGTTTGCATACGCATGCGTTACACAATGAAGAAAATGTAATCTGGAAATATGATGAGGATCTCAGGAAGAAAAATTCCTGATGATTAGTCATAGTTCTTTTAGGTTTTTTGTTTGCTTGTATATAATTATTTTTTATTTTTGGAATCCATTTTGATGAGCACCTTATCTGTCAGACTGGTCCATCAAAAAATGCTCAAACAAACTGTAAGTTTGTATGCTTTGTATAGATGTAGGAATCATATAAATAACATGCACTATTTAGGCAATTGTGGAAAAGTGTATGTTGGAAAATTTAGAACAAAGTACTCTGACTGTTCAACTTTTCCTTAAGGTGACAGTGTGTATGTATCTAATAAATCTTTTCACGTGAACAAAAAGTAATTTTAACATTTCCTGCTTAAATGTGATATTTCTATTTATTAGTGTAGACAAACACTATACACTGCAAGTAGTGTAGAAACCTACAATGTTGGCTTTTTACTTTCATTTTTTTGGACTTGAAACAAACTGTAAAAAGAGCATTCGTTGTCTACATGAGCATATTCTTTTTTTGTTGTTAAATCATCTGAAATACTATTCAACTGCATAAGAATTTAAATTTTAACACTGAGGAAGCTGATTAAAACCTATTCAATCTGGCTGCAGTGTGATCAAATTTGGCCTGAAAGGTCAGGCTAAAATAGCTGCCTATTCCTCCATATGATGTTCATAATCTCTTAGATTAAATCCATCTGACAGAGATTTTGCTTAGACAGAATTACATGCATATGGAATGAAGAAGGTGGTAGATATTGCTCTTGCAAGGAAATGTAAAGAAATGGGCTTGGAGTATAATGTTCTTCAAGATATGTAGAGCAAATATAAGGGAGAAAAAAAGCTAAAATACTGGGAGGAGAAAGTGGGAAGAAAGGAATAAAACAAAAAAGAGCGATAAAACTGACAATTAAAGACAGCTTATCAGACCAGTTATTTGCAATATGTCAGAATTTAATTTTTTCATTTTTTCATTTCTTTTTGTTCAAAGTAATCTTTTTTCTTTATATCTGTCTTCATAAACATTCCACCATTTCTGTTTCTGTGTTTGTTTTATTTCTGCATTTTTTATGTCTTTAGGTTAAAATTTTTATCATTTCGAGAGGAAAGAGAATCAAGTCATGTACCTTATTCTTCCTGCTTATATGAGAAACTCCTGGAAATTTAAGTTCTTGAGGGTCTTGATTTGAACCTTTCTCTAATCACTAATACTGGAAACATATTTTGATTTAGTAATAAGTATTAATCTAGTAGTTTACTCCATAGGAATAGCAGTTTGCCTATTAAGGACAGGAAAGACATCTTTTTTTCCTTTTGTTCAGTGTAAAATATCAGTATTTTTCCCTGCATTTGTCATTTATGTAATGGTTCATTGCTATATCTACATCAGGTTTTAACTTTTCCTGGAGAAATCTTCTTCCTTTCCCTCCTTTCCCCTCTCCTTCCTTCCCCTCCCCTAATTTGAAAGCAAGAAAAAAATACTGACAGACGTTGAGATAATATTTAAATAATGGATATTTCCTATATTCTCATATCCATTTTCATCTGCAGCAACATTTTTAACTTTATCCACAAGTAGTATTGCAATTTTCTTGTCTTTCTTGATCAGAAACTACTGGTAGTATGATGGTGAGATGTTTCTGTGTTTGTGTTTGCATGTCTGTTTTGTAATTAAGCATTTGTAAATTCACACTGAACACTTTTAGAATTAGTATCAGGAATTATGTCCCTAAGCTATAAGGCCCCAGCCCCTACCTTGGAGGGACTGTTAAATGTCAGAAAAGTCTGTTAGCAACAGCTGAATAGAGCCACAGGACTCCTTTGCTTTGCCAGTAGCTTAATCCTCTGTGAAAAGTCTTTATCTGGATTTGTGTGAGAGACCAGCATTTAGCATTCAGTAAGTAGACAAGGCTGTTATCCTACAGTGATGACCTCCCTGACCTACTAGAGCAAACCAAAAATTACACTGATCCATTAGAGAGATTAAGACAAAGACAATAATAGCTGCTGTGATTTATCTTTCTGTTTTTATGAAAAGTTCACAAGTTTGTCAAAAATGACAGACAGAAATAGATAATCTCTGCTTTTTATCACTCAGATCAGACAGACTTAATGTTACCAATGAAAAGACAAATGCTGTGCTTCTATTTGTGGAGGCCGAACAAAGAATAGATCATTTTTTCCCCGAGGAAACATCAAGTTAAAATTCTTTACTTTGAGGACCAGAGTAATAATTCAAGTGATGTTTGGCAAGGTGAAACAAGTAGACAGTTATTATTACTAATGTACATTTGTTTCAATATTTGACACAGACAAGGTCAGAGAGCACTGACCATTTCCTCTAAAGAACTATTTTGTAGTGACTCAGGGTATGTGACTTTCAGTGAAATCTCAAGTGACACGAGGGATTTTTTTAGTTATATTAACAACAAATGTAGATAGGATTATTATTATTATTGTTATTATTATTATTATTATTATTATTATTATTATTATTATTATTATTATTATTATTATTATTATTATTTGCTGGGAATTTTTGCATCCTTTTCTTCTGGCAAGTCAATGGAGTCTGATTATATAATTAACTGCTGCAATCATTACACGTTTGGGGACTGCCATGGTTGGGTAGTTAGAAATAGCAAAGCTGTACAAACAACTTATCTATAAAAGTGAAATGATAAAGTTGTGTTTTATCCCCATTTAGCAAATAGGTTAAAAAAAAGTGAAGAAATGAGTTTAGATTTTTTTGTTGTTGTGGTGGGTTTTTTTGTTTTTGTGGGTTTTGGTTGGTTTTTTTAAATTTGTTGCACAGATATGAAATTGCAAGCAATTGAAGCTCATTGGGGCATGTCACACGGCATGATAGAAGTATGGAGGAAGAAGAAGTTAATGTTTACCTTTAGTTGTCATATAGTCTTAATCTGATTCTTGTCAGGACCAGATGGGAACAAGGAAATATTGTTTTGTGGTCATTTTTTGATTATTAGATAGACACAATCTTCCAGGTTCTGTCAAAGTACAGTATATAAATCCATTGGTGTTTCTTTATAATGTATTAACCTATAGTCATTCAACAAAATAATACAGTGTTCACCAAGATAATTTATAATGATAATATTTATATCAGTGAATAATTGAGGTTGGAAGGGACCTCTAGAAATCGTCTAATCTAACTCTTCTGCTCAAGGTCAGCTAGAGCAGATTGCTGTGTTCAGTAGTGCTTTGACTGCTATCAAACAGAAGGCTCCACAGTCTCTCTAGGCAACTTGTTCCAGTGTTCCACCACCCCCAAAGTAAAAAAAATATTTTTTGTAGTGTTTAGATTGAATTTGAAACATGTCAATCTCTGCTCATTGCCTCATGTTCTGTCAGTGGTTACTATTGAGTAGAGTCTGGCTCCCTCATATTTATTTCCTCTAATCAGATATTTATACACATTGATAAGATCCACTCTGGGATTTCTCCAGTTGAAAACATCCTACCTTTTAACCTCTCCTCATATGAAAGGGTCCAGACGTCTATGATGTTTATTGTCCTTTGCTGGACTTGTGTAAGTAAATCTATATACTTCTTGTGCTGGGGAGCCTGGGACAGGACCCAGCGCTCTTGATGTGTCTCACCAGTGCTCAGGAGGGCAGGAAGGACAATAATTCTCAGTCTCTGGCAATGCTCTTCCTAATGGAGCTCAGGATGCTGTTGGACTTCTTTGTGGCAAGGATACGTTGCTCACTCATGCTCAGCTTGTTCACCATGACTCTGCTTTCCAGTTGCTTGGCCCCCAGCATGCATGGTTTGACCATTTTTTGTATGAGATATGAATAATTCAGAGAATCATATAATCATAGAATGTCTTGTGTTAGAAGGGACCTTAAAGATCATCTAGTTCCCACTGCTCTGCCATGGGCAAGGCCACCTTCCACTAGATCAGGTGACTGAAAACCCCATCCAATCTGGCCGTGAAGTTTTCCAGGAATGGGGCATCCACAGCTTCTTTGGGCAACCTATTCAAATGCTTCACAACCCTCACAGTAAAGCATTTCTTCCTTATATATAATCCAAACCTATCGCCTTTCAGTTCAAAACCATTTCACTTCTCCTATCACTACCTTCCCCTGTGAAAGTCCCTCTCCATTTTTTTTGTAGGCCACCTTTAGGTACTGGAAGATGTTCAAAGTTGTCCCAGGAGCTTTTTCTTCTCACTGCCAAACAGGCCCAACTCTCTCAACCTGTCTTATGGGAGAGGTAATTGCATGAAGCGTTCTGAGAGGAGTAAGTTGGGAGAAAAAAAAAACAACTTCTGAGTAATATTCTGTCATCTTTACCCAATTATTCTCTACAGAGTTCATAAAAGTACTCTCTTGTGCATCATTGAACTTGTTTGTTTGAGGAAGTAGCAATAAGAAGCAGTTAGAATTACCAATTCTGAATATTGGTTTTAAGAGAAAATACAGAGATTAAAACAACCTAATGAATTCTCTGAAGATTCTACTGTGCACTTTTTCTTTATTTAATCTTACACAGCCAAGAAAATTGACAGAAATAGCAATCCAAAACTACTTTTGTATAAACTAAACCTCCTGAATAATATTCCTATTATAAATTTTCACTTACAGCACCATAAATAACATGAACATACACTGCACATTGCACAGAAATGTAATATAACTTCTTATGCCCTTTACTACATCATTCAGGAAAAAATCCTCACTTTAAACAGCAAAACCTTTTTGTTTTCTCAAAAATGTTGTCTCAAAAACTCAAAAATCAGACCAATTTCTTGCTTCTGTGAGTAAAATAATTCCCAATTTTTTATCCTGTAGAAATATTTTGGTTTTACTTTATCATGATAGTGCTTTAAAAAATGAAAGAGAGAGTGGAAGAGAAATGGACTTGATACGGGATCTGTTTGTCATAAATAATAAACACCTGTTTGCATATAAATCAAAAGACTGCATGTAAATCCATTAGTCATGAAGTACTTTTTTTTTTCCCCCTTTTTCTGAGTCCTCGGTCTTAGAGAAAAAGTGGCAAGTCTGCATTTGTTTGACCTGTTATTCATAGTACAGGAAAGCAAACGCAGCCATCTCCTGGAAGACACTTCTATTCAATCTGAGAAATATGTAGCAAGTGGGTCCTGTTTGTACAAAATTAGGAAGAAGAAAGTTCTATTTAAAGCACTAACTGTTCTCATGAACCCAGTTCATAAGAATTCACTCAATTCACACTACAGGCACCAGAATTTTTGTACCTTACTAATAATTCTGCAGAATTTCATAAGGAATTTTTTTGTTCAGGCCCTGCTAACTTTCACATTCACAGGCTCATTCAATCAGAAAGATTTCTTCCTGTTCTATGACATAATGTCTTCTTGATCATAAATGAGCAATCATTGAAAGCATCATACAAAATCTTTTTAAGATGGGTGTACTTCAGTGTGACCACTGAACGATGGAGGAGCACCACCTTTGTATTTTGAAACCTTTATGACTGCTACTGGAGAAGTCAGAGCTAAAAGGCATAATTGAGTTAAGCTAAAACATTCATATCTACTAAAGGAAAAGGATAGGGAGAAAAATAGCTAGCTGGAGCCTACCACAGAAACAACTTTGCATCCTTTGCAATTGAAATATCTCTGACACTTACTAAACCTGGTTCCCAGTGTTAACATAAGTAGCACAAACATGCTACTTTGTCACTTACAACATTATGCTTCTTATTTTTCTGCCTGTGGGATGTGGGATTCTCCAGTAATGTGGGCTTTTTCCATCCTTTAGTGTAAGCACACATCATTTGGCAATGTGCAGAGTTGTTGTAGCACAGCTGTACGTGCCATCCCCTCCCTTAGTGGGATTAATGGCCAACCCTGCACATTGGAATGTGCAGGCATCCTGACTGTAAACGGACTACATTTGTAAACAATGTGTATACAAGGTAAAGTACAGGATTCTCAAATTAGTTCTGAGAACCTGATTCACAAAAAAGAAGACTCCTTTGCTGAGAGTAAAACTTTCATATAGAAGAAGAAAACGTGCTACAACTCACATTTCCAAAATAGGCACCTGAACTTCATGCACTAAACTTTGAATTTAATAAAGATATGCCTAAAAATATTTAGCAGGATAACACAAGAAAAGAAGTAGCAATCTATGCTGAAGTTACGGTTTATAATATCAACAATTTTGAGAATATTGCATATTTCTGAAAGTGCATTTACAATACACATAGGTCATTAGGAAAGTACTAGTTCTAAGAAAGCATTAATCTCTGACTCAAACTGGACCACACTGAGTGTCAGTTATGTATATGCTGAGAAAAGTAAATATGTTTAATATCTCTTTTAAAACTGTATTTCATAATGTACAATCTATGGAAAAAATGTGAAACGCTTTCAGTAACAATTATAAGCATGAATAACACATATCTACTGTACTGATTTTTTTTAATTGGAGGATCATCCGCCTTATTTTGAAAGTTGAGAAGTTCAATATTGGGGTTTTTTATACCACATAATCCTGTCTGAAGAATTTGAATATGACAATTCAAGGTAGACAGCCTCTTCAATGGTAAACATCATGTTCGTTTTCTATTCCTCAATGAGTAATTTCAGAATCACTATGTTATTCAAAGCTGAAATATAAAATTATGTGGAATATTACAGCATCACCAATTATGATTCAGCAGCCTGACATAACTATGTTCTCTCAGAATTCATGCAATGAAACATGTGATTATTGCTGATGCTAGTGGAAAAATCAATGGATGATTAATACTATGGAAATACCAACAACAGTGTCAGGATTGGACTGAGAGGATTGAAAATGAATTGCTAACAAAGGGGAATACTTTGGGAATATATATTAGTGAAAAAAAAATTGAAAAAAATTGCCAGTTATTATTATTGAACTTTATTGACTATCAGGAAGGAAGGCTTATCCCCTGACTAAGGAAAAAAAGACAATTTGCAATGTATCATAGAAAAATACGTAAGAAAAAAAGCACTTAGAGAGATAGGAAATAAACTTACACAGTATTCATTTGGAATAAGTGCAGCCATAGCTCAAAAGAAAAAAGATGATTTCTAGGTAAGAAAATAACATCTAAAATGTCTCATCTCATACAGTGAAGTTACAACTTTTATGTGTTTTTATATAAAGTCTCACTTGAAAAAGACATGCATTTTATAAAAATACCCACATATTAATAAAAGGATTTAAGTGTTATTTTTCTATCCACAGTACATCTATAAATTCATTTTGAAAAATGTGTTAGCTTTTTTTATCTTCACTTATACTTGAACTTCCATGGGTTAACATACTCTTCTCAAAATCACTTTGACTTAGTGAAAGTTGAAAAAAATGATGTGGAGATAGCAAAGAATAAGTCACTGCTTTGAATTCTTATTCATACCTGAGAAAAACATTTCTTAAACCTTCAAATAATTAGATACCAGATCTCCAGGGTCATCTAGGAACCCATCATCAGGTGTTGGAAATTCTTACAGCTTGACTTAAGCAAACCTATACATTTTTCCATAAGTAATTGCTGATACCTTTCTACAGAAGATCTCAAATATTTTACAACAACCTATGTTAATTACTGTTGGGAAGAATAAAAAGACAGTCCAGAGGGAAGCCCAAAACCCCTATACTGGATTCTTATGCTCCTTTACAGCTTTCTTCCTGATTATCTGAGAAATTTTAAGGTTTATTTTGTAATCAGCACAGTCTGACAATTTCTTTAGAGGAAGACCTACAGTGCAGAGTCTCTTACCCCTGGGCAAAGTTAAGAGTGAAGTGAAAACTGGCTGGAAATGGATAGAGTTAGAGGATAGTTGGAAATAGGAGTCAAACTCCCTCATGAAATACAGATAGTTAAAATGGAAGAAAACCCTGGAAGAAACCAAGGCCTGCAGAAGACAGGACTCGGAGTGTAATCCTTGTAATAATTCTGTAGAGCTTTTTTTAGAACACAGATGTCAATACAAAGGGTTTGAGTCTCCAAAACAGTTGCACATGCCAAAATGAATAGACCCATTCCAGACATAATGGAAATGGCAGCCTGTGCATCAATCAGACAAGCATGTACTCTATTATGACCTCGTGATGAAAAAGGTTGGGAACTTTTAAGATAAAGCGATGGCTCGAACAAACTTTGAGCAAAGAAGGTTTCTTGTTCCTCATAGTTCAGGAAAGGTATGCTTTATGTACATTCATTAAAATAAAGCCTCATATTAAAGAATCTAATAGAACACATAATGGTAAAAAGTAGAAACAGACGGTGCCTTTGATCAGTTATGCTACTTTTATTTTTTCTTCATTGCAAAGATCATACGGTAATGATTTCTTCACATAGCATATCTATAACACAGAGCTGAAGAAGGGAGTTGTAAACTGAAATGCTAACAGCTAACAGCATTAGAATGGAATTAAACTCCTCTGGGCTTTCACTGCAACACCTTCAGGTCGAAAAGAGGTCTTTAATCTAGTATTCTCCACTTCAAATAGAAGTGAATTTACTAACGGAACTGCCTTTCCCTCATTAATAATCCTAGGAAAGACTTCTATTTAACAAACAAACCGTAGAAAAGTACAGTTACTGCTTCACACTACAGTCACAGCTATCTCTACCTGGAACCATCTGAAGTTGCTAAGACACTCTACTCTTTCTGGTGTCATGTTCTGTGTAAACAGAGGGCATCTATCTATTTCTTCCCAAAGAGGAATCTCTTTTTGCATTTTGAGATGGTTCATTTCAAAAGGGGTAGAAACTCTTCCATTCATCTCTGTGACAATAGATGTTGAATTCAGCAAATGCCTTAAAAAACACGAGCAGCTGGGGTCAAAGTGCCTTTTCGTGACATGTACTATCATGGTGCACTTTTGGGGCCTAAAAGTGTTGTCACCAGAGTAACTGTTATAATGTATTTCTCAAGTAACACTTCTGACAAGCACTGTTGGTAGATGATATTAACCCTCATAGAAAGCAGGGCAATACAGATGCTAATATTATTGCTTCATAAAACCTATCTGGTAAATCAATTATATTTAGTTATAAAATTCTAAAATCATAACAATCTTTTTTTAATGTGATTTTCCTAATATAATACAATATTAATTCAAGCAGGAGATGTTTTAGTCATGCTTGTTCAGAGAAAATATGTTCTTTTCCCTTCACAAGTTGTCTCCAAAAACCAATTCATTATTCTTCTATTTGGATCTTGTTTAGTTGACTATATACCTGATAAAATATACTTCATGTTCCAGTATGGGCATTTGTACGGATACAATGCATTAACTGACAAAAGTGAACCAAGTATAAACATGCACTGTGTTCACAACAAGCAATACTAAATATAACACTAATTCAAGAAAGGGACATACTATGTAACTCAATTTTCTCTTATGTACATGAGCAAATTTTTCTTCATATCGTTGCACGTATCTCAGTTTATAAAGATCATAATTTCAGTTAGGAACAATAGAGTTAAGTAGTCACACTAGTCTTTTAAACTATACTTAAAATTAAAACCAAACAAGTCAAACAAACAAATTAAATAATTCTTATGTTTTCCTACTTCTTTTCCATTGCTCTTTCCTTGCATTGTTCTGAAATCACCATAAGAAAGTATTGAACATAATTTTCTCTTATTTTTCGTTAATAAAAACTCTTGTGGCAAGTTCGGATGCCACAGCATCTCTTATTGAGTTTTTTTGACTGCTCAAACCAATTACTCAAAGATTCTCCTTCTGAGACCTGTTCCCTAAAATTGTCTCTCACTGACAACCCTGTCTATTTTTTCAAACACCAGTTGTATTGTGCCTCCAAAAAACATTATTCAAACTTCTTGAACTATTCTATCCACTATACATGTTTTCCAGGCTTCCATTTGTTTTTCCTACCTTTTCATAGTCTCTGCCTCTAATGTTCCTCATACCAGCAGTAAAGAGTGAAGGTGAAGGATGATGTCTGAATTAATGGCACTATTGAAGACTATTCCTTAAGAGTGCTCTGAAAGAGGCTTGCTCAAAGTATGAAATACAAAACCTAGAAGATTAATTTAAGTGACAGGCTCTGACTTTTATGGAGACTGATGGTCCCCCTAACCTTTCATATAATGAAATAGTCTGTTTTTAAAAACAAAAGACACATAATCTTCAGATATTTTTCTAAATGAGCCATGCAATCCAGAGAATTGCTGTGATTTCCTTCTTTGAGTGTTGGGAATAAGTTGAAAGAGGTGTCAGATTAGTTTAGATCTATTACATTATATGATTTATTTGAGACAAGTTCTGTTTACATTTTTTTTTTTCTCCTAAGAACTCAATGTTTTCTCCATAAGCTTAAAAGATCAGTACTGAGGTAAGTATTGTTTAATGTCTTCATCAATGTCATAGACAAAAGGATTGCGTGCACCCTCAGTAAATTTGCAGGTGACACCACTGTAAGTGGTGTGGTTGACATTTCTAAAAGTTGGGATGCCATCCAGAGGGATCTGGATAAACTCAAGTTGGCCCATTGGGTGAGACACTGGATTAGTAAAAGTATTGTTGAGTTGAACCAACTTGTGCATGTATGGTATGTGTATGTGCGCATTTGGACAGAGCAAGGCAGGATTCAAAACTCACAGAGATGAGACGGCATCATATCCCTCATGGCAGGCCCCTGGAGACCACATGGGGAAGCTGTCAGTCACAAACATCCTGGGAAAACTATAACACAGCACACCACCCTGAGCCCCTAAGCCAGGTTCAGATTGACAGGGACAGTGATGACACTGCCCCTCACCCTGTCCTGAACCCCCAGAGTGGCTGGTGGGCTGGAGGGGGGCTTGGCCATAAGGACCAGAGTAGATAAAACCAAAGGCATGTGCTCTCCACGTGGTTGCAGCCCTGCCATCTGGACATATGAGAACTGGTCTTCCACAAGGATCTGATGGTAGCTATATAATAATCTGTCTCTTTCTTCTTTTCATTCTCTTTTGACTCCCTCCTCTTCTCTTTCTTTACTCTTTTCTTGATGTTTTGGGTAGTTTATGGCTGGTGGGATTAGATCTTGCTAACTTGTGACGGTTGTTGTATGCTGGGTCAGAGCTTTGGTGGAAAGCTTTGTTTTGATTGTATGACACCCTTTTGAAATTTTGCCAAGTTCTCTTAGTTTCTCCCCTAAATTATCAGTAAAAATACCTCTTGAGGAAAAGTGTGTGACCTGGGTCAGGGTAACTCATGGTATCAATACAGACTGGGAAGTGAATAGATCAAAGCAGAAAATATTTTTGTATCATAAACGCTACACTACAAAGTCTCACCTGGGTTTTTGTTTGTTCTAGTAGTCACTGTTTGTGCAAAATAAATCCAAGTAGAACATATGACACCTTTGTCTCCTGACTTCCACAATAAGCTAAATAGACCTCAAGGTGATTTTTTCTTTTATTAAAGTAATGTCTTCAGGTGAGTATTGTAAGCTTCCCGACATTGATTCACTGATCATCAAGAAACCTTGATGGAGTAATTTAAGGAATTTTAAACTTCATTGCTTGTACCATACCTGTGGTGCAGATAAATAAAGGAATTTATAGTAATAAAGATTTTTCTGATATTCTCATTATGAAATTTTGTAAGCACAAAACCTTTTTTTTTTAAAAAGAAAAAAAATATTTGAGGACATAGATAGATGTATTACACTTTAAGTGCCCTGTAAGATGTAGTTTCTTATCACAGAAAGATTTATATTCCATGATCTCAAAGATGCATTGCTTTTTACAGATGCTATTGCAGCTGGGGAGAAGGGAATGGTAAACGGTTTGCCACTTCCGTAAAAGAGAGATAACTGGTTTGCTAAGTATTTTTATGTGCAAAGTAATGAATCATATTAATCACATCCAGGCTCAAGCAGAGATTTAAGAGGCTTTCACCTAATATATATCAACTGTCATATAGTGGTAGGACATGCACTAACGTGACCTTATGTTTATTTGTGTGTGTGTGCATGTGTTCTCACACACATATTCACACAAGGATTTGGGATCAAGAGGGTAAGGGACAGAGGAAAGTAACTAAGCCCTCTCTTCTAAGCTTTTTGATTCTTTTCTCTAGGGAAACATTCAGCTGCTCATTGCTCTCTGAAAACACTGAATCATCTTAAATGAAATAGAAGCTTGCAATATATTATCTAAATGCTCAGCATCAAGCTTGCTTCAGCCTGGGGAATGATATAGGGTTATTATGTAATCCTTCTTTTCAGCACTGTGTAAGCTTTCTGTGGTTATTTTTCTCCTGTAAACAGAATTTCCAAATTAAAATGAGTTGTATTTCTGCAGTAGTAATAAGATAATGACCTCATGATTTTGAAGGGTTTAACACCAACTGGTCTGTACAAAAGCTTCCTTTGCAGACAGAAAGGGCTTTCTGCAATTACCTGTGGAGCCCGCAGGAAATTTGAAAAAAGGAGAGTGACATACTGTCATTGAACTCTTAATTCTGATGCTGGCAATTTTCTTGGCTTTCTTTTGAGAAGTCAGTTCTATACATGGCTATACTGCAGAAATCCATCTTAAAAGGTGTAAGTAGCTAAGATCAAGACTAGGAGGCAAGAGGAGGGAATGGTGGAGATTCACCCAACTCAATGGAAGTGGAAAAGTGATTTTTGGTTAAAATCACTACCCAGATGCCTGCAAGAGGGTTGGGTTGGATAAGTGAACAGAGGTTCTAAACTATTTGACAGTTAAAGTATAGATGTCCTTGCAAGACAGCAATTCCCTTCCTTCTAGAACCTCAAAAAGTTTTGCTAGTCCTCCAAGAAACCTGTCTGAAGAATAATTTCAGACACTTCTTTCTCATTTAGCTGCAAACTGGTTTTGGTTGGTTTTTGTTTATTTGTTTGGTTTGATTTGGGTTTTTTGTTGTTTTTTTTTTCAACATTGAATTAATTAGCTTTCCTTATTTCAGTGTTTAAGATGTTGGATTTGATCATAATAGCTTTTGTGAACTATTCGGATTATTGTTCTCTACCATATCATTTCACAACTGAGAATTACTTTTAGGAGATGAAATGAAGATGGAAGGGGAAAGGAAGGCAGAGAAAAAGTTCACGGATGTTGAATGTAAAGAAGAGTTGTCCTACCGTTACTGTAACTTACAAGAAGCTTTGAGTTGAAAGACGTGTGAGATCTTTGGAGAAACGCATAAACATTACAGTCATGAAGCTTCAAACATTCCACTATGTTTCCAGGAAAAAATAGGTATCTGCTGTAGTTTTAGTAGAAAAAATGCAACTATTTCCACCCATGGTAAAATTTTTAGAGTTATCTTACATTAAGAAACACTGCCTTTACTTCTGGAAGGTGAGATTTGTAACACCTAGTTGAAATCTTCAAGAGAAACGTGACTAGAACAATGCTTTTCCAGGCAATACTTCACCTAACATATTGAGAAACATTTTATACTAAAATATAAAGGAAGACTTTGAAAGTTGCTCTTTTAACTTTTGTTAGAAACTCAGTATAAAACCTGCTGCTACTAGGTTTTCCTATTTTTTGTCTTCCTCTCAGACCCACATCAGAGTTCTGTAACTTTATATTGGCTATATGAGTTCGGGAGTGCAGGGATACAATGCTTTGAATTGAGTTTTAAAGGGTGATTTTTTTTCCCTTCCTCCATATCCAGTTATTAGCTGTTGGATAAAAAAACCACAAATGGATAGATAGCAGCTGTGACTCAGAGCTTTGGCTAAGTACAGCTGAGAACTAATGTTCTTAAAACGACTCCTAAACAGAAACAGACAAAATAAGATTATGTAAAATATACTTTGTTTTAACATAGCTCTTCTTTATATTTCAGGAGATTGGAGTGGGGGAGTTTTATTACTTTCTTTCTTTCCAGAAACGTAATTTATATATCTATAGAGACAATACAAGTAAGACCTCTGGAAGATGAGATAGGAAAGTGACATTTGAAAATAAGGAATAAATTTGAATGAAGAAAAAAAATTAAAAATAATGGGAAATTAGCCTTTTAAAACATTTTTTACTTACTTAAAAAAGAATATAAAATACATTGGAATAAATGTCAAAAATCTAGCTATAGAAGAGATATCTTTTGTGAGCTTAATAGTATGTCCCTCTCCACTGTTAAAACCCCTCTTAGGAACAATATCACACCTTATTGTACTGATATAGCCAACTCAGAATCAATCCAAAAATACAGAATTAGTGTGAAAGGGTGATTTAAACTGTCTAAAGTTTTTGATGTATTTCTATGTACAGAATTTGAAACCTACATTCCTAATAGTAATATTAATATTGCATAGGATTACAGATTTATTAACTGTCTTTGACAAACTTACATGATCAAAAATAACACAATGATGTTTGAATCCATCATGTCACTGAAGCATCCCAGTATTTTTTATTAAAGCTATTGTTTTAATTATTGGTCACATGAACAGTTACTGCTTGCTGATATAAAATCTTAATATGATAAAAATAAAAAATTAGTCATCTTGAGAGGTTCCCTTTCCACATTTGGTTGTGTTTACAGCCTTTGTCTCTGTAAGAGATCAGAGATACTAGCTGTATCTTCCACTTTGGATATAGATAACACCCAAAAGTAAAATAAATATTATGGATTTATTTCTGTTATTGTGGTCCTTATACAGCTACATCTAAAATTATTCTTACTCGGAGACTGGTGGTTCTCCTTGGGTTATTTTTCTGTTGGTTGTTTTTTTTGTTTGTTTGTTTGTGGGGGTTTTTTGGGGAGAGTGGTGTGGGAGAGTAGTTTTTGCATAATTTTACTATTATTACTTACACTAAGTGTGGAAAAGACTAAGGGGAGTCCTCATTGCGGTCTACAACTTCCTCGTGAGTGGAAGAGGAGGGCCAGCCACTGATCTCTTCTCTGTGCTGACGAGTGACAGGACCTGAGGGAATGGACTGAAGTTGTGTCAGGGAAGGTTTGGGTTAGATGTCAGAAAAAGGTTCTTAAGCCAGAGGGTGGTTGGGTAGTGGAACAGGCTCCCCAGGGAAGTGATCACTGCACCAAGCCTGACAGAGACCAAGAAGCATTTGGACAATGCTCCCAGGCACACGGTGTGACTCTTGGGGATGATTCTGTGCAGGGTAAAGGTTTGGATTTGATGATCCTTGTGGATACCTTCCAACTTGACATATTTTGTGATTTTGTGAAGTAAATTGGACTATGGAGTTATTACATGATTCAACATTAAATTTACAGGAATATCTCTGCAGTTGAATTCTGCTTCTGCAAATGCAAACACAAGTGTGCTTTTTTTTAAACACAAAAGTCATCCAATGAACCAACCAGAGGTTTGAGTTACGCACATACATTATATTTCTCATGCTGTATACATACATCTAGAAGGAAAATATGAGTTTAATCCAAAATTAGACACATTTTTATACCAAATATTTTGATTTGAACTACTGTGACTTCATATTGTTAGTACAATGTTTTTTAGCAAGAAAATGCTACCACATCTTCTTTAAAGGTTACAAGAACATTTTCATGATAAGATGGTGTTTTTTCATACCCATAACATACTGAAACATTCCAATTTTTGAGTTAAACTTACTCATTGCCCAAGGGAAATAAAGATTATTGAAATGGCTTGTGTCTTATAAGGATGAACAAAAGGTATTCTGTCAGCATGTCATGTGATAACCATAAATTTATGGGTAAGATTTTAGAAACTTTGACCCCAGGTTTTCTGAGAAACCTGATATTTAAAGATTTGACAAGTTTGGGAATTTTTCTTAATTTTATTCTGAATTGGATCATGACAGTACGTAGTTAAAATTGTTTGCTATCATTAGACATCTCAGTTCCCTCACCTTCTCCTTGCATGAGAAGTGCTCTACTTCCTTAATCAGTAATTGTCGGAAACTACAGTGGAGTAGTGGAGGCCAGGATTCACTCAATCAAATCTATAATGGGATGGTTAATTGTATACTTATGAATTGAAAAGACAGGCTGGACGTCACTGTCATCAATCAACTCTACGCACAATCAGTGCCTGATACTGAGGACACTGGCAAACCATTTCATTAGCACTGGATGTAGGAAGTTCCTTTATGTCCACCCAAGCCTCCCTCCCATTCCATGATCTGGTAATAGAGAAAGGAGAGCCACACGTACATCCATCTGTGACCATTGGAACTCAGAAACTGTTCTGTCTCAGCCTCCATGAATAATAACTCTGCTCTAAATAGCATTTTGATGTGACTGTGCAAAAGTCTTTCACCAGATTTTAGTGTTTGTCTTGATAAAGTATCTCTTGTCTTTTATCCAGGTTTGTGTAGGAAAGGCTTTGACATGAAAAAATTGAGTTTATATTAATAGAAGTATTCTGTTGATTGGGTTACTTTGGGTTAGAATTAGTGTAATGTATCAAAAATATGCAAAATTCTTTAAACTTAGATCTCATTTGATTTCTATATTGTACAAGGTTCCGTTCCATTTTTATATAGTTATTTTCTGTAATTTCATTTCTAATTATCTAATATTAGCTTTGCACAATTTTCTAATTTCTTAAATAAGTAAAGCAACATACCTTATAGCTCCCTGTATTAAACAAATCAATCAACATACACAGCACAGGAGTTTTAGTACATTTTAATCAGGTGAGTGCTGTGACTTTTCAAAGTGTATGTGTACAACATTATTCACATGTATTATGTGTTGCACACCCACATTATGTGCAATAAGATGTATCGCCTTAAAAATTATAGTGTATTGATCTATTTACTACGCTGTGTCTATTTACTGTACTGTGATTGCTGAAGACCTGAAAAATACTTTTCCTGGGGAAGGGTAGTCATACTGGTAGGTCTACTATTTCAGCTGTGAATCTGGCTTACAACAACTAATGCAAAGCATCCTCAAGAGAACTGATTATTGAGAACAGATAAGATAGTTGCACTTATGCAATAGGGAAACATTAGTCCCACATTTCTTACAGAGTAAGACCTGGAATAGTTCTGAAATCAGATAAGGAGTGGAAATTGGGGGTAATTGTGCCTGAGATATAGGTACACAGGTAGTGCAGGCTCCTGAAAAAAAAGCTTCTGGAAACATCTGAAAAGTCATCTACCTTTTCGTTTTTATTAATTAGGGATTTTTCATATTTTTTTTTTGGTAACATTTTTGTCAATTACACTTAGAAGTGTTAGTGCTCTGTATCAGTGAAATTCAGAAAAGATTCAAGAAAACTCCAAAGATACGTACCTTGAAGAAATTTTCAAATTATAGCAAGTTTTACCAGTTTAAATATGGGTGAAGTTAAAAGTTATTAATGCCCTTCAAGGCTGCATTAGCAACAATGAAACAGATGTTCTTATCAGTATGAATGGGCAAAGTTGTCCGGATTACCACCTCCAAAAAAACCAAAAAACCCCAAATGGATATCAGACAGACTAAAACTGGATTACCTGTAATTTTTATTATTTAACACGTAACCTCTACTCAGAGATAATTGTGTCATCTTCTGTACTTTGCCTAACACATAATAAATAACAATTATCCATTTCTCGTTGAGACTGATTTTAATCTACCTTTTGACCAATAGTAAACCTCCTTCATTGATTTCTAGCACATTTTCTAGTACATCATAAAAAAAAAAAACTCAGCCTGTCTGACCCTGAAAATTATCATAGTCGTTTTGAAAGAATTTTATGCTGTAACTTCTCTACTTCAGTACTTGAGTCAAAGACATTTTTTTCTTTACTATATCTTGAGAAGCAGGTTAGAAAAATTAATTTCTTGTCCTCTTGATGTAGTACTAATTATTGATGAAGGTGCAATTCACCTGCAAGTTGTATCTTGGACTGAAAGCAAAGGATACAAGACAAATTACCCAAAATTTAAATCCAAACAGGAATTGAAATAAATGATTTATGCATTTTGCTTAAAGAGAAAAAAAGAAATGGAACGCTACATCCTTAAATTTCCTTCCTGATTGTATAACACAAAACTTAAAATAGTAAAAGGAATGTTGAAAGAAAAATAGTAAGATTTTTGACTAAATTTGGGAAGAAAGATTGTCTAAGAGATAATGAATCAATGAAAAGTAGAAATTGCTGCAAAACTTCTTAATGTAATGAGTCACGGAAGCTAAAAAAAATATAAATTCATATTAAAAATACTTATTTCAATTTAGTGAATCAAGGCACTAAAAAGCATTATTTCCCTGAGAATCAGGTCATAAAGAAATAAGTATAATAAAAGTCTTAAATGCAATTTAAATGCAGTTTGCATCTGTTGAACATCAACTCTCAAGAAACTTAAGTAAACTTAAGCAGAGGACTCAATTGAATTATTAAGAAAACTGGAATAATGTAAGTTCATTTTCCTGAACTGAGGAAGTAAGGAATCTTGCAACACTTGATCCAGCAGTTTGGTACTACCCTGTGTATTACTTCAACTAGACCAAAGTTACTTTCTTCCCTGTATTTTAATTCCCATCACAAGAGAGAGAACAGCAGCTAGTCTGCAAAATGAAAAAGGAAGCAGAATTTTTCTCGTCTTTGTATTGCAAGTTACTGTTTATTGCTAAGGTAACCATATAAAATGCAGACTTGGGAAATGAGTAAGAATCTTCGCTGGGATATGCTGTAGGACAGAGGACTGTTAACTTGGAATGAGTGAAATGATGCTCAGAGAGGTTAACAAAGCCAGTTACACTAGGAGTACACAGGTGTCAGAAGAGTTTATACACTAAAGGACAGAGAATAGAGGGAACTGCAAGTGCAGAACTAATTGCAAAAAAAACCATAAGAATGCAGGAAGAATGCTGTATGTCTCTTCTCTTTGAAAAAATATCAGGACTACCACGTGAAATGGGGAGTCTGTAACTTTCAAAATCATCTGTGAGTCAATCCATAGCTTTGGGGAGATATTTTGTCCCCTGCAATACAGAGAAAAAAAATTTCAGGATATCTGTCTTCAGCTTCAAAGACAAACAGATATATTTGAAACTACTTAGCCAGACCTAAGGAAATAAAGGATTTTCCTTATGTCATGGGCATACCTCTTAACGTTCTTGTTTTCTGAAGGAATAGAGTCTCATTCTTTAAGTAAATCTGATGAATCCCTGAACTATGTCAGAGATTTTATGATCATAAACTCATATTCTGAAACATCTTGTAATTATTTTCAGGGATTCCACAACCAAATGGAACATAATTGAATCATATGACGCAGATTAACCTATGCAGTCTTCTATCTTTGTTTACTTCTGCTTTGAAAAGAAAAAACAAACACATAGAATCATCTCTGAGTTTCCTAAATTCCCCATGTAGTAAAATGGTGAATACGGTACTGCAGTTCAGCTTTTCTAGTACTCAGCTGTGTGAAATGCTGATGCCCTAGATGTCACTTCTGCTCTACTTTATTGTGTCAGTTTTTCGTGTGTGAGTACTGATAATCCATCAGATCCAACTTGTTACAACAAAATACTATTCTTTGTGGAAAAAGTGTCAAGCTCTGAATTAAATTTATATAGGGAGGAAAGCTCTTCTGATTTCAAGCTTACCATTCTTCTTTGGAATACCACTTACATGAAGAGGTTTTAGTTGCGTTTTCTTGCTGGTTGTTACTTTGCTCCTCTAGCTACATGATTATTCAAAAGCCAGATGTGTGACATAAAAACTAATCTGTATGAAAAGAAAATAAATGCCTAGAAAACAGAGTATATTGGGTTTTTTTGAGAAGAAATGTAAACCAGAAGCATAAGATGACTGGATTTAACTTATTTCCCTAGTGACTGGAAGCAACCAAGAAGGTAATCAAAGCAAACAACCAACCATCATATTTATAATCTATCCCATGCCTAAAAAAACATGAGTTTTCATATACCGATTCAGTAAAGTGTGGACACATACTTTTTCTTTCTCAGACAACTTACCTAAAAGTAAAAACTTTCTCAGAATCCTGATATGAAAGGTAAGAGGCATGTGTATTTTGTTTTTGAGCAAGTTGTATTTCTTCTGCACATTGTTTTGCTTTTTGCAAAAGAAAAGGTTTCCACTTCAAGATATTTGGTAGCTCATAAATTTAAAAACTCAGTATCTTTAAAGTAACGTGACATATTGTGCATTTTCAGTTTGTAGTTTACCATTACAAATGGAGTACCAGCACAGTTTAGAACTTTTCTAACTTATATTACTTTTACAACTTTACAGTTCCAGTGAATAGCTACTGTAACCTTGAGAAGCTTATTGGTCTCTTCCCAAAATGCTTCTTCTTCCAGAAAGGGAAGGAACATCAATAGGGCGAAGGAATCTGGTCTTCTTTTATTTCTCTAATAAAGCAAACCAGCAAAGTCATCAGGAATCAAAAGTACAGAAGAACACTAAAGCATTAGAGAGTACTCATCACCCTACTATAGTGCTGGTCAAAGTTCATCATCAAATGAATATGAAATACTTTGCAGTGAAGTGGTATCCTTAAGAAAGGAATATAAACGTAAAAGGATCTCTCCCTTGGGACTATTTTTATCATTCTTAAGACACAGATACTATAAGAATGAGAATTAGCCACTAACATATTCTAAAGATGGTAGAAAAACGTCCCAAGAGAAAGATTTGATTAGTCAACTTAAGAGGAACTTTGTTGAATGTAGAGACCTTGGAAAAATATATAGAAAAGAGAAAGATGGAAAAAAACCATGTTTAGCTTGCATTACCTGGGGCTTCTCCTATCTTTCTCTGATTAATGATGAATGTCATTTATGGGTGAGACCCAAGCTTTCTCAGCACTCCCAGATGCACCCATACCACAGGCTAAGGGTGAGGTGAGGAAATAAATGTTGATTTCTGTGACTGATTCCTGTTCCTGTAGGATGTATGATAAATGCAGGAAGCTTCTAAGGATGAGACATTTGTTCCTGGGTCTGTCTTTTAGTTCCTCTTTAGTCTGGCATATTGGATCATCAGAAGGAGTTCAATGGATCACTGTGTTAGGTTTTGGGAGAAAGTTTCCTGAGAAGACATAATTGCAATATGCTGGGTGGCCTTTTTCTGTCTTGTTCTTGACATGCAGAGGGCTTATCTAGGAGACTTATGTTCTGATGTTGCAATTCTGGCAGATGATATTAGTGATTTAAGAAGGACCTGTTGGGGACCTAAAAGCTCTCCACTCTTAAACTGAAAAATCAATAGTAGTGCAACTCTGCTGGGGATTTTTCAATGATTTATTCTTACTAATTAAAAAAGTTCCAGCCTCTATTTCCAGTTGATTCCCTGATTGAGATTTTGCCTAGTGTTCCTGCATATAAAGAAACATGGCTAGTAGGAAAACAACTGAATGCAAGAGATGAAGCATGTGCAGATACACAAAAAGACAAACCCCAAATTAATTTAAAGATACATTTTAAAAGGACAGAAAATTAATATTTAACATTTCCCTAATTCTTAACCATGACTGTTACTGTGTTCACATAGATGAACACTGGTCACTATCAATCAGTCTCACCCAATTTATAGAATATTAACTGGACATATCTTTTCAAAAACCATTGACAAAATGGAAAAAAAAATCAATATTTCTTGACATTAATGGCAGCAAAATTCAAATCATGCTTAGTATTTTCTGATTCAATTTACTGAATGTTTCATTGAAAATTATGTGCATTTCAAAAGTTGTGTTGGAAAGCCACAATGTAAAATCACACTGTTGTGGAAGTTGGTGGGTTTTTTATAGTCTACGGACTGAACTCAAATAATTCCATTTTTTAATTTAATTAACATATGCTTCCTGGAACAAACAAGTTCACCTTGAAATATCTCAACAGAATAACAAAGATAGAAGCCTGGGAGTACTTATAATTTAATGTTGAATTACATTTTTAAAATACATTCATATGTACTTTTAAGTGTCAACTCTTTAACAAATGAACAGATTTTTTTCCAGGAAAAAAGCAGCGATATCTTCCATTTTTGCTTGAACACTGACTCAATTGTGATGCAAGTTAGAGTTATAATTGCACAAGAAACTATATACTGAAGAGAAAAACTGCTAAGTTCATGCAGTCTAAATCAAGTAAGCAAGTTAAGCTTAAGGATAGTAGATGTAAGTTCATGGGCCCTGATGAGATGTAACCATGAATTCTGAGGAAGTTGATTGATGTCATTGTAAGGCAACTCTCAAATATTTTTGAGGGATCATGGAGGGGTGTCTGAGGACTAGAAGAAAGAAAATGTCCCTCCTATCTTCAAGAAAGGCAAGAAGGAGGGCTCAGGGAACTGCAGGCCAGGGAGATTCATCTTGATTCCTGGGTAGGTGATGGAGCAGCTAATCGTGAAATTCATTTCTAGACACATGAAGGATAAGCAGGTGATGAGGAGTAGTCAGCCCAATTTCACCACAAGGAAGCTATATTCGATCAATTTATTCAGAAAATCATAGAACATTTAGATTGGAAAAGGGTCACTGAGTCCAACTGTTAACCTAACACTACCAAGCCCACCACTAAATCATGTCCTTAAGCATCACATCTACATTTCTTTTAAGTATCTCCAAGGATGCTGACTCTACTACTTCCCTGGGCAGCCCGTTGAAATGTTTGATAACCCTTTCAGTAAAGAAAGACCTCCTGCAGTGCAACTTGACTCTGTTTCCTCTTTTCCCTTGTTGCTTGGGAAAAGAGACCAACCCCCACCTTGTTACAATCTCCTTTCAAGTGATCGTAGAAAGTGCTAAGGCCTCCCTCAAGGTGTCCTTTTCCGCAGTTCTCACAGCTGCTTCTCATACAACTTGAGCTCCAGACCCTTTGCCAGCTTTGTTGCCCTTCTCTGGACTCACTCCAGAACTTTAATGTCCTTCTTGTAGTGAGAAGACCAAAACTGAACACGTAATCACACTGACAGCAGTCGTGGGTCCAGGTTCCTCCACTTTCGTAATGCCCTTGAGACTGATTCTGCTGATGGCTCTCTTCCTCCTCAGTGTTGTCAGTTTTGAGGCACACATCCCCATATATTAGACAGTTTTGGTTCTCCGGCCACATGTAAAGGTTTTATGCTTGTTCTTGTTTTACCATCTTCTGGTACTGAGGCCACGCGTGCAAGGTGGGCACCCCACAACTACTGACAATGTTCATTCCTTATTACATCTGTGTGGTAGCCTGTTCACATAGCCCCAGTGAAGTAACTTTTCGTACAGGTGTATACTCCACAAATACGTCATGTGATTGTTTCCTCTTTTTTTTTGATCAAAAATGAACATTTTAACAGAACACTAAAAAAATACTCTAAAGCATTTATACTAAACACGACAACTGCTGGAATCAGTAAACAGCAGCAGGAGCAGTAGAGACAGCAGCAGTAGTTTTCAGCTATCTCAGGCTCATGGTGGTGAGGTCCAGAATAATAAAATTTCACTGTATTTTCTGAACTGCCTAGGAGAAGAAAGAAAACAAACTCTTGAGGCCAAGGCAGAAGCAGCTTTGATCATCTGTCTCCCTAATGAGGTTTTTAATGAAATACCCTATGAAAAAAATATGCCTGAAAAAACTCCTAACCCTTACTTATACTTCAAGAACAAGCTTGTTGTTCTGTTACCATTGGCTGACTTGTATCAAAGAGTTGGAAAGCAACAGTTGAGCCTCACCATGTACCCTTGATCAATAAGCTCAAAAAGAATCTGAAAGCCGTGAATAGTGTCAGCATGTAATTTTTAACCCTGTAGCTTGGGATTCAATCTGGTAGGTCTGCTAGAGACAGAAGTTATTTTTCTGTGCTGAAAGGTTTAAACGTAATGTACCACAGTCCTCAACCATGGCATCACTGTGCCCCGTCCTGGAAGCCCAGAGCTTTGTACCATGTGTCCAGGCACACTGTGACTGACAAAATTAATCACTTCCAAAAGAGATAGACAGAACCAGAGTGTTGAGCAGGGGATCGAGCAAGTATTCAGCCCTGAGAACTGCTGAGTACTCTCAGTCTTACTGTTCTTAAGTACATGAACTTCCTGAAGAGTCCTTTTTCCAATCCTCACAGAAGGACTCTGTCTTTTTTAAAAAGATGTTATTTAAAAAATGAAGACAATATCTCTGGGTTTGGAGGTTTTTTTCCCTACAATGACAGATGATGTTATATTCACTCATTCAGGATAGGAGGCAGACAGATATAATTATTCCTTGAAGATCCATTAATGCCTGCAAATCTTCCAAGGCAGGAATACATATAGGTAAAATGTTGCAGGATTTAAGACGGGTAATGCAAACTGTTGACTTCAGAACTACTCTGAAGGTGAATAATCACAGGGGAGAGGGACCCACAAGAATGATCAAGTTCAACTCTTAAGTGAACAGCCTGTATGGAGGTTTAACCCACTACCTTGGCAGTATTAACACTGTGCTCTAAACAAGGCTCTCTGGTCTCTGCTACTATCAACATAGGGAAAATTAAGTATTCAGCAGATGCAATGTCTAACTCCTCCCAGGCTTACCTTTCCCCATCCAAGGTTTCATATAAGATCCCTGGACAAGTAAATCCATGACTGCACAGCTGGAGGCTTCCACGCCATCCTTCACTCTCTGAATCTGCCCTCTAATGCTTCAAAGACAGTTGCAAAGGAAAGGGAGACTGAGAAGTCACCCTGGGCTCTGAAACCACATCTCTGTATGTGCTTTTAAACTGTAGCTTTTAAAACAAATCTAGAACTAAATGATTATGTTTTGGTCATAAAACTTCTGGGAGCAAAGAAAGAATTGGCAGATGTGCCAGTGAGTGGCATACTCTTATCTGGAGTCTTCAAGTTCTTATATCATAACTGTTTACTTCTAACCTATCCATATTCTGGAGAAACCAAATTTGTATGGAAAATAATCTGAAACATCTCTAAAACCTGGATGCCATTCAGGTTGTGACCTCCTCCACCAGGTATCAGTTATATCAAAAAAGTCTGAAAAATATATAGAATCATAAAATTATGGTATTGTTTAGGTTGGAAAAGGCCTTTAAGATCATTGAGTCCAAATGTTAACCCAGTAGTGCCAAGTCCACCACTAAACCATGTCCCTCAGTGCCATATCTACACATATCCATTTCCCCAGCAGCCCATGTCAATGCTTGACAGCCCTTCTGGTGGAGAAATTTTTCCAAATAGCCAATCTAAATAGGTACTAGGTTATTTCTGTATCTCTTGAAAACATGTCATATATAGGTTTATCTTCCAGAGTTTACATAACTTCCAATACTATTTTATTGTAAAATGCCAAAATGGAATTATGTAATCACAGATATGAGTTTCATTTTAAAAGCTAAATGAAAGGTTGAACTGCAGTTGACTACAATTCTGAAAACAATGCACGCCATTAGTAGAAAGATAATAGTGCTTTGTAAGAAGTATTAGGTTAGTCTGATTAAACTTAACTTTATTGGTTTTAGGAAATAACATAAATAATTTAATCTTTCTCAGTAAAATAATAGTGATTAATCAAACACTGTTGATGACTTTCTAATCTGTGGTTCACAGAAGTAACAAAAAGAAGTGAAATTATTATTTTTTTGAAGATTCCTGTCTGAAAATATGTTTTAAAAAATACCTAGCAAAATAATAATCTAAATTCTGGTAAATATTAGATTAAGACTGATACATTCCTTGCAGTTTAGATAAATGTTTACTACTTCATTGCACATCTGGCTGACAGTGGTACTGTACTGTAACAATGATGGATGGTAGCTAGCTGTTTATCTATCCACTGGGAAACACAGATTTACCCAGTTGTACTCCTGGGACAGGGAAAGGAATAAAAATGAAAACTCAAGAACAACATCAAATGTCAGATTCAAAATTATAAATTCCAGAGCCTGTTTTTTTTACAACTCCATATTGTCACGGGACAAATAGAAAATGCATGAACAAACTCAAAACACATATAATTTAAGAGTACCTGTTTTTGTAATGGATCAGATCAATCTATCAAAGTTTCCCCTTACAAAAAACATGCTGAGCACAACAAACTGTGGGAGGTGCCATGGTAGCATGAGAACTTCACATTCAAAGCATCACTATAAAGTTAAAACTTGGAATACGAAAGTAAAATCAAATAAATCATCTCCCTAGCCCTGCCCAAAAGCCTTTCAGGGTATTGAAAGAGACAGTCAACATCAACTAACACAGGACACAAGACAATGCGTCTGTTATGCGTATTGCTCAGAAGAACATGATATAGGAAGAGAAAGTTAGAAAACTCTGAGCAACTGGTATGTCCTGCTAGTATGTTGAACTGTTTATATATAGTAAAACAGAAATCTTGTGTTTTTGTATGAGTTACATTCCCAAAATTCTTGTATGCTAATTGGAAACGTTCTTAATAGTACAAATTCTTATTTTTTCATTAAAATTAGCAAGTAAGCAAAGTAAGGATATTTTTTCTATTGCCAGTGTTAATCATAATGGATGATGATGACTAAAAGTTAGAGCAGTGCATACAAGAAGGGTGGAGAGAAACATGGGGGTTTGATACAATGTCTAGCTTTCTCCTTTTCCTAACAGCACTGAGCTTACCATTTATTGCATAAAATAAATAACACCTGTAGAAAAAATAATTATTTTTGCTTCAGCTTTGAATCTACAGGTTCTTGGGAAGTGTCATTACAAAGAAGACATGAACTTTGTGGGTTCTGGACTATCCTAACTCCACTTAAAGCTTGATTTATAGTTTCGTCTCCTAAAACCATTTTTAGTTTTATAAATGACTGCTCGTTCTTTTAATTAATGCAAGGCAATCTCCTTAAGTCCTTTGTTTTAATGTGTAAATTATTCGCAAAAGGTTTCATTTCTACTTATGCAGAGTTTAGAAAAAATCCCTTTTCTGCATAATGAACCTTTATAATTTGCTGTCAGCTTAATTGAGAAACGGTCATTTTTAACATTAAGTATGCTTTAGGGAAAGTTGTTCTGAAGTATCACTCTTGAAGAGAATATGTTTTAGTCTTGTGTCATCTTCTGATTTATCATGGCAATTTAAGTCATGCATTAATTGTTTTGACCTAAAATTACAAAAAATATGTTAATGTTTCCATTGACTAGACAGTAAAGCAATTCTTACACTGTCACTACACATATCTATGTATACATAAATCACAGTAATTCTGCTTTCCACTATCTATTCGTGTCTGGCTGGGGATTTAAGATTACCATTGTAATAACTGCAGAAAAATTAGAATGAGTTCTCTATGTATCCAATAAAGAGTATTTTGTTGAAGTCAAATAGTTTTAAATTTCCACCATCTGGCTCTAGGTTGCCCTTACTCTGTTATTAGAAATTCTAGATTTTGCTAAAAAATTTAGAAGAAAAATCTACTACCACTACAGAGGTGAGCAAGAAGAAGAAACTATATTCTCTTTGTTGTGCTCACGATCCATGTTCCTAGAAAGGAACATACTTAAAAGGTAGAAACAAGTAAGGGAAATATTCACATCTCTAATTTTGGCTCCTAAAAAATACGTAGGTTTGTGAAGTAGTCAGTGGAGAATATTGGGTAGATTAGTAAAAGCAGCCCCTAAATTTGAAGCCTGTAATTGAGTAGTGTGATTGTGACCTCTACGTTGGACAGGGAACCAATAGTACTGTTGTACATTTGGGAGAGCCAGCCAGGAGCAGCATGAGGTATATGCACTAGTCAAGGAAGCACAGACATGTCCCTATATACATGTAGCCCTGTGGCAATTCAGGACAGAAGGACTTCTGACACAGAACTGCCATGAAATCCTCTACCTGTGTGAGGGACAAGCGCTTTACCAGAGCACTAAAATAAGTTATGATGTTACTATATCCCAACTAAAAAGTACCATGTTTAGCAAAGTTATAGCAGCTCCCTGAAGTATTCAGCCATGGTGCATGACTCTGTTTGGTGGCACAAAAGCTAAGTCTTTCTTGCTTTATTCAGGCAATCAGCATTTTAAAAAAAAAGTAATTTATAAAATGCATATACATGTAGATTTGTTCATGAAATGCCACCACTGACAATCAGAAAGTCTAGAATCATGCTACATGTACTCACTTACCGACCTATGGGTAAAATAAAGAGAAAGAAATAGAGAAAGAAACTCCAGGTATTGATGTAAACATACTAGAAATGTACTTCTTTTCGTGTCTATGTCTTGACTTGTCTCAAAGAATTTGTTCAGGATAAAACTTTTTTATATTGTTTTGTCACAAAAGAAACTAAGACTACTTGATTTACTCTTTCCCATTACAGCTTTAATTACAACCATGTGTGTGTCTGATATGCCTTTTTTTTGGTTTTATATCCCCTTGTGTCTTTTAAATACTTTGATGGATACATTCTGTACCGTTAAAATCATTGTGAATGTTTTTGTAGACACATCCTGACTGGTTATACTAATTTCTCCCTATTTATTTCAGCTTTTTTACTTTGTAACCTCTTTAAAGAAGAACAATGAGCTTTTTGGAATTGAAACAAACCTGTTTGTATTGACTCTTAAGTACCAACATAAGACAAAGAACAACATTGTAATATTCATCATGTCATTACTATTAAGAGAGGACCGAACAAAACAATGTGCAATTTTTTTTCTCTGCAGTAAAGTTTGTTTAAAAGGCAAAAGGAAACTTTTGGGGTGAAAAACAATCCTACAAAGAGAGAATTTTTTATTAATTTAAGGATTTTTATGTGAATATACTTGTTTCTATTGTAAAAACTCAAAGACCTGTCCTCAGACAGATTGTGTAAGAAAAACACATGCAACCATGTTAAATTGCATTCAAACACTACTTAATTTTTCAGTCAAATTTTACTTGCACAATCTGTAATTACCATAATCTAATAACAACCATTTCCCCCTAGGCTCCCTGGAACACGAACCTTTGCAAAAGCAATTATTCTCAAAGTTGTGTTACAACTTATTCTTTGTACAAAAAATTCTTTGTTTTGAGTTTATGAGAAGTTCATTTAAGAGGCATAAATTAATACAGCAAGTCTAAGATCTGAAATTAAGGCTGCAAATAGTCCCCCTGTGAGAAGTGATAGCTCTACATAACAGCTGTTACCAGTGTGGTCTCAGAAGTTAG
Source organism: Manacus candei (assembly GCF_025592945.1). NCBI lineage: Eukaryota > Metazoa > Chordata > Aves > Passeriformes > Pipridae > Manacus > Manacus candei. The sequence continues at coordinate 33,412,190 of NW_026138097.1, read as the reverse complement.
AATAAAACTTGCCATTCTTTTTTCATTGTTCAGTAAGGAAACATGAAATAAATTTTGCTTGCTACATTATGCTTTAGTTTTCTAAGATAACTTCCTGAAGGTTGGAAAAAATTGCAACTTCAGATATGAGCCAGATTCTTCTAATTTTGCACAGAAAATAGGTTTTTGACCACAAAAAGGGTTCACCCTATAGAACCTTGCTCTATAATCTAACACTGCTGTCTGGTAAAGTAGCTTTAATATCAAAGACAGAAATCTATGAGATGGCAAAAAATCGCAGAGAATGGGAAAAAGTGCTTCTCCATCATATATTGGAGAAAAATAGCTAGAACATGAGGAAAAATCAAAGTGGAAAAGAATATGAAGTTATTACTTCTGCTAATCAACAAGTCACTAAAGGTTGAAGTACAGGTATCTACTTGTTGTTGCCTCACTGCAGATGACCACTTCATAACTCTTCTTGTGGCCCATTTCCTGGCTCAGTCTGTGTACTGCAGGGTGTGAAAATAGCCATTTTACTGGGAAAATTCAGAAGGAAAAATGAAGGAACTGGGCAAGGAGAGAGGGGGGACAAGAATTGATGCAAATAGAACCAAAAATTTTCACAAAGATATAGCAATTTAAATATCTCAGTTTTTCAATTTTCTATTAATATTACTGTGGCAATTGAGGGCACAGACTCCGTTTCGGTGTGAAACAAAGACCTTTATTTTAACAATGTGTAAGCATATATACCCTAAGCAGAACAATAGGTAATTCAAGTAGAACAATTAGTAATTTTCTACCTCTGCTTATTCTCTCAAACTACATTATTCAACATATGTTTTAACAGATACAATTAGCTACAGGTTTTATCAACGAAGGTCTTTCTTGCAGTCTTGTATCTTCTTCTTCCATGTCTTCTTCTCTTGCTTACCATTCCCATGGCTTTCTGCTAACTAGTGCAACAATGTCCATCATCTTGGTCCCGAGGGACGTGATACTGTTCACCTCCATATATAACCTTGAATTAACTTGAATTATCTGATGTTTTGTGGATGCAAAACCCTTCATGTATATGTATCACTCTTCATGTGATATTTCTGTTATACATATTGAGACTCTACTGCTTCCATGATACTGCCTGCAAAATATAAAAGTCTTTTAAAAAAAACTAATCTATTGAAACAGAAACGTATTTTTTTACCATTTTAGACATAGCACTATAATTAAGAGCAAACCTTATGGTTTTGTAAAATCATTTTCTTATACACAGAATTTAAAACTGGATTCATTAAAAATTAATGCTCTGATAGAATGCAGGGTTTTTTTAATGAATTTAACTCAGTAGAAAGAAAAAAATTAAAATATGATTTTTCATATTTTTATAAATATTCATAACATGCCACAAAAAAAATATTTGGTTTGTCCTAGAGATGAAAAGAATGGAGTGATTTCAAGAAGATCAATGTAAACACAGCTGGTTTAATGCAGGAATATATACCTAGTCAAAGCAGAAAAAATTCTGAAGCAATTTGAAACCAACTTTATTTTTTTCTTAGCATTTACTTATGTTTTGTGATATTCTTCTGTAATGAGTCCCAACCATAAAAGCTCATCAAATATCATCTAAAAAAAATTGAAATGATAACAAACTTAGTTCTGTGATACTTTTTGCTTTTAGTTTAGGGTTTAGGGTTTTTCTGGGAAGGTGTTGGATTTTTTCTTTCAGGATAGACTCTTCTAATTATATTTTCCGGTATATTTCTTCAGCCACCTGTTCTGCCTTTCTGTCCCCCATATGTAACCCAGGTTCTCATTAATAGATCCCTTGGGGTAGATTAGAATGAAACGACACTGAATGACTAGTGTTTGTAAATATATATATTTAGGGTTTATTTTAGAACAATTTGGTTGCAAAGGAAGACAGGTATGTAGCCATTTTGGTTGGTTTCATCTGTAGTAATATAACAATATAAAAGCATAAAAATAACATTTAAGAAAATGTATAAGGAAAAGAAAGAAAGGATACAAGTAGAAAGATATACAGTCACCATCCACTGGATCTAGCAATGAAACTTGGTAGTTGCAGCTTCAATGGCTGCTGATGCAGTCCTATTAAAGTGATGATGTTGATCTTTGGGGGTGGAGGAAGTCTCAAAACTCAAAGATTTCATGAGTTGTATGCACTCAGACTCAGATAGGAATACCTAGTACCTGCCCTGGGCTGGGCATCATAAAACTTTACGATGTAGTTCAATGCCTTTTTTTATGTGATGAGTTCAGGAATACTCAAAGTTAATAAAGCTAGGCAAGCATTTGCACTTTTGCAACTCAGGAATAGATTTTTAAACTAAATGAATTTTTAAGTCTTTTAAGTTCATTTTCTTGTTGCTTTTAGTTGGATCTTCCTTCCACCTGCTACTGCATCACACTGGCTAAGGACTTCTGTGGTCATTACAGTATATGTGCCAATGGAAAGACAAAATTTAAATGGAAAGGACCTTAAATGGAAAGACAAAGTTTAAGATGTCATAGGAGCATAAAGATGGTCTAGGTAGTATTCAACACTGTAATTAACTGAATCAAAGAGGGAGAATGAAACACTAGTTTACTCAGTCAGTAACAAAACTCATTTATTTCAGTGTAGTCATTTTTGCTTGCACTGCAGCCCTGCATTCTCCCCATGACGCGTTAAAGAAAATCTCCATTTCAAAACATACAAGTGACCTACCTATCTTAACGAAGGAACAGAGTGATATGTCAAACCAGAGTGATATGTCATTAGCTAGATAACTTCTTTGTTTGCAAAAATGATACAACAGTTTTATTATTACAATTGTTCTCCTTTATACTAATTACAGAAATGTTCACTGAAGAAGGAAAGAAGTGCATGTCTCCTTATCCAAAAGTGAATGCTTTTGCCTAAATTTCTAACTCTGGACTTGCATACCGTGAGCATGGTGCAGAGTCTGACAATGACGTGGTCACATTTATGCAATCTGGGTAATGGGAAAAAATTTATCAGCAGAGAGGATTCTTCATGACATCATTTATCTGCTAAAATGGTCCCTGTCATAATACGGGATTGTGGTCTCCTGTTTATTCTCCATTGGCATATATTAAAACAGCACCTTGTGTCTCGTACCAACAATAGGAGCATGTTGTTTTCCTCACATGGAGACTGGGGTGCAGGAAATACTCTGCATGCCAGACTTTTACCCCAAGACAGTAGTATATAACAGAGAATTACAGAATTGTTAGTGTTGGAAGGTACCTCTGGAGATCATCTAGTCCAAACCCCCTGCCAAGGTAAAGGTAAAGAAGTTCTTCCTCATGTTAAGGTGGAACTTCTTGTGTTTAAGTTTACGATCATTGTTCCTCATCTTGTTTCTGGGCACCACTGAAAAGAATCTGGCACCGTCCTCTTGGCATCCAGTTTTGAGATATTTATATGCATTAATGAGATCCCCTCTCAGTCTTCTCTTTTCTAGACTAAACAGGCCCAACTCCCTCAGTCTCTCCTTGTAAGAGAGACGTCCCTCATCTTTCTGACCCTCTGCTGGACCCTTGCAGTAGCTCTTGTCTTTCTTGTACTGTACACTCGCCTTTGTTGAACTTCACTAGGTTTCTCTCTGCCCAATTCTCCAGTCCATCAAGGTCCCACTGAATGGCAGCACAACCATAGGTGTATCAGCCACTCCCTCAAGTTTTGTATCATCAGCAAACTTGTTGAGGGTACATTCTATCCTTTCATACAGGTTATAGATAAATGAGTTGAATAAGGGTGATTGATCCCTGGGGAATGCCACTGACTACAGGCCTTCAACTGGATTCTACTCCACTGATCATGATCCTCTGAGCTAGTTCTTGATCCGCTTCACTAAACCACCAATTAAAAAATTTCCTGAGCTTACCTATAAGGATGTTATGTGAGACAGTGTCATAAGCCTTGCTGAAACCAAAGTAGACAATATACTGAGTTCTGTAATCCAGATATAGCATGAAAGGTTATGGAAAGCACAAAGAATATCCAATAATTCCATTGTGGTTTTGTTTTTACCCTAAGGGTTTCACTAAAATACACTGCTCTTTTTAGTTGTGGTCTGTGAGACAGCAAAAATCTGTCTGAGATTGAGAATCACAAATGAAATGTGAAGTAGAAAAGGTACTTCCATGCCACAGATTAAATGCTGTCCCATCTCTCTCCATGGCGTTTTTACTGTTTCTAACCTTCTTCACCTCTCAAATGAAATGACTTCTTTTAGTTTTACTTACAGACAGATGATTTTTCCCAATACAGGGAATACAGCTGCATCATTAAGGGAAAAGCCTTCATTAGACTGCAAGAGTTTTGATGGTCAGGTGGTGCACACCACCAACTAAGAGCAAACTCTGGTTTGCACAATGTTCTTAAAATAATTCATAACACTGACTTAGTGCATAATAAGGAAATGGGTAAGACCAGTAATATAACAAAACATGTTCAGTATGCACACTATATCTGCATGCAATTCATGGAGAACAATTGGTTTAGGACAGGGACTCAGATGAATTTTTCAAACATATATTTTTATTTAACTTTTCAGATGACACTGTGGTTGTGCAATACTTCAGCAAAATATAATTTAGAATATTCTCAAGCACTTTTAGATCTTCATTACCCATGTGAAGGTCAACTTGGCTGTAGAATAACCATATTAATTCTTCTAATGACATTATGCATAAGACATCACAGCTTTTCACACCTACAGAAGGAATGGACACTTTGTGGGACTCTGCAGTCAAACTTTGCTTCCAAATTTTGTTATACTTGTGTACTTAGCTAAATTACCTATGACTCTTTTGATAATCTGGTATGTAATTTGTTCTTTAACAGACATATTTGCATTTTCACTTAGCACATTTCTTCACTACTTCTAGTTAGAAAAACGAGAACTCCAGAATTTTTCTTTCCAGCAATGCTAAGGATTTCTGTGTGACCCCGTGTAACACTCCAGCCCCAGAAAAATCCCACTCACCGGTTCAGCCAGGAGTTTTACTCTAAAATATATATGTAGGGTTCTTTAATACCTTGAGATAACATCAAGAGAATAAGCCACAGACTTGTTCCCAAGAAGTATTTTTATTGATAATTTAGAGAAGAAAATAAGGGAACTTGGCAAAGGGCACCACACAAGCTAGACAATATATTCCACCACAATACTGACCCAGCACAAACTAATCCACAACAGTTAAGTCAAAATCCAACCTCTACAGCTCCAAGCCACCCAAAGATCAAGAAAGCAGCAAAGAAAGGGAAGCAGAAGGAGGAAGAAGAGGGAAGGGGAAAGAGGGGGAGACAGATTATATAGCTAACACTGGAACCTTGTAGAAGGTGGCAGGGCCATGACACAAGGCAAACATATGTCTTTGATTTTTCTACTCTGGTCCCTATGGCAACACCTTCCAGATGGGATCTCTGACCCACCAGCCACTCTGGGGTTCCAGGTCAGGGTGAGGGGCAGTGTTCTCACTGTCCCTGCCAATCTGAGGCTGGGTTAGGGGATGCAGGAGCTGTCCTGTGTTATAATTTTCTGGAGTTGTTTGTGACTAACAGCTACTCCAGGGCTTCACCATGTGGGCACCAGGGGCCTGCCATGAGTCATATGATGCCAACACACCTCCATGAGGTTCAACCCATCTCTTCCCCGTCCATATACACACGCACACCCCCCTTACAAGGTGGTTCTGACCCAACAATTACAATGTTTAACACCTTGAAAAAGAGATCTTTGTTTCGACTCACTCACTAGTGTAGTCAGTGTAAAAAATATTGCACACAGGAAATACAGAACTAAATTGCAAAAAAAAAAATTGATTTCATTTTCATTTTAAACTTGAAAAAAATTTTGAATTGTCACTATTCTTTTTCTTCCCATGAACTTTCAGCTGCCATGAGTAACATGGCGTCTGAAACAGTAACATATTAGAATTACACGTACCAACCATTATGCAAAATATTACTTCTATGATAACTTTTCACCTTTCATGTTGAATTGCAAAATTGACAATTTGATCCATCCCAAAGATCAGATAGCTTTTGCATCTGATTCTGGATTATATTTCTTTTACTGTAGCCAATGAGGATTGAAAACTGGGAATATGGCAATAAAATGCAATACACATTTTTTATAACATATGTAATATAAATTTAAACAGTCTTAATTGCACATACAGTAGTAATGGCTGCAATTTGATTTGAATGTTCCCTGCAGTAAAAAATTTTTTGTGAAGTACTCAGTGAATTATGTATATTATTGAGCATATTCTACAGTTTGTGTTTATTTCCAGAGTTATAAAAAGCTAAACAAGTCAATTATTTCTTGTAAATTATTTGTTCAGATTATTTTCAAGGTTTCTAAAGATGTAGGTTTGGATACTTTGTACAAAAATGTTGAGGTTTTTTCTTCCAATAGTTTTCCTTCTTCTAGTTTTACATGGCATAGAAGGACTTCAAACACATTACTTACAGTCCATGTTGTAAATAAGAATTTGGAGAGGAAATTACAAACTAATAAAATAATTCTGAACAGAAAATAATCCCAAATCATGTCTGTTGAGTGACAATCTCTCTGTCAGTCTCTAAAATTTCCCTTGCCTATTGATAAGTGGATACAAAGGTGACACCTGTGTATTCCATAGTGGACACCTACTAACCTTATGAATTCATTTGAGATTACCCTTTCAAGGGATGTGAGACTAAGACATCTCTAACACTGTATTTCTTTCTTAATACTGGATTAGAAAATGTGTTCTGCAAACTGTAATGATATAGAAGTATCTTGTGACACTTAACTCACAAGTAAAGTCCTTTATAAGCAATTTAGAGGAAGCATTCCCCACCCATGGAGTGAAGGGTGGACTTGGATTGACACAGCTGATCTACTATATAATGCCATTTTAAAAGAGGCCATAATCTGAGAAAGAGAAGAAAAAGCCTCTGGAGAAAGATCCTCTGCAAACCACATCCACACCTCAAATATCTGATAATTTCACTACACCTCTAGGACTAGACTCTTTTTCAAAGCCAGAGGAGAAAATACACGTTTAACAATGCTAAAATCAGAGACACATTGCTTCTTTATTATTTGTTAAGTAATACTCTATATTGTCGTGTGGCTATGTCTTCATCAGAAGGCAGTGAAAGTATGTAGAGCAAAGCAGTCAGCGTGGAGGATCTCACACCACACACAGCTATAGGGTTCCTTCTGATGGTCCTGCAGGACCAGCGCCGAGGAACAGTTGCAGACCAGTAAGGACACTTTGAGACACCCTTTTCCGGTTCAGCTTCATATGACTTGAGTTGTCACAGTTGCCACACTTTGGGCCAGACAGAAGCCGGAGGGGAGAAAATTTCCTTCCTTTAGAACATGTACTGAGCAGGTACCACCGGAGGGACTTTGAACTGACAGGAAGACCCTTAGCAAATATCACACAACTGCTAGAAAACTTCTGGAAAGAAAGCGAAGGTTTCCTAATCAAGAAAGAGATCTGCAAACAAGCCTTAGAGGTCCTGTTGAGGTTTAAATGCTGCTGGCAACAAGAAGACACATTTAACTCAGAAGAGATAGAGAATGACTGTTCTAGAGAGGAAGGTAGAAGAAAAACTCCTCTCCTCACATATGTATAGTAAACAAGGAGCAGGACTTTTAAGTCTTGTTTTTTCTCTGTGTTGTTAGAATAAACAAAATTTTTATTTTCTGGTGAAAAAAATTGTTGTGTTCTCCCAGTATTTTGTCATCTAATCAAACAGACCTCTAGAGAATCAAAACATTTTGATGGTCTTTAGATTTGCTTGTTCCATGAACAAAGGTTGGGCAGATCCACCTCAAGACTGTCCCTGTACTTCTTGTCTTCTTGTATGCAGTCCTATAAAACAAGGGTCTGCCTATTTCTTTCCCAGATGAAAGTGCATCAGCTTCAGTGGGCTAGGAATGTTATAGCTATGCTTGAAACTCAACAACACAGCATGTAAAACTCAAAAATGTATGGGATATACACTCATCCAAAGATTTATGGAATTAGTTGAATGAATTTGCATGCAATTCTATAGTATCAGATACAACATTGTAGATGCCAAAGAGACCTTCTCAGATTGTCTTGGGCCAAAAGCAAAAGACTTTGAGACATATGAGTGAATATAATCTTATGACTGTGAAATGTTACTGTCTGTCTACAAATGGACAGGGCACAGACTATGAAATCAGAAGTATACTTGCTACATAAAGAACAAGTTAAAGGAATTGATGGCCTATATAGGATAAAAGAATTATCTGAATAAATGAACGTAGGGCTGAAGACTGCAAGGATATTAATGAATAAGAGGCAAATTTTTTTGTGTAGATCTAAAGGAAGAGAACTGAAAGCAAAGGGCAAAACCAGAAAAGCCTATTGGACAGTGTCTGGTCCTCTAAGAAAACAAAAAAATTAAAATGGAATTTGTTAGATGGAAGAAAATTATTATAGATGAAATATAGAAACTGACATAACAGAATTCTGTTTATTTATATAAAAGTGAGCTGCATTACTGAAACAAGACTATATTGTACTTTCTATAAAACAAATTTACAATAGCATAAGAGAATAACCCAGATCCTTTTATCTCTTTTTTTTCTTAGAGCTTGAAACAAAAAACTTGAACTCTTCTTTGAAAACCTTAATTATGAATCTGTTGACCATATTTCAAAGAGCAAAGAAATGGAGTTATTATCATATTCTGCTAAGCATAATTGTCCCCACGTAATGCTTAATGAATTCTTGTGCCTAAATTTATTTGTTTTGTAAGGTTTGTTTTTCAGCAAGAGCCAACAAACATTTAAGAAATAAAAATTTGAAATGTTCATGTGTAGATTTACTATCATGATTTGTGGTAAGTCAGAAACCAATACTGGAAAATGCAAAAAAATCTTGTAATAAATGTGAAGTTTCTCTAAGTTCTTTTGCTGTCACTGGATGTAATTGGTACAGGATGCTTTGTTAATACATCCTTATGGTGATGTGTACTTTCTTGGGATGTTTCATTTTGGTTGACTAGGTTCAATTTTTATTAAAAATAATTAGTTGAAAACATTTTAGTTATATTTTATTTAAATATATATAAAATAAAATTACATTTTATTTCTAAAATATAGTAGTAGATTAATGGTGTATATTTATGTATATACATGTATGTGTATGAGATCAACAGGTGAGATTAAATATGAATAGGTTTTCTCCCCAAAGTCATGAGCTCTAAGTGGGCAAGTACCACATAAAATCATACTATATACATAATTGAAATAATTTTAATTTTTTTAAGAAATCAGGTTAATGATGAATATTGAAGTGTATCCGCAGTCTTTTAAATTTTCTGTGGTTATGCTGAAGTCCCTAGGTAAATATCCCTTGCTTATTCCTTTTCAGTGGTTAAATGGACTTTCTGTTGGGCTCTTAAAACAGCAAAAAAAGTATAGCCACACTTTCTGAAAAGAAGTTAAAGATTCTTTGTGCTTTTCTTTCTGAATTCTGGAACAACTGGGCATCTAAACTTCCCTGTATATGCAGTTGCAGTATGCCTCCAGTCTCCAGTTCTGAGATCTGGGCCCCTTTCAGAGCTCCATAACAACTATTTCTTCCCTGAAGGAAAGAGTTTGCAGAAGGATGATGTGTAACTGTATATTCTCTTAACATGGAGATGTGGCATGTGGCTTGGGGACCAAAGAGCAGACCTTTTTTGCCCAAAGAACCTGGAGAATTTGAGAAACAGATAACAAAACCTGCACTTTGAAGATACAGAAGAAACAATGGGGAAGAGCAAAATATAAGGATGGTCTTTGCCATCAGGATTCATAATATATTTGTTGTGTGTAGCATAATGTATTTGTTATCCATAATTTATGCATTTGTTAGATTATCTGATATGTATCTCCATATTTGTAAGCTACTAGCCAGTGGATAGAAACAGCAAACATCATATTGCTTTGACACTGTGTACAGACTATTTGACTTTTGGTATTTGATTGATGTGGATCTTTATTCAATTAAAAGCAAGAGAGTCCCAAGAACAGAACAGAAGAGGAGAGACAATTACACATACTAACTTATATAAATAAATCAGATTATTAAAAAAATAAATCCTTTATTAAAAAACAGAGCTTGTCAGATGACTTTTTTTTGAAGGGTGACATTTCTGTGTAGAAAGATACTTTTGTAAAACTGTGTGATAAGGTGCATCATAGAGACGGAATTTACACAACCTTATAATGAATGTGAACAATTTCTATTGTTGTTACTGTTATCTAAGATTTCAAAGTAATTGTGAAACAGGCTCCAAAAATTCTCTATAGCTATTGGCTCCATCTGCCTACCATTTCTAGGATGAAGCTGCCAAATCAGAGTATGCTTCCTTTGTAAAACGACTGTCTTCATGGCATTGCACAAAAGACAGGTTTTAAAATTTCATAACCTGCAGGGCAATTTTAATTAATGTTGCTGTAAATTAGGGTAGTCATGCAGTATTGGTAATGAGATTACAATTATTATTCCTTTATTTATTTCCCTGACAGCACTGACATGCTGACAACATATATCTCTTACCAAAAGCACATAGCAAGTGATTACTTCCTGTCCCGAAAGGCAGGTTGTCAAAGGTTTAGCTCCTACCAAATTTAGTCACCTTGCACAGCATATTTATGCAAAAGGAGTCACAGTATTACACACAGATGCCTCATGGCAAGGATGAGGGTGGTAATGAAAGCCTGTGGCAACTGAGAAACCTGCTTGGTAAACAAAAAATTGGAGACTCCTGACTCATATTTTTCCCACTGATGTTGTTCATCTGCTTTGAGAGTGAATAGTTTCCCTCTCCCTCGAAATGAGCTGCTCTCCATCCATTTCCCCTCACATTTCTCTAATGTCCACAATTCCTGGATGGCTGTGTAAGCAACCTGCGAACTCTGTGCATCAGTGGGCATCACCCGTATCACCTCTGCTGGGCGGCAGGGATTAGGGAACAGCAGCCAGCACGGCAGATTTGGGAGGGCAGTCCCTCCACCTGGTTGCAGCACCCAAAGCTCTCACCGATGAGGTTGCTTGCACTAAAACCAATAATGCCAGGAAGAAGTTATCAGTGAGGAAGTTATAGTTACCATCCATGATGGCAGCATGCAGCAACATGTCGGACCTTCATCCCACACTGCTTGGGTACACAGGGACTTTTTCACCAGTACCTGTGTTTAGTGAGGTCTGGGGAGCAGCACGGGTACATGCCAGGCTGAACATTTACCTTGCCTTGGAAGCAAGGTAAATGGGACAACTTGCCCTCTCTGGAGAAGGGATTGGGGCCTGTGAGCCATATCTCTGTGGGGCTCTGCAGGAGCACAAATGAATGCAGAGTTGTGAGCACATCTGTGAGATCAGAGCCTGGGGAGATTAGTCCTAAAAGAGTACTTAAAAAGTGTGTTTGCTAACATTTTGTGAGAGTCCTGTGGTGTGGTTTGTCTGTTGCATTGCAGAAATTGATCTTGAAAGTATTGTTCACTGATTGCTTGTTAATTATGTGCTATTCATAGATGCAGAAATCCAGCTTTGATGTTGACTGGAATTAGAGCATGTAAGCTAAACACTTTTTCCCTGATATTCATGGCATCTTTATGAATAATTTGCCACTTCTCTGACCCCTTTCTCTTCTTCACAAAGATCTGCTTGTTTTATTGAAGTCATGCTAAAAATCTTTTTTACTATCTTTCTCTAATGGCAATAGGCAGTATAGAAATATCATCGTCTCATTACAGAATGAGGATGGTCACCTCACAAACAGGGACAGAGACAAGGTAGAGGTGTTTAACACTTTCTTTGCCTCTGCCTTTAACACAGATGACAGAACAAGAGGGTCTCAGTGCCCTGAGCTGGAGGACCATGACTTCAAGAATGATCAAATCCCAGTCGACCCTAAAATTGTGTGCGATCTGATGCTCCAGCTGGATCACTACAAATCTATAGTGTCTGATGGGATTCATGGACTCATAGGAGTATACAAGCTGAAATTTGATAATACTTTTTAACAACATTTTGAGTATCACACTCTTTCATGACCTGATCATATAGTTACAGAAACATCTTATTGTCAGAGACTTGCTTAAAAAGAGTAAAAAGTAAATAGTTTCTTCTTGTGGGTGAGATGAGTATATGGTTACATGTCAATTTTGTGCACAACTTGATAAAACTAGTCTGCAAGTAAATTTTTCCAAGTATTTCTTCAAAAAAGGACATCCACACTTGCTCCAAATAAACATCTAACATCTAAAAATAAATTCTTTTTAATTTCAGTATGTGAAAATTTTTCACTAGCTGTCTTTCCAATTGTATTCCTAGGCAAACATTGCTACTGAGTTGATCCTTTTAATTTAAAGTACAGTCCAAAGATATTATCATATGCATGCATGGACCAGAGTTCTCATACCCCCACCCGTTGACAGAAATATTTTCTTCCTAAAACAAGGCTATAGATTATTCAGTGAGGCTTATATGTGTGACAAATTTCAGCTGTCAGACCATGGCTGTTTCAGCAAGTCATGCATAGCTTTAAACACTGATTTTTATTATTATTATTATTATTATTATTATTATTATTATTATTATTATTATTATTATTATTATTATTATTATTATTATTATTATTATTATTTATCCAGTTCTACAATGAATCATATATGCTGAAATTCACAGGGAAAAAATGTAGGAAATTTCAACCTCAGCGTCTGAGGCCTGCACAAGGTTAAAAATACCAGAGACAGATTTAATGACAAACTTTGACAATACTGCTACTGTAGTTTAGAAAAACTCATGGAATATACACATCCAGGACATAATCCTTGTGTTTTTCCTGGGATAATTTATCTTGATTTCTGAGAGCAGTCTACATTAGCAAAAGATTGGTTTTTGTTAATGTGATCTACAACTGATAATGTTACATGACACTTTATCACCAATGATGTGTTAATTGGAGACTATAACCTGAACATAATGAACACAGGAGTATAATTCCACTACATAAACTCTAGAAAAGAGTTTACTTTTGTCTGCAAGAATGGAGTGGTTTATAAAATTAATTTCTATGCAACGGGTAGGCCTACATTTTATTTAACCTTTCTTGCCTTCACTGACTGCTTGCTGTGTTTTAATATTAAGTAAAACCATTTAATCCACTCAAATATTTCCATTAGATTCTTCTTCCAAGTGGCACTGTGGGCAATCACACCTCCTAGTAAGGCAGGTACTCATTGTTAGTACAATGTCTGTTGTACTGGAGCATAAATTAATCTATGTGGCTCATGAATCAAGGTAGGTTCAAAAAGATTTTTAAATGCATTGTAGTTTTTTAAATTTCATGTTAAAAATTTTTCCCATTACCTAAGATCTGAGATAAATTAACTTCAACAAACTTGCTGATACACTGAACAACCTCAGAGTCAAATTTCATTTCTCTCTATTTCTTTGTTTGTTTGGATATATGATAGGTTTTTTTGGTTGTTATGTTTTCTTTTTCAAGGTCCTTTATACTTTTTCTGTGTGTTCTCAACTGAGAAAACAATCTAATTTTTAAGGCATATCTAGCATTTTTTCTAGTTGTTTACTCTTTCCCTCCCTTCTTTTATAGAAGGTTTTGGACCTTTTCATAAGAAAAGTGTTTAGTAGTGAAAAGTCCCCATATGCCTAGTGATGGTACAGCTGTTTCATGATCTTAGACAAAGTTTACTCCTGCTCAATTACCATATTGCAGACATCTCACACTGAGCAAATTACTACTTATGACTTGAAATAATGTGGTTCTTGGTGTCCAGATGTACTTCATGAAGGGAAGTAATTCATTACCAAGAAAAAAAAAACTGGCACCCCAGCTTCACCTCAAGGGTCTACTCTTTCTTAGGTCATATAAGAAAAAATTATGTTTCCTAATAATAGTGACAGGAGGGATGTCTGATCCTTTCCATTTCTAGAGGTTATAAATGTTATTTTAGCTGCTTTGAATATAACAGGTTTTCCTTTTCTCTTTTGAATTGGGTAGGTCATTCTGGTTAGATAGAAAATTAGATTGCAAAAAGATGTCACAACTGTATCTTTCCTGGGTTCTTTTCCAGTTTGGTTTTATTCTGTGGTCATTTAGATTTTTTTAAATACTGAATTAGAGAAACACCTTGTGCTCTTACTCATGAAGGTATGGCATTGCTACTACATATTATTTAAAAAGTGGAAGCCTCATTGTAGAGGGCTGTTGTAAAGCAGTGCAGACATAATGCAGGTCACAACATAGAAAGACTGCTGCAAGGTATGTACTGTTGTGTTTTTGTCAAGCATAAGAGAAAGGAAACAATGGCAGTCAGAGAGGGTGAAGTATATTTTAGCATAGGTGACAGATAATGAAGTTTTGCATTCGTTTTGCCATAGCATGTTATTCATTTTAGAGGTTGTGGTTTAGCCTGGAGGATTGATGTGTGATTATAATTACACCCCATGAAAAATGGTTTCAAGCTTGCAGTCTGGTTTGCTTTGTGTTTGTCATTTTGCAGCTCTAATTTTCAGGGGCTGTATGTTTCCTTTGACTGTTACACTTAGAATAAATTACATAGGTGGAAGAGAGACACACTGTCAGTGCTCCGTGAAGAATAATTTGCCTGGTATGGGCTCACAATGCATTATCTTACAATGTTATAATTAATCAAGTGCCTTTTGGCAAGTTAGTGTCAGCTGCAGAGCAAAAGACTTCTGTCACATCATGACTCACTAGTCCTCATTAGCTGTATAATAACCTTTAAAATTGTAAGGGGAGACTGACATTACTTAAACAGAATAGGTTCCACCCCAGTGTGCACCTGCTCAGCTGAGAAGACCTATTCACTTCCAGAAATAAGTACTTCATGGTATTAGGAAAAAATTCATAATCTGGTCCCTTAATTCTTAACTTTTTGTTCTGAAATGCATGGTTGCTCATAAATTGCAAATTTTACCTGTCTTATTTCAGAATATCCAAGTGCTTATCAATGCAGAACAGTAAATTACTGACAGACATAATTATAAGAAATATGCCTCTTTTTTTACAAGAAAAAATAGCCTCAAGGATCACCCACAATTTAAATAACTGCACAGCGTGGAGTAATATTTCCCAAAGTCTGACTTCAGCTCAGCATATAACAGATTATGCCTCAGGTGCATTCCTCCACAGCAAACCCAAGAGGGGTACTGTCAGCAGATAAATAGTGGTGAAAATCACTCAACACCACATCAATAATTCCTCTTAAATGAATTGTAATGACAAACAGATTCTGCATCTGCAGTAGCCAACACATCTTAAAGAGATGCACAGAATTAAAAAAAAAACGTATTAGAAAAATGACTGCCAGTGTGTCCTTCTTTTCTTGGACGGACAGAAACAGCAATCAGTCTGCAACTTTGACAGTCACAGCTTAGCCTCTTTGATTTTGGATGCTTTCATTTTCTCATGCACAAATAAAGCACCTTGGGATGATCTAATAGCCTCTTTATGAGAAGTCGTCTTCAAGGTTCTGAAAACCTGGTCTTCTGAGGAATATTTAATTGGATCTCAAGAACAGAGATGTATAAAATTAGAAGATATTTTAAAAAACCTTTATCAGTAATTTTGTCTGGTTGCCAGTTAATCACTAGGAAATGTCTCATTCTTGCTTTCCAAGTGCACTCTAAAAGGACTAAGAAAAAAATGTACTGTGTGAAGAGGAAAATGAGAGAATTAAAGCACAGTGAAGTATATATGTCTATTTTTTGTGTTTTCTAATTCTCCTACATGCATCTGTGACAGGTCTTTCACTTTAATGAACTTCATATTTCCTGTTGTATCATATATACAGAGTCATCAGCAGGATTTTCCAGTGCAGTATATGGGTCACTTGCAACAAGTATGGAGAGTGGCACTCAGACCGCCTGTGGCGTAGGACCAGGGAATGACCAGGACAGAAGGTTACCACTACTTCACCTAAGGAAGATGGGTTATAACTGAGAATTACCTTTCCATATCCACTTCAGACTTACCCTAGTGCTGTGTGGTTGAAGGTGTGTGAGAGTGTCTGGGAGCTTCTGTCACTGTCTTTTGAGATGTGGTGTTGCAACTCAGTGACGCAACGACAGCTATGGAAGCTCTGGCAGCACTGAAGATGACGGTGCATATTTAAATGGGATTTTCACATAAATATTTTAGTTTACACTTCAACTTAACCATTTGAACAATAAGAATAACAACAACAGAAGGTGTACCAAAAAAAAAAAGCTGAACATCACAATGTAATTCATAAATACTGTACAAAGCCATTTTCTGAAGTACCACTTTCTGTAAATAAAAATAACCCAGGTCTATCCTGAAAATCTAAACACCAGAGGTCAACTAAAAGGAAGTCAAATTTAATTCCTTTGTTATATACTTTTAAGACATTTGTCTAGACCATAGTTTTCAATGTCTGCAGTGGCAAACCTGCAGTTTTATGAACTCTCAACACCAACGGGTGTGAAGAGGGAAAGCAAGAGTTGAGTAAAAGAAAAAATGGCGTTGAGGGAGGAAACAGCATTAATATTCCTAAAGCATCACAATCATCTTGCCAAGAGAGAGCCCTCCAGAGATCACAACCTTGGTATATTTATTTTCTGCAAGTTTATACGTTGAGGTAGAACAGAAGTAAGTACTGGGGTAAAGCAGGTTAACAAAGAAAGGGCATAGGCCATCACTGACAGAAAGTATCTAAAACATTTTCAACCACTTTTCCTCTTTTTCTGTTTCGGAGAAGAGAATGTATTTGAATTTATATGTTCAGTTTACACTCTGGAGAGCATAGGAGCACACATTAATGGGTACTTTTTTCCTTGTTTCTCTTGCAATATTGAATACTTTTTCATGACATAACATCTGTACTCTTCTTTGTTTTGTTAATCATTTTCTTTTTCCTCTTTTGTTATCCCTCTCTTTCTTCCTTTTTTTATTTTTTTTTTTAATTAGCCCTGATAACATGTGGTGTCTCCCTTTCTTTGTATTTTCTGTCAGAGTACTAAATCCAGAAAATGTTCAGTGATAAATTCCAGAGTATATTTAGAAAACAGATTTTTCACTTTTTTTATCAAGAAAAATTTACAGGAGGAAAGACAAGAGAATTACAAAGTATCAGGTGAGGAACTGTATTTATATTCAAGTTATGAAGCTAATGTGATTTCATATACAAGAGTTAAAAACTTCAACTTCTCTACAAACAATTGATGAACTAACGGAAGGAAGGCGCACCATGGCATATAAAGAAGTCATTGTGATGTAACCAATGATGTAAAGCTATCTGTGAGTTGGGGGGGATTTTTTTTTTCTGTGCATACAAACCACACCACAAGTGGCTTGTAGTATTTAGATTTATGCAGGAGTTTTTAATTTCTGATGTCAAAATTAATAACTGAGTATTTTGTCACTGAATCTGTGATCAAGTGTTTTGGAAGCCTTCATCCTCTCGCTAACAACATGTCTAATTTTTCTGACTGAGAGGATTGCAGTTTTTTTCCCATGCATAGGATAGAGGTAATGAATACATGCTCATCTCACAACTGTTGTAGATTAACAGATGTGTAACTCAGTTTGGAAAGTCAGATGTATTTATTATTGCGTTCACCTCACAGTACAAGGATTTTTTTCAGAATGGATCACAGGTAGTAAATGCCCATGGGACATTAACGCTATGTGACACATGATATGATTGCTGAAGTATTTGAAATTCTGCCCTGAAGATTTCCAGTACATTGATGACTTCTATGTTATTTCACTATAGGTATTAGTAAAAGGATTCTGACAATTCTATCTTAGTAGAAGGAAACCAAACACAAAAGAAATTAGACCATTTGCTGCATTCTTAGAAAACTTGGTAGCACTGATTTAGAAGGAAATGAAACTGAAATCTCACATCACTGTACAGTAGAGCAGTTACTTTTTCACATACTCTGATGAAACAGTCTGCACCATCCCTCACCTATGTATAGATTAACCTTATATTTGATCAAGCTGAGCTGTAATGGTCAGTTCCTGTATTGGTGTCAATGTTCTCTTTTGACTCAGTTCACCCACAGAGTTGCTAAGGAAGGATTTGCCTGTGTACAATAGTGAAAATCACTTATGGCCCCTTACCCTTCTGCAGAGATTTTAATTTCACTCTTGTCCTTTCCTTGCTGTTTCTTCCATTCCTATTACATCAGAAAAAAAAGTGATTTTTTCTTTTTATACTTTCCTACTTTGCTCTTACTCCATAAATACTAGCCTTGGAAGTGAACTTTTCAGAGGTTAATGCTATGGAATCTCCTTCTATGTATATTGAGACTAATATTAATATTATTCATAATGAAGAACATGTTGTAGAAAGTTGGAAGTTTCAATAGAGATTAGGTCAACTTGGAAACTGAGAAGTGTCAATCAATTACACAGAAACATTTTTTTCAGTACTCTGGCTTTGGGCTGAATATTGTTTGTGTCCCGAAACTGTAGATTTTATGTTTATGCAAGATGCTTCAGAAGGTCTAAACCACTTTACCAATTCAGTACTACCTACGGTATTCCCATGAAAACATGCTTGCTGCATGCCTTAACAGGCTGCACTCACCTTCAAAAGGAGGTGAGTTTAAAAGAGCACAGCAGAAATGCATGTATTTGGAAGAATGTGTAAACATATCTTGATGTTACAGAAGCAACTTTCTCATATTTAGATGTCATCCTTAATGGTGCCACCTTTTCAATACCTTTGTGACTGTAAATTTGCAGGGAGAGAGGATATATTTGGCTAAATTGTCCAGCAAGGTAGAAAAAAGCAGATGTACCTATACCAATGTCACACACAAACTTTAATTTCATATTTATGTGATTTAACCATTCCTGTGCTTCCTACCTACATTTTATATAGCATGCCCAGTCTTAATCTTCAGCTCTTTTGTACAACTACTGTGGATAAAATAAAACAACTTCACAGTAAATTTGAGTCAATTGGGTATAGTTACAGGTACAATGGGGACAGTATAGAGCTAAAGCAAAAGAAGATGGAGAAAGTCCTGATGTGATTGTGCCTAAATTTAAGAGAACTCAACTCGGATAGTGCATATCCAACCTGTCACTGTTGGTCACGGTCATTGTCCACACAGATTAAATATATATTATAAGGAGAGATATTTTAAAAACTAAGTGTCTGGCTTATTAAAATAGTAAAAATGAAATTTCCATCAACTCAGGAAGTCAAAAGTGAAGTAGTTTTAAAAATTGTAAATATTTAATGTTTTAACCACATATATGAAAAAGAGGGCAGCAAGAATGCAACACAGAGAACAAAACAATAGGTTAGCAATCTAACTTCTACTTATATCTGATATAATTTAAACATTTTGTGATAAAGCCAAGAGTTAAAGCAAAATAAATTGCTATATTTTCTCCTTTGACTTTATCTGCAAATCAGTATCTTGTCACTGCAAAATAATGAGCATTTCAAATTCCTTTGGTTCCACGATGACCACAAAGTAACTCCCACTCACATCAGTGGTTGCTAGTCCATTAAACGCAGAGTTCCTGAACCTAACCAGCCTGAGGCTGAACTCTGCACCAAGGTGAAATTTTCTCCATCATATTGTCTTACTATGCAGCTGTAAAATCTGTGTCTTGTGAGACTTTAAAGCTTTGGAAAACATGCCTACATGTTCAAGGCAGATATTTGTGTTTTCATATAAATTTGATTTATTCAAAAAAAAAAAGCTTTCAGGATCTGTACCTGATCAAACAAAGGATGACTGTCTTGAGATCTCCTAATTGTTTCTATCAGTTCTATGGCATTTAAAGGCCTGGATGTTGCTGCATTTGAAGGAGTGACAATAGACTGAAAACAATATTTTACTGATTTCTGATCCTGTTTTTTTCTATAAGGCCTGAAGATATGGAAAGCTGTTAGTTTCAGTCCTGAAACTAGGAATGATACTGCTTTCTTGTAAATGTCATTATAAAGATAGGAGGATTAATGCAGATATTCAAATGATCTTCAAGCAACACATAAGCTTTGAATGTTAATATAAATGGGGAGACAGAGACTCACGGGTGGTAGAACAAGCTCCATATAGTTTACTTCAAAATGGAGATTCTCGGTCATGTACAGAATTATATTTTAATGGTGAAAAGATAATTCCTCTAAACAAATTAGGGACAGTCAATGACATATTAGTTATGAAAAGTAACTCTTCTGAAAAATATAGGATGTCATATGTGTAATAAAAAAATCCCAATCTGATCTGTAGGATTAGACATACTATTACCATCAAAAAATGTAGTTACACTTAGTGTGGTGTAAACAAGAAGGTTTATGAGACTTTCTCCAACAAATACATGTAATGCATGATTTCCTGTAGGATAATGACTAAAAGTATAATTACTTTCATAAATCCTTTTCCAATAATCTACCTTATTTTTTGTATTTCTGGCTTTCTGTTCAGTAGTAAGATACTGTTTCACAATATACATAAGAAATACAATTTTTCTGGTAAATACAAAGAAAACTGCTTTACTTTTCTAAAATTTACTCAAACTAACTAGCTTTAATCAATGCCTATTTTTTTTTAGTAACTGCAGTCAAAACCAAAATCAAATATAATCTATGTTGAGTTACCACCGCCTAGCTCAAGTACAGTGTTTCTTCAGTGACTTGAGAGATAGTGGTGCAGTGACTGTAGCAACACTATTTTATATTGACTACATATAAGTGAATAATTTACAAGAATACGATATTAGAGTGAATAATTAAAGAATACAGTGTTCCTCAGAGTTAGTTTCTTGCACTTCTATAACATGTCCATGTCTCTGTCTCTCAGATGTGTTTTTCATCTGAATACATTTTAATATATGCATATACAACTGAGCACCTTCACTTTGAATTAGTCACTGAAAGGTGACCTGCAGATATTTCTGAGATCTTTAAGAGACCAGGTTTAAAGTTATGATGTATTCATTACAGAGCCATTATAGGAACATTTACCTGCTAACTGATCAATACTTTTGTCTCATAATTTTCCACTAATCCAGCTCTGAAAAGTACAGGTTTCTAATTAAACACAGAATAACACTTTCTCACTTAATACTGCTCTGTTTCTTTATTACAAATTGCATGTGCTAAGTGTTCGTGAAGTATCTAAAGGATCAAATTCAAGGACTTTCTTAGATTTGTAGACCTAACTTGCTTTTTCATGAGTTAGTCGAGCTCCAGCAGGTGTTTGATATATGTATATTCCATGAAATATATCCCCAGATTAAAAATACAAAAACTGAGCCATTAATTTAAGATAGGAACATCTCTGGTTTTCATGTTTCTCAGAATGGAGCTAAAACTATTTCCTGTCAGAAGCACCTCTTTATTCCATCAAATCTAATACAAATCTAGACCTCCATTCTATACACTAAACAAGCAATAATGTGGGGTAAGCCAGGATGATGACGCAAACTGGACACTGTTTAATAGCTGGAAACCTGGAAGTAAGTATCAGAGAAAGAAGGTGATAGAAAAAAATCAGTGTTCAGAGCATTATTTTTTCTCTATTCTCATCACAAATCTTAATTTTTCTAGTTTGAATTATCGTGGTAAAAGATAGGGCATTTAATAAAAAAGCACTTCTTGAATTAATGTTGGTTTGTAGCTTGAAACAAAAAACTGTGATAATATCAAGTTAGCATTCGCTGTGAGTGCAAAATCACTCATCTCACTTCTCTTTGCCATTAAAACTGAATAGACTTGCAGCCATCTATGGAGGAAAGGAATGCTTTATTTCATAAGTAGAAACCCTCTTTTCACAGATTGAGTGAGTACTCCATGAGAGGTTAAGAGACCAGAGTTCAAGCAGAGCTCTGTGAAAAACTACTGCTTTTGATTTTCTACAGTATGTTTCCATAGTGCTAATAGAAACTGTCTTGACTTACGATGTCAGATCTGGGAGTCCTTCATTTGAGTAGTAAGATGTTACAAACATATTCTTTACAGATATAAAAATATTTACACTATTCAAATCTCAAAAAACTGTTCCAGCACTAAACTATGTTTTAATAGTGTTAGCCTTTGACTCCACTAGCCTTCAATTTGCATTTCCTTCTCAAGTTTCACTTCATGTTTTACAAGCTTCCTTCATGTTCACACTTTTTGACTTAGAGTGTGTGATCTGGACACTATAAATCCTTTCTGCACTTCCCTGGTGAGTCAGTAGGTTTATTTTCTTGAAGTACTTGAAATGCAAACAAAATGGACTAGTTCCATAATGAAATAAATATTGATAGCAAAAAAAAAAAAAACCAACCAAAATTAAAGTAATAATTTGCTTACTAAGTGAAGACTTACACTTTCTCAAGGCTTGTCTAAACAAGAAATTAACCTCAATTACTTCAAAAAGGACAAGCTCCAGTCATACTGTTTTCTAAGAAACTTCCCCTCTCAAAGTGAGCCCAGAGACAGAGAACGTCTCTTTCACAGAGACAATTGTCTCAAAGGTATCAGCACACAGTGTCATCCCTCCCGATTTCAACCATTAGAAACCGGAGTATTTTTTGGCAACATCTTTCTCTTGAGCCAAATCTCCGAAAGGGTAGATCAATATCCTCCAGCGCAGAAAAGCAACACATTGCAGGGCAGACTTTGGATCCCTTCTCAGCACACCACCTGAATGTTTATTTGCTTGAGTTTGGTGGTAAGTTTTTGGAAAAACAGATCTTCCATCCAGTCAAAGTTCAGTGTAAAATATTCATATTAGTTATTTACTTATGCAATAACTTCTAATGACCATAGCCTCCTGTCTCGTTTTTTAAAAGGTTAGGAAAGGCTGTCAAGCCTTGTATTATATTAATCACAGTAAACAAACCATAAAAATTAAAAAGAAACAACAGTTACCTTGCGTAAATGGCAACCTTTTGCCCTGCATCCCATATTAACCTGCTATGTTTTCTTAATCACAGTTTTAGGACTCTGCTTTATTTAATTTACTCTTATATTAAATAACTTGTATCTTTTCTTATATTTATTCAGAAATATGTAGTACTTCTGTTTTGAACCAGACTTGAATGTTTCTTGCATCCACTGAAAATGCTAATGCCTATCTTATGTTTTTATATATAAAGCTTCATTTCAATTATACCACCCTTAGATCTGAAAAGATTTGTGGGATTTAGTGCATATGGTTTCACTAAAGGTATAAATATTTTTTCTTACCTCCTATCTCAAATACATGATGGAAAAAAAAATGAGGTGCCTATCTGAAGAAGTAAAGTGTGCAGTATAATCAGTTCAACTCCTTAATTATAAATAAATGATAGATTTTCAGCATTTTTTCAATTATAATAAATGTTTGCAACTTCTCTGTTTATTTATATTGAAAAAGATTGGTAAATAATAGATAAGGGGACATAATCACTGAATGTATAGCTTTTGAAAACTAGCATACATTGTATATGGTTTAGAACATTATTTGACACTTATGAAGACCCAGTTTTCACTGAATACAAAAATTCAGTAATTATTTCTGTCACTATTTGCTATTCCTATGCAATGCACTTTAATTTAAAGGAATCTGAGGGGTTTGCTTTTAGAAAGTGATAGATGTTTACCAGCTATTCCTCTGGGTTTATGGTATTGTATGTTTTATTACAAATCAGTATGAATCTGTAATTTTCTATGTTTCAAACCTTTTCAAAAACACCTGATTAAAATGATAATCTCTTCTGATCAATGTCCTCATCCCACCTATATTTATACTATGTTATATTGCATTATATTAGACTATATTGCTATCTATTAATTACTTCTCAAGAAAGAACATAATTAACAATCATTACTGAGATAACTTGCTAGTTCATTTTCTAACTATAATGGTCTTTCAAATATTTAGGGGAGTGTATTCTTCATTCAGAGGGAGTGAGCCTACTCCTGCTGTCTTTGCAGCCTTCACTGTGAAATCTAGCAGGGCTTCTCAGTTCTTAGGTTTACAGCCATATTGTCTTATCCCCACAGAAGGATGAGATTTGGGCTCACCTTCTAAAGCTAGGCCTGTACACTATGCATGAAATGACAAATACATCTCCAAGGTCATTCTGGAATGTGCTACAGCCTTTCTTTTTTAGTTTGTGAATGATTGTCAGTTTTTTTCAGAGTTTTCCTCCTTAATAAGGAAATTCAATTGTATTTTTAAAATGAGATATATGTTGCTTCTCAGAAAGCTGCTGAAAATCCATGAATCATTTTCTTTAGGAGCAGCACTAGTTAGAAAGGCAAGCACCTTCATGTCATTGCAGAAAGGAAAAATCTGAATTCTAACTTTGAAACTTATACATGAAGGGCAATAGATGTTCACACAATTAATGAGGCATGGTTCGTTGATGTCTTTGATATAAGAAGGCTTATAAAACTGTCAAAAATGATTCAAAGAGTATTTTTTGCAACAAGACCATGACCCAAACCACACATCATGTGTTAGGTTTACTAGGCATTCTACACCTCAATTATCAAAGGAATTAAATATAAATCTGATATAAAGAGTTCCTACTGTATAGGAAAGATAATTTGACTCAAAAATAAATTTCTGAAAGGGCAGATATAAAAAAATTTAGAATATAATTTTATAATGGAGGAATTAAATACTGAATTGATTTACTGACAAGACATCTGTATCTTCATGAATGTGCTTACTGTCATTTTATACTTAGTCATGTAAAAATGTGTGGCAATAAACTAATAACTAAATCATGCTGAAGTTCTAGCTAATCAACTAAGAAACTGACTGAGATAATACAAATCAAAATTACAACAATTTCTTAATATTATTCTCTGGGTACTTGAAAATTTGAATAGCTGAATGAGGGCAGAAGATAGATTGTTATGTCATCTTTAGTTTCTATCCTGACAGTCTGAGATTTTATGTCACTTCGAGCAGTTCTTTGACCCTGAAATTACAAAAAATGATCAATAAAACCACCTCTCTAAACAGCCATGAATCGAGTCAGTCAAGTATTCAGGCAAATTGTCCAAAGGGTCTACTCCTCCTTCATTAGTTTTTAAACATGAATTAAGAAATAGGATAGGCATCAGCATGCTGCAGTAATACAGAGATCAGTTATGTTTCCTGAAACATTATTTGATCTAATATTCAGGGACATCTTAAAAAATCTATTTACTTTTCTACAACTGTATTTATATGTCTTTAAAAATAGGAGACAGCAATTATCATTTAAAAAGGAGTACAGTCCCTTTTTATGACTAAAATTGTGCAATTTGCTTACATTTTTTTGTCTCAAAGAATAGCCTATGAAGACTATTTTAAAATTAATTGTCATCATTAAATTTATATATCTAAAATAGTGACAGTTCTTGATTTCAGTCCATTAGATGGCTTCTGATCCTAAAAAACCATACAGCTTCTAGATATTAACCAGCAACATAATGTGGATATTTTAAAATTGGAATAAATAAACATTTGCATTACTTTTCCACAAAACTCAAGAGCAACTCAGAAAGAGTATTTTTAAAAATAAAAATCAATTATCCAACAATAAATGAAAGTCTCAGATATATGTAGAAATTGAAAAAGGAAAAAGAAAACATTTCTGGTCTGTGTTACTAATGTCCCTGCCTGTATGCACATATGTGCTTTTTTTGTGAGGAAGGTAGATGTGAAAAATAAATATATAGCTATTACTTCCAGCATGCTACATAGCGGAAACCGTCAAAATAATAATTTCTCTTCCATGTTCACCATATAAGTTTATATTTGTGTATTTGACTCTACTCACTGAAGACATATAAAAACCTCAGCTATACAGTGATTTTATGATGAGTTTTTATGCACAGAAGTATTATAATGAAAATCTAAATTTTGAGAAGGATATACATATATAAAACTTGACCAAAACAAAATGCAAATTTATAGGGAGCTCCTTGAAAATGGTCTTGTTTTTAAATATTTCCACAGCTCACCAGCATGGAGAACTGACACTATTTTATCTTTCTCATGCAATTTATCTCTTCTCCATGAGGCTTATACTTCTTCCAAAAATGTATGATACAAAAAAGAGACATATTTCATTATCTATTCTGAGTCAGTTTTGGCCTTGTTGTTTTTGCACTGCAACATGTGTTGAATATTTAAAAGAATCTGTAAAAGGAGGGAAAAAGCTTAGAAAAGGGATTTGATCAGAACCTCTTTAACACTGATTGTTCTCATACACGATCTTCAAGACATGTTTTCAGAAAGTCTTTAGTCGCTTTCATAAAATCATATAAAGCTGTTCCAAAAAATGTTGCTTGGTTCTACTGCTACAATTATTTTTGTCTTTCTCCACACAAAACCAGACATGGAATGATTTCATGCATAGTTTCTCTCAAGAGAGCAAAACAGAATCCATCAGAGGACAACATTGTTCATTATTTACCTGTTTTGGACAAATTCACAAAGAATTGCTGAATACAAGAGAAAGTGATTCATCTATATTTTTAGTGCCCCACTTTCCCAGGAAGTTCCAGTTTAAAAAAGGTCTCATCTCAGTAGAGAGAGGGAGGGAAATGGAAATGGAGGAAGGAAAAGAAAAAGACTATTTCCATCTGTCACTTAGAGTTGTCTTCTAACAGCTGCTGATTTGACTAATGACAGTTGCATAATTAGCATTTCACATGTGTTTGATAATGTTCTTTGTTTGGACTGCCAGTTGTTTTGATGGAGTACACTCAATGGTGCTATTCAAGAGCATGAGCTCCCTATGTGGAACCTTCATACCTTCGTTGCAAATGTATTTTGTAGGTTTTTAATTTTCCCCCTGAAAATTCCACTGTTGGAAACCACAAATACACCAAGTTTTTCTTAAGTGCAGAAGTGCCTTTTTTGTACATATCAATACAAATGTTCAAGAAAGCATAACTATTAGACTGACATCCAAATTATTTTACCAGTGCTTTTTAAAAGAAGTGGTAATAAGAACCAGCGTACTTCATCATGGATCTAATCCAAAGCTCATCAAACAGATATAAATATGCCTTAATCTGTCAACAAAGATACTGTCTGTACTGATAAGGCACTCTCCAGCCAATTAAGTTTTTTTTCTGAACACAATATTTTAATATTAAATCATAAATGCATTCTTAGTGATGACTGAATCATTCCTTCAAACAATTTTATGATGTTTCCATTGTCCCATGAGGGAAAAGTTCCAAAATTTCTAGTCTACTTGGAAGTTAATCTGAAGTTAAATTCTTCACTCGTTGCCCAATCAATATTCTTACCAAATACTTAATGTACCTTAAAAAAATAATGTTAACAATGAGCTATCTAATTAGAGTTCCTCAGGAAGCATTTTAACGGAGTAACAAAAAAACTCTAACATGCTTTCACCCTTTGTGTTCCAGCCTACATTATCCAATTAGTAAAAAATTAGCTAAAACATTCCACAGGAAATAGAAGAGCACCTTTGTCATGAAAATGTTATTCAAAACTAATATTGTTTTTAAGAACCACAAACCAATTTGTTACTTTTTTGGACTAATACAGCATTAGCAAATTAGAACCAAATTAGGAAAAAATGTGTAAAGTAAAAGGTCATTTAAATGCTGTTTTCTTCATTACCCAAAAGGTAATACAAGATATAGACATATAATCAAGAGAACCAGTATTATTCAGCAGCTCTAAAATACAGATGAGTTTATTAAAGACATATCGTTAAATGACTAGCAATTAAGAATCTTAATATAAGTTCAGGTACTAAACAAATCTAATCAGACTGGTTCTGAACACTTTGTCTAAAGTTAATTTAAAAATTCTAAGAAAAAAATATTAGGCTTAAATTTTGTAAAATGTTTGTCTATTATAGATTGAAAATAGTCTTATCAATATTAAAATTTATACAGAAAGAATATGTAGGCATATTCAGAGGTTAGGTTTTGCTCATAATTTTTTCCTCTGTATAGATTCTCAAGCCACCCTCATCACTGTAATGTTATTGCTTCCCAGTAGGGCTTTAAGCACTCTGACTAACATCTGTCACATATAGTTCATGGTCCCTCTCATCCTCTCCCTAGGGAGTGTGTATAGAGCACTGAGTCATTTTGTTAGGGTTTGATTTGAGGGAATTTATTTTTCACACATTGCTATATCATTACTTAGGCATGTAGACAGGGTCTGACAGAGAGTCTTTATCTATCTCATGAAATTATGTGCATTTAGTAGTTTACTACATGAATATGAAATATGCTTTATTAAGTATTCTTATCTATTTTGAGGTAGTTGAACTGTAGCTGTTAAAAAAGTCAATTGCTCAGCTAATGTGCTCAACAATATAAGAAATGGCTGGAAGTCTATAAGAAGGCTGTATGTCTCTTAGCACCTTCGGCATTTTTACAATGCAGAAGAGTGATTATAATATAATTCCAGTCCTTTGACACTTCATTCACTATAGTTCAAGTTGATTAGCTTTTCTGGCTGGGTTACTGGTTTCCCTCCAACTTTTATGATATTACTAGTGATGCCATCTGTTCCAGGTATTTTTCCTCTTAAAGGTTTCATGACTTTCTCTATCTTCTTTTTGAGGGCATTAGCTAAGATTTTTTTCTTTGTGTCTCTTTATGTCATAGGAGGTGGTGAAACTTGTCATGTTTGTCTCTATGCATTCTTGTAGAGCTGCTGGTAAAGCTCATCTGCTCTCTGCAGGATGCTATCTCTCCCTCTGTAATTACTCTTTCATCACTGTCTGAGAGGGACATCTGGTGTCAATTATCTGTTTTCTTCTCATCTTGCTACAGCTGTTTCTTTTAAGAGTATTTTAAATCATTTCTATGTTGCATCATATATTTGAATTCTTTGTGATCTTCCATTTTCAAGGTCATGCGGAGCTGATAGTTGCAAGCAATCATTCTTTTTCTCTTTCAACCATTTCTTTTATCCTGAGTGTCCCATATGCATTTGCACTGCCATAATGATCATGATAAAACACCACCCAGATATCCAAAGGTATGGCTATAATGAGATTTCTTTCATAAAGAAATTCCTTGACCCGGTGAAAATTTGGTTGTAACTTGAGACGACCAAGTTACGTTAGGGCAACCAGATCCTAGAGAATGTAAGTAATTGGTGCTTGATGTGGTAACTGTTCTTTCTTACAACTCATGCAACAGTATAAAAAAAATCATAACTAATAACATGTAGAAAAAACATCTTGTTCATTTTAAGGACAGGGGACTAACACTTTACTGCTAATGCATCTTGTTCAGGTCCGGAATTCTCTTACACAAGGTTGCCAGGGAATTCAGACAAAGCTGGTGAGAGAAAATCCCTAAGTGAAAGCTTTTTTAAGATCTCATCAAAATCACGGGTTTGGATCTTGAATAAAAATCTGCTTATCTGCAATGGATCAGAAATTTGCAAAGAACAGATAATAGACACTCAACTGTGTTGTTACAGGCTACATGTGTTGTTGCAGGACAATCATTACTTCAAAATAAAAAGCAATTCAAGACTCTCCCTTAGACAGATTATTATCTCCCTTTTGTCTCTTGTCTCCAAAAGGAGGAAACTTAGTATTATTAATGTTTTGTTTTGGTTTTTTGTTCTTTTGCTGGTTTTTTTTCTTCTGACTTACATAGTGCCAAGGACGCAGGCTGCTCACATTTCCTATATTTGGTTGAAGTGGTACATAATTGCATTGCTGAATATGCCAGGGCAAAAGAAAGCTTTATTTATTTGTTTCAGGTAAGGACCATTTGTGCACTTTTGCATGCCTAGAGGAGACTGATAAATAGCTCATGATATACACAACCTCTTGTCATGAGAAGCAATGTCATGGTGATCAGTGACAAGCTTGAATAAACATTTATATCTTAGCTGTCTGCTGAGAGAAGTAAAGAAGTTTATATGTCTCAAAGCTATTGGGGTTTTTTTTTGTGGTTTGCAGAGCATTGTTTTAATTGAAGTTCTTTTCTTATTTGCAGGGTCCTATTTGCATTTTAAATGTAGGAAAGACACACTTTCAAGATATGCTAGTTTTGGCTGGGGTAGTTAATTTTCTTCATAGTAGCTGATATGGGGCCATGTTTTGGAAAGAGTGTTGGTAACACAGGGATGTTGTTGTTACTGCTGAGCAGTGCTTACATAAACTCAAGGCCTTTTCTGCTTCTCACAGCACTCTAGCAGGGACTAGACTGAGTGTGCACAAGAAGCTGGGAGGGAACACAGAAGACTCCAACTGACTGAATGGATGTTCCATGCCATATGACATCGTCTCCAGCAAATAAAAGCTAGGGGAAGAGGAATGAACATATTTAGAGTGATGTCATTTGTCTTCATTATGCATGATGGAGCCCTGCTTTCCTGGGTGTGGCTGAACATTTGCCTGCCCATGAGAAGTGATGAATAAATTACTGGGTTTACTTTTCTTGCATGTGCAGCTTTTATTTTGCTCAATAAACCATCTTTATCTCAACACACAAGTTTCCTCACTTTTACTTTTCTAATTCTCTCTCTCTTCCCAGTGGTGGGCAAGTGAGCGTGTGGCTGCGTGGTACTTGGTTGTTGCCTGGAGTTCAACCATAACACAAGAGAAATCCATTAGTTCTCAGAAAGCTGAGTGACCCTATGTGAGAACCTGGATCATGAGATTGTTGCCTCTACTATATAGAAACTGGAAAGAGTTGAATTTAACTGAGACTTTTATATAGATACCATAAGCATAATTTTTTTCTGTTAATTTGGAAATCAGGAGGATTATTTTGAAAAACTAATTTCTGAAACATTAAAAATCTATGCCACTCTCTGTCATATTTGAAAAGTCATGGCAGTCAGGTAAAGACCCCAATGATTGGAGAAAAGAAAATATCATAACTGTTCTTTAAAAAAAGATAATAAGAAGGATGCTGGGAACTACCCTCCAGTCACCTCTATCTCTGTGCCCAGTAACAATATGGAACAGATTCTCCGGGAAACTGTGGTGAAGCACACAGAACACCGGAAAAAGGGATTAGAGAGAACTGACATGGTTTCACCAAAGCCAAACTGTGTCTGAATAGATCTTAGATAATAGTGGCCTTCTGACATGGAGGGACTGCGTCAGCAGACAAGGAAAAAGTTTCAGTTGTCATCTACCTCAACTTCTGTAAGATCTTTGATATGGATCCCCATATTTTTACCTCTAAATAGGAGACACATGGATTAGATGGATGGACTGTTAGATGGATATGAAATTGTCTGGATGGCCACATTCAAAGAGTTACAGTAAATGACTTAATGTTCAAATGGAAACCAGTAATGAGTATCCTTTAAGGGTTCATACTGGAATGAATACTATTTAAAATGTTAACCAATAACATAGTTAGTCAAATGGAGAGCATCCTCAGCAAATTTGAAAATGACACCATGCTGAGTGCCTGTACCTGGGTCAGAGCAATCCCCAGTATCAGCACAGACTAGGGGAAGAATTGCTTGAGAACACTCTATTAGAGAAGAATTTGGGGATATTGGTGGAGATAAAAATAGATATGAGCTGGCAATGTGCACTCTCAGCCCAGAAGCATCCCTTGATCATACCAAGAGCTCTTGGATTGTAAGTCCATAACAGGAACATCAACTATCTGGCCTAGGCAGAGGACAAAGGATAGGTGGTTCTCCTTGTCAGCCCTGATACATCATTTACCTGAATTGTAGCCTAAGAGGAATGGTTCCTTTATTACTGGACTTTTTTGAAAAGTAGTTACCAACATAGATTATGACCAGTTACTGATGACTAAAGCAAATAATCTTGTTACCCTATAACTGATGCTCTTTGAGCTCTCCTGGGCTGCATCAACACCTCCCTCTGAAAGGGGTGTCTTTTGGAGCTAATCAGCCCTCAGGTTTGTGATACTTGAAAGATCATTAGTGATGACAAGGTCTAGACTGATAAACACAGACACACACTCTTCAAGGTGGAATCCATGTGAGTTGAGAAAAACTAAGAGATTTGATGTTAATGTTTCAATGAACCTGAAGGAAATTTTTGATAGGTACCTTTACATACATGGAGTCTCACATTTCTGTTTGCATGCATGTGAATTGATTATGGTATGAATGTTGTTACAATGAGTCTATAATTAAGTCACTGTTATAATTGTAGTAAATTCTATTACATCATTTTATAAATATTGAATGAGTCAATGACTCAAGTGTTGCTAAACCACCTTACACCCTTACCTTTTTGTGTGCATATTCTTTGCACCCTAACTCTTTTGCACCTCAAGTCCATGTAAATAATTCTAAATTGATTCTAATCTAATTTTCCTATGTATGCTTCATCTATGTAGCAAGTGGTAGAGAGAACTTTGCCATTGAACTCTGTTAAAGTCACAAATTCACACAAAATTTACATTAAAACATTTTTAACAAAATCTTCGATGGTGATTCTTTATGCAGCTGAAAACACTCATTTGTAACAGAGGCTTCATGTGTTATGGTTTTGTTTGGTTTGATCAGTGCACACCTGACCATTCTTCATGCCCAATTGGGTCTTTGAATCACAGACAAAACATAAGAAAAAGCTGAAAACTCCCTCCTCTCAGGCTTGAAGTAGTCTGTTATCCAGGCCAGAACTACATCTAATTAAATGTTAAGTTATGATAATCTGTGATAGTTTTAGGCCTTCCTGGAAACCAGTTTGTAGGCAGGAAAGTGGTCATATCTAGGTATTCCATCCCATTTTTCTACCTAAGCCAGGGTACAAATAAGAAAGGAAGAGAAGCCTTCGCTCTTGTCTCTTCTGGTGAGGTTCAGGAACAGTAGGTCCCTGCATTGGTCTCACTTATCTGGAGCCTGAGGCCTGCAGCGACTGCTGTTGTCTGCTACGTGGGAGGTGGACAGATTTGGCCGTGCTTGGTGACCCTGCTTTCCTTGAGGGCAGTGGTGAGATTTCATTTTGCTAGTTCTTTATTTTGTTAATTCCCAGGTTTTAACTGTGCATATTTGTTTTGGTTTTGTCCCCTTTTGTCCCTTTTTGTCCCTTTTCCCTTTCCTTTTTTGGGGGGGGTTGTACAAAGTATTCTCACTGTATATAACTGTGATATGTGTAATATATATATATATATATTTATATATATATATATAATTTGCTTGGGTTTGGTTTCTTTCAGTTTCTACAGTTTTTCTTCCCTTTGCCCAAAAGGGGAGGGGAGCAAAAAGGCATTTACTAAGTTTCATAGACTTGGTGGGAAGCCAGCTCCAAACTTGGTCATAATCTTAATAAACATATTTACCTTCTGTTGTCTCAGACTCTTCTACAACTGAGGCTTGGAGTGACCATCTTCATTTCACAACTGTGGAATTAGGGCACATATAGAGATGAAGTGAGTGCATCAACTTTGTCCAAGAAACCAGTAACATGGGAACTGAAACTTGGTCTCCTGAAACCTAAGTGAATTCTTGCAAATACACAGTTGCCAAGGTCCAAGATTTTAAAAGACTCATTCAGATTCCTGCCCACAGCAATACTGATGATGGAAAATATAGCATATAAACCGTAGGTATGAAGTTAAACCTAGAAAGGGAATTCAATTCTTTTAGGAAACACAGGAGAAATTAAATTTCCCTACTACATAATACCGATCTCAGGATGTATTTTTTGTGAGCGTTATGAAAATGAAACAGGGAAATACATAGAAGAGATAGAAAAATAATCTCTTTCCATTATATCTAAACATTTTACAGTGTAATAGACAGAGACTTTTTAAAGCAAAGTCATCCAAATCCCAGGAGTCTGCTTCAGTCTTCTGCTTAGCTGTTGTGCACAGTAGCCTCAGGCAACTGGGATACTCTAAAACTTAATTTCTATTTAAAGAGCTAAATTGAAACATACTGTGTCACCTCCTAGTTCAGCTACTTTAAAAATAAGAGTATAATGTAAAAGTTGGGGCAGGTCTACAGGAAAATTTAAGCTCTGAAAAGGGACATTTGAATTCCCTATTATGGAGTGAACTCTGGACATAGATGAAAAGAAACCTACAAAGACCAAATATTTTTCATCCTTTTGTCAGGAGGTGTTATCGTTAGTAAGACTGGGTGGGTCACAACCAGCAAATCAGGCCAACTAACTTGGGTTAGCAATATTCCTACTCAAACCTTAACCAATTTTCCAGGTGATTGCTTTAGTCGGATTTTATCATATCACATGCCATATAGAGATGAGGCTGGTGAAGGCAAAACCTCTGAAAGAATTTTATAGCATTTTAAAAATCTAAAAAACGTGTAATTGGACTAGTGTTCACTGGACATAAGAGTTCTTTTTGTTTTGAAGCTTAACTAGTTTGTTCTGAGACTCTGCTTCCCATCCCAGACACATTCCCAGCCTGGTCTGCCTGCCAGAGAATGGCACATGTGCACTTGAGCTGTGTGGGAAGAAAAGAAGAAAGGCCTGGGCGTAGGATAGCTGACAAATTTTCTCATGTACGGAGAGCGCAGAAATATGGAATTTCCCTGAACTCTACTCTGTCTTGAAATATAATTGAGCTGCAGACTGAGAGCATGCAGAGCAATCCTTTTGATGAGTTCTTTTTAAAGCTAAATTGTTTCAGAGAAAGAATTAAAAATAGATAGGCAAAGCCAGAATGAAGGGCCATGTCTTTTTAGCCCATTTGGACACAGTGTTTGGGATATATGCTTTGAAAAGAATGGGGTTCATTCTGCTGTACAAAGTGAACAGTTGAGAAGAGAGTGGGGAAGCAGGAGAATATACAGTAAGAAAAGGAACCTAAGAGACCCCAGTCAAAGTCTGACTTGTCTAAAACAGATAAATAAAGCATCCTAGAACAAGGAAATAAACTGGGTTGTATATCTGTTTGCTAGTGTTTCAACCAGGTGTTGGGAAATTGACATTCATCCCTGTGTTTCCCTGTGTCTGTTATTGTCTCTTCAGGGATGGTAGGAGCGGTTCCATGTTTGGGAAGAAGAAAAGGGCTAAACAAGAAAGTGGAAAGTCACTTATCCATACACCTTCTGTTGCAAGGCCTGTATATTTTATAACTCCTATAAAATCTTCACGAATTCTTCTAGTATGTTGAAAGTATTTTTTTTTTTTGATCGGGTATATAAGTTTAGTAAAGTTAATTAACAACTTTTTAATCCATATGATTTTGACTGAATAGAGTCAATATGATTTCACTGTAGCAAATAGGCTCAAAGGCATTGGAAAGTATTTTAGACAAGCTCTTTAATGCTATTTTAGTGCTCTGTTAATTTTACCTGTAGTACAAGGATGTAGATTAAGCTACCATCATTTTTGGGATGTGATCCAGAGAGGCAATTCCATTAGATCAAAACTTAATTTTTCAAACCTGATTATCACCTTTGAGGTGAACAGATGTTAAGAATAACTTGCTAGACCACACTACAATACTTGTAGCAGACTTTGTTTCATTCGAGTAAATTTTCAGTATTCTTATTATGGAAACTTTATTTAGGTATTGCCTTGTCACAAAATATAGGTGATTTCCTATGATCTTAGGAGTATGAGAAATATAATATTAGAGTACTAAGTGGGCATTTTTTCCATGTTTAAGTGCTTTTCATGTATTATTTTTTTCTTTAGATTACAGTTATATGCAGTTATGGTCTTTCCTTTTTAACATCCTGTAATGTAGTGAACCCTCCTTCACAATGCTCTACCAACAGGGCACACTAAGCAGAAAGTCTCTATGAAGTGAAGTTACTGCTTCATGTCACTCTGAATTAAGTCACAGTGGGTGACAGACATCTACACATGAACAGAAACCTCCCAGAGGAAAATGTTTTCATTAGATCTCAACAGTCTCCCAACCTCCATTGGTCTACAAAGCAAAATCCCTGTTTGATCATGAACTCAGCTCCCTACAGGACAGGGCATCTTGCAGCACTATCATACCAATATAAAACCATATATAAAACACTATATATAGTGGTTTAGATAATGATTTAACTCTGCATTGTTTTCCGGAGGAGTTTCATTTTGAATATGTATTAGGGGAGATGGGTTTTTTTGCC
Organism: Manacus candei; assembly: GCF_025592945.1. Lineage (NCBI taxonomy): Eukaryota > Metazoa > Chordata > Aves > Passeriformes > Pipridae > Manacus > Manacus candei. The sequence goes on along the minus strand of NW_026138097.1, from coordinate 33,376,133 downwards.
TGCAGTGCAAAGAGACACTCTTTACTTTTAATTAGTCCTCACCTGCAAATAAATCCAGTTTTGAGAAGTGAATGACATCTATTTGCAAAAGAGTCTTTCTAATCCAGTTCAAATAATTAATCCTTGATTTGAAATAAAATCTATTTAACAACTTTATACATGTTCTTTTGTAGAGGTTCTTTTGATTCAATTAGCTCTTTGGAGTTAATGAGATGGCATCCAAACACTTTTCAGTCTGTTGATTTAATTCTTCACCTGTCATCCTCTCTTTGTCATCCACATTTATATTCAAATAAATTATTGACCTGTACTTCCCTAAATATTATATAAAGGAGTATAGATTAGGCAAGATATTTGATTTATTTTTCTGAAAAGTCTTTCAAAAAAGTCAGATCTGTAGGCATGAGAAAAATGAGGGGAAAAAATGTATTCAGGATAAATTGGAAGCTGGCTTCCTGGTTTATTTTATAGAAAACCTTTTATATGGTGTTTCCTTTCAAATTGTCACAGGTAGTAATGCAGCTGGTTTCAGTTTGCTGGATTTTCATTTCTGTATAACAACAACCTTTTTGATCACATATGGTGATAATCACCTCCAACACCTTTCTCCCAGCCCCAATGTTCGTAGATTTTTGGCAAAAACTAGTAATTTAGACTCCTTTTGAAATCAATGGAGTGATAAAGGATTCATTCAACCTTGCTTGGGAAACTGTCTTAAGACAGGATAAATTAATTTCAGGATGGTGCCCTTCTCACTCTATGTAGAACCCAGAAGATAGGAGGCCCATGTGTATGTCTCAAACACTGATAGCCTGAGGGCTGTGGAGCCAGCCAAGGACTGTTGGTAATAACAGATAAGAATTGTTATTAATAACCTCCGACTGTCAGCATTAGCATGCCATGAGAAAGAACAAGATGTGGCTAGAGAAAGGGGGTCATAAGGAGGTAGAGTAGCGCTCTTCTGGGACAAACATCCTTATTCTAGTTCACAGAGACGCAACGAAACAAAAACCAATGTAAGTGCTGGAATGAGGCAGAGAAGTGGACCTGGACAGTAGAGGGGGTTCAAGACCACCCAAGACCCGTGAAGATCTCTGAGCCATTTCCAGAAAGGTCTGAAAGAATGGACTGTGCATGAAAAGTAGTTTACATAGAAGGCAAGGCAACCTATCTTCAAGGCAGAGAAACCTATTAATAAAAAGACACCTCACAGAGGCTGGGCGGTGCCCCTGGGACCCTGGAAATCCCATCAACAGGACTGATGTAGCTGGATAGACACTGCAACCAAGACTGACATCCCATCAGTTGGATTGGCACTGGAATGAGGATTGATGATCTCTTTTACTCTCCTTCTCTCTCTCTTTCTCTCTCTCTCTTTATTTAATCTCTTCCTTTCTCTCTTCCCTTTCACCCTACCCCTTATCCAAACCCCACTGCTGTGTGCTTATATAATAACTCAGGAACTAATATACAAATTTCCATGCCAATTGTGTGATTTAGTAATAAAACTTTCTGATTGTTTGTGGACATTTGGACTTTTGTTGTTCTTTTTTGAACATGAGTATTTACAAACCTTAGATGTTTCCTTCTTCTTAAGGGTGGGATGTCAAAGTCTATGTAAATGATCTTCAAATTTATCTGGCTAAAGATAGATGGGATGAATCTTGCCTACGATCCCTGAAAGTAAAGATGCTGGCATCCATAGATTTGCTGTGCAACCCCTAGATGTGATGCATAGCCCAATTTTGTGTGGCACAGTTTTGTGACCTTCTTTTAGCCTTTCTGAAGAATAGTTCTGACTTGCAAGAGTTTCATAGAATCACGGAATGCGGAAGGTTGGAAGGGAATACAGTGAGTCATCTGGTCAACCTCCAGCTCAAGCAGGACCATCCTAGAGGCCATTGCATAGAATTGCATCCACATGGTTCTTGAATATCTCCAGTGAGAGAGAATCCACAGCCTCTCTGGGCAATCTATTCTAGTGCATGATCACCTTCACAGTAAAGTTCTTTCTCATGCTCAGGTGGAACTTCTTGTGCCTCAGTTTGTGCATGTTGCCTTTCGTCCTATTGCTTGGCACCACTGAGAAGAGCCCTACTCCATCCCCTTGACATTCTCCCTTCAGACACTTAGATAGATGTTTGTAGATGAAAGTCACGCAAATGTAAAAGCAAAGATGGACATGAAATAGTTGAGATAGTAATAACTGGGGTCTAAAAAACCTGGGATCTGGAGAGAAAAACCCTGACATGAAAAATCATTTAAAAATAAGAAACAAAAGAAATAGAACTGAAAGACTCAATTAGGTAGATTAGGTCCAGTCCACAAAAAACCCCAAGAAGAGTCAGATGGCACCATCCTTCTGAGACTGCCAAACACAAAGATAACTAGATACTGCAAGAGATCTAACCCATGTGCTCATGAATCCAAATCTGTCTCAGTGCACTTGAACCAGCAAATACTGGAGGAGTGGGACTGGTTTCATATGTGAGTATGAATTTACAACATGGACTTGCAAACACCTGTTTCCTATGAAGAAGTGGAAATGTGGAGGTTAAATTAAAGCATTACCCTACTGTGCAGGTCACTGCAGGGTCAGTCAGGAGACTGTATCTTTTGTCCTTTTTATTGCTTGAACACAAGTAAAAAGTTTATCCTAGCACAGAAATGACTGAACAAAAAAGAAACATTAGGAGAAGATATTCCATATTCAGGAAAAAAAAATTGAAGGAGCACTGAAGAGCTGTGAACTGTTGTCAAAACCCAGGGCTGCTGGAAGGTCCCCACAGATCTGGTGGAATTGCCCAGGTGATCTGCTGAGAGGAATGAGCAGAAGAGGGAGAGAGAGCAGGTCCCACAGTCTCAGGGATCCTTGGGGACACTTGGACTTATTTTCAGAGCCTCTGCCACAGTCTTGACTTGTAGGCAAATCATTCATCTTTTCAGTGCCGTTTATCTTCTTAGACTTTGCCTTTCTCTGGCCTGCATAGCCCAAAAGGGGTTTAGAAGGAAGGTTAGTATCCCACTGTGTTTTGGCAGTGGTGCTGCAGTACAATAACTGATTGATACAATCATTTTACGTAACATAAAATCCTATTTCTATACCTAAGTAAAGTTCTGTTTAGCTCTGGAAAGTTCTGATACCAACGAAAATGAAAAAGAAAACTCCTGACAATTTACTAAGAGACAGAAAATAGCTACGCTGTGGATTTTAGACATACAGCAGTGATCTACCCAGTCTTTCTTATGAATTACATTTAAGACTGAATCTGATTATTTATTTCTACTTTTGTCTTCACTGCTTAGTTGTTTCATATGTTCACTTTTTGGTATAAGCTACCTAAAATCTCAGAAGTCTTTAAGCAACTTGACTACTGGAACATTAATTCAGGAATGCAATAGTACAGTCAACTGACTAAAACAAGCAACAAATTTATTATTGAGGTTTTATGTCAGACCAAATAGACAGAGAATGAAAAGATGCCAAGGGTTTTTGGTTAATATCTGTAGTTCACTATGTGTGGGAGTGGGGGGGGGGGGGAAGTTTGGTTGGGTTTTTTGTTTTGTTTTGTTTTTTAATAATAGTCTTACTGGAATTCTTACAAAAAAATCCAAATGCATATTTGGTTTACGCACAGAGGATATAATGGTCCTGATTAACTTTTTACATCAATTTTACGCTAATAGAACACCAAATTACTTACACAGAGTTATTTACTTCATGCTATCACAGTGGAAAGCAGATTCACATTCAATATATATTCTATTACTGAATGAAGAATATATAAGCTATGAAAATTATTCAAAAGAATTTCTGTACAGTACTATTACCCATACTATCTGCAGTCCATCTCCATCTATATGTCTTAAGCGGCCATTTTATATCTTCTTCAAGTCTAATTGTAACTATTTCTCACCCCTTACACTTCAAACAAAAATATTAAATGCTTCCTAAGCTGCAGCTTATTTTTGCATCACTATTGTATTCAGTGCACAACAGATTTTCCCTTGACATTTTATCTTTCCTAATGTAGAAAATCACCAGATACACATACATGGCCTGATGCTGTTTCCCACAAATTGTTACCTACTTTTTTTTTAAGATATCTTTTTTTTAAGACATCCATAAGGAGCTGTATACATAGCATCACATCTCTTTGGAAATCCTAACCACTGTTTGGATTCCAGGTGAAATACTCCCAGTCATCACAAATAGCACTAGACAGTTAGATGTGGGTAACTGAAAACCCAAAGTAAATGACACACTTAAGGAAAATTTTATTGACCTAGGGACCCCAAAGTATCAATTTGTGACTGCACCTAATAATTTTTGTCTGAACTAAAGCAGAACTGCAACTGACCACCATCAGTCCTATCTCCAGTCAAAACATATTCTATTCTTGTCACTATGGGCAAGGCAACACAGAACTTCATTAAGTGGAATTTCACTCATTTTACGCATTTGTAAGTGTGAAAAAAAAAGATGTCGACATTAGAGGCAGTTAATTGTGACTCAGAATGAAATACAAGCTCAATTTGATTCACACATGAGAAAAGAATTTTTGACCAAGAAAAAGCAGAGCTCGCATGAGAATTGCAGGTCCTTTATGGATCCTTGATTAAGGAAAAAATTATATACATTAACTCTATTTTTTGTCTGCTTAAAATGGCATTCCAACTCTTAGCACAGAAAGTAAACTGATATATTAAACATATAATTTGTTTCCTCCACTGGAATAAATCTCTAACAACTCAGGTTAAACAAAGAAGTCACTCACATGCAGAAAACTATATAAACGAGAATGGAGTCAGTGCCTTTCAAATATGTAATTGACATCTGGAAAGAAAAAGAGCTAGAAATGTCACTTCAATATGAATTCTTGTGATATCACAGCAGTTTAGGAAAAACATCATTTCTATTTAATGGTCCTTCTTTGAAACTTGACCCCTGTAAAGGATTACAAAGGTACATAATAAGGGGATTTGCCATACAATGTTTAATTCCTTCAGAACTTTACATTGAATGTCTGCAATAATGGAACCTTGGAAAGCCCATGGAACTACAATATAATCCAAATTAAGCCCATTTAGGATTTCTGAACCCATCATTGAGAAACTGTTTCCCTCTCTTTTTATCTGGACACCGGCATTCTATCCACCTACCTAGAAATTGTAACCCAGTATGGGTATACAGGTCATACTCTTTTGCAACCAATGGACTGAATGCTAGTACTGTTGCACTTTGATTGGGAAAAGTACTTTCTGCTTACCTTGATCTTTCCTGCTGAATTAGTATTTTATATTGCCTGTGGAAATAAACCGATTTTGAGAAGGTGACTTTTGAAAGTACAGCTTTTATCTTTTAAACAGTGTATTTTTTTGCCAGCAGACTCCAGATTCCACAAGGCAGGATAAAAAGTATGGGCTAGAAAGATTTTAATCACAGTCAATCAGTCATAAAATTCTTCTCATAAACAGCATCAGGACCATCTAAATGTTAATAAACTCTTGCTTGCACAAACACTACTGGAAAGCTGTTCTAAATTCTCACTGTTGAAATGATTAGAAACCTTTTTCTAATTTGCTGTGGAAACTTCCTTATAGTTCCCCCCAAGGTCAAAGTTACCCTTTGTTTTTCTTCCTTCCCCTTTTAGAATACAGAGCTGTCTCTCTCAATGTTAATGTCAGCTGCTATACACAGGTCTCTATATAATATTTATATTTAATTTTATATATTCCTTTATTTAATATTTTTAGTTATTTATAATTCTTCTATTATTTTCAACTTCTGATCTTACAATTTGTAGTAAAATAATATTGCTACTAGTCTGTAAATACACGTCCTTCCACACACAATCAAGTTGTGTGAGACAGTTTTCCAGTTTTCAAATCACACATTTCTAACTGTATATGCCTCTCTTTCCCTGTACTAATCATATCTTACAACATCAGAGAAGGAACATCATCATTGTCATCAGAGAAAGATTGTCAATGAAAACTTTAGAATGTTATGAGTAATAAGACTCCTGGTCTCCTGCTGCCAAACTTTTATTATTTTATAATTCTAGAAACAACTGATATTTCTCTGCTCTGAGTTATAATTTACTCAATGTAGTATTGAAAATGCTTTACTGCAGTCCGCATTTCCTCTGTACAGGGGAAAAAAAATCAACCCCACAAAAAACCCCACTTTGGTTATCAAAGATAAGGTATGCCACGTGGCTGACTTTGCATAAATCCATGTTTTTAGACACAGACCCTGCAGAAGTTGAACAATCACAGCTGTGGATGTCAAAAGTATTTTCTTTTCTTAACCCTCTTTTTATAATTCTCATTTTCTTTGGTAACTGTATATTGTAGAGGTAACCTCTGAATATAACACCATCTCCTGAACATTGTATGACATGTAACAACACTGAAGGGTTAGTTCAACATATGGTGCTTTTTGAAAGGGGTGAAATAGGGGTCTTACTTAAGATATAGAGGATTTTTTTCCTCTGAGCTGAAACTTGTGGTATCTTTCAGATACAGATATAGATAGATAATAGATGTAGATATATAGATATAAAAGTTGGGGGTTGCTTACTAATGAGAAGTTATGCTGCCTTTAGCCGAAACCAGTTGTAAATGTTATACTAACTCTTTCCAATGTTTGGAGGTTTTTCTTCACATTGTAGAGGGGAGTAGAGAGGAAGATAAGAAGGATGTTCTGTGAACTGGTTCTGCCTCCACCCCAACTCTCTGTTGAGGTCATATTATTCACGTTGAAATTCATAAAAAGATTTAACTGCTGAGATAAGTAGTTCTAGTTTCTTGAACCTTGGTACCTGAGTCTAAAAAAACCCTATCTATACTTCCTATACAACTGAAAGAGAGAAATAGAACTGAATTATCAGGAAGAAAGTTGTCTATGATTGCCAATAAGAAACACTGGACAAGCTAATTTTGGGGACTAAGTATCATATTCCAGAGTGATCTCTTATTCCATGGTGAAGTGTCTTCCTCTTTTAAGGGTTGAGTCCTTCACTAGTTTGCAAAGTTAGTTATTGAATTTTAGAAAACAGAGGCAGTATTTATTTCAAAGGCTGTGGCAATTTCATTCTTTTCTCCATCACACTAACAGCAAGATGCTCATATAATAGATGGACAGCCTGGGCTCCAATTCCTTCCTCTGCCTGGAGGATTTTAAAACACACACTTGACTTACCTTGAAAGAATCCTAGCTATCAAGTTAATATCTATTCTTAGGCAAAGGTCCCAAACCAGTTCCAGACTGGATGAACTGTCAGAGAATATTCCACAGGAGCCATGGCACAATCCATGGAAGATGTGAAAGGAATATTGTTCAAGAAAATTATCATGAAGCCTATTGTGTTTTGGCAATATGCTCAAATCCAGATGCAGAATCTCAAAATTGTCTTGTGGGGGAATTCATCCACTGCAGGCAGCTCAGTTTGCAAGCTGCAGTGCCAGCTGCAGATTGAGCTCTGGGTGGTGGGATCCCTTGGCAAGAGGACATGAACTGCCAACCCTTTGCACAACAAATGGCACAGAGACCTGAGGCCCAGCCGGGTGACTGGACACTCAGATACACAGCAGGAGCCCTATCTTTCACAGGCTTGGACTGTGAGGATGTAAAAGCACAGGGTTTCCTTTGTTCAGGGTCCTTCCTCTGAGGCACCAGCTCAAGCTATTATTTTGTTACTGCATCATGATTAAACTATTTTAAGGATTGAGATGACCAAGACACTGCTGTGAGACAGCTGGGGTCAAGGAGGTGAGGAAACCTGGTCTGACTGTGTGAGTGTGGGGTGTGTAACAGCAAAGGGGTCTCAGTCCCAACTCAGGTGGTGCGAGTGTGACTGCCAGAGTGGCTCCTGGGTGGTCAGCAGGGAAGTTTCTTTGACACTCTGTGGGAGACTGAAATGTCAATGGCGAATGACTCAAAACAAATCAGCCATTTGCGGAGGCAGCAGGGTGCTTTGCTGAGGCAAAACCTGCCTGGCTGAAAGGAGAGGTTTTGGGTGTGTGATGGCATAAACCTCTGATCCACATAAAACAGAGGGGTAAACATCCACCACTGGAGGCTACAAGCTGGGTTTTGAGCCAGATAAGCAGCAGATCCTGTGAGGTGGGATAGTGCTTTTTATTATGCCAATGTCCTCCCTTACACAACTCCCTCAGTTGTAAAATTCCCCCTCGGGAGAGATATTGAGACATTCACAGGTAAGCCTTCTGATGGGTCACAGTTGGCTCAACTACACCGACATGAGAGGCAGCTGAGTATTAGAAGGTGTCATAAACCATCAAAGACCCCCAAAGCACCCCCAGACTACCTTCCACCAGAGGATGGTAGGATCCACAGTGTTGCAACAGACAGTGTAAATCTCTGCCCCCAGGAGAGGTACCTGGATGTTCCCACCTGAAGCTTAGCATATATTAACCCATTAAACCTTGTTTATTGTGGGCTTTCCCCCATCCCTGATGGATCAAGACTGTGACCATCACTTCGACCAACAGATATCGAAATTGAAATAGTCAAGTCTTGTCACTGGATCCACAGGTAGTGATATCTTTCTACCCTTATACTTTCTTTCCCTTTCTTTCTTTTCCTTATACATTTTATTGTTATTTTTATTCTTTTATATTGCTATACTACTGTAGACAATGATAACCAAAATGGCTACATACTTGCTTTCTTCAGAGGCAGGTCATAATACATTCTTGGCCCATTCCTGGTGACTAAGTAACTCTGTTACTAGTTAGATATTTGGTATGGCATCTGATATTATGCTGTGACATATTTGAACTTACACTTTAAAATGAATTAGTGAATGTTAAAGTACAATGTTTCCTCCTAAATATTAACACCCGTTATGAAAGAATCAAAAGTAATGAGAATGCTGAATCAGTTATCTTACTTAATAACACTTGTATCCTTTTTGTTGCAGTTAAATGATGATATTTAACCTAATATTTTGTAGATTGATGCCTCTTCAAATGTTAAAGTAATGAAAAGCAAGATTACTCGCTAAAATAAATTAAATTAAATTAAAAAATAATTAGATGCAATATATTATTAATTTAAACTTAAACAGACTTTTCCTACAGTGACAAGAATGATGCTTTCAATATATTCAGATAAAATTCTGAAATATTGAACTCTTCCTTTTCCACTTAACCTGTGTTATATATCTTTCACAACTTATTGCCTAACAAGTCTTGAGGTCTTGAGGGTTAATGGTGTTATATAGGTGAACTATATAAAACAAAAGAGGCTGGTAAAACGATAAGATATACAGTGGAAAAACAGGGAATCTGCAAAGTCAGCTTTATGCACTATCACAAATGAAGAAAATCTGGCACCTGATAGACAAAGCTCTTTTGGAGCCTGTCTTATAGCTTATTGTATTTCTATCTGAGATTTCATAGGAAAAGAACTTGGAACACTCTAACTGTATTCAAATATAGTAATTCTATAGACAATGGAAAATGAAAAGAAGACATTAATATTAAAAATTATTTTCTTGTCCTCTCTGAAAAGTTCTTGGCTAATGGGCCTTTGGTACCACCTTGACAAGTACAAAGAGTTCCTTTAGTGTAATAAGAATATTTATTGCCACGGCTAAGCCCCAACATCTAAGTGCACATTACCTAAAAAATTTTGATTTCTGGCATATAGAAACAATTGGATGACATGAAAGAGAAAGAGGCTTCATCCAGAAAGCTGCTCCCATTTCAGAAATTGAGGCAAAGATGGAAAACTGAGGCCAAAATGGAAACCCAGAAAGGTATTTGTTACTCAAGTAAGTCCTATGAGATTATGTACCAAAATATTGCAAATAAAGATTTTCATAGTGTTGAGGAAGTGAATATCCAGAAACATGAAACATGTATCACCCAGGATGTTTAAAACTTATCAGGTTGTGTCATATCACATGCAAGATAGTAGGAAGACATCAGACTTATAAAAAGAAGGTAAATGTGTATGAGCTTTGTCAAAATACTTAAGTAGTTGAATCTCACTTGTGTGCCAGAACTTGAAAGTTCAGCAGTTTCCCAGAACTTGAGAAGACTTTATAACTAAGACAGGTGAGATCCTTGATATTGTCTTCTGGAGACAAAGTTTAAATACTTCTTGAATGATATATGAGACTTTCAGTAATATACTTTACGCACACACACATAGGCATATACACCTAGACCATTTTTAAAGATGAATTAGCCCATAGAAGCTGAATAAGCTTCAGAACCAGTAAGGTTCCCAAAATGTACTTTTTCATGCACTAAATCATGCACATAAATTATAAAGTTTGAGCTAATGGCTCTAGTCACATTAGTATTGAATGCACAACAATGCAAAGTAAGGCTGATTTCATGAAAGCTCACCAGCCTTGCTCTAGGCTAAGAAGGACACGTGAAACAGATTAGGTATTCTTGTAGAACACAAAATCATATTAAAGTTTTCCAGTATGAGAAAAGGGGCTCCATTTCAGCTCCACAAATATGAGTATGTGGTTTTCTTTTTGTTCGAATGTGCTCTTATTTTAGTCCAAAATCAATGATTTTTAGAAAACATAAGCCTATAATAGAAGCACCTTTTGTTTGGTTTGAAAATAGTATAACAAATAGTAAATGGAAAAAGGCATTTGAGGGCATATTTTTGTATCAAAGTTATTGTGTGGAAGTTGTGGGCTTGTAAAGACAATATGATAGCCCATTAAATGTTCACTCTAGGATACCACCTCTAAGAGTTATAAACTTAAACTTTCTTTTCCTCACTTTCAAGGCGCTGTACCAAATAGTGGAATAAGTCTATAAGCCTTACATAATTCCTCTGAAACTTTAGTAAAAATGTTTTCCCCCTTTCATCCTTTGAAGAAACTGTGTTTAGTAACAGTTTTACTCAATCCTTTTAACACTTTGTCAACATCCTGATCCTGTGGCAGATTTGGAATTAGCATGGCTAACATTTCTTCAACCTTAATAGATGGACTTCAGACTTTAACCAAACAACAGCTTTTCATGCATTTCTCAGTGACATATGAGGTCTTGACTTTCCCCTGTGCAGCAGGCCTGCCCCTATCAATAATTACTCTCTCTTCAGCAAGTCATTATTTTCTCCAAGCAAAGTCTTGGTTTTATTCTTTAAAAGAAGAACAAGATGTGGAGGCAACATCCAATACATAAGAAAGATAAGGCTTTATGGTTGAGATAAAAAAAAGAGACAAAAATATACTTTTTCTTTTTTTAATAGAGTCAACAAAACCTTGTGAAAGATTATCCATTTGTTTAAATGTTAAAAAGTTAGTTTACACCTACCCAGTAATTATCATTAAATCTATCGTCACAACAGGGAACAAGAAACTGTTCTTCAGATGATGACACAGGTACTTTCTCTTTAACCTGTTAGGTTTCAAGTCTTCCATTTTTCATAGTTCTTATTGGTCAAAAGAAGCTATTTATAATATTCAAATTTTAATATATCATTGTACATCAGAAGTTATTCATTTAGAGACAGTCCTTTAGCAGAGGAGAAATTCACACAAGATTTCCTTATTTCAAAAGACCTTTCTAAATATATAACTAATGTAGACTAATGCTTTAAATTTTAAAGAAAAATGCCTGGACAATTTTGTCGTAATGGGAGCTATAGCAAATTTGGGCCAAGGACATGATCTTCCTTCTCAGACACCTAAAACTGGGTCATGTGTCCCTGGAGTTAATGTGTGAAAAGAAAAGACTTTGTAGAAAACATATGTTGATGAAAACTTCTTGATATAGCTTTGGGACTTCATTTGTAGCAAAAAATCTGAAATGTGATGCCAATGAATACACTTTGCTCTGACTAGTTCTTTCTTTTTAATGATATATTAAGGGCTGCAATGAGATGTGTTAGAGATATAGAAAAATGGACCCATTTCAAATACAGTCAAATATAAACAAAATAAGTTCAAGAAAACATATTACTTATTCACACTTTTCCCCTGAAACTTATCGTTCTTTTTATTATTTTCTTTTAACCTGTCAGATAGCTGTGGTGCTTTATGCTGAAAATTTGATATGTAGATTTTGAAAATGCATAGGCAACTGGAAAAATAGACCTACAGATTATAAGTGGAGCTTTTGCTCTTAAGACATTTATTTTTCCTTGAAATCCCAACTGTAGGTTCCAGGGAGTGTATTTTCAAAATGACTAAGGCCCAGGTACTTATTGTTTTTGTGAGATTAAACTGGTACATGAAAAATTCAATGTAACCTCATACTATTCAATTGAAGATGCACCAGATGCAGAACTTTTTGAGATGAAAATTACTGCTAGCAAAAGTACCCTGCAGACAAACCAACATGCATGCTGCAATGTTCTGTAACAATACACAAACAGTGTCAATAGGTGATATGGAAGTAGTTAAACAAATGTTAACTGTTCTTCAACTAGGATCAAGGAAGGTAGAAGAGCTCACAGGAACACTTTATAGCAGAACATACTTCTCTCTAGTAGCATATTGGTGCTTTAAATTTGATTTATCCTGCTCTCTGTTGCTTTTGGGCCCTTAATTCTTGCTTCTTCTGTCCCATGCTTTGACAGGCAAATACTTTGCTTAGGAAAAAAATGATGCAGGATGAATATTTTTTTACTCAAGCTGTGGAGCATGGATGTTTCAGATATTTTGTACTTCAATAACTAGAAAAATCATCCCTCTGTAGGGTGCAAGACCTCACTGGTTCAAAGCTTTAGCTTTACCTTCCAAGAAAGAGAAAAAAATTCTTAAGACATGTCCCTCTGACAAATTGCAAAATTATGTCCAGGGAGTCCATTTCAGAAGAGTAATTGACAATGCAACTTTTCTTTCTATATCCCCCAATATTAAGAAAAGAACATGTATTACACTTGTTTAAATATTATAAAGGCCTGTGCAATGAAAATCAGAATAGTGAAATTCTAACTAAAGTGTACAAATAACAGTATTGATAGATTTTAATGTCAATTTTTACAAAATGCATGGCAGTTAAATGACTTCCTTGATAGCTTTTTAATCTCTTTTATTGCTATTTTGCTTCCAGTGTCACCAACACTTTCTCTTTTTGTAAAAGGGTAAAAACTCTATGGATATAAATTCAGATGCTTTAAAAAAATACTGTATATAAAGAGAAATAAATCCTAGCCTTCTGAGGTCTCAACAGCAAAGATAACAAAGTCTTGTTACTTTCACCAGGTCAAGAATAAGCTGCCTTCACAGATGTACAAGGAAATCAAACTCTCAAATATCTCAAAGATAATTTGCTTTGGTGGGGAAAGAGGACTTTCCATGTTTCTATAATTTGTTTTAATCAGAAAGAATATTGTTCTGTTTTCTTTTAAAGCAGTTTTTGGTTGCTTGTTTGGTTTTTTTTTGTGAGAAGTATATCAAGGAATATACCAGTTAATTTCCTGAAGAAAATTTTACCATACTCATATCTTGCAGCTCAACCTGTACTCCAATTTTGACTTTTCAGTGACTTATTTGAAAGTATAATGTTGAATAAAATCTGTGGTTAGATATTTGCTGGAAGTCCTGGTATTGCAAAGTTGTTTTTCCACTTTCATACATTAGAGAATAATGTATTATGAAATCATTCATAAGGCATGACATTATAAAACCTTGTGAAAGTATCACATATCACCTGTATGTAAATAGATGAATCTGGTTTAGGAAAAATTTCAATAAAATTTCTTACAACTGCAGTTACAAATGCGTATTTTTACATGCAGATAGAAACAGACAAGCTCTTTAAGTGTAATATCTGTCACAAGTAAATTTCTGCTTTCATAATTCCAATTATCTTTTACAGTTTTATCACAGTATTTTGTTACAAAAAAAGCTGATTTTGATCATTCTCCAATGAAATGAAGGGAGAAATTTCGAGTTTCAAGGAACATTCATGCGATTCTCCACTGATATTGTTGAATCACTGGTTTCTTTCTTACAACCTTACAAAATTGTTTTTTCTAGAGAAAAATATACAAATTTCAAAGCAACATATCAACATGTAAAATTTCTTCAGCTCTAATTTCTGGTGAGAGCTGCTGTATTCTAAGAAATAGCTTCTAGCAATGACAGCAACATAAAAAATATTTCTGCACTAATGAGGAAGGGAAATAAGGACAGGGCAAGTTTACAGTTATTTATATGTTAATTCTATATGTCACTATTCTAATCAATATTTATATTTATGTTATTCAATGAAATATTATCAGAGAAATCATTGACATGGCACCTGGGAAAAGTGTTATGCAAGGTATATCTGTCAAGACCTGGCTTTTCAGGTAGCGTATTACATCAACAATATGCATCTGAAGTAAATAACTTTGTGTTTTATTTTATTGCCTATAGCTGCACAATAAAAATTTGTAAAATCCAGTGATTTTTCTACCTATACCTGATGAAATTATCTGTGGTGAAAGACAGTACAAATGAAGCTAGAGGCAAAACTGTCATTGGTTTTTTCAGCATGGAATATTCATATTTTGGCCAAAATAAAGGGTTTTTTTCCAGGTTCAAAGCAGAGCAAAAGTATATCCAATGCCAAGTGAATTATTTTTATCAACTCAATACATCCAGATACAAATAACAATTGCCCTTCAAAATCCCCAAGCACTCCATTTCTAATTCACTTTCTCTTGGTGCTTCACTTCCTGAAACTTACATTATTTGCCCACATGATAGCCCAGGTCTCAATGATAAAGGATTTATGACTTTGTGCAAATTTTTTATAGAAACAATTCTCAAAAACCTCTTATAAACTATGAAAAGACCTTCCAAAGTAAATTAAATTCTTCTTTGTAGAAGTATTTTTAGCAATCCATCTAGAAATGGTAATACTTTACCACCTTATTTACATGTTCCTACTGAAGTGGTGCAAAGATGTTGCTGAGGTATGTCTAAATTAGTTTAATATTTTCATATATATATTTTTACTCTGATGTAATTTTTTACCAATCTAAGAATTAAAAAAGGATCACTTGAACTTTATTTCTAAACAAGTTCATATCTTGAAGGATTAATACAGATTCTTATGTTCAAGTTTTTGCAAAAGTGCTTAGAGATGCATGGCTAAGGTAGCTTTTGTAAAAACTGCTGAATATGGGAAGCTTTAGCAAATAATTTATTTGTCTGTGTTAGTGTTATGTTCAAACAAGTTCACTTACTTTTTTAAATGACTAAATTAATCTTCCCAATTTCCATTCAAAAAATTACCTACAGCAACAGGTATATACATTCATTCCTAGTTTTTATAGATATTCAAAGCAACCTATCACAGGATTCATAACAGTTGTCATTAATTCATCAAATTTATCAAAATTTACTATTTTGATAAAAAGAGAAAATATTCACTGTCTCCCAACAGGTGACATTTACAGAGCTGGAACACTGGGTACCCATAACAGTCAGTGTCAACCATCCATTTTCCCCATGGAATGTAAGGGTTTGTCACTGTGGTGTTATTTGTGTAGGTGATGGTCTGAGGACCTTCCACCAGGGTGGTGGTTTCTAGAGCAGAGTTGGCAGCCACATCTTTTACTATGTAAGCTAAGGAATGACAGCCATTTGAATCTGTGACTCAAATATCTAAATAAACATGAACTTCCAGAACAAATTTATTTGTACCAAGAAAAAAAAATTTTGTAATTTTCTAAGTTGGCTTCAATGTGCTTAGAATCATAGAATCATAGAATCATAGAATCATGGAATCATAGAATCATTGAATGAGCTGGGTTGGAAAGGACCTCTGAGATCATCAAGTCCAACTCTTGATCCAACACTGCCGTGGTTACTAGACCATGGCACTAAGTGCCACATCCAGTCTCATCTTAAAAACCTCCAGGGAAAGAGAATTTACCACTTCCCTGGGCAGCCCATTCCAATGTCTGATTACCCTCTCAGTAAAGAATTTCTTCCTAATATCCAACCTAAACCACCCCTGGCAGAGCTTAAAACCATGCCCTCTTGTCTTACTGATAGCTGCCTGGGAGAAGAGACCAACCCCCATCTGGTTACAAGCTCCTTTCAGGGAGTTGTAGAGAGTGATGAGGTCTCCCCTGAACCTCCTCTTCTCCGGGCTGAACAACTCCAGTTCCCTCAGCCTCTCCTCACAGGACCTGTGCTTGAGTCCCTTCACCAGCCTTGTTGCTCTTCTCTGGACCTGCTCCAGCACCTCAATATCCTTCCTGAACCAGACACATTACTTGAGGTGTGACCTCACCAGCGCTGAGTACAGGGGAAGAATCACTTCCCTGGACCTGCTGGTTGGCCACACTGTTCCTGATACAGGCCAGGATGCCATTGGACTTCTTGGCCACCTGGGCACACTGCTGGCTCATGTTCAACTTCCTGTCAATCCAGACTCCCAGGTCCCTTTCTGCCTGGTTGCTCTCCAGCCACTCTGTGCCCAGCCTGTAGCGCTGCATGGGGTTGTTGTAGCTAAAGTGCAGGACCTAGCATTTGGCCTTGTTGGAACCTGATCCAGTTGGAATCAGCCCAACTCTCCAACCTATCCAGGTCCCTCTGCAGCGTCCTCCTGCTTTTCAACTGATCGACACTCCCCCCACTTTAGTGTCATCTGCAAATTTGCTGATAGTGGACTCAATCCCCTCATCTAAATCATCAATAAAGATATTAAATAGAACTGGGCCCAACACTGATCTCTGGGGGACACCACTAGTGACTGGCCACCAGCTGGATGCAGCACCGTTCACCACCACTCTCTGGGCCCGGCCCTCCAACCAGTTCTTAACCCAGCAGAGAGTGCCCCTGTCCAAGCCATGGGCTGCCAGCTTTTCCAGGTGTATTCTGTGGGAGACGGTGTCAAAGGCTTTGCTGAAGCCCAGATAGACCACATCCACAGCCTTCCCCTCACCCACCAGGTGGGTCACCTGATCATAAAAGGAGATCAGGTTGGTCAGACAGGACCTGCCCTTCCTAAACCCATGCTGGCTGGGTCTGATCCCTTGTCCATCCTGTAGGTGCTGAGTGATTGCACTGAGGATGATCTGCTCCATAACCTTGCCAGGCACTGAGGTCAGGCTGATGGGCCTGTAGTTTTCTGGGTCCTCCTTTTGGGCCTTTTTATGGATAGGTGTGACATTCACCAACTTCCAATCATCTGCGACTTCCCCAGTGAGCCAGGACTGTTGCTAGATGATGGAGAGCAGCTTGGCAAGCTCTTCCGCCAGCTCCCTCATCATCCTAGGATGGATCCCATCTGGTCTAGTAGACTTGTGAGGATCCAAGTGGCTCAGTAGGTTGCAAACTGTTTCCTCCTGGATTACAGGGGGCTGTTCAGCTTCTTATCTCTGTCTACAAGCTCCAGAAACCAGTTGTCCTCAGGACAACCTGTCTTATTGTTGAAAACTGAGGTAAGGATGGTGTTAAATACCTCAGCCTTTTCCTCATCTTTGATAACTATGTTCCCCCCCATGTCCAATAAAGAAGGGAGGTTTTCCTTGCCCCTTCTTTTGCTGTCTCTGTATCTGTAGAAATACTTTTCGTTATCCTTAACAGAAGTGGCAAGGTTGAGTTCAAATTGTGCCCTCGTCTCTCTAATCTTCTTTCTACATGGCCTAACTATATTTCTAAACTCTTCCTGAGTAGCCAACGCTTTTTTCCATAATAGGTAAGCTTTTATCCTTTTAAGACATATTCCCTTCCATAGCATTTTTCCCATGGTTTGAACATGATATTTATATTTGTGTGTGTGTGTGTGTGTGTGTGTGTATTTGCAGGAGAGTGAGCAAGCAAGCCAGACTGGAATAAGGAGAGACACTATGTATTTTTTTGTGTCCTTTTATGGTATAATAAGAAAACTTGCTTTCCTAATGTATTCATACCGCTACATACCCTTGCGGGCAATTAAAAAATGCTTTCTAACTGCCTTTGAGGCATATCACACTTGACAAGTTTGGCAGGTTCCTTGGCAGTTTGCTGAACCTGATACAATTGCAGGGAGTCTCAAGCTTACACAGCTCTAGTTTTATAACTCTCAGAATCCCTTTTTACAAGCAAGATCTATGTGCATATCCAATCTAACAGCTTTAAGAGTTTGAACACCTGCTCCTTTTAAGTCATTCCCATCTCATGTCATTATTTATAAATGCTCTAAAACACAGTGCATAAATTGTTGTTGGTGTATCAGTGAAAGAGAAAAAAAAATGCCCTAAAAGCACAAATACTGAACAGGTCCTTTAAAAACACTCTCTTCTAATCATCAATATATTGAATTGGAACATTTTCAAAATACATGTTTTTATGCAATAAAATAGAGATTTGTTTTGCAGGCAAACCAAGATTAATTAAAATTCAGAGGTTGAAAACAATTATCCTGCTCTGAGTATTTCTTGCAAGACAGAAATATTTGTTAACCCAAGATTAGAACAGCAAACCCATTAAGTAAATTAATAACCCAAATAATTTAAGATTCCTAAGATTTCTGGTGGGGGTTTTAAAAAAAAGATCTATTACATCTGTTTGACATTCACATTGCTGCTCTCATTGTAGTTTCTTAGGAAAACATGTACTTTTTTCAAGACCCACCAAATAGCTCTTTTTAATATGCTGAGAAACATAATGTAAATTGAATGATCAACATCCCAGCCTAGAAAGTGGTGCTATTGCAAGTTAACTTAAGCAGAAAAAGAATTGTTGTATTCTACCCACTTCCAGGTCATATTGAGAATAGCAGTACCAAGTCACAGAAAACGAGGATAGTGTTTGGACAGAATGATGGGAGCAGGATTGCTCCTGATTTATTTTTGTGGCAAGAATTGTTGAGACTGAAATCGGCCTCTGAAAGAAAGTCTATACCGGTTACCTTCATGAAAGGATGGAAATTTGATTGCTATCTATAGGCAGAAAATGTGCTCTGAGCTCTCATCACTTTCCCAGCTATTGTACAGAGCTACAGACAGGTCCGTACTCTTATTTACCTCCCTACACTTTTAAAAGACAGAACCTGAAGACCAATAATGGCCAGAAAGCAGGCCAACAGAGGCTCTGCTCTCTATTGCCTTAGATCTGCATTTAGGGAGGCTCAACACCATGGGTCTTCCAGGTCACACAGTCCTGGAGGCAGCCTAGGAAGGAGAGGGCAGAGTACTGAAGATGAAGCTCATGGAATCTTATATCAGCTTTCTCAGAAAAAGGAATGAGTTAATAAGTAGCAGAGGCAGATGAAATGCAGACAGAGTGACTTCACAGGGACAGCAAGGACCTGGATCCAGTAAATTTAGTCTATAGATCAATATGAATCATACAGTACATTCCAAATATGCAGCTCAAAAGGGTTGTGGATGCACTGTCTGAAAGTCACTTCTGCAAATGAACAAACTCAGTTCTATTCATCATATCCAGAGCACTTTCTTTCAACATAGGACCTTAAAAGGTTTTGATTTCCTTTTAAATGTGCCTATTTGACTAGTCATATTGAGACTCAATAAAAGACGTTAACAGCCTACCTTAAAGTAAGAAAATCTTCTGTTGTCAGCAACAACCACAGTGAAACTATCCTCTACACCTTGCCCCATCTTCATTACTTAGCACCAGAATACAGTGTTGTTCTAGTTTTTGTCAGTTAAAAACCTTATTCTGCAAGCTAAATAAAATCTACACTACAAAACTCTTTTCTAGTATAACATATGACTTAATCGATCAGAAAGGGAACATATTGTGAGAAACTTGGAAAGTAGCATAGGAGGCTGTCTCAGTTTAAAGAGACTGGAATGTTTGCTAAAGAGGATGAGTCATGAGACAAACCAAACTCCTCTCTCTCAGCAATTGTAAATTCAAAATTAAGGGGACTTTAATTGAGGAAGTGTGGAAAAAAAAACCAGAAGAAATAACAACCCTTTATTAAAAGATATATGTATGTTGGCAAGAACAGTAACAGAACACAAAAAAATAACTAGACAATAGTCCTGTACCCAAAAGTCCCCTTCAAACAAAAGAAACAGTCTGAATACTTCTCTGTCTTCAGCGCAGTTCTAATCACGGTCGGCAGGGGGCGCTGTTGGGTCACTGGAGGAGCAGAGCCTGCAGTGCTCAGTGTTGGCCTGCAGGGGGCGCTGTCGGGCTCTGGCGGTCACCCCGTGGGAGGGGGGTCTGGGGGTGGTCTCGGATCGCGGGAGAAGCCAAAAACATAACGGAGACCCTTCCCCCAGTGGAAGAAGGGCAGAAGGAAAAAGCAGTCCACCCCACGGGATTCACTGTTGTTCTCAGATGACGGTGTTCCAAGGCTCCTCCCTTCTCTCCCAGCGAGCACACAACTCTCCAATGAAAACCCAGTCGGTCCCGGCTGGAGTCACGAGGCAGTGTGCGAGCCGATCGAGGCCGGTGTTCAGGCCTCACCAAGATGAAAAGCCAGAAGGACCAGCTTCCAGGCCTTTTCTCCCAAAATGCCCAGACACCGACCCTGTCTCCGTCCCAGAGTGAGAACTCCACAGTCTGATCTCTCCCCTCTGAGAAGAGTCAACCATCCCCTCCCAAAACTCCTCCCCAATCTCTGATGGGCCATCTGTTAGGAATGCGGTCTGGCCAGCTAGGTTCTTTTGTAAGGCTAATTGACCCCCATCCCCTCACTCACTCCATTTTCTTACAGTGGAACAGGGGAAGAAAAATACCTCTATTGCATTTATAACCTATAACAGAGGCATTTATATGTTTCTTTGATGCATACATAAGAAAGGTTATCAGATTTTCAAAAGGAAATCCTACCAAAATGAAATATCTAAAAGGCTTTTCCATATTTCGTGACCTTTCTAGCAGAGCTTCTATCTCTCAAAATGGACATAATCCAAGTAATATCATATAAGATACACTTCTTATGAATAGGAGGTTTCTACCAAGACTTTTCCAGTTCTTTAGGTCCTTTCCATGATACTTAAGAAAAATGTTTATTTTATTTTTAAAAAACACCGAAAGAACTATTCATGTTCATCATCAGTTTCTCACTGGATTTCATATAGTGCTTTGTTCAAACCTTTTACCCATTTTCAAGAAAAGCATCGTCCAATTCTCCCACCAATATTTATACATAGAGAGACTTTCAAGACCCCTGGTACCTGTATACCTGAACAGTAGGAAAAGTTTATGGATGAACTTGCTGAAGGAAAAAGTCATAAACTACTATGTACATGATCCCAGTGTACCTCTCCAAGCTGAATTTTTTCAAGACTTTCACAATATGTCAATATGTCTCTAAGAACCCACTGTTTTAAATCTAAAGAAAACAAATCCTCCAGGTGGTATCTGTTGAATTTGCAGGCTGGAGTTTACTGTATGAGAGGTATAAATTCTATGTTTTCAAACTTTTTTTGCTTCTGTCAGACAACGGTAGTTGAACGTAATCATAAAATTGTCTAGTGTTATTTGTTTTGTTAATAGGGAGATAGTTAATGCACTCTGTGAGTTTTCCTGAGGAATTTAAACTGACATGCAGGTAATTCTAATGTCAATATTTAGGCATAAGAGTGCATAAACAGTTTGGGGTTTTTTTGAATCCCATTTTAACATTGTTTTTTTCAGAGATCTTGTCACATCTGCAAGAAAATATCTCAGAATATACATACTAGAGGAAAAAATAATATTGCCATCAGTAAGGTATGACCCATAGCCCAGATGATTCCCCATGAAAAAGTTAACCTTGAACTTTATACCAAATAAAATATTTTATATATATTTTTATATATATATATGTATGTATTTGTATATATATATATAGTGTAATAAAGCAAGACTACTCAGTCACCCCTTTTGGAAGCTTTTCAAGCAAACTGTTCATGATATGGCAAGCCAGATGTAAAAGAAATTAACCTTCTTTCCCTCTTATGTTTCCTAGCTTAGGGTCAAATGATAACATTAAATGATTAATCAAATTTTGTGGGCTGGTAATTAAGTTTAGTTTCATATAACTAGAGAGTTTCATGGAAAGAAGATAAAACCAACTTACCTTTCCAAGGGAAGTAAACCATTTAATAATTAAGTCAGTGGAAACACACATGAAAATCCATTTTCTTTGCTAACACACCATGATATCCAAACATAAAGCTCCAGCTATAAGATTTTTAGGGTCAAGGTTTTTAGGATTTTTTTTCTAGTCCAGCACACAAACAGGGTGTGAAGACACCCATTTCTACCATGGAAGGTCACACAATGCATTGACCTAACTAGTGCTATCTCCAGCTTCTCTTACTTCCCTGTTCCTACTCCTAAGCATGACCTGCGAGTTAAGCCCATTATGAGGATCATTTTCATTGACTCCTTTGGGCACACTTTCATGGTGGATTGACCTTGGCTGGATGTCAGGTGCCCACCCAGCCACTCTATTACTCTGCAGTCGGACAGGGGAGAGAGAAAGATGGAAAATAACTCATGGGTATGGATAAGGCAGTTTACTTAAAGCAAAAGCAAAGTGAAAGATAACACGGTTTATTCTCATCAGCTTTATTCCCATCAACAGTGATGGTCAGCCACTTCCAAAAAGCAGGGCTTCAGCATACATGACGGTTCCTCAGCTGGCAGCTGTTGGAGACAGTGAATGCCTGCCTTCCTGCTCCTTGCCTTAGCTTTTATATCTGAGCTGACATCATATGGTATAGAATATCCCTTTGGTCAGTTTGGGTCAGTTGGCCTACTTGTGTCCCCTCCCAGGATCTTGCCCTCGATTGAGGAAGGAATATTGCAGTGCTGATGCTGTGCTCAGCAGTAGCCAAAACACCGGTGTGTTATCAACACCCTTCTAACTATCAATGAAAAGCACAGCACTGTGAGGACTACTGTGGGGAAATGAGCACCATCTCAGCCAGATTCAATACAACTTGCTATCCTTTTATCCATGCCTATCACTAAAAACATCAGTGAGATACATAACTTCCAGTAATCTCCACTACATCCTCCTTTACAGATTTTTATCCCTAGCTTTCCCCAGTCTGAGTGTCATCACCACTAGAAATGGTTCTGTGGGGCAGAACAGCAGATAAAACCATCAGTTGTAATAGAGGATTCAGGGGACAGTGGCTGAAATCCTGGAATTTCCAAGTACTGCGAGGATAATTTCAGCCCCATCCACTCCTCTTAACCCTCCTTCCAACACTAAGGATTTCAGAGGGTACATGTACATCTTGAACCTTAAGTGAAGTGCAAGTAAAATATGGTACCTTAGTTGGATATTACTCCATGTTTGTTTCAAAACACACAGGGACCAAGACTAGAGGACAATAAAAATGCTCAGAGAATAAAACAATTCTCAATTTTTATAAATGTTTCATTAATAGATTTAGTGGAAAATATTAATTTTAAGATTATTATAAAATGTGCTACTCTGCACAGATCCATTTTTACATATGCAAATAGAACACAAGGCAATCATTGAATATATATGCTCTTTCTGATTTATGATGTCTCTTTAAGGCAAAGTAAGAGTACATCAATGTCCTGACCAAAGCACATAAAAATGAATGTTTTTAAAAAGTACTTGCCACAAAAAATTGTCTTCATTTTCTTCTTTCACAGAGCATTTACAGAAGGGTCTATTCTTTAATTGGAATCAGGAAAAAGTCCTTTACTTCAGGCTTGTCTTCTGACAATCCTTAGAGTACGTGCAGGTCTCAAAAAATTTACATCTATATTTCTCAGGGCTATTGTGTCCTTTAGAGAATTTACCTTTGAAATGCTTTTGAATATAAAACCCCTATTAATAATGTTCTACAACTTTTATTTTCTTTAACTAAGTTCTTCTGTGTTCTTTTAAAGTTTTATTTTAAAGAAAATACTTGGGTTTATATATTTATTTCTTTTACAGAAAGGGATGACTGCATTAATTTGAATAGTATTAATGTATCATTAATCTCTCCTACATTTGCATCCACATTTTAAATATATTTCAATAAACTTAGTTTTACATGTAACTTCCAAAATATCTCAGTGATTCAGAAGTCTGTAAGATTTTGCTGTTAAATTCAGAATTCTTTCTTGGCAAAAAAATAATTAAATATATCTGATTTCCTTAACTTAGATATCAAATTCCGTCCCTTTCTGTCCCCTTTTCTCATTCTCAGTCTGTTTCTTTTTCTAGTTGCTACTGTGGCTTGTAGCTACATATCAAATGTAGCAAACGACTGCAAGCCTTTTAAGACACCATGCATGGCAATATGCAGAATATCACACATTAGGGTTCTGAGACAAAGAAAGGAACACAGTACTCCTCTAGTGACATCTAAGTGTGCTGAGAGAGCTTTGGGACAATTTAGGGAGTAAGTTTGGACTGGGGATATGCATTTAGGACTCCCTGCTACTTGGCACCTACTGTATACTGCATTTCTAATGCACTGTGAAATCCCAACACTGGGAAAATATTGTGCTGAACAACCGCTGTGGACTAATTATACAGATACAAAACTAAGCCATTGGGCAAGTTCTGACAAAAGCTAAGAGGTTCAATACAGAATATTGCATCCTTAAAACATCAAGCTGTGAGCCCAGCTTTTGGGTCTGCAGTGTAGTTCTCTGCATAACAAAGGGGAAGATTTGCAGGTGTCAAACGGGATCAAGGAACCAAACCAGGAGCCAGTTAAATGTCTAGAGTAAACTGGCAGGAGGGATATGCAAAATATGTTCAAGAGCATAAGAACATTACTTTAGGTTGCAAAAAGGCACTTAGCTCAGATGAGGTTTCATGATTCTGCAGTCTTAGTTCTCAGTGCATGCCCCTGGGAAATCAGATAATTTCCCAGTAGCTTCATAGTTGACATGTTTACTTATGAATGATAACATTTTAATCCAGGAACATGGGACAGGACCAAAGGGACTCCCTAGGTTTATTTATAGACTTCCTCAGGAGGGTGGAAGAATAGCTAAAGTAGAAAAATGTGAAGTGGATTCCCTCCTGTTAATTAGTTCTCAAACCACAGATCATTTGGATAAAACAGCACTGTCATTTATCATAGGGGAAGCCAAGCTCAAGAGGTCTGAAACTATGAGAAAGCATACTGGTTTGGACCCTGCAGGAAATTTTACTGTGTGAATCTCAGTCATGTTTGAAGGAGAATTAATCATTTAGATGCAAACAACACTGCTTCTGGGCATGAAGAGGAACATACTTTTAGGTAAGTGGAAAAAATTCACAGCCTTTCACTTGAAAGAAGAGGATGCCCATCTGCACAGAGGAATGGGGAATAAATGCATCCATCAGATCTCTGCTATGAGAGTAACAGAGAAACGGAGGGGATGAAATGTGTCATTGATCATGGATTCTCCTATATTTGACTTACAACGTATTGTGGCATGGGAAGCATATGGAAAAGTCAGGGTCCTACAGCACAGGGTTTTAAATTGTTCTATGCAGGTACAGGGTGGTTCTTCTCCTGGAACACAGGACACTTGGTGGGTACCTGGAGCAGACAAATTAAAAAGCGTCTTTTCTTCTGCAGGGAAAAAAATCTGACAGGCAAACCCAAACATATGTAGTTCTATCACAGGAGCTTTATAATTAGCAATCACAGCATGGATTTGCAATCACAGTTATGGATTTAAAAGACTGAATTGTTTTTCCAGAGCAAGCCCATTGCAGTTGAAAGATCTGACAAGTACTATAGGACAGAAAATTCTGTGACTCATACTTCACATAATTTCCATCTCTAATCAAGATGACTGAGTCATAAGACAACTCAGGAACAATTAGATATGATTTGGAAAACTCAGATTACAACATG
The DNA here is from genome assembly GCF_025592945.1 of Manacus candei. Lineage (NCBI taxonomy): Eukaryota > Metazoa > Chordata > Aves > Passeriformes > Pipridae > Manacus > Manacus candei. The sequence continues at coordinate 33,350,392 of NW_026138097.1, read as the reverse complement.
GTTGTTCCTTTAAAAAAATCAGACCAGACCCATATTTCCAATTTAGCATATCTGCTTCTCATGGCTACTGAAATACCTATTTGATGACTTCTAGACTACCCTAAAGTTTACATTTTTTTCTTGTTCTTGCTAGGTATGAGAATCCCAAACCACTTAAACAGGTGAGATTTTTTTTTTGCTTCTTTCATGAACAAAACACTAATTAAAGAAATTTCACTATTAATGTCATTTCCACTGCTTACCTTCTGTGTACTTTGTCCCATCTGTTTTCTAAAACAATTATCCTATATATTCCAAAAGGGAACAATTTAATATAGATCAAAGGTTTCCTTCGTAATCAAAGGGAAGTACTAAACATTCTCACAGAGTGATATCCAGATCACATTCCCTTTTCACATTAACTCTATGACCTGGATGCCTTCAGAGGGCAATGTATTCCCAACTTGTTTCCCAAAGAATACTGTGAACAAGCGAGAAATTTCAGGCATCTCCACTTCTGGGTTTCTCACCCACCCAGGTGGGTGTAGGACAAATCTGAGGTTTCTCTTGTAGTAATTTAGAGGTCTGACAATCTCCACCTCTCCTGCTGAACATGTGGTTTGGGCACAGGTCAACAACGTCTTCAGGCATAAACAGGCCCCCATGTAGTTCTGGTGAACACTGGTGAACTGACTTAGCAGTTGGAAAGAAGATGAATTTTCATCCACAATTTAGAGAGGAAAGAGAAAGGTTAAGTTATAAATACAGGATTGAAATGTGACGTCATGAATCTATTCACTATTATGGAGTTCAATATTGTGAGAATATGTCATTACACTAACTCTAAATCAGAAAGATGGTACTTCTAATATTTAACGGTGTGATCCAAATAATACTGAAGTCAGTGGAGATTTCTCCAAATAAATCAGTTGGCTTTGGATTCAGCAATAATATACATTACTGAGCTCAAGGGAAAAAATCTTCAGATTATAGACCAGTCAAAACAGAAAAAATTTTCATTTCTATCATGTTGATGATCTCACATCTGCTTTCCAAGGATAAACAAGTGCATGTATAGATAGTGTGTGCTACTACTCCAATGAGTCACAATCTTTTTTTTTCCCAACTTATTTTTCAAATTAATTGGCTATTAATTACTCAGAATTTTTACCTAGTTACTATGATTGTTATTTAATACTTTGCTTATTCTCACATAATTGGTGATCTAATCAAGACAGTTTGTATAATAAACTATGAATATTACAACTAAGTAAAAACCTCAAAATTATCAGCCTGTTTGGTTTTAGCTATGTAGAACATGATCACTTATGTATAAAAAATTAATAAACTGGTTAAAGCAGATTCCTAAGTTATTAGAAATACTAATATGAACTTAAGTAATATAAACCACAAACCAAGAATTATTTACTAGAGAAGTCTGTAAACATTAACTAATAAAATACATCTTGGAAAATTTCCCAATCTCTTCTAATATAATTTGTGAAAAGGAAAAAAAAGGCCAAATTCATCAAACAAGTTATTCATTGCCAACTATTTGCTAAGCTCTGTTAATTAAGCAGTAGGTTAATTACAGAAAAGAATTGTGTGTGAGGGGACAACTAGGGAATCCTGCTTGTGAATTAAGTGTTGTGGGATTGAACTGAAGAAGAGTTTTCTCCTCTTACCAGTTGAGGCATGCCGTTAATTATTCTATGTATGGTGCATTGTAAGAGTTCAAAACCAGTAAAATGCTGTGGAAAAGTTCTTCCATTAGATTAATTTCTTTTTCTATTAGTAGTAGTCTGGGAATCCAGGAAGTACCTAATCATTATTTTTACTAACTATTTTAGGTTTCTTTTAAGGAGTCATTTTTTCCCCCTAAATCAATTAACAGTCAAGCCATGCCATCCATAGGTACATGTAGGTCATCCTAAATAAATGGGAAATTGTTTAAAATACTGGATCAATGTTCACTTTTAAAATGCTTATCAAATCTTAGTACTCTGTGCACCCTTCAAATTGTCAAGGCCAGAGCTTTAGACGAGAACCCTGAAGGGACACAGACAATTCTGAGTTCAAGAAGCTCAAAATATTCTGTAACCTTACTCACAATTCTGCATGTCTGCAGAGAGAAAAGTGAGCAGGTAATTTTAATAGATGAAGGTATATATATCCTTCAGATAAGGGTTACACCTCATAAAATAAGACTGTTAGGAGGTTAATGCTTGATATTGTTAACAGAGTTTTTTGACAAAAACCTAACTCATTTTCCTCTATCACATAAGCAGCTTTGTATGCTTCCTCAGACACTACCCACTGTGTGCACAAGTTTTATAGGATTAGAGGACTTTTGATTTATAGGAATGTGGGACTGGAAGAGACCTCCAGGGTCACTGAATCCAAGTCCTTGCTTTCACATGGAGCCTTGTCATTTACTCCTCCTTTTCAAACATGGATCAGCTTCTATTTTACAAGTCATTAAGAGGGTTTGCCACTACATCTTCAGTTGTAAATGTATTCCAAATGCCATTCTTCTGACAGAAACATCCTGCTTAATATTTAGGACAGTTGTAAAATTTTTCACCTCCCCTTTTTTTTTCTTCTTTTTTTTGTGTGCATGTAAGTTGTTGTTGCTGAACAGTGTTCTTTCCAGATGAAATACATTTCTTCATTTTTGCTCTTTAATCCTGATATGCTGTTAAATAAGAAAAGTTTTTTACTAGGCTGGCTAAGTCTAGTAAATGGAGTACAGGTATAATCTACTGACAGATTCTTAGATCTTTTCTGTAATCTATCATGACTTTATTTAGCTTTGGATTCTTTCAGTAGGAATTATGAGAAATGCGTAGAATAGTTAAAATATAAAAATGCCAATAATATATACAGTGTCCCTATTTTCCTCTCAAATTTATCTTTCTGTTAATGTATTACAGTGGGAATTGGGCTTATCCTCTGATCATACAAACTTTTATTTGCTGCTAGTCCCAGCTACAAGTCCCTAAAGTGCATGAGAAATCACTTTCATTAGCCTTCGACCTCCTGTTATTGAACTTTAACCTGACAAATTTTATCCTCATTCTGCTATTAGAACCATTGTAGTCATCTAGTTAATCTGTTTAAATATCATGATTTTTCACTCTATGGATAATGCTTCTTAAATCTTTCAGTATCAAAAATGTCACCAGTCTTCTTATCTTTTTGTGCATCTCTCTTTGAAGAAAATATTAAATCAGACTATCTTCAGGACTAAGCCTTGAGGAATGTCATGATTAAACTACCCTCTGATGCCATACTTCACTATAAAGACATGAAAATCACATTTTTCCTGAGTAATGCAAACAGTTGATTCAGCAAGGTTGACACATTTCTTACTAAGGTTCTCTCCTCTACATCAGTTCTGAATTTGAATTCAGAGCTAAAGTAACTCCAAATGCTACAGCAGGATTTCTACCAGCATTTACATGCATGGTGCATTCTTATTGTTACACTTCCATTTCACAGTCAGATATAGTATTTTTTTCACCTGGAGTTCCCATTAACTAGTATTTACTGAATGAAGAGCTCAGAAGCTTTTTTGGTTCAGCAACAGATGCAAACCAGTTCCCCTCCAACTCTGCTTGATACAGAGCTACTCCAAACACTTGAAATAGAAGAGAGCGTTGTCAAATATGTTTATGAGCGGTGCTGCCATGAAAGAATGTAATGACAATCGTAACGAAAAGAGATGCTGGTATTTACATGCATTTAAAGTAAATTTCATTGATTATAAACGATGATATAGTGTCTTAAAGTTAATTAGAGGATACTGAGATCCTAGGTAACAGCCACATGATCTTCACTAACTAATCTTGTCAGTAACCCTAATGCGTATTAAGACATCAACGTTCTCTTTGACTTCTTTTTGTCTCAGGCCAACGGTGACTTAAACTTGACATTGCACTACATGTCTACACTACACACACAAAAAAACCAAATCAAACCAAACCAAAAAACAAAACAAAACAAAACACAAAACAAAACCAACCAACCAAAAAACAACAACAACAAAAAAAACAAAACAAACCAAACCAACCAAACAAAAAACCCAAACAAAAACAAAAACAAAACAAAACAAAAAAACCAAACCAAAACAAAACAGATAAATTGCTATGGGGTTTAGGATGGTTCTGAAAAGTGATTTTTTTTTTTTTTTTACTGAAAAGTATTATTTCAATCTGCTGACAAATGAAAAGAAATTAAACCATTGCTCATTTTACAGATGTCACTGAGCTTCAATAACTCCTGCTCAGGATTGATACAGGTGGATTTGAACCATTCACCTTATAGCAAGAAGTTCTCCATTCTCTTCATTTCCTCAGCTGCTTGGTCAACTCAAGTATACTGATTCCCTGCAAATTTCTAGAGGTTAGAGCTCCTCTTATGTGCTTATGTGCCTCAAGTCAGTAATAAATACTATTAACTTCCTTGTCTACTGCCAAATATTTGAAAAATATTTTCCTTTTTTAACACTTCACACCTGTTTCCTGATACAACATTTTATTTCAAGAAATAAGGGAATAGGAGAGAAAGAGAGGCTGCATATTTCAGAGACTTAACTTTTTAGAAGAGATCACCTTTAACTGAGAAAGAGGGGTATGAACTATACCGTATTTACTGTTTCTTTTACCACTTGAGCTTACACAGTGGTCAGGTAGATGAGGTTTAATCCAAAGAAGCAGTGAAATCAGTATTATGTCTTCATGAAAGTGAAAAAGCATAAAGAAAACAGTGTAGAAAGGGGCTCCTGGGTCAACCACAGGATCATATTTGGCTCCCTTTCTTATTAGTCAACTGAATTGAAGCCAATATGCTGGTAGTTCAGAACTAGAGCTCTTGGTCTCTACGGGTCACGGTTTCCATGGAAGTTTTCTGATTCCAAACAAGTGTGGCATCATCTGCTCATAGTTTTTGATGTATAGTGCTGGTATGTGTTAATCAAAAGGCTAAGCAATTCTTATTTCAATATTACCTCAATCTTATTTCTGCTGTAAGCACTTTTTGTAGTATCACTTAAAAATTCAAAGGGATTCTGTTTTCCTTGGCTGAAAAGTGAGCTACTTGGTAGGTACAATGCCATTTAGGTGATACTGATTGAAGCTACATGAGAAAAATTAAATATAGGGTCTAGCATGTTTTCTTCAGTAGTTCATAGACTACAACAGCTGCACATTCTAGCATTACTTATCTTCCAAGATCTGATTATAAGCTAGATTAGTTTGTAATATCATTCAAGAGAGATGAGAAAATCAAGCAGTAATGGCAGCTGTAGTCATGCTATGGTTGAATCTATCTGTCTCTTATTATTCCCTGTTCAATGGAGTTTGGATGAGCTGCTTGTTTTCTAGTGTTCATACGTTCTCTATACCTAGGTCGCCTTTGAGTCTGCCTGTGTAGTGTCTCTTACCACATGTTTCTGATCTTCTGATATCGGGGTTCAGTTTTGTTCTTCCAACTCTTTATCTTCTGTTCCACCTAATTGGGAAGGCAATGAAAGAGGTCAAACTGCTATGAAGTTAATTAGATAGTAATCAAATTTTAATTGAAATAAGAAAATTTGATTCAAAGTTTATATAGATGCTTTGTGGGTGACAGATTTTTTCTCAGAGTCTCACAATTCTTTGATATTCCTATGAGCTGTCAAAGTAATTTACCATGGGTAGATGAATTTTTCTTCTTATGCTCTTTGCCAATGAATTTGGAGAAACCTTCATTTGTTATTCAAAAAAAGGCATTAAATACCAATTCTGCTATTTCTTTACCTTTTCCCAGAATCATGCCATTGCAAAGAAGCTTCAATTAAAAAACAAACAAAAAAAGGCCAAATTTTTGTAGATTTAAATCAGCTCTGTGAATTACAAATTTCACTCTAGACAATTTTGATACCAAAAAGAATATAAGCATTTATACAACATTAAAAAAAAACCCACAACAAAACAACAAACTAACCAAAATCAAACCCTTCCAAAAAACAAACCCACAAAAAGAACCCCCAAAACCAAAAAAACCCAACAACAATAACAACACAAGAAACCCCCCACCCTCCTCAAAGAAAAACCAGTAGAAATACCAACTTCCATCCAGGTTGCTGATACCAGTACAGTACATATTGAAAATTATTGATTTTATTACTTGATGATGAGTATTGAGCTTCTTAAGTTTACTATCCACATTCTAGTCCTCACTGATTTATAGGAAAGCAAGAGTGAGAAAGCACAACTGTGAAGTCCTTGCAATTTCCGAATCTATGGTGAGAACAGGGCTGTTGCACCAGGGCAAGCTTTGTGTTCTATTTGCAGTTAATTGTTTCAAAAACTAGACACATTGGTGTATATCAGTTTTATTCCAACTTCTCTTTAGTTTGATAATGCCTGTGTTTTTATATAAATACATATGTATACACATGCATGTATACATATAAATGTTTTTAAGTGTGTGTGTGTTTGTGTGTGTGGCGAGGCATATGCATCTCTATGTGTGAATATATCCATTTATTGCTATTCCTAGCAGCTTATAGGCAGTCCAGCTCTGGAAAGCTAACCAAATTCCCTTCTGACACAAGCATTACTGACAGAATTGTCAATTATTTCCAGCATGGAGTCTTAATTGCCACTGTGTGAGCTGGAAAGACAACCAGTTTTATTAGCAGATTCCAGGTTCAGTTTGCATCTAATTTGCTAACAAAGAAGGTACATCACTCTAACTCAGACTGTCATTCTGAAAGCTCTATAGGTCTTTCTTCTGTTCTGATCTGTATTAATTGTGCTGACCATCATGCAGAACAATTTTCTATCCCTCTGTTATGGAGTTTTTCCTATCCAACCATGAGGAGACTATTAACACCTTTCTACTGGAAGCACATAAAATAATCATGGGAGCTGTTTATGTTAATTCAAACTAACTCAGATCCCTTTTTTTTCAGAAGAATTACTGTTTCAAAATATCAGCTTGCGTTAAAAGATCAAGATTAATTTGTAAGAGCTGAATGACAATATTTCCAATAGCTTATTAAACACTAACTAGATTTAAAATGGTGTGACTCTACATACACTTGTCTGTATCAAGAAGTTTAAACATCTGGTTTATAAGTAATGCAGGTTGTAAGGTTACAGAGTTTAATATCACTAGGGGATATTTTACCATATTAGATAACAAGTGACACATTTAGTTCTATGTTTTTTCAGAACTGACATAAAAGATTTAGTTCTTTTTTTCCTACCATGTGTTATGTGCTGATTAAAGAGTTGGCTTAAGTAATATGGGGCTCCACTCATCTGGCTGCACTTTAAACCTTACAAATAAAGGATTTCTTTAAATTTCTGCCTGGAAATTAAGACAAGTTACATTTCCCCAGTAAAATGAAAGACAAGAAAATATAGTGAAAAGAAAAATAATTATTTAAATACTACAAATGTGGGGATCAAAATTTGTGTCCTTTATTCCTGTGCCACTAGTGCAAGTCATCAAAAATAAATGGAGGAAGGAGAAACAGAGCAAGAAAAACAAAAATCCTAGTAAATTTGCTGTAATGCACAGCATTAATCAAAAGCAGTAAGCCTGAATAATGCCAACTACAAATCTCAGTGTATAGCACATGAAAAAGTTATCTGTTAGATTAGCATCTGTAACATACACTATGTTATGAAACCTGAGTTCAAGACAAAGATAACACTGAAGACATGGTACAGTGAAATATGTTCTGAACTGACAGTGCAAGGCAACCCTAGTTAACTGCAGGTGCAATGGAAAGTCAAGCAAACAAGAAGGCTCTGAAAGTATACATATTTGCTTAACTCTTTTACAAGGTTGTTCAAACCCAAAAATATTCCATCTCTGTAACAGCAAATATATGCTCATGACCAGAACACTGACCCTTCCTTCAGAGCTCATGTGAATTTATCAGATCAGGTGTAAGGTCCAGGTTCTGCTTGTGTCTCATTCCCCTGGGTTATTTTTAAAGACAGAATTATATTCTATCCCCGTTTTGTTTGATAGAGTCTGATGTGAAATCTTCACTTTTTTGAAAATAATGAGGGTTTTGTCATGATTTCTGCAGGACCAGGGTTTACACCAATCTGCTCCAAGCTACCTCTCCCATATTACAGGTTTTATTCAATGTTTAATCTACCTATTTACCTTTCCAGTATGCATTAACTTTTTCCACCTATTTCTTTTTTTTTTTTAATACCTTAAATGGTGAACATATCAGCCGCTCCTTGCAGGAGAAGCATTGACTGTTATAACTGTCTGATGGTGAGCAATCTGCTCAGTATCTCTCTTCCAAAAATAAATCTCATATGAGATGCAGATTTATTTGCAATATTGCACTTAGCAAATAAAAGTGCATTGTCTAGACTTTTCTAGGTACACATTTCCTCCCACAGCTGCATAGAGAACTAATGGTTACAGGAGATTTGAAAAAGTTTATTCTTACAAAAATAATGTGGTATTCTAGGGAAAAAAAGAACATTCTAATACCAAATACCTTTGCCACTAATCTGCTATATAAGTGTATGTTGTTTGAGTTAATTAAACTTGTATTTGGTTTTGGTTTTTTTTCTGACAGACTTTACTTGTCAGTAGTCTCCAATAACAAATAACACATCTACCCAAGCCTGGATTTGGTCTGACATTCACTGATGCATCACCCCGCATTTTCTGCTTGAACTTTTACAATTAAATCTTAGGTTTATTTATATTTATGTGAGTTTTGTCATTAAATTTCCCAAGTCAAGACTTTGCCCTTAAAGATTTCAGCTATGCACAAAGCTAAGGGGTAAATTACAAGACAGTATGGATGAAAACTTGGTTCTGCTGAAGTCTTTTGGCATTTTGCCTATGACATCAGGAGAGACAGCAATGCTTATTTTATAAACAGAAATGGTCTGTTGTTCTGCCTTTAAGCTGGCATGATAAAGTGCAGAATTTAAATATATTTAAATAAAACTTCTTATTTCATTCAGAATCTAGCTGAGTTTTGTCTCAAACTCATCTGTATGCACTAAAAGAATTCTTATCACGATTAAAGTGGCATTTTAGGCTTGAACTGTCCCATCAATTTATACAATTAGGATCATATTCTAACATTATGCTGGACATATGTTGTGTGAGTTATAATAATCTGTGTGGTTTAGCTCACTTGATGTTACAGTCCAAAATTCGAATACCAACAGAAAAGGAACTGCTAGGATTAAACAGGAAACCTTGGGCCACGGAGACTGAGAAAAAAACCAGACAAGATCCATTGTCCTGACCTCCCCCAGCAGGATGTAGAGACACTTTGCATGATGCTATCAGATATTCCATTGTTTTCTCCCTCCCTGTGTAAATCCTTCTTTCGGTAAAGCTGATCACCCTTCCCCAATGCTTACTGGAAATATCAAACATTTTTCCCCAAAATGTAAATACTGTATCTGAGAAATGTAAAATCATTTTTCCTCTTATGTCACCCCTGTCACTGGAAATGCTAATAGAATGTGGAGTCCTGTGTTTGGAATAACCCTGCCTCCTCATTAACATGGAAGCCTCCGAGACCCTTAAATAGCACTCGCGTGTTTAATAAATCATTCCAGTTTTTTGCCTCTGTGTCTGGGATCATGACAGCTTTATTAGACCATTACAACTTATTCCGCTGTCATATCATCCTATGTCTCTTCCATGATATCTTGGAGCTAGACTAGCTTAGTGTCACTGAAGCGTGTATCACACTCTAATTGCTTCTCTCTTTTTCCATAATTGTTCATATCAGAACTGTTGGGTACAAGAACCCATTGAGGCATACACTAAATTTGTATTTCATATGAGTCAACATTACATATCTATTAGGTTAAGCTAAAACACATAGAATTTGGTGTATTTACAGCCCTCAGGATGTCACATAGTATCTGATCACATAGGGAGTCAGATAGACATGTAGAGATGATAAGGAACATGGTTGAAGTCTAAAAAATTTTGACTGAATCTGAAGTTGTGAAAAAGAATTTATATGGACTCTGTCCAATGTCATGTGACTTTTGAACTTCTTTATATGCTATCATTTATTCTAAATGTAGTTTTACCACCTTGTCAAACCATAGTCACAGATTGTCTTGGAGAGGTAATGCTGTTTTCCATCAAATCTCTTAAGGTGTGCACTTGGGTTTTTGACTGCTTTAAATGTTTATAACTAATTTTTCTAGATGTCCTTGGGGTGATAGTGTATTTGGTTCCATTTTCCATCCTTTAATATTACAGAGCATTTTGACTGCTAAATTATTCCTTTCCTCTACACACTGCCTCTAAATATTTAATTACAAATATTCGCTATGTGTGTTTGTGGGATTTTCAGTTTAAAGATGTTATTTTTTTTGAAATTTAACAACAGAAAAAGTAGGTTAATTGGTAATAATTGCTAATAAAATGTGTGCATTGCTATCAGTAAAATGGATCTGATAGGACAAAGAATGATCTGTTCATAGATACAGAACAAAAATTGTCTTCTTCATTCTTTAGAGTAAAATATAACTTCACAAGGCTTCAAAGCATGTTAAATTATAACTGGCTACCTTTTCTATTGACTAACCTAAATTTTTGTGAAATGATTTGTAAAAACTCTATGTTTTTTAAACATTAGTGTTCTGTGCATATAATTCCCTGATGTGAGAATGTATTCAGTCATCAAAACTAGTAATTAACAAGTAGTGACATTCGGTGGCTTATTGAAAGTAATATTTTTTAAATAACCAAAGAGGACGGAATAAATCGATGGATACAGGATTGTAGTTCTGAATATAATCTTATAGGAATGTAATGAAAGTATCATTTAATACCTCAATCAATAATGATGTGGATTCTAGATTTTAGGGCAAAACTTATCAATATATTTTATGATCTAATGTACTGTTTTATATCTTTCAAGAGATCCAAAAGAAATGATGAAACAATGTTTTACTCACAGTATAAAATAGAATTGGAGGGGATTTATGTTTCATAAGAGGAGACTTCAGCTAATTAATTGTGAATTTCTGCAATGCTAAAATTAGTTGGCACTGCATAATTTTAATTAAATTCATGCCAACTCTAGTAATTCTACCTAAGGAATCGCATTAACAAAGTTCACAGCCAAACCCACAGTTTTCCATATATTTTCTGCCTAAGTTTCAACTTTAGATATAGGCATAAAATGCACTGGTATTCTCCTGATTCTGTGATGAGAATTTACTTTTCATATATGAGATGTATTTTGACACATGCAGGACTGTATTAAAATAGCAAAAGAAACTCTGTCAGTATGCAATAGGAAATAAATTACATGTTTATGTAACATGGAAGACCACTTTAAATAACTTATGTTTTTAGTGATTTCTAGATTTCATGGTAATTCTGGCCTTTCTGATAATCAACATTACCAATATACAATTGAATAAGCATGTAGTATCTCATTACCCTATTGATACACCAGCCAATCCTAGTCTTAGGAACTGGAAAGAGAACAAGCAAGAATGATGGCATTTTCAGTCCGCTGGACTATGATTTACATTGGCTTTATTCTCCTGCAATGAGTTTTGGCACTTCATGACTATGTATGGAGACACATGAACATCTTATTTCAGCTAATTGAGCTAGGAGAACTTGGCATTCAACAGGCACTTGAATTGTTTAGTATATCCACTATAAAATAAACAAAAAACTCCATGAGGGTACTCAGCCTACATATGATCCTGACAAACTGTAACACTCATTCTGTTAGAAAGAATAATGAGAAGAAACATCTTTTTATAAAGATCAGACTCAAGATCATAAATGTAGAACTGTTCTTCCCAAGAAAATAGAAAAAAAATTTCAAACAAATATTAGCTCTGATTTCTTTTTTTCTAACCCAGTGTTTAATTGCAGTAACTTTTTTTTTACATTGTGAATAAATAATTTTAAATCAGTTCTGTATTTCAGTACTTCAGAGCAGCTCTGGTCATCTGTGCTGAGCAACATTTAGAAAAGTCCATCACTTTCTAGACAGTTCTGGAGGTGTTTTATTGATAGAATTAGAGAATTATAGAATGACAGAATTATCACAGAATTATAGAATCAACCATAGAATCATAGCATTAAAATTCTTAAGATTTGTAATATATGTATTTTTAATATAGCTGTACAGTTCCTAACACTTGAGAATAGCAACTAACTAAAGCTCCTTTCTAATGCTTCATATCAAATTCCTGAAATTCTACCGATTCTGTTTAATGTTCTCTTCAAGGAGAAGACATCAGTGAGTATATCGTGTTTGGGACACATGCCTAGAAAGATATCATTGTAGACAAAGCAATGCAGAAGGCCCAAAGACCTTGGAGAAGATCCAAAGAAGAGATGTGGCTTGAGAGTGGTGATGATGATGAAGAAAAGGGTCCTGAGACCTCCAACTCAATTCTGAAATGGCATGCCGAGGGGCAGATCTGAGGGGGGTTCTAGGGGGCAGACTTTCCATGTTGGATATAGATCCTTTAGATATGATAATTAATTAGAGCTATAAAATTGTAGAATCCCAATGCTGTATTATACACTATAGTACACTTCTGTATTTTAGTGTGCCCTAAAGTGTTTTAATTAAAGACTAATCTCTATCTATATTAATATTGTTCAGAAAACTCTTTTCTTCCGTTTGAGGCAACAATAGAATCATTAAAGCTGGAAAAGACCTCTAAGATCATCAAATCCAACCTCTGACCAAACACAACCTTTTCAACTAAATCATAGCACTAAATATCATGTCCAGTTTTTTCTTGAATACTACCAGGGATGATGACTCCACCACCTCCTCAGACAGACTGTTCCAATCCTTAATCACCTTTTCAGTGAAAAACAAACACCTGCTCCCATAAGACCGATGTGAGCTGTGAGCTGGAGCTGTCCTCAGCAGGGACAGGATCTTGCCTGGCATTGAACTGAGCAGCTCCACCACACCCAGAGTACCTTCTCCCCTGGCTGTCCGTGCCTAAGGGAGCCTCCTTGGAGTTCTGCTCCTATGCTGATAACCTAGAGACCCCTTTCCTTCCTTTTTTTTCCCCTTCAAGGGCTGTTTGCCCTTGTTATGCAGCGCTGGCAGGTGCCCTGCTCACTGCGCTTGGAACAAGCATGAACTGATCTGCAGCTGCACTTTGCAGGATGAAACCCATCAATTTGCTCAGAGAATTCCTTGCTTTGCCACAAAAAAAATGGTTTGTGAATGAAAATAACCCCTGGATTTGGTTTCTATGGTTACTACTGCACGAAGGAAAACAGCAATTGTCACATTTATTTATTTATTTATTTCCTATTAAAATGTTGTTTGAATAATCTAGAGACTCTCATTTCTGGGACCATTTTATACTTGCTTTAATTATGTTGTTTTGAGTTTAAGTTGGTAAAAAGTAAATTCTGTTTTCCTGATTTTGCACAAACCAAAAGCTATGCAAAAAGATTGATCTCTTTATGATAGCAGTAAGGTATTTGCTAAGTTGTTTAAGCCTAAGCTATTATAACACAATGTCATTTTAATTAAATATGTAGGGTTATGGACATTTACATCATAAGCTTACCTTGTGCCTGCCTAACTTTCCACATGGTGATCAACTTAATTTTGACTCTACATAAGGGAGAGAAGAAGAAATAGTACTGTTTCTGCTCATATGTCCTCAACTTTCCTCTCAGTATTTCACCCAATGAAATATGAATATGAATATGAATATTTCTTACTTTAGAAAGAAAACTCTTACTTTATTTGAGTTTTACTTGGAAAAAAATAAAGTCAAATATAATAAATCAATTATGGCAGTCTTAGGCTAATCCTTAGCTTCACTACTAGGTTTTAACAGCTGGCTAATGTCCATAAGGGCCTCATAATTCTCCTGTATATGAAACAGGACACTGGTGTGATTTTTTTTTCCCCCCTCAGGTAAATAGTCCTTTCTTATTAAATTGTTCCTCATATGGAAGCAATTCTAAGCCTTTCACGATTCTTATGAATCTTTCCCATTCCCCGTATATCCTTTCTTGTGGATCAGGGAACTACAGATGCAGAATATCAAAGGAGTAGGTTTGTTGATTTGCCATGGATTTATTCAGTAGAAAAATTATTCCACCTTATTTTCTGCTTGTTTCTTTATACTTCCTTTCATTTGAGGTGCCTGATTTTCAAGCCTGCAAAGCATTACTGCAGATGTTTTCAGGTGGCAGACTGTGCTAACACCAACATATCATTCCAGAATGGCAATTACGATTTCAGGATTCACGGTTTTCCGCATAAATACAGGATTGTTTTCTTTCTCTATTTTAATTTCCTAACATTCACCTACTGTGAGTTTCACCTACCATTTCTCTGCCACAGTGAGTCTTTTAAGGTCTTCCTGCAATTCTTCAACCACTGTCTTCATTTCTACTACTTACAGCATAACATTGCATCATTTTCCCTTCCCCAAGACTTTGGCTGCATTTTCACTAAACTATGGAAGCAAAAGCCTTTGACTAGCATGCCAGCTCTGTCACTTTTTCCACGGTAGTCCACAACAACTGAACAAAACTGTGCAACATATCCTACCCCCCTTGAACAATACAAAAATTAGCCATTAGTCTACCTTAGACATGAAGACTACTCTTTAGCCAGAGAGAGAGAAATACTCCAGATATCAACTGGGTTCCCTAATTTTAGACATCTGTCTGAAGGCTACAGTTATTTTACATGATTGTTTGGATTGACCTGTAATATCCACTGAGAAAGGATGAATACTGGGTTGCTAGATGTTTGAGGGTCACCACATGAGATGAATCCTATTTCATCTGGGTTTCTCTGTTTTTTTGCATTTGTTTGTCTGAAGGTGGTGCGATATCAGCTTTGGATTCTGTCATGGGTTTTTGTATTAAAAAAATTGGTTTGCAGACCTTTCTGGGGTGGTCTTACTGCATTCAAATATATTGGTTTTTGCAGGCTTCACAGTTTATTTATTGGGCTGCAGTTCTATTTTTGGTGATAAACTACCTGGTGAAATACATCACAACTTTTCATTATAGGTAGAAGCTACCTCTCATCTAAAGTGTTAAGTGAAAACTAAATCTCAATTTACAGGAGAACTGAAGTGAAATATAAACCAATTTGTTTTTATAAACAAGATCAATAAAAATTGCCATTTCAAAGATAAAAGCCGTCATGTGATATATCCTTAGAATTCCTACTAAACATAAGTCATACAATTATTTAAAAAGGCATGATTTAAATTCATCAACAAGCAAAATGAAAATGTTAAAGAACTCTAAGAACTGCTCAGAGCTCCCATAGTTATAATTAACTAGTTTTCACCAAGACAGAGGAAAAACACATATATTCCTCTTAAAGGAGTTTCATTTCTTGTTCAACCAGACCACTGGCCATTTACCTGTCAGCTGGCTGGATGCTGAAAAAACAATGCAGAACAAGAGAATGTATCTATTATCTGTAGGCATAGAGTCAAAACCTCAGCTACTATTAAATGTCATAATTTCATTTCTTTCTGAGGACCTTCACCAGCAGATCAGATACTAGATGCAGATCAATCTCCGCATCTGTAGTTTCAAATAAATTTTGAAGGCCATTATGTGTTTAGGGGTTTTATTTCCAACCTTACCTGATATTTTTCTATCTGCTGATGCTCAAAATGTGGGAAATAAAAGACCATAAGAAGTTAGATGGAAACCCAAGACTCAATATTATCTCTCCGATACCTTGGACCTTGAGAAAATAGCTAGATCAATGAAAAATAGTTGCTGAATTCAGACGACTAGAGATAATGTTAAAGACAAAAACCAATTTTAAATCACCTGGTTCTCTACTTGTTCTTTGACTATCAGCAGAGTCACGTCTTAGATGATTCCTGGTTTTTAGTTACCTTTTACCTAAGCATGAAAATAACAGGAGGTGTTTCTCCCTTTAACAGCTAGTAGCTTCACTGCTGAGGAGCTCAATGAACATTAGAAATGTATCTGTTTCAAGGGAAGGCTGGGCAAATACGAGGAAGAAACCCCTACTAAGGATTACTAAGCAGACAGACCATAACTGCATCAAGAAATTCTGATCAGAAACTGAGCAGAAAGTGGCTGATGGATGAGCAGCTACTAGGAAGGAAATACATTTATACCCTTCTAATTCTTCTCTGTGTGTCCATTATGGTCACTGTTAATCTTCCTCTGAACAGTGTGGCCATTCTTGTAGGGTTTTTTTTATGCAACTGAAAAATATAGTAGGATTAATGACCAAACAAGCACATGGGTCCACTGTAAGGTCTTAAGAACTCTAAGCTGGAAATTTAGAGCTCTGGACTCGGCTCCCTATTTAATTCTAAGCTTTCAATATGCCCATGTGAAAATAACCGGACTGATCTCCTGTCTCAGTTTCCCATTTTCTAGCTAGAAACAATGCTTCTACATGTCAAAAAGAGAAGACATGAGAAAAAAATTGTAGTACTGCTTCCTATTTATTTATCATTGTCTGATGCAGACTGACTGTGTTTCTGTGTAGCTTCTACAGGCTGTCTTTGGAGAGTCTGCACACATTTCCACTTTAGTTAAGCAGAACAATACAAGACTCCTGTCTGTTCTTCCATTTCTGTTCTCCTTCCTTACAAGATAACACGGTACTACATTGTGTCACAAGTGTCTAAAAGAAATGTGTTAGAAAAACTATCAGAGGGAAAACTTTTTTAGAAATGGTCTGTTCACTAGCAAAATCACATTTAAATTGACTTTGACATGGATTTTTCAGTGTCATCAGAGCCAACCAATGCCAATATATCTCATATCCTGACACTGGCATCATGGAGTGGACAGGAAGTTTTATACCTATCTCATATGTCTACTGGTATGATTGCTGTGTTTATATGCAAAAATCTGAATCTTGGACAAAAAAAGTCTGAAAGAAAGGATGGGTGGCATTCATGAGATGCCCGATCTAACAGCTAATTCAGAGCTGCAATAGCGTTTCACAGAACGCATCTTTCATATATGTATTTTTAACAGGGAGTGGAAAAGGACTTCCACATGGTTTCAGACACTGTTAATCATTATCTGAGTCCAGAGGGATGAAAAGACTGGTAGACTGAAATTTTTTGGAATGGTGATATTTAATCATTTATGTCCTTCATGAAAAGTTTAGCATGACTTATTATCAGAATGACTGTGCCTCCATTAATCATTGATTTTTCTGTGATTTTTTTATAAAATCAAATACACTCAGATGTTTACCTGAGCCTAATGTTCCATTATTAAATATCACCTAACCTAGTCATTGCCTAAATGACAGTAGCAGACACATGATAAACTTTGCATGAAAATTCTATACAATGTTTGTTTGTAACTGTGTAGCTAGTTTTTATTCTAATTTATTTTTCCATGACCTCATTTGGGACTGAAATTTTGCCTGTGCTGAATGGACAAGTAATATCCCTCTGTTAAAGGAAGCTGAACTGTTGAGAAATCAGAGGAGAGTGGCACCCTAAAACTAGAAGAAAGCTTAGCATAGTCGTTGCTCTGAAGCAAGGTATAATAAACACACTAAATGAGTAAAACCAGCAATATTGTGTAAGCAATTTGCAACACAATTTCGTGTCACAAATCTGTGACATGGGTAAGTTTCAATACATAATTAATAGCCCTCACCACAAATGGGCTAATGAAGACTTCTAGTATAGCTGAAAAAAAATCAAAAAATAGGTGCAGAAAAACATGTGCAAGTAGTAAAATCTGTAAGATAGGAATGAAGGATATGGAGCAGACAAGAAAAGGTGTCTGCAAAAATCAGAAGCATTCTTCAAAAAAAATGGGAAAAGTGTTTGATGGGACCATAAGAATCCTATGGAACATGACAAGCCAGAATTGCTAACACCAGAAATAAGATACCAAGAGCAGGTGAGACCACCCAGTTTTGAGGGAAAGGTTCAGAGCAGCACATAACATCAACAGTGAGTGAGGAGAGGAAGACAATAAAGGTCACACTCCACTTAGGTACTGGTTTTCCTATTTCATGAGCTCGGAACCCTGTTAGCCTTGATCTCATCGAGTAAAGTCTGTGTTAACTAAACCGTCAACTAGTCCATGTTAACTAGTTCATGTTAACTAAACACCGATGTTAACTAGAAAGGTCTGTGACTGTATACTGACTGCTGATTTAGGATGTTAAGAACTAATTGTTTTGGGCACTTAGTGATAATGATTGATACTGACTGTGAATCCGTATTCTTACTGAATATTGATACAGGAAAGAGGTTTTGAGATTTGAAACTCTGTTTGAGATCTGTCAGTCTTTTAAGCATGCTTATTAGAACCATCTCTAATTTCCTAATATATGACTTGAAATATTCCTGTAAGTGAAAGCAATGAAGTTACACGAGAAATGACCACCAGTATTGGTTGTGTACTAATTTACCTTTTGAGTTGGTTTTCCCAGCTCTCATTCTCTGTCTTGGACTCTCTTCTTCTGTGTCTTGTCTGCAAAGTAACTCTGAGTCAGTTTATCCAGTCTAAAGCCCAACAAGTCAAAATGCAGTTTATTTTCCTCTTTTGTATATTTTGAATAAGATGAAATATATGTCACAAAGGACTGATCACAGATGTAAATGCTTTCGACAATTAAAAAGAAACATAAATAACAGGATACCACAAAGTAAGCCAGGAACAATCTGTTGTGTGGATAGACTCCTCACATCATTACTTTCTCCACATTTGAAACACGACACAGTCTATATTGAATATCTACCTTTTGAGACTCTAAATGCCACTAAATTAAAATGTTTTAAATAGAATTATCTTGAAATGACATGAGTAAATATGTCTGTTATAGTGAACATTTCAGCTATAGGTTTCAAACTTGTGAAAGATAGAGATTGTCTGTCTCATTGCACCATGAGAAGAATATCGTCTAACCCATTCAAACTGTAATAGAAAACCATGATTTACACTAAAGCCCCTAAACTACCTAATGATGGAAAATATCTTTTTCCACCATCATGCTAATTGAAGTATCATTGAGGTTAGGAAATGTCCTTTGTATTATGATGAGAGAAGATGCAGGCAAATTGAATTTCCTTTCCGATGATGCTTGGTAAAAGATAATTGACCACTTGTTATTCCTAGGTGTCATATAATAATAGAGTAAGAAATATCTAGTCTATAATAACCATATTGTCAGCAGATATAGATTTAAAGTACTTAAAACTTCCTGTATCTTGCCTTTTGATTAAATTATATCTTATTTGTGTGATTTCCTTTTATTTATTTCATCCCATTATTTTTCCTGTTACTCTCAATAAGATTATTAATGAGACATAAGGTCTATGCTTCAAGTTCTGAAACATCAAAGGACCTCAAACTGATCTCTGTATTTTCTAAGGCCAAATGTTCATTCATATTAGTAGAAGAGAATGAAATAATTTCATTGCATAGCTTCCCCCTCTGCAGTGACTTGATACGTCATTTCTCAGATAACAGAATTCAGTATTACCAGGTGCCATCACAGAAGAAGGTGCTTAAATCTCTTTTTCTCAACTGCAAAATTCTGTTTTTAAGACCCTATAATGTAATGAGTGCAGTGATTTGTTTTCCCTAAATAATTTTTTTCAAGTCCTTCGTTTGCTTTTTTTGTTTTTTTTAGTTAGTTTTGCTTCACATATGTGGAGCATATATTCATTCTTTAACACGACCTTTTATGTTTTACTTGTATGACAGCAATGCATTCAATTATCATCTCTTTGGAGCAAGGTCTGTTTTCATACTCTATGTTTGTACAGAAGCTAGAACAATATGCCACCGTAGGAACTATGGTAGCACAGATAAATAGACATAGTTCTGCCTTCCCCTCCACTTATATTTTCTTTCGCGTTAGCACAAAGGTTTACGCAGACTGAAGAATCACGTGAACAGAAAAAGAGATGAACTCTCAGGAGACACTGGGGCCCAGCAATGGGGTTATATTCCTAACTGCAGATACCACATGTGAT
Organism: Manacus candei; assembly: GCF_025592945.1. Taxonomy (NCBI): domain Eukaryota; kingdom Metazoa; phylum Chordata; class Aves; order Passeriformes; family Pipridae; genus Manacus; species Manacus candei. The sequence continues at coordinate 33,330,407 of NW_026138097.1, read as the reverse complement.
CTAGGCATTGTCTACACCTTGCCACTGTGTAATATAAAACGTATCGATTCTTCATGCCTGTTATTTGCCAACTGGTTGATAATAAATTGAAGGTACTGTCAATATCCTGAGTGGGGAGAGTATTTTCAGTCTTATCTACGTCATCTTTTTTTTTTTTTGGCAGGAGAGGGGGAATCAAAGAGACTGATTTCATAGAACTTTTTTTAGGTTTTCAGAACAAATCATTTGTTGCTGTTCTGAAGGCTGAAAAGAATCAAATCAATTTAAGTACATTGCTATGTTTCCTAATAATTTTCATCTGAAAAAAGAAAGAAATAACCTGATGTATGATTCACAGATGAGATATGAAAACATATTTTGTCAAGATCTGGAAATATGTGCTCCATGGCATGAACAGGTTAGCAAAGCCCACTGAATGACTGTATTTTCAAATTAAAACAAACAAACAAACAAACCAAAAAAACCAAACACAACCTGTGGGACAAGTGGCTAATCTTGTTCAGAGATCTCAAAATTTAATTATGTGGAATTATCAAAGTTGACAATATCTGGTAGCCCAGGTGGGGTTACCTCTGGATTTTTTGTGTGAGATTGAAACATGCCTCATTGAGCAGTACAAGTGCCCCTTTCCTTCGTAAGCAAAAACACAGAACCAATCATGGATATTCTATGCTTCACCCATACTTATGCAGGTGTTACTAGAGAGTTACCTTTTAATGGTGGTGTTTTATTGGACTGATGTGGTTACTTACCTTTGAGGACTAGCTATGAAATCTTGGTGCAACAACTGTGTGGACAAAAAAAGAACCCTACACTGTAATTTATATGCATTTCTATAAATGAAGAGAAATTAAGTGATATTAACTGATAGATAGAATTAAAATATCCTTAGCTCATCCTGTGCAAATAAACATACTTTGCAGGTGTATGGTGATAGAAAAGTCAACTCCCAAATTTCATCAGTGCCTATCTAAGAAAACCTTTTGTGCCAAAGTGTGTACTAGAAATATTTGTTTATACACTATGCAGATCCCCAGAACAGAGGAGTCCGTGGATTCACTTAAGGCACTCTGATCCCTAGATTTTTAAAAACATTTTTGTGACATTGGCAATAAGCATGGAGAAGAGCTGCCAGGTGGCCAAGGATTGCAAGAGAGATGCAGCAGGGTCTAAATGTCACCTTTACAATCCTCCTAAATCAAATGTGGTGAGTGCTCACTGACTGTGGTTGGAAAGTCAGTGCCAATGTAATTTCCCACTGAAATCTGTAGAGTTTGAAAAGGCTACAAAGTAATTCCTGCCGAAAAATCTTGTCTGGTCATATTTACACAATCCTGTGTCAGAATTCCAAATCTCTAATAGTGATTGTAATTAATCACTTTTACCAATAATATTCCTTACGGGGGGTGTCCCCAGGTACCTTCTGCAAATTCCAGCAGTCAATGTCAGTTGAATTTTTAGTTCCAACTACAGGTAGTGATAAGTTATCCAATATGTTAAAAGTGAAAAAGATAGTATTTCAGCTAAAATAAAAATGTGTGCGTGTTTTACAAGGTATCTTTTTTTAAAAAATGTATTATGGTAAGAAGATCATCTTTTTTTTCAAAAACTCCTCTCTCTACTGCGTTCAAAAACACATTATGGTGTTATAATGAAATAATCACATGATGAATCAATGACAGAAGGATTTAAGTAATTTTCTAGAAAAAAAAGAGGCAGATATTTCTAATTATCTGGTGGATGATGCCTTAAGCTCCTATTATTTTTTTTATTTTTCTAATTTTTGTAAGTTTTATAAGTTTTATAAGTAGTAGAAGTAGATTTTAAAAGAAGCAGCCCTTGTTCCCTACACTGTAGCACAAGTAGTTTACATATTCCTCAACCCTCTTACCCCATTCCATACACCCTATATCAATCCTACCGCCAAATCCAGTAGAAATGTTTAGTCTTTTGTCAAGGCAAGACCTATATTGTTTAGAGAACACCCATATCTAGGCCTGAACAGAGTCAAGAACTAGGTGACTGTGTACCCTTTGTGCTCTGAAGATGGTGATGGTGATGAAGAGGTGGTCCCAAAAGGCCCCCAGACTCAATTCTCAAGGGGTGGACCCAGGGCGGACCAGAGCAAAGGCTACAGGGTGGACACACTTGAGATTGGATGGATGGTATTATAAAATGTAACATCTCAAGCACAGCCAGCAGGCACGTCTTGTAACATCTATTGCCTTGGCACAACTAAACCCTTTCCTTATCTCACCCTCAATTAACTGCTCCTGGGTTTTTTTCTTTAGCACCAGTTGAGCAGGCATCATGTAAAAAAAAAAAAGAAACTACTGTAATGATACTGCAGTGAATCATGCCCTTTACATGTCACAAGATACACCCATCAAAGATGAGGGATATACTTCCATTCTAACATGTAATTTTCCTGTAGAAACTCATGGTGGATGTGATGCTACTTTTTGCCTACAAATTGTGATAGTTTAATCTTTTGTAAGTTCCTTACTGTGGAATCCAAAGATACGCACAGAGCTCTACACTCTATATATGATAAAATTGTGATGATGTTTGTACTGTATCTCTAACAAGAGGCAAAACTGAATTGATATTTGTGATAGGCTGAAATGTTGTTGATGTCTTAAACATTGTCAAAATCATAGAAAGACTTTTTTGTCAAACTGCAAAGAAACAGCTCCCTGTGACCACCAAAGTGCCCTGTCCATCCCCCACCAAATATGCCTCCTGACTGGAATTTGGACTGTGACGGGAACTTGACATAAGACTGTTATCCAATTATCTCAGGTCTAAGAAGTAAATAAGGCTCAGGGAAGAAGAATGTATCCACAAAGAAAGCCAAACTCAGCAGTTGTGCTAAGAATCAGCCTTACCTGGGCTTGGTGGGTGAGGAGGAGGAGGGTTTTGAGTGTGTGATAGCAAAATCTCTCCACACAAAACCGTAGGAGGAAACCCTCCCCTTCAGGAAGACCACATACACATGGGACATTCATGTGAGAGGCAGTTGAGAACAAAAATCCTTGGAGTTTCTGTGATCAGAAACCTGGTAGTACCAGGAGTGTTATATTATCTCATTCTCAAGGAGATTTATATTTGCACTGGGAGGCATAAAACATGGAAATTATTGGAAAGGACATATTTTCCTGACATCCTCTAGAAGCTCTCATCTAAAGATGTTGTTCACAAGAAGAGAATATTCATTATTTTCATTAAACTGCAGTAAATGCATATATCCTAACACATCTATAGTCCCTGAAGAAATTTCTACCATCATATCTAATTTGACCAACCACACAATCTCAGCAAACAAGCTTAATAAGATGTTATAAAAATGCTGAGGAGTTTCAAGTGAATCCCAACTTGGCAATCATCACAAAAACTATTAGCATTCAAAAATTATATGATGTCAAGTTAAGGTCTTTTCTCCCTCTCTTTCACTGTTGTCTAGTGTATAAGGTCTTCAGCATTAGGGATTTTTAACCCCTATTTTCAGCTCAATATTCCTTTGGTAATAAAACAAAGCATTTTGAATAACATTTGGGATCTCCAATAAAATGTATATTTTCTCTTGGAATTGATTCAACAGTTAGCATTCTGTCTGTAAACTCATTCTCCTACAAGGGCAGAAATTCATCTTATATTAAAAAGTAAAAAGTATAAATCCAAACTACTTATTTTGATCTTCTAGGCTTTCATCTGTACTGTTAAGAGTTTCAATCAGCATTCAGGATTTTATTATGTTTCTGTCCTTCAAACAGGACATTTAAGATGCTGCAGTAACTTCTTGCTGAATGTGTTTACTTCTACTGTGCCCACTTTTGACAGTAAAGTAATTGAAGATGGATAGACAGGCAGAGGGCACTAGTTTCAAATCTGCCCCTAAAAAAGGAAGATTCACGAATGAAAACAACATCCCAAAACTTCTTTTTACATAAAGCGGTTACATGACTGTAGCAAGTTCCTTTTTTTTGTTGGTGCAAAGAAAATATTTAGAGCCACAAAGAATCCTTTCTTTCATAGCGCATTGCCACAGCTGGGCCTAGTTCATCACTGGATGGGTGTAACCCAAAACTGTGTATTCTATAGCCTTCCATGCCATTTCCCAGAAACTGTTATCAATAGACTATTTGTACCCTCTGCCCAGAGTAGCCTGACTCATCAGGCTACAAACTAGGTGCTAAGAGGCCTGCGAGATAGAAGGGTGTTTTTGTCCTCACACCCATTGAGGAACCCCCTGCCTTGAAGGAAGTACTGAGCATTCCTGCCTGAACTGGAGAATATATAATCTTAGAGACTTGGGACTTTTTTAACCACTCATGGGATTCAGAGGAAGACTGCAGATCATTGCTCTCTACCAGACTGCAGACCACGACTCTCAACTGGACTGCAACCATCACTTTTCAACCAGACTGCAATCACCACTCTCGACCAGACTGCAACAGCACTCTCACCAGCAGGTTTTCCCCTCTCCTTTTCCTTTGGACTCAGGGGGGCCAAAGAACACCACTTTGTTCATGCCCCAGGGTACTGGGTTATATATTTGGGTTTTGTGAGTTAAAACCAATTGTTTATCTGTATAATCATACTTATTGTATTATTTTATTAAATTGTTATTCTGTTTTTTAATCTCTCTTTTGAGTTGAGTCCATTTCTCCTGCTGGTTTACCTCTAAATCAGCACACACAGTTATTGTTATCATTATTTATCCTCTAACTGTTCATCAGCAGAATTTTTGGTAGATTCTTCTGCTAGGAAAGACCAGGTTGTGTTAAGCACTGAACAAGCATTCTCAAGAAGTGTATCATCCAAAGGTAAAAGAAATTCAGGAGAAAAAGATGATCTACAAAAACGAACAGATTAGTTGATCAGAGATTTGGATAGATTCAAATTTTGGAGAATCAGGAGTACCAATTACAAGCTGTCATGTACTTGGTCTTGCAATTAATTTTATGCATTTCAGGATAGGTACATTTTGAAAGCACTATTTTGAAGGGACTGAACAGCAATTACCCAGTGACACATTTTGGGCTATAAAATGTATTTCTGGGCAACAAAGTCTGTAAATGAATTAATGTTTAATTAGTAAGATTATTTTGATAAAGACAACCCTAGGGGAAAAAAAGGAGGTTACATCATATTTGCATAAACAACATAAGCTTGTTCACATTTTAGTATGTTTAGCAGACATTTAGTTTTACTATTTAGTTGACCAAATTTAGATCGAAATCAGAATAATTTTACTTTTTGTGTTTATCTGAATATAAAAGGATTCTTTAAATTAAATAAAATCTGTTGGTTTAGTTAAATTTTATATGCCCAAGAGTGAATTTATTTCAATATTTTATTCTGGTGGGAATGCTGAAATATTGTTTATATTTGACCCCGAAAGAATTGCAATCTAGGTAATTTTAATGTGTAGCTTCACCAGTGAACCAAAGCCAATACTTTGTTTCATTTTTTTTTTTACACTACTTGTTCTATGAATCTGGTACCCTAGTTATTGCTAGACACCCTGTATCATTAAATAAAACTGATTTCTTTCCAGCCAGTCTCTTGTGGTTTGTTCAGCTAGCCCAAAGGTGAAAAACTCAGATACATGAATAAATAGTGTAACCCTGACCTATACCAAGTTTCAGAGAAAAGGTAAAATTCAATATCAAATGGAATTAATTGCTTCCTTTCCCAAAGTACTGGTCATAGGATCATTCAGGGTTAACAAGAAAATGAGTTCTCTCTCCCAGTAATCAAGTTTCTTGGATGATCTTTTCTTGCCCTTCCCTTTTTTTTCATCTCAGTTTACTTTGACTGATCTTTTTTTGCGAGGTTTGTCTCTAAACCTTTTTCCTAATATCCCATGAATTTATATTAAAGTCTATAGCCCAGTTAAAAACCAAGTACCTCTAAATCTTTCTGTCAAGTAAAGATGAATTCATAAAAATGTAATTACATCCAGCCTGAAAAATGCCCTGAAGTACTTTCCATTCCTCAAAGGTGAATTTCTGTGTGATAAGCTATTGTAGATATTTCTGAACAGTAACAAGAAAACCCAAACCCCAAACAAACAAACAAACAAACAAAACCTCCCACCAAAACAAAAAAAACCCACCACAATAAAATCAATAAAATCTAAACAACAAAAAAAATTCCTGTGGCTGGTTTTTGTTCTATGACATCACAGTGTCCAATTTCCTTGTGTTGACTAAGCAATTTTCAAACACTGTCTCTTTTTAATACATGCTATCTACTTAACAAAAGGAAAACAAACACTGATTCTTCAGTTTATGTCTGGAAATAGATAAGGTAACAACCTGGTTATCAAGAGATTTTATCTGATAAACCCAAGAAATTCTGTGATATCTTAAAAAATCCAATAATTTTTTTTAACTTTCTTGTGGCAAGATTTTACTCTACAAGAACAATTTTCCTTTAACCCATTAAACTTATACTTGTAATGTCTTAACTCCTAGCAAAATCCACTACAAAACAAATTCCATGAAGCAGCTTTGACAAATTCATCACAACTGGTGCACCAGTGTTTTGCTCCAGCTCACTAACAACCTCTTTCTGCATTTGTTTTTAACTGGTATACATCGTTCTTCAAACACATTTGGGACTGTGGCAGCAACGGTACAGAAGGATGCAAAGATGCTGGAAGTCCTTATGGTATGTACTGGTGTTCTTTTACAAGACTGAGCAAATGTGGTCTGAAGTGTAATGGAGCTTAACAACAGATTATAAACTAAAGCTTTATTAATGCAAAAAGAAAGAAGAGCAGCAATGGGCCCATATAGCAGCTCACCCAATCTCCTATAGCAATCACAGAATCATAAGTGATGCCTTGACTCTGGTGGGGTGCCAGGGACACTTGGTGTCTGGGTCATCTGGCAGCAGCAGCCAACCAACCATGCAAATGTCTGTTGAATGTGAGTAAGAGTTGTGTTACCCCTTGGCAGGACCAACAGTACTGAAATATAAGGGAATCATGCCTCGTGGATAACGTGGGAAGCATACTGCCTATGCTACTGATGCCAGTCAGGGGCAGGGTGTGCCAGGAGGAAGGGTGTCAGCAACCATGCAGGGCCCCTCTGAAGGGATAAAAATAGCATGTTTCTTAACAATTGAGGATGTGAACTGTGTGACCTCTAGCATTACCACACTTGAACAACCTAAACCTTGATGCTTTTCAAATCTGGCAGCACCGACCTATCTAAACTCCTGTTGGTCTTCCATGCAGCAAAGAAAGATCAGCTGGTTCCCACCGTGCAAGGTACATGTAGTCCTACAGATCTCCATCTCTTCAGGTAAATATTCCATTTAGGATGGAAAATGGACTTATAGACCTTCATATCTTGTCTTCTTGACCACTTAATTCAGAGGAATCCCATTTAAAAAAAATATTCAGGAAGGTTTCTGTAAGGAAGCTGTAATAACTGGAATATGTAAGAGTTGGAATACATACATCTTCATAGTCCTTAAGAAAACTGTGCATACATTCTGATAGTTTGCCGATGTCATTATAACAATACATCATAGGGATTCAGGTATTAAAATCCTTCCTGGAAGTTATTGCAAGCAATGTCACTAACGTGGAAATTATCACATAACAGTGCAGGTATATGAATTAGTTTCTTTAAAATATTTCATCTAATATTGATCTAATTTGTTATATTGTAGGAATTTTTATACTTTAACTGTACAGTTCTGGACAGATCTGGAGAAAAGTTTGTGAACAAGGAGAAGCTTTATGAAACTTTTATTCTACTCAAGAGAAGGATCCAACTTCTAGACAATTTGCTGGATGAACTCCCAATTACTGATACGTTCAGCATGAGTTTGTGAGAATGATCACCTTGGCAACATAAGGTGCGCTTCAACAGTGAGCAGCACTGTTACTGCTATGGTCAAGTCTTATCTTTTCAGTTTCCTGTCCAAAAATTCTCATTGTCTTTATCAAAGGGAAAAAACCGCCTTTTAGTACAGGTAAAGCAGATAATATTTTTGATACATTATGCTGTTTACATTGATATATATTCATACAAATATGTTTTATATATGTTGCTTCAACTCCAAGACAAAATGACACATTTCCTTAAGAAATGGGTCTGAGCCCTTCATTTTGGGTCTAGGTTCAGTTACTTCAAGGGATTGTACATGCTTTTCAGGTTAGTGTTGCTCTGTTGTGCCTATTTTCAAGAATATCATTTGGAAGACATCAGCATGCAGAAATAAATGCTTGAAGGTCAGAAACAAATTCATCCTCTCTTCTGCTAAATACAAGGGAGTTGCTGTCGTTAGAGATTGGAAAGTGATGAAAAATGCATTAAAGTACACCTTGCCACTGTAGTAAGCACTGTGTGACTGATAATTATCCTATATAATAAAATTACATGGCTAAAATGAAAAGATCATTCATATAAAAACATCATTAGTGGCTAAACATCCTTAATTCAAGGTGGAAAGCAGCTGCAGGCTAAACTAAGTTTTAAATAGCTCTGCTTTAATTCTAGAGAAATACCATTGATATGTGGAGTTGCTTATTTGTTTTAAACTTGAACATTTTTCATAGATTGGATTTATATGTCCAGCAATAGGTCCATGAAGACATCAAGCACCAAAGTTTGTTGATGCTTCTAATACTTGTGAGCTTAACAGCTGAGAAAATCTTAGTGGTTTTTTAAATATTAAATGTTTATGTTTACTAAAATTTGACACCTATTATCTGTATTATGGTGTGTATATGATAACTTCCATTCACGGTTGAGAAAAGCCCTAGTATGCTGGGATCTTTTTAAGAAGTATGAGTGGAAAACAAAGGAAAGATGAATGATTTATTATTCCATTTTACATTTTAAAGACATCAGTCAATAAATGAAAATTCTTCAAATAATATAAAGTGCAAGGACAAAAGACTTATAACTGATGTCATTCTTCTGGGTGTGCAGAGATTTGACAGTAACCACTGATTCTGAAAGGGAGTAGGAATAGAACTGAAAGCAAGCAGCTTTTTTATAATCCTTAACATACAGCATTTCCACTTTCCACTGTACTCTGGACATCTATGCACCTCACTGATTTGTACTGTCACACGAGATTGGTATCAGCTAAGGTACATTAATGTTTTTTTCTTAGACATAAAAAAGTAGGATGACAGAATTCATAACTTTATAGAACATGCAGAGATATACACAGAAACATGGATTGCTGTCTCTATTTCTCCTATCCTTTCACTGGCAGTGAAATAACAAGATTTTTAATTACTACAAGCCTGAATGCTGCATATAAAAAGTGATCATTTCATAGTCTGAGTTTTAACAAGCACGTTTTTCAATTGTTGTGTCTTGGATCATAGCATAATAAAGGCATTTTCAGTCGAATTTTATTTTTTTCCTGTTTTTTTTGCTTGTGTGTTTGGTTGTTTGGTTTGTTTTTTTTACATCACAGATATATCTGTCCAGAATTTTATGTGACTGGTTCGGGTTGGTTTTTTTTCCACTACAAAAATTCAAGGATATGATTTATAAGCAGAAATCAAAAAAAAAAAAATCAAGAGTTCTAAGTTCCAAGGCTCGTATTTGATTTTCACTTTGTTTTAAATGACATTTGCTAGCTTATTTCTCAGAAATTAATTGGCTCATTTGCAGTTCAATCCACTTAAAGTGAACAAGTTTGTTTAGACATGACTACAATATAACTATAGAAAAAGTTATTGGTAAAAGAATTTTATTCAGAAAGTCACAGCAAAATCAGTCAGTATGCACAAAAAGTCAGTTACAGGTTTTGTTAGGATTATTGAGCTTACATAATGAATAAAAATAGAATTGAAAAAAAAAAAAGGTGAGGATCTGAACTATAAGCATCCGCTGCCTAAAGCCAGTGTTCACCCTTTTTTCCCTTTTCTATCCTATTTTCCTTTATTGCAGATCAGACTCAATTTGAACTCAGATTCTACAAAGCTGAAGTAAATTGCCTTCTCACAGAAGATATTTTATTAGTTAAATAATGAACTCAAAGCTTAGTTAGCATAGGAGGTAACAGTTATTTCAGATATGTCTTAAACAAAATAAATAAAACAAACAATATTACAAAAACAAGAAACCAGGCCTTGACAAATAATCAGTAAAATGGTACTGATAAGAATGGGCTGATAATAAATTGGAGCATTTCTTTAAAAAATCTGAACAGATATTTTTTTTCCCTTGTGGTAAATATGCGTCATACTGAGAATATTGCTAATACGGGTAAATTTATAGTTTGAAGATTTTGCCAGTGAGGAAACAACAGGAATGTTAAAATCATTATTGTCACTCTTCAGCTTATGACCCCTGTTCTTCACATTCTAGTTTAACCAATGAAAATTATTCTACAGAGTAGCTGGTGCGTGGGTCTCAGGCATTAAAAAAAGAAATAGGGCACATTTATTTTTGTAGAAATAATTTTTCCTACTTAGTAAACAATTCAAGGTCAAAATGAAAGAGCATACAGCTTTTCGTGACTTCAAAAATATTTTTTTCTCAGTGATTAAACTTGTTTGGAGTTTTTATTTCCCTTTTTGCATATGCAAGACGAAAAATGCACGGACAAGCAAGTATCAATTAATATTTCTTGTGCTAAGGTTTTAGTCTTCCATTTCTATCCTTTTACTGAAATTGCTACAACCTCTTTAGACTCTTGTATTTAATATGTAACACCTGTATAAAAAGGTGGAATGAAAGAGCAAATAGACAAATGTCTTTATTCCATTCTCACTAAAAATGAAATAGTGTTTTGCAAAATCACGAAACATGAAACAGGATAATGAAACACAAATGGAAACATTCTCCCCAAAGAACTAAACTAACTAACAATAAATGCTATTGAATCATAATTTGGATGGGAGAGGCAGAGTTTGAATCTAAGTAGTTCAAAATTAATGAACAGAGGTTTGGTTTCTTAGGTGATAATTTTGGTTGATGTCAGATTGTTCACTACTCAACAGAACAGGGAGGTAAGCCTGCAGGAGCAAGTCCTAAATCCTTGGAATGGCTATGGTATTAGGAACCAATTTTTTCTGTTTAGGAACAAAATAAATGACAAAGAACCAAAACCAAAAATAAACAAACAAACAAAAGTTGTTAGGTGGTGTTTTGTTTCTTTGCATTGAGAGGAAAGGAAAGGATTTGGCAACTGTAATAGCATAGTGTGACAACAACCATAAAATACCGTGACTGCAGGTAGAACACGTGTCTGTGTGTAGGAAAGAAATAAGAACAGGGAAAAATATCTGTGGAGAGTAATGGAACTACAACAAAGGTGATCTACAGTAAACCAGCAGAGAAATAGAAGAGAACTCAGAGCCCCTGTGCGCTGGAAAACTAAAGGAAGATCCAAGGAAAAAGAAAAGGTGAGCTCTTGGAAAAAGAAAGAAAGAACAACAACAACAAACAAACAAACAAACAAACAAACAAACCAAGAAAGACTAGGAGTAGAAAACATTGTGAAATGAAGAGAAAGCAGTGAGGAAAAAACCTTGGACCAGAGGGTAACCAGAAACTACCAAATAATACTCTATTGAAAAGTAAGTAGTTAGGGCTGAGATGCTGAAGGGAAATGAAGGCAAAAGAGATAAAATAACAAAAAATAATAAAAGATAGAGACAAAAAAAAGGGGTTGGAAGAAGAATGTTGAAAAGTAGGCAAAAAGAAAGATGGAGAAGAAACAAACAACTGGAAAATAACTATCCTAAAAGTACAAAATTAGAAGTAATACTTCTTTATTTTACCATAAATTACTTTTGAGACACTAGAGCAAACAATCACTGATTGGTCATAGATTTGTTGCAGGATGAGGAATGTTTTAAGTACCACATATAACTTCGAATTGAGTTCGAATATCTAGTATTTTTTCTGGAAATAAATATCTGCAAAACACATGTAGCATCAGCACATATTGCTGAGAGTTAAATATAAATAGCAATAGTTGTTGAGAAAAAAAAGATAGACTTAAAATCAAGACCTTTTGTGCATCTTCATTTGAAGTTATAAGGTATGTAAATTTACTATCATTAATATTTATTTCAGCCCTTATTCTTTTCTTTGTATCTTCTTAATACCTTAATTTCTGGACACCTGATAAAACTAATATATCTTTTTTTCTTTTTGCCATCACATTGTGAACCTTCTGTGTGTAAAGAAAAGCTTTAAAACATTTCTAGAAGGAAGTATTCAAATAAAAATAACACTATATGTAAAACTGAAAATATGTATCATTAAAAGACAGTTATTTTAGACAGTTGATTTATTATTTTTGAGCCTTCAAGTGAATTGTAATAGCAGTCTCAACCAACATAGTAAAATTCAAAGCATGTATAATTGCAAGATACAGACACACAGTTCTATTTACGTTCCTGGCCTCTTTATTTTTAAATTATGTGAAAAGAGAAGTGGATTCTTTCTTTCTTTTTTCAAAAGAAAAGGCAGCTGAGTTTCTTAGTGCTATTGACTTTCAAAGTATGTTTAGACATCTAACTGACATTAGAGCATTTTAAAATTCTTACCAGGAAAGAGATCTTATGTTTTAATTTTTTCACTATGACTAACTTTTTATGGATGAATAAAATTAGTGCATCAAGTTATAATAACCACTGATACTGCAGAACTCCAAGGGACTGCAGTATCACAGTACTTCATAAGTAAGTAACTTAAAGCTGCCCTAACTGCAAAAAAACGTCTTTACCCTAGAATTTTGGTGATCTGTAATTTTAATTTTAGCTCTGTCTCCATGGTCTGTCTTTCAATTAAAGATTGTAGTTCATTAAGTCATCCTTCAGAATGATGACCACCAAAGCATCATCATTCTATGGTCGAGAATCTGAAACATTTAAAAAGTATAATCTTATAAAATACATAGAATCTTATAAAAATTCTTCATTCTCTCACATGTTTAGGCTCTGTTTTCTATATATACTTAAGAAGGAAAAAAAAAATTATGTCATCTTTGTCATTCTATGGGGCCAGGAGTCTTATAAACAAGTTAAGAATAAAGAAAAATCAGAGGAAACATACATTTAAAAGTAATTAGCAAAACTGAAATTAAAAACGTACTTTTTTGACCCCCAAGTAGATGGAGATCTCCATTGAAATCCATCTTCAGTTTTAAGAAAATCTCTGCAGTTCCCATTGGTATCTTCAGAATATAAAAGTTAAATATCATGGGAAAAAAAGTAAATCTTTATAAGTATAACCTGAAAACAAAAAAAAAAAAGAGAGAGAAAAAACATCTTGATTGTGCTTAAATGAATATGCATCTTCAAGAATGATCAAACATTGCTTTCATTCACAACAGACAAGCTGTCATTCATGCTAAATACATAAAAATGTAAAAACATCAATACAAAAATTCATTAAAATTCAGCATCTTCCTGCAAATGCTTGATTAATTCTCATTGTCAAGGATTCTTTAAGCAATGCATCATTTTGCAGATCTACTTCAATACCTTGGTGTGAACATGATTTTACTTTAATAACTAAACCACATACTGTTCTGAATTCTCTGATTCTTTTCACCCTTGTGATTATATCATGAATCTTGTGATACTTGATATTTAATTTAAAGATTCAGCTCCTGGAGATGTAAGAGTGGGTCTCAGCTTTCACAAAGGTAAAAAAGAAGGGTTAAGAGGGAAAGAGGAAAGAATAAGGTGTCATAATTAGAACAGCTGAGTAAAAAATCCTGAGAGCGAAAGGAATTTTATATACTACAGATGGGACTAAATGTGGCTATTTTGTCATAGGTATGTAATTTTCTACAACTAGAGTCACAAAGGGATCCTGCCTACTACAGCTTTTAAAGTGTCATGTAATCAAGATGACTGCAAAGCTGCAGAGGCTTGCACCTGGACAGGCTGAATGAAATGCTGTTCAATGCAGAACAGTCAGGGAGGGACTGAACTTAGTGGCAAAATCTGCCTGAAACCCAGAGCAGAAGGAACTATTCCAGAGGGCAGTTATGTCAATTCCAAAGTGAATTAATTAAAACAGAATTAGGTACTGTGCCAGTAGAGAAATAAATTTTATTTTTACTAAGTTGCCTTTTTTTCACAGAACCATGTTTATTTTGGAGTAGGAACATCAGAGCACAAATAAAATATTTGGGATAATATAAATGTATTTAGTAGATATTTCATCTTCCCAAAGACACTACTAGTGAAATTTAGTAGTTTCCAAGGATCTTATTCTGCCACCTTTACTCACTGAAGATGCGCAAATGAAATGGAAGAATGAGAGTTTCAGAAACAATGAATAAACAATTTGTCACTACAGAAGGACTAGAATACAGCAGTCACAGGTATACAATTTCTAATAAACATGGTACCCAACGATACTAAAATAAAAAAAAAAAAAGATATGATTAGTCCACAGCAACAGTCCAAAAAACTCATTCTCCTTTCTGCATTGACTTAACTATTCCACAAACATTCAAAGGATTTAAAGAGGTAAGAAACCATAAATACTCAGTTCTTGCTTATACCTGCAAGACCAAACAGCAATAAATAATCAGTGTTATCTATCCTGTATTTGGTTTATCTTGAAATTCAGAGTTTGATCTTTATTTCTTTTAAAGCTCAAAGAAATGATAAGTCTTCTGAGCATTCTAAGCTCAATCTTTATTTAACAGGTCACACTTACGGGTTTTATCTGAACATTTTACAAAATTAATACAGCCACGTAAACATTTATATTTAAGAAAATATATTCAATTTCCCTTCTATACTTTGAGCTTTTACATTTGAACTACATTTTATGCTTCTTTACCGGAGTTTAATCCCTTGTGTGGCATCTCTTATCAACACATAACAGGATTCTGTTTTCCCATGAGTGGGACATGAGAAAAGAGATTTAGAAAATTCCACTGAAGTTATATAGGGTTAAAAGTTTGCTAATGATATACACCAAAAAGAAAGAAATGAGTCCTACAGTGCAAAAATATCCCAAGTACATAGAAGGAAAGAATATGTATATTATTCCCATAATCATTCCTACGTATTTCCCATGAACTAGTGGCTGAAAGATCAGACAATGACTTGTAAGCCTTATACTTTGCAATTTACCCTGTCCCTTTTTGGGAGGGCATTATAATTGTGGACATTTCTCATGGAGCAAAACCAGATCAGATAAAATTGTGACTCAGTTTTCCCCTGAGTATATTAAAGTGAATAGTGAAGGTACCTAGAATTCTGAGCAATAATGTGACACCTTAATTTTAATTATCTGAAACAAAAAATAAGTGGGAAAAAATAACAATATTTTATACATAATCTCCTCACAAGAAATGTTCATATCTACTGAACACCATAATTGGAAGTATTTTCCAGTTTATAAAGGAGACATAATAAAGGAAATTAGCAATTATTTCAGTGTTCTTAGGGAATGAAAACCTGATAGCCTTGCTGAGAAAGAAACCCAGTTGTGCTGTTTCATGAATTCTGGGAGTGGAAAATTTGAGCATTCTTTCATGCTGTATTGATTTCTTCAAAAATGTCACCCAGTTTAGAGATATTCACTTGTGTGAAAGAAAATACAAGTGCAAAGGTCTTGTCAAGAAAGTGCATTTTTTCCACATAAATGAAAATCTGAACTTAGTATATTTTTTTCAATTTTGTTATTACACTTGGCAAAAGCAAGGCATGAAAAACAGTAAGGAAAAAAAACCTCTTATATTTTTTTTTAATGATTGCACTTGCTTAGTCATGCCTGCTTTCATATGGAGTCAGAAAGCAACCAGCACTTTAAAGGGAAGTCCACAATCAATGGCATCTGTTTTCAGAAGATCTACCCTATTCTACAGCTCTGTCTAGCTGCTTTATAGTTGCCTCATGGACACGGCTTGGTCTGTCCTAAATTCCCTGGACACTAATGCACTCTTAGAAACAATCTCACCCAGGAAGCTCTGCATCCTTCTCTTGTCTTTGCTTCATATAAGCTAGAGTTTATATACTTCTTCAACAAAAAATCCCTTCCCAAGCCACATGTATAGTCTCTTCTCATGGCCAATGTTAAATTGAAGATAAAGGAGAGTGAGGTGTGACTACTTAGAAGGGGAAAGTTAATCTTTACTTGGATGTCTTGCGATTGGAGTAAAGAAAAACCCAACTGGCATAGTTCTATTAGCTTCTCATGTGAGGTATTTCTCCTTTATACATAAATATAAGGCTTAAAAATTATGCAGGGAAGGGCCTACTTTTTACCTTTCTTGTAACAACACTATTGCTCAGTATAGAAGGAAATGAAAAAGAATCTTAAATTTCTGTCTTTAATTTCATTATTACATGGAAAAATCATCATAGGACTGTTCTTGACCTTTTTAAAGTTATATAAAAGGAAGTAGAAATTACAGTGCCTTCCAGTCTGAGGACCAGACATGTTAAGAACTTCATTTTAAGTGCTTTCATGGTTCTAGCCCTGAAAGAAAACATGACAGAAGAGAGACTGAAACAGTTTTTCTGAAATGCAACTTGATGCTATAACTCACTTCATCATGTTTCTTATTTTCACTTCTATGTGATTAAGAAAATAATTTTTAACATGCCTCCATATTGTTAAACCACATGCATATCTCATGCGGGGTAGTTGTGTCTTTTACTTAGGTCTATGACATGGGTACTTTACATTGATAAATGTTTTTAATGGTCATTGTTTCAAAGTATCTAAAACATTTAAAAGTCTTGCCCTCAGAACCTTTCCCAATTGTGCGCTTGGTGGCAGAGAAATTATGCAATAGAATTTTAGTGAATACCTTAAAATTCTAATTTTATTTATCCTCTATTGTCTTTGCATTTAAATCCCCGTTGAAGACAATTAGCTCTTGATTATGGTTTGGTTAATGATCCTGATCAGACTAGGAACTTTCTAATATATAATCATTTCCTCAGTCTAACAGATCATTGTGATTTACTGTTATTAAACCTTATTAAAAACATGAGTGAAAGTATGAATAAATGAAATTAATCAATTATAAAACATTACTGTTAAGTATGTATGACTAATATTCCCCCTGTACAGTGTGAGATCTTTGCATACATCCACATGTCACACATAAGACTCTCTTGAGCATTCCAACATATATATATATACATATTCATGTATACAGATATGTATATGTCAACTCTATCACACTACAATATTTCAAATAAAGATAATAGATAACTTATATGCTAAAATATCATTCTTATTCCCTTGTCTTCCATTCTTGATAGAACTACAGATTAAAAGATAACTATGAATATCACTCTTAAGGTCAGTCTTAATTTTTTCTACCAATCTGTCGATGTCTTCATACGTTTACTATCCATGTTAATAAGAATTAATGAATTTTTAGAGTAGAAACTGTAACTTACTGAAGTTGTTACCTATAGGTTCATTATGACTTTAATTGATAAGAATGTTTGATATTTTTCCCTGGAGTGCTTTATGACATTTCTTGTTAACATTTTGAGTCCAAGACACATTGTGCAAAGGTTTTCTCACGAAAGAATAAGTCTTGAGCCTGCAATATCAGGACTGTGAGCAATAATAAAAAATGGAAGGAATTGAATATGTAAAACTATTTCGTAAGAGCCTGGCCGAGCAAACCCTAGACCTCATAAAGTAGATTTAGAAGCAAACAACTTTCTGCAACGGGAAGAAAGTAAGGGAAAAAATAACTATCACTTTGACATTATTCCCAGCCCCCATTTGAACCCTCCACAATGCTCTTCTATAACTGCAACATTATATGGCACTTGAGATCAAATCATGGCATCTTGGTTCTAATTTTTGGAAAATGAAGCTTATTGGAACTGGAGGGACCTAAATAGATCCTTACACACAGGCTGCTGTGGTAAATCCTGTAAGCTCAGAAATGACTACCCCCATCTGTTCACATCTGCCCTGAGGAGGCACCAAAAAGATATCCATGAACAGCGTATATATGCACCGGATGCACTTCAACAGCATTCTTCTCAGACCTATTTTCTAACTGACCTCGTGACATCTTTGCAAGAAAAGCTTCCACTTTCAATCAGTGAAAGAAAGTTTGTGTGTATTAAGTTTAGAGGCACAACAGCCATCCCAGCATCCTGCCCTGTACCTGGCTTCCTCTTGATACAGGTAGAGCACTTCTGATACTTTTTCTGCAATGTATAACTATATTACAAAGAATTATGGTGATTCTTTTTAATCAATAGTAAAAGTACAGATAACCTTTCTGAACATTCTAAGCTGGCCATTAATCTCACAGAGTCATTATTTCAGCACTTTAGCACTATTTCTCAGACTTACCCATGAATCCTATATATCACATTGTAGCATACCATATCTGGAATGCTAATATAAATTACCCCATTTTCTTTTTACCGTTCTGCAAATGGTTTCTAAAACTCTACTTACATATTGTCATTAATTATAATGAACATGTGAATATATTCACATGCCAGCAGATATGTAGATTTTGTACTTAAATAATTTTAAAATCCTCCTTCTTCTCAGGTGGATGTGGTCATGCTACTTTAAGGGAGGATCAATCTATTTTCCAGATTAAAAATCAATAAAAGAAAACAACACCAAGACACCAAGAAGACTTCTCATTTGAAGGCTTGTTCTAGGCTCTTTGTATTAATTTATTAGCAGGAAAGACGATATTCCGAAAATGAAAAGCAGAATGACTCAAAAGTATTTCCTCAGGGCAAAAGACATTTATGCTCCCTCCTCTAAGAGGAAATTCTTCATCTAATGTTTCAGTTTTGGGCTAAACCTCTTGATCATAATCAAAATAAAGAGTGAAATTATGTTTTGAGGATGCACCAGGGAACTTCTGCTGGGAGTTTCCACACTAGGCCTGGACTAACAGACCATTTCATGAGCCTCATGCAGACTTGGAAATGAGTATTGTGATCCAATGGACTCATGTATTGTTTCATAACAAATAATCATAAATCAGAATATTAATGTTATCATGACACTAGGTAATGTGCCTATAAAATTCTTCTAGTTTGTGCAATCATTACAGAAATTTCTGAAAGTATGACTCTGTTGACAGGGCAGAAGAAATCAGAGGATGTAAACCCCTTCCTTTAAAGTGACTGCGGGTTAAAAAGGAAAATAGTTCCAAAGTAGAAAATTATGTTAGCAAAACATGAAATCATGCTCAAAGTATTTTTATACTATTGTAGAGAAGTATCTTATTCTGTCAATATTAACATACACATGGTTGCAGATGGTGCCAAGGTATGAGAAAATGAAAGTAAAGGTCATAGAAGGTTGGTCAGATGAAAACCAACAAGGATATTTACTCTAAGTTTTTCTTGTCCAGCTTTTGAGAAATGTTTGGAAAAGGTTTTTTAAAAAGTAATTGATAAAAAAATTTATCTTATTTCAAACAGTGATTGAATCAGAATTATTTTAATATTTCTATATTAACAGGACACTCTTTCATCAACTTTACCAAATAGAAGTATTAGGGATATGTTTTTCATAAGAGAAATTAACCTCTGTTATATGTTTCTACAATGTTCTTAATTTTTTATATGTTTCTACAATGTTCTTAATTTCATCTGCTGAACTTAAGCCAGAATCTGGATAGATAAGTCTGCTGTGTTCTCAGCAGGTACTGAGGCTAAATATTCTTCAAGCAGTCCAAAAGTACAGAAGCTTGTTCCAGCTTTTCCAGGTTTTTTTTTCTTGGTGTTTATTTCTGATCTGGCTTAATATGCACAACTCCTTTAAATTCATCCCTTCATAGTTGTGCCACCAGAATCAGTTGACTCTCTTTGAACTTTGTTCCTTTCAGTATGCGCAGTGATGAGTCATTCCTTCAAACCAAATGGAGCCATATCCATGTGAAATTCCTATAATTATGATTAGAATCAACTTCTAAACTGGAAATCCTTAGGGAACTTTTACACACACACCCCAACCTAGTCCTTTTCTTGAAAAAGGTGTTAAAGACTTGCCAATCACCTGCCATTCTTTTGTGCTCTCAGTATGGCACAATCTGCTACACAGCTCCACTGAGGACTCCTGGATGTGTTTCTGTCAAACTTATTGTGGCAAACAACAGATGTGTGGACAGCAAAACTTGTGCTGAGTGCCTTGGTGACTTACTTGGCACAGTATGAAGCGTGTAATACAAATATTGCTGTTCAGTTAAGTCAATATGTGGCCAGTTTTTGAAGAGGTTGCAGACAAATGAATTCAGATGTTGCATTCAGAAAAAGTAGTATTTATTCAACTGCTCCTGAATCTACAAAGCCCTACTTTCCCTTTTTGCATGACAACAAAATGATACAGTTGTACACAGATACACACACATACACACACAAACACAGGTGAAGAATATCACAATACCCATTTGAAGAGAAATAGGAAAAAAGTATAGTAGGCTGAGTTAGACGACTCCTTAATTTAGCTATAATTTACTAGAATTGCACTCTGGGTAATCTCATTTACTCGAAGCTGCAAGAAGCTTTTTCAACTTTCGATTTATTCATATAACTTTTTAGACAGTTTTTGTTACAAACAAAATTTTTGGTTAAAAGTCACATATCATACATGTCCCTTATTCAAATAGCTCCAGAAAAAAAAAGGAGGTAAACCTGGTACCTAATAAACAGAGCTGTTTCATTTATACTTTCTTTTATTTGTACTTAAATGTATCAGTTCTCATAGTAATATTTAAAAACGTATTTTAGAAATTGATTAGTGTTTTCAGACAGAACTTATTAGCACTTTTTTTCAAAATATCTTTTATTTGCACCATATTTAGAAAAGGTGAGAGTACAGCCCATTTCCAATGTCATATTTGAAATATATAAGTTTTTGTAATGAACCCCCTGATTGAAAGAAAAACCAATACTTTTTTTCTCAGAGTTTTACTTCAGCACCATAGTGTACCTTCATAAATGTATTATCATAAGCAAATTGACAAAGAAAGAAGTCCATTGGAGTCAACTGTGTTCATTCTGCTAAGGCACAAAAAGAACACGTGCCCCATACAATCAATCAATGTGTCACTGTGAGTGGTGTTAATGTACATGTTATAGCTGCTGACACCCTACCTGTGAATTTTTCAATTCTGCTAACCACTAGATGGGTGTTTGGGGAGATTCCTCACTTTTATCTTAATGCTTGGCTGGCCCTAGCCCTGTTTCATTACTTTGCCCTTTACTCCCTGGGGAGTTAATAATCCCTTTGCTGTTATTCTGATAAAGCATCTGCTCTCCTTCTTTTCGAACATATTAATTGTACCTTAGACATAATTGTCTATTAATTGTACCTTAATCATACCTTAGACATAGGATTTTTTCTGACTGTTGTATTTCCATAATGGAGTTTTACCATTCCTTTTATTAATTGAATTCATAAAAGGCTTTTGCATTTTATGTGCTGGGTCTATTGCCTCTGGGCTTGCTCAAAAAATAATATCGAAATGCTAATTGAACTCAGCAATCCCTATTGCACCAGTGTTATATGTCTTCTCTTTGGAAGTCAGACCCTGCTGATACTGTTGACAACATCACAATATGTTTTCTAGGAATCAAGTGAAAAATTTGTTTAACTGGTCCTTTAGTTGATCTGCTTTTCAGTTTGCTGGGTAGTTGATACTGTACAGAAGTCCTCCTGCCTGTCTTGAGTGATATATCTTTAAGAGGTTGCAAAAAGTTGACAATACTTTCTGATTTTACTATAATTTGGACTTTTCATTTGAAATCACTCGCTGCTTGTCAGAATGCAAACATTATTCTGAAAGATTAATTCCTACACAGAATGATCATCAAAACTGCTATGAATATTTTTCTCACTAAATTGTTTATGGGTAGAATTATGTACAGTGGTTTTATAATTAATTATTTTCTTTCTTGTTAAATATTTAGTATGCCTAAATATAATTTTTTACCTTCTGGCTCACCAACATAAATAACATAAACATATATAATATGTAAACTGAAGCATGCATGTCTGCATATATATATATATATTGTGTCTACATTTGTGTTCAGTAGATATTTCTCTATGTCTAGAACATTTCAAAGTCAGTAAAATTGATTGGAAACATGAGGAAATTTTAGGATATTACAATAGGCATCTGGTTTTTAAATATCTGGAAAAATGTGTGGATTATGTCAGGTTCAGCAGAAGGACAGCAATAATGAGGACAAAACAGGAATAGAATATATTATTAACTATTTCTAAGTTTATTCAATTCATATGAAAATGAATTATAAAAACAACTGCAAAAGAAACGTAAAACCAAAGAGAGCAGGCCATTCTGATAGAATAGGCAGTTACAGCAGGTAATACTTTGAAGAGGATTACGGTTTAATAAACTGTGTCTCTACATGCAGATTAGACTGCACAGAGGCTCCCAGTACTGTTTCTGCATACCTACAGCCTAAATATTGGAAAACTTGTGGTATGTCCTTAGTAGGAGTCTAGAAGCCACCTAGAAGTAGTTAGGTCTCAAGTCCATAACTAGAACTAGTTTCCACTCAATATCTGCTCTTAGTATCTAGTATCTGCCTTTCTTGCTTTCTTAAAGGCAGGGCTTGGAGGCCCTCTTTGTGAAACTGTGGTGGCAGGAACAAGATCTTATAAGGAAATTATTCTACTCTTATGAAAATCTGTGTCTCCTACCTCCAAATACAAGACCATTGTATTGGGTTTGTGACAATTTCAGCCCTGCTCACTGTGAACAAGTTTGACTAATATTTTGCCCAGTGACATACAGTGTGTGAGAGTCACTCTTTCTAATAAAAGCAAGATGCCATTGATGATTTGTGATTTAAGAGGAAGGCAGCATCCTCGCAATTCACAAAGGCAAAGGTCTTCTTGGTTTGGGGAAAATGGCAGTCGGAGCACCCTGCTTAACCTTCAGTGAGGCACGTGGGCTTACCACAGATTCTGAAAGATTGGTACCTGGGCAGTCATTCAGTCACTTTAGCATTTATTGTGAATACATAAACTTAGCAAAAATCAACTCAAAATGTTGCACATTGCAGTAAATACAAAACATGTGAAGCTAATTATCCCTGAATACAGCACTGATGAAAACTACGTGTAAAAACTGGTTTAAGTTTTGCTGTCTCTCTTTTAAACAGAGAATTGAATATTTGGAGGCCTACAAAAAAAACGCACAGATGTGAACTAAGCATTGGGCAGAATGTCTTATGAAGAAAAATTTTTAAACCTAAATGTATTTAATCTATCCTAAATGGAGATAAAGAAATAACTTGATTATATTGTTTACCATTAGTGGAAAATACCCTGCATTAGACTAGATGTCTTCTGAAAAGTACTCTTCAACCAAATCATCTGTTTGTTTTGATGATGATACAGTAGTGATATTAGATCAGATAATATTACACTTTCTTCTAGAATCAATGTTTGTGACTTTATGACACACCCCTGCAAAACTGAATCAGAGAAATGAAATTCCTACCCAAATGAAATTTTTGCAATTTTCAAACAGAATTTGATAATAAATACTTTATTCAACAGTATGATACGTAAAGGTTAGTGATTGGACTTGATGATCTTAAAAGTCTTTTCCAAACTAAACAATTCTATGATTCTAGATCAGTTAAATGTATTAGAGTATAAGAAAAAAGATATAATACTTGGGATCTGAACCACTCTGCAGTTAGGCAACCAAAGCTCATTTTGCATAATTAAAATAGTAAAATAGGGCAAAATCGGTTTAAAATTGAAAGATAAACATTTTATAATTGTAACTGGCCCAGAACCATTAACTATCCCAATTCAGATCCTCATTTTCTTTGATATTCATTATACATTCATTTTAACTGTTAGCACTGCTCCAAGGATAAACAGCAAATTTAGTAAACAGTTCAACTACAGTACTCCTTTTCCCATGAATAAATACTTTTTTTTAATGCTGTCACTGATTTTACAATATTTTTCTGTTTTCTTTTCACTTCTTCTACCTTGTGGCAGTGAATTAGGTGATGCAGTTGTGCATTTGAGCCTCCTCAGCACTGAATCACAAATTGTTCATGGAAGATTGCTTTCCTATAAAGAAGAAAGTTGGGCTTCAGTGGCTTACAACAATAGTTTAAAGAACATTTAAACATAGACTTATCCACTAGTGCAGACTTCATTTTTCAGTTAAGAAAGAACATTTACTGAGAAATGCCAGTGATGTTTGTAGCTATCTGAAAATATTTCTTTCCTCATTCTGTGTTCAACATGGAACTGTGTGTGACCAGCTTTGCATGACCTGAAAAGCTCTTCACAGTAGAAAAATAAAAAACAACCATCGAATATAGATTCACTGACTCTTCTAACTTGGAAACTTCTTTATGTGGTGTTCTTTCATTTGATCTGAAACCTCTAAAGTGGTGTTATTTATTTTACTTATCTGACAGAGAAAGATGTTTTGGATTAAGATAATCTGTCACTCTCTCAAAGGGAAAGATCATGTTCTGTGAAGTCAATGGGAGTTTTGTCTTTGGTTTCAGAGGAGAATTGCACTGCATTTCTCTTAGCCTATTGTTCACAGGACCACATCTGGAAATGCAGCAAGTAACTCCAGTCTGGGTTGCCCACGGGTTTGCAGGTCTGTTACTACTCTTTAAATCAGATGCTCAGTTCTGCTGATTTCTGAACCTTGAGAAATGAGATACAGGCTAATGAACTGATAGACCTCAATACTGACAGAGACTGGTTTCTCTGTGGGATCACAGAGACATAACTAAAACTACTGAGGATGTGGGAAGAATGTTTGCATGTCTGTAAGAAGAGAAGACTGATTGGTGGGAATCAGTGGCTAGAGAATATTCCTGAACAAGTCTAAACAATAGACAGAGCAATCTTTTTCATTTTCTCAAATGACTCACACTAAACTAATTTTATGTAGAATGTTTTATTCCTTTCTGAGATAAAATTTAATGAAAACAAGAACAAAGCACATTTTGAGTTCCACAGTAGATATAAAAGTACTCTGAGAATTTCTCACATCATAATCTCTTACAATTTCTGAGACTGAAAATAAGGGACAGACAAATTAAACTGGAAGTGGAGTACTTGTTTTGAGTGAGAACATTTATTAAACATGGAAATACACTGAAGAGTATTTCTTTGCCTACGTCTTCAAACCTGCTGCTCAAGACTAGATACTTTTGTGAAAACAGAACCCCAAAGGTTCAACCCCTTATTATGTCTGAAAGACTTTTGGAAAAGCTGAGGAGTAACTTACATAATGCATTAAAAGTTCTGGAGGAATGCAGCTGTGGAAATGACTTGATAATTAGCAGCCTATGACCACATTAATAACAGTATCTCTAATAGCTCATTAAGGTTGCTTTCCCATCCACAACTAACAAAAGAGATCCACTGTGCTCCAAGGTTTAAGCACGCAGAGGAGCACACAAAGGACTCCTCTGCAAAAGAGTATTTAAGAAAGGTAGTAATGGCTAAAGGCAGGAAAGATTCTGGAGAGAAAGATGACACAAGAGGAGCCACCTGACGATGGCCAGAACAAAGCAAGAACTGTGCAGGGCTGGCTGTGGCATGTGGTATGCCTGCTCTGCCTGTAGTGGAGCCACCTGGAAACACCTGGGACTGGCTGAGGTCAGCCTCTGGCCTCCTCCCCTACAGGCACCTCTGCTGCTGCCCTGTTTGGGGTAGCTGAACAAACTCTCTTTACGTTTCAGCCAGAGGAAATGGCATGGGGAAAAAAAAAGCGGGATACATGACTTTGTACAGCACCAGGTTGATTCTACCTGCAGCCTAGGTATTAATCTATGCGGAAATAAACTTTGACAATGTATTTCAAAAACCACATTAAACTAACCACAAGAAACTTATTAAACTTCAGAGCTACTAGACTTAGATATTCAGATCACCAAGCAGGTTTTGGAACTTACTGACAGTCCAATGGAAAACAATATCTTGTTTCTCAGTAATGCCATCTTTGTTACCATCTTGCCTGGGATGTATAGTCATCCTACCTTTATTCCTGACTCAGATTTAGTTCATTAATTTGTGGAATGTTTGAGGTTGAATTCTGTATCATGAAAAATAAAAAATAATTATTTTTCTGTAGTCCTATATAACTGTTGATGTGTAAAATGACATTATGAATGTATGTCACTCGTTAGAGATTTTAATTTTCCATAGGGATTGTTTGGGTATATTTGCTTATTTGTAAGGAACACAAAAATGTGGTTGTGCTTAACTTTCATCATATGTATATAGAATTTATTATCATCAGAGCATGTTGGAGAATGCAGTTTTATTTTATGGCAAACCTGAGGTTGAAGAATGTCCTTTTCTGCTGCAGTGAATCTTATTGAAATATAATTTTTAAATACATCAACAAGCAACAATATTCTACTTGGTTTTGAAAGGACAAGATTTCACTATGAAAGGAAGTGCACAATTACAAATGTCACAAGATATATAATGTGCAGGATCAGACAGTGTTCACAGAAATCTAAAGAGTTCAGAGCACCCTAGTGGAAAAACTGTTCCTGTTTTCCTCGGTGTTTTACTGACTAGAAAGTTGATGTTAGAGATATAAGTTCAGATTTTCACTGTCTAGATGAAAGTAGATCTTTACCCTCTCAAGACAGAGCAGTGACTTGGCATTCTGAAGTTCCTCTCTAATGCTGCAAAATTTTCTAAAGGAAAGTCTGGAGAAGAGTTTTTCAAGACAGCACAAGGTATGATGAAGCAGGTCTCACTTTTCAAGCAGAAACCTGAACCATGGACAAGTCCTTGCACTAAGACTCTAATGCTTTTTTGTTCCAAGGCCAAGCATAGATCCTTTGACTAATAAATCTTGGCTAACATCAATGCATAAAATAAGTTCTGACCCTGGTAGGGAAAGGTACGGATTCTTCTCAAGCAATAATTTTGACTTTTCTTTACAGGATTTATTTTTCCAAATTCCAGCACTAATAATTTCTCCTCCTTCACAGTCAATTAATTATTCAATCAATTTGACATACAATATATTTTTCTAGCCTCCAAAGCCAAAAAAACCCAAAGAGAAGAATCTCAACCATCAAGTAAGAAAGAAAACTTTGATTCAAAGGATTTTTCAAGTGTAGATTTCCTTATCCAGTTATCAGTACATCACTATGATTTCACAGAAAGTTAATTTTCTGCTCTGGTGTCACATTTTAACCTCAGCCAGCAACCAGGCCACTCACACGCTCACTCACTCTCGCACCAGCATAATCATGGAGAGAATCAGAAGGGCAAAAGTGAGAAAACTTGTGGGTTGAGATAGACAGTTTAATTGGGAAAGCAAAAGCCATGCACTCAAGCAAAGCAAAATAAGGAATTCATTCACAACTTCCCATGGGCAGTCAGATGTTCAGCCATCTCCAGGAAAGCAGGGTTCCATGATGCCTAACAATGACTTGGGAAGACAAATGCCATCATTCCAAACAGTCCCCTTCTTCCTTCTTCCCCCCACTTAATATACTGAGCATGATGTCATATAGTATGGAATATCCCTTTTGTCCAGTGAGGTCAGTTGTCCTCTCTGTGTCCTTTCCCAGCTTCCCATGCACCCCCAGCCACCTCACCACAGCATGGCAGCACGAAAAGTAGAAAAGGCCTTGGCTCTGTGTAAGCCCTGCTCAGCGATAACAAAAACATCTGTATGTTATCAATCCTGTGTTCAGCACAAATCCAAAACATAGCCTCATGCTAGGCACTGTAAAGAAAATAAACTTTATCTCAGCCAAAATCAGCACATGGTTATCCATGAACACAATGTCCTATCCCATGGATTTCCTACTATTTACTGTGTTAATCCTATTTTCATCCTCATACTGCTGTTTAGTATCACAGTACTTTATGTTACCTAAGTACCAGTTTGCAATTCATTGTACACCATCATTAGATTTGGAGCTTCTTAGAATGTATCATGTCCTGTCTGGTGATCACAATGTCATCTGAAACTCAGGATGGTGAAATTCTGATTGCTACAATGGTATGCAACATTCTTTCTCACTTTGGGAATAGAAACTTCTGAAAATAATGAGAATCTCCTCATTTAAAAGGAGTCTTAACCTCTAGAAAAAGATGTATTGGAGATCTCTTGATCTTTGACAGGTATCTTCCACTGAGGTTAGTGACATTACTTGAGGTAAACATGACAGACTCTGACTTTCCTCAATTTTTCTTGAGCCAGTCCCATTGTCAGTAGCCTGGCTCAGAAAATATATCAGTCACTCACTCCCACTTTATGCATGTAGAAGAAATTTCTGGGAGCATGGTCACCTTGTTTGGATCCTGCCACAATGTTAATTTATGAAAGTAAATGTAGATTCTGAGATGCATCTTTATAAAGACAGAAATAAAATGTTAAAAACAAATTAGAAAAACAATAAACCTGTAAGACTGTTAACCTACATTACTGCACTTGGTGTGGTTATACAGGAACTACCTCAAATGGCAACTAGACTTCTTTGCACAGGCACCTGATTTGTTCTTCCATTCCACAACCCTGATTAATTTAAGCATGTAGCTGGAATGGATACTTACTTTGTTGTCTTCTAACCAGCTCAGGTTTCTATGTGACCTTCAGTCTTGCCTTTCTGTGTTCTGGTTCTGGTTTAGTGCAGCGAATACAGGTGATTTTGACAGTTTTACTTAGCAAATTTTTATTAAGGTATCAAAACTAATAATAGATATGTGTAATTGTTGAGATTGTTGTAGGTAGCAGTTAAAGATTCAGAAGGAAAAATATTGACATGAGAAAAGCAGAGAACATTGAGGATGAGCCAACTTCAAGGCACAACAAAAGTCACACTTTCTGTCCCCTGAGGGCTGTCTGACCCACAAACACTTTTTGGACTGGGGAGGGGTGAGAACATTTATGCTTCAGACTGGTAGTTGATCAGTTCTAGCTACTTTCTGTGTGTATTAGTAAAAAACAAAACAAAAAACCAACCAACCAAACAAAAAAAAAAAAACCAAACCAAAAAGCAATTTATTTGTACTTTCCAATTGTACATTTCCTACTTGTAGACCCTCTGCATACCAAAAGTTGCCAGAGAAGGTTACTTTAGGATCCTAAAACTGTATTTCAGCATTTGAAAAGTCTGCATTTCAGATCAGTCAAACATTTTAACTTCCCATTGACTTCAGTAAGTAAAAAATACATTGGTTTTTCAGCTCTGCAATGAAAAGGAATGAGTAAAAGGCTAAAATATGCAGCTGTGAAAAGACTCATCTTTAAACCTGAGTTGATAATTCAGAAAAACCACATCTTGATGCTCTAAAAACTGAAGAAAAGATTTGCAGAATTTCTCCCAAAGCTTTCTTCTAGGTCAACAGTTGGACTTGATAATCTTAGAGGTCTTTTCTAACCCTAATGATTCTATGATTCATTCAGTAATCTCACTTCAGAATAAAACCAGATTGAAGAAGATGTAACTCAAAAAGTAATTTTGGTGTGAAATAAGTAAGCAATTTAAAAAGTAAATAAATTCAAAATGTAACAAAATGCTAGTAAGTTGTCAATATAAATGTAATTTACAAATGTCGTATTTTTTGTTTCATATATAAAAGTGAAGATGGTTCTATGAAAAAGATTTGTAGAGAGCTTGGAGACCATTTATGGCAAGACACTTCAGTAGGGTCATGTCTCAAATGCTGAATTAGTTATTTAATAAGGAAAGTGGCTATAATGATCCACTGTTTCCACAAGGTAATTGTTTGGTCAATACAGTTATATCCCAAAATAATCCACATTCGCTTTAATGTCACCTACAGGAGCCTAGTACAATTGGAAATATTGATTAGAGCAGAGGCCATTATGCCAAGATATAGGCTATGAAACATAGTAAGAATTGATGTATATTCTGCTGTTTGGCTTTGTATGAGTAATGGTCAAATACTCTCTAACACAATGCTACCCATGGTGTCTACTCAGTTTACGTCTGGCGTGTACTGCCTTTTTTTTTTCAGTCTGTGCCACCATGAAAATTGGAACAACATGTAAGCAAGAGTATATTGAGTAATGTAAATATAATCACTTCAAAGGGAAAATGTGAGAAGACCCATTTGAAAAGTAGCATTCAGGTCTTATGCCACATAGGTCCACCAATGTCTATGTATATATAAAATTACATACTGAAACAAAAAGCTTTACCCTTTGCCTCACACCTTTAAATCCTCATGCTGTTTCCAGTGTTTTATTTTTCCCTTCTTGAGGCAGTCTCAGAGAGTCTGAGTTTCTCTCAGTAGTACACACTTTCAATGAAATTCATCAGATCAACATGCTTCATTAATTTCAATTTTCATTGAACTTGAAAGGATAGAGGAGTCTGAAAAAGAATTCTGCTGGTTTAAATTTATTTAATCACTTGTGCATTGATGCTTCTATTTGAATTTTGTTGCATAGAACTCTTCATGTATTTGAGAGTTTTAGTATACATTTCTGCAATATAAAGACATTGATAAGAAGCCTTAGCTGTAGGTTCTAGCTTACAGTTATATTTCTAAATAATTATATTCTGGAAAAGGGATGCATAATGCATTTCTCCTACTGTATGTTGATTCATAGCTAACTTTTTCCTTATACCTGCGAGAATGAGATCATTTAGAATTAAGAGTCTCTTCAATAGGAGAAACCAGCCATCTACAGTAAGGGAGAAATCCCAAATATACATAAGTGGGATATGTACAAGTTCTGATTTAGCAGTTGAGTAGAATTGTTATTCTATATCACAGAATCATAGCTGATCAAATCTTTCAGTGCCTTTTACAAAGTTAATTTGATGGTTAGGTTGAGGTGATTTCTCTCTTCTGACTTCTTTAGATTGAGCTACTTTTTCTTTGGGCTGTTGTTTGTCCTCTGTAGATAATAGTCCAAATAAAGATGAAAATAGAATTCTAATGTTATTGTTTAAAACCGACCTGCTACTAGGCTATCTTCAGGAAATTGCTTTTCCTTTAACTACCAATCTGTATTTTAGGATGAAACTCACTTTGTGTTGTGTTCGATTTTTGTGTGCTTAGTATGATCTTTGTTCAGCGTAAGTATAGTATTGAAACAGTTGGTAACGCATGAAAGAAATATGCAGACTAAATGGAACATACTAATTTTGTACAGAATAAAGGATTTTAACAGGGCTTAAAATTATACTGATGATATTGCTCTGGTAGCCAGGATGATAAAGGAATGTGAAAGCTCCTTTATAATTGAATTAATACCTTTTATTAAAGGGACAGTTGATGAGTCTGTACTTGTTCAACCTTGCTAGTTGAGCACATGATAAGACATTTCCTTTCCTAATAGTGTGCTTTTCTTTAATAGCTAGCAAAAATGTATTTACTGTATAATAATGTTTTCATTCTAACTGATACATTCTATATGATTTTGTATTGTGTATGACCTATAAGAAGTTAGTTTGAAAAAAAAACAAAAACAACCTTCCATGAAAAATAATTAAAATTAATATATTAGTATTTACTTCCTTTGAATAAAAGAATACGTGAGTCTGTGTGCAAGTGCTTGTGTTTAATTTTGTTAGTTTTGCCTTTTTTCTGGACTATTTGATTTCAGGTCAACTTTATTTCTCTCTTTAATTGAATTTGGTTTTTTAATTTACTGCCATTAAATTACTTGAACTTACGATAATCATTTGGGTGAGCCTTTGGTGTGTGAGGTTTTTTGTGTTTGGATTTGTATACAGAGGATCTTCAGATTACAGATGATGGCAAATGTTTATCAATTTAAAAGCATAAATGTCTACTTCTCAGGAAAAAGCCAGAGCAAGAACGCTACAAATCTTACTGTGGTTAAAAATTCAGAACCATATTCTTGTGTGGCATACGTGAGTATTCGGCGGATGAAATTAATCTTCTCTAACCTAAACATTCAGTATGATCTAGTCTGTTCTGTTGCCTTGGATCAATGGAGAAAAAAACCCCACAATTTCCAGTAGGTGTCAGTGTTTTAGTTTGCAGACTTTGTGGCTGAGGGGAAGTACCACTCTGGAAGGTCTGTTTTTCTGTACTGACTTCAGCAGTTTTTCAGATAATGGGACACCTCTGAAATTTAACTTTTAGGCAGCTTTTAAATAATAGAGACATTGAATGTTTATTTTGATATTCATCTTCAAAAGTAAGTCCATTAGAATATACAATCTATCCTTCAATATCTCCCTTGAGCAGACTTAATCAGTTGGACTCTACCCATAATCAGGGGAGAGTCATTTCTTAAAAGCATGTCAGAAGACCTTTTATGTAATGGTTCTGTATTTAGAACCCAAGATATGAAAGCCTCAGGTAGAGAGAGCTTTAAGAACGATAAAAGAAAAAACAAGGCACTGCCCCCTCTAGCCCGCTGTTTTTATATTTTGTTTTAGGACAAGTTGATATAAACAACTCCAAAGTCAGAAATCTTGGCTCCACTCCCAGGGGTTCATTTTATCACGACTTTTCCATGCATTATATTCACATCATAACCTTTAAATAATAGCTGTTGGATTAATCTTCCCTGAGATAAGCCATCTAGTGGAAGAGTCAAAGTGAGCTGGCTATCTAAACTAGTCAAAATCCACTAAGTTTTGATTTCTGCTCTTATCACAAAACTCAGCTTGACAAAACCCAGGAAAAACATGATACTTATGAAAAACAGATTGCATTTTACATTTCATTGGTGTCCTATTTGCAAATGCTTGGACATCATATTGTAATACACACGGTAAGATCATGTGAAAGTTGAATTAATTGTAGGACAAGAACTTTAATTTTCACAGAAAGAAAAAAGATTACATTGGTATTAGGCTCAGAGCACATCAATCTAAGAGATGAATCCTTTGCCTTGAGGCAAAAAACCCAAAGAGAAACTAACCAGAGAATACAAAAAGTTATTAAAACTTAATTGCAGAGAAAGTGTATTTTACCTGAAGATCCCAAACCAAAATATTATGTATTGATTTGGTTCAATATGGAAGCTGGCATTGTATGTTTCTACATAAACATATGAAGACATATATGTGGGGGCATACATAACTTCCTCACACACTCACTCAAAAGTATATGTATACACATGCATTTAAATTATAGCTGGAATCAAAGATTATATATCTGTTCACTTCGCTCATTCAAAATTAGATGGAGAAAAAGATCTTTTTCTCAGGGGAAAATGAACTTCCCAGAAGTGATAGCTTTAATACTGCTTTTCTACTTTTCATCTTTTCAGGCTGGTTTGCAAATGTTTGTTGAGAAATGAGAGGTGATATTATCAAAACAAACAGTTTTGACAGAGGATAAAGCCTTATTACTTCCTCTGTTTCTTTATTTTCTGTATATTTTCTGCACAGAGATCATAATTATCTGAAACTATCCCTAAATCCTTTGATACAGTTCTGATTGAAAATCATGAGCTTCCACTCTGCTTTTTTTATTAAAGGCATGTAGTCCTTGAAGTGAAACTTGTCAGTATCTGTACTACAAACCTATTTGGAAATCACACTTATCAGGAGCGTAATACATATTTAAAGAGAGCTGGTGTTCAGCTGCCTGTCAAACTCTCCTTGTATTCCAGCTTCCTGGAAACCTACATATCACTAGCAAATATATTCTTTACAGCTTTTCATGAGAGCATCAGAGCTATACACTGGGTTTTGGTAGGTGCTACAAAATAAAACTTATAGCTGTAGAAATAAGAAAAAAAATCCACAGAAGTCACACCATGAGGCTTCAACTTTGGCAAAGATTTATAGGACTACAAAAAGAAAACTGTGAAATAGATCTAATAATGCTTTCGTCATCTCTGCTGGCATGCTCAGTAAGGGCAAGTCCGTCAACTGAGAGATTCACAGATGTCAAAGGTATCCAACCAGCTGCTTATTACTAGAGCAGATGCTCTAAGTTAACAAGAGCAATGGCCCATTTTTACCTTGTTCACAAAATAAATACAATCACGGACAGTGAGGCAGTAAAATGCTCATGAAAATCAGTTTGTAAGAGACTTAAAATAGAGCTTATAAAAAAACCCAAAACCCTCAAACCTTTACTGAGTAGGAAGCTGATTATGCAAGCCACAAATCTTTGTGAAACTGCTTTGTGTGACTCTGCACGAAAAATATATGGGTGAATTAAGTCAACTGTATGTTGCACATAAATTAGCTCATTACTGATGTGATTTGCTATATTATTTGAAACTATATCCAGGAGAGGCAATCTCAAACATAAAAGCTGAAAGGAAAAAGTATCAATATAAAAACAGCCACTGTGTTCTTGTAAACATTTTCCAAAATGAAACTGTCCCATAATAGAGAGATGAGTGGATCAAAAGTAAAATCTGCAATACAAATGCAAGTTACAACGAATTGTCACAGTTAAGAGAAGCTTCTTACTAGATGAAAGAAACTAGAAATGTCCTAATTCTCTAATTGTTTTTGGCAAACCACTTGTCATAATTGTCATAATAATGTCATAATTTATTAAAAAAATAATCCTATGTTATTTTACCTTTCTAAAAAGAGACCATAAAAACAACTATGATTACCTCTTAAATCTGGTAATATCTCTGGCTACTTTCAGAGAACTGACATTACAATAGAAAAATAGAATACCTTTATCATAACCATCCTGTACAGGAATAATTTTAAGGACTTGTTTCATGATTCCTGGGGACTGCTGCAAATAACTAGTTGTATTGTTCAGAGATTTAGAATCAGGCCCAGTGAAGCAGATAAGTTCAGTGAAGAATTTCATAGTGTCTCTGATTATTGCATGTCAGATTTTAAGTTTGCAACACTAACCCTAACAAAAAGGGAAAAAAATTCACATCTTTGCTCATTAGCATTATTATATAAAGAAACTACTCAATACAGTCATATGCCAAATAAACTTAAATGCTTCGCAAAATGTGGAAAAGAAAAACTTCCTTGTTTAGCCATTATACATTTTACTGTTACTATTTTTTAGAAAACCGATTGCAACTACAGAACAGAAAATATTTTGACAGGTTTCTAAAACTGCATTTAGACTATAATTTGAATAGTCATGGAGAGGAAAGATGACACTTGCAGCTAGGACACAGACAGAACTGCTGATATTTACCAGAAAGAGGGAAAAATGTTAAGAAATGTTGAGATTACTATCTTGTTAATCAGAATGTTATATTCAAAAATAGCTTTAAAAAATGAGAAAATTCAGAAAATTCATTCAGTTGTTCTGCTTATTAGTATTAATTTTAGCAATTTGAAATTTCTAGTACAGTAAAACTATGCATGAGTCGTCATTTTTAAGTTGTTAGTGATACAAAGAAATGAAATAACATTTATTTTTCTTTGGAAGAAAACAGTTAAAGATTGCATTATGAATTAATGCATTAGTGTAACCTTAACGTATTTTAGATTGCATTGGCCTGTAAAATTTGATGACACTTACAGACCTTGCATTAAAAATGGGAATGCATACAGCTCACATGCTGAAGAAAAAAAAATGCTTCATACAGGAAGTTAAAATGTGTCATTTGCCTGCTCAAGTACCTATTTCAATTGAAAAAATATACTTTGCACATTCAAATACCAGTTAAGGATGCTATAACAGAAGTATGAAACAATA
Source organism: Manacus candei (assembly GCF_025592945.1). Lineage (NCBI taxonomy): Eukaryota > Metazoa > Chordata > Aves > Passeriformes > Pipridae > Manacus > Manacus candei. The sequence goes on along the minus strand of NW_026138097.1, from coordinate 33,294,816 downwards.
TAAGTGGCAAAGATTGTTTTCCATGGATTAGTGAAAGGGTGTTCAACTGCTTTGAATTCTTTTATGAAAGCATATATTCTATTTCTCTACTTATTTTTTTCTCATCTGTGCATATTTAAACTCAATATGTCTAAATTACTCTTTGCAAAACAAGCTCTTTATAGATGAGCAAAATAATATCTTTTTCTATCATCAAATGGTCTAATACAGAATATGGTAGTTTCTCTGTCTCTGAGCAAAGCCAACAGCTTTTAATCACCTGAAAAAAAGTTTTCTGCAGGAAGTGGTATCAATGCATGAATGCAATGTGACATACTGAAGGAAGTCAAGCAAAATGAAAACCGTACAGATACTGCAGGAAAATTCACATGTGAAAATAATATTACTGTAATTTGCCAGCTATTCAATCCCCTGATATAAGAGAAACAACAAAGGGCAGACAGTTTCTATTTTCTTTAACAGTCATCTTGAACTGATCCACAGCAGTGCTGCGGAAACACCAGAAGGAAATTCCTTAAGGAAATGTAAAATCCAAGGGTAAAAAACCCCAAACATAACAGGAATTCTCTCCAGAATTTCTCACCAGTACATTCATTAGTCACAACTGAAGTTTTAAATTATCTTAACTCTTTCTCTCATTTCCATGACACTACAAGAGACAGAGAACGACCATTAAGTTTTCAATTGCTTTGCACAGCTATTGCTTACTTGATCTCCTTCTTTTTACCTTGATAATATTACATGAGCAAATTCAGATTATTTCTCCTGGGAATTACATTCTCTGGCTTATTCTGTGATCTTATACTTATTAGTTTTGTTATAACTTTATCGCCTGAAAGAAAAGAATCAATGTTTTTTCTTCTGTTTCTTCTTTGCACTCACTTGAATGCATGAAAGTGAGTTTGCCATTGTATTGAATGACTTGGTTCACAGAAAAAAACTCCAACCAATTATCTGCTATCTATGCTCAGATAGCATACTCATCATTTGAAAGTTCAAAACAAATCCTTGAAAATATCTCTGCCCTTCAAGCAAACATATTGTTGACACTCTCAGTGGCATAAAAAGTTTTTACATAGAGATTCAACCTCCTTTATTCAAGTATAGGTAGAAAATAAACACACACAATCCTTGTTGTTGCCTACATGCTTGAATATCTGATCACGTATAAAACAGATTTTTGAGGAGAACTCCATTGAAAAAAACTCCATTTAAATTGAAATTTATGATCATAGGTTGCAAGAGGGGTGCTTTCCCTGCCATAGAGTACTATGTTCCAAAAAAAAACATACCGGAGAATCTCATAGCTCCTTTACTCAGAGGTTGTTTTAAAATAGCATCTCTATTTTTTTCACTGAAAGCAGAAAAGTGCACCAGCTTGTACCTCATCATATGATTTAAGAGACTTAAAAAAAAAACAACCTCTAATATAAAAAACCCCATCCAGTCTATTTTTCTTCCTTTTTTTTTTTTTGTTTTAATAGTTAGTTACTGTTGGACTGAGCCCTGTACAAGGTAGATGGCTAAACACGTGCTTTTAAAAGATTTGAATTTGCCAACACTTATCCCAGTAGTGTTCTTTATACCAGTCCTCTATTATGTAACTGCAGTGAATTGGGAAATAATTTCTGTATTCCTTGTAAAATGTTACAAATTTTGGTGGGCAAACTGTATTGTCACTATACTGTGTATGTAATATCCACATAGACAGGGATTTTTTTTATGCAAAACAATTTTTCAATTTAAATTGACTTACACTCATAAAAAAGCACCGGAAACTGATCATCATTATTAATGCTTCCCAGTGGGGGAATTGAAGCACAGACAGAGTAGGTCCCAGATCCACAAAAAGATGTCTCCCAACAAAGAAGATCTAGAAATTCCTGGTTTCATTGAAGGTGTAAGGTGCCTAGCAGAACATTGCAAAATGAGAGTGTTTGCAAATACAGAGACAGTAGTGAATATACCGCAATGATTGTACTTAAGGACAATGTCCAAAGTAGCACATGGCATAACTGAAAAGTTAAGAGGCAAGTGATGTGGACTCATCGTGTGTCAACTCATGAGACGCAAACAGCAATGCAGCATACCCACTTTACATTTTGGCAGGCAGCATATTCATGTCCTGGGTGATCAGTGTGAATAGTACCAATTCATATTCTCCACAGGAAAATGATTGCTCTCTTGAATGCCCTCTGTATAGCTTATGAACAAGAGATTGTCAAAAAATAAGGGGGAAGTACGATGGTACTAGCCACTGGCAACACAGACAAGAAGACTGCATCACAACAGAATAGAAATTTGTGTTGAGCAAGTCACACTATCTCCTACTAAGGACAGGAGGCATTAGATTTGACCTGAATGAACTGGAGCATCCAAACAATTTAAGTCTTTTTCTCAAAAAAACATGAGGATTCATGACAGATGTAATTTAGCCAAGGAGATTGATACTAAGATTAGCTAAATTATGTGATATTTATAAGAGTTGAAGAAACAGAAGAAAGAAAATGTGTAATTTGGATAAAATGCTTTCCCTCAACAGAAACTGTCACTTCAAAATCAATGACAAATCAAAAGACAAGAATTGTTGCAGAAAGGAGGTCAGCTGACCTCAAAATCAATTCTAGTAGTGAAATAACCTGAGAAAAATAAAGTTGTATTTACCACTGTTACAGAAATCTCATAAACACAGTATACAACATGCCTGGGCACCAAGTACAAGCTGGGAGAAATCACAGCTCCTCAGAGAACATTCCTGACAACCTGCTCCCTTCTGTAATGACAACTCTGCAGTGCAAGACCACAAAATTACGAAGGTCTGCTCTGAAAGTAATACAGAATCCCAGGAGTGAAATTCCTGTAGCAGTTTCCCTTGCACCATTTCACAGAAGGACAAAACATGAAAAAAATTATTCAGATGAACAGATGCCTATGATAGTAAAACATTTACTAAGCATTAACCAGTACAAAAACTTTCTCTGAAAAGGACTAATAAAGTACAGAATGCCTGTGAAAAAGGTTAGTCCCAGGACCAGCAGAAATTATTGGGTTAAAAGAGTTGTATGTGAAGAATAGATCAGTTATAAAAGAAGGTGTATTACTGATCCTAAAAATTACATTTGCTGTCATTCATTATAACATGGATGGATACAATTCCTGTGCGCTTATGAAAGCATAGAATGAGGAAATGGATAGGTTGTTGCAAAGTTCAGGAAAAAAACTGAATGCACCTTATTCATGATATATCATGCAAGGCTGGCTCCAGATCCCCACACAATTAAAGCCAACACCGGCACAATCATGTGATAATATTATGTCTGCACCTACAAAAAGTAAAATTCATGTATGTAATTTAAAACAAGGAAGCACACAACCACCCTAATGCAAGTACACAATAAGTACTAAGAGTAAAGAATGCACAATTTGGCTTATGTACCCTGATTCTTGGGGAATATAAATGGCAACAGGACTTTTTGAATACAAAATTTGTTTTTCCTCATATCTATAAAAAAAAAATTCAACACAAAACCCACTCCCTTCCCGAGTTAAAAATATAAAGAAATATTCAGAAAAATTACTAAATGAAACTTAAATAATTCCAAGTGCAGGTGAGAGAAGCAGATGCCATTTTGATTAAGTCATAAACACTTACATAAAAAGTAAAAGGCTTTTAAAAATTATAAACAATCTGCTGAGGACTCAATGATCTATAAAATCAGAGCAAATTAAATATTTAATCAGTAGAGTTTTAAAAAAATCCTATTCAATGTGAATTCCCTCAGATTGTTCAACAAATGTTAAGGAGTTCTTCAAATTTATGAGCAGTAAAATGGTAAATAAAAGACCATTTTTCCACTAATGGGATACTTGGTAACTGATGCTTGAAAATGTTAATTGATGTGAAATAGTAAGACACTTATTCAAATAAAGAGTAATCCTTGTATGGAGTGTTTTGCAAAATACTCTTAAAACAAAGAACCTTAAACAACAGTGGATTATTCAATGAGGATTGTAGTAGTGATCATATTACTACAAGTGAAATACCTGCAATTCTCTACTGTAGTTTCGTTAATATGTGATATATCTGTCAAACATGGTGATCAGAACCAAGAAATATCCCTCAAACCAAGCTTTACAGTTGTTTGACAATTAAACGCTAGTTTCTTTTGGATGTAGTTTATTGATGCTTTCCTGTGCCTCTGTGTCTCTGGAAGACTGGAAATTAAGTACAAGCAGGCTACCTCTGTTTTTACATGCAGTTCTTTCACCTCATTTTTGTTTTCTAATATAAACACATTTTATACCTGTGATTCACATGTATAAGATACTAACCTATCTCTGCCTATCCCTTTGTTCAAACTCTACCTAGACAGATGAATATATCTTCATTAGAAAGAATACAGCTCAAAACTTACAGCCCATAGGTGATAGCTATGACACCAAAACAAACCTGATCTGATTATTAATGTGAAATGCACTGAGAATGCTTACAGCCACAGGTGTGAGTTCTTTCTGAACACATGGAATCTTTTCATATTCTTCATTCAACGTTAGTAACTGTATTGGTCATAGTGATATAAATGTAGTTTCACATTGAAGGCATTTTCAGATGAGATGTTCATAACTAGGAAGCGTATTAGCATCTGTGTTTTTTAATTCCCACATTTTGGAGTTACTGTACTATTTGGTTTATATCTTGCATATTTGTAGCTAGTCCAGCATTTAATGTAGTTATGTTTTAACAAAAAAACAGGACTAAAAAATACCACAAATAAATTTTCCATCAGAAAAAGGGGGGAAAAAAGAGAAGGTGTCGTAAGATATTTAATTTACATCATTCAGGCAATTATTTCTGAAATTACAATCTTACAGTGCCAAATGCTCAACAAAAGCAAGAATAGAATTGAAAACTCATCGAAGAATACCCTAATGTCAAGAGCTTTTCAGACAAAATCAACCATCCTTTTTTATTACCAATGTTAAGTACAGCTAAGCTGTCAAGAATGATTTGTTAGAACCATGTCCTGCATCCTGTTCTCAGTGTCCCTTCCAAACAGGTGTCCCTCTCCTGTTCTGGAAAACAAGCATTCATCCAGCATGTTCTACTGTGTTCCAGTAAGTCCTTCTGATCATGAGAGTTGCTGACTACGTGGGGCCAGGAAACTGGGTAGAGTCTGTAAACACTTGTAAACCACTAGAGAATATTAAATCTGGCTTCCCTATTTTGTCAGTACTCCTGATCCCTATTTGGTATCTTCCCAGGATTTAATCTGTACCTTGTTTTCTGGTGTGATGTTAAACGTGGTAAGTGTAATCCTTGTGTTGTGAAACAGACATAAATAGATCCTGAAATGTATTGCAAAGACAGGAAAATTGAAAAAATTCAATCACTGCAACAAAGTGTAAACATGATGACCTAGATGGTTGTTAATACCCCTAACTGTTCAAAGAAAGGGAGACAAGGTACAAGAAATATTGATGTACTCTTATGTGTTTTATTAAAGAGAATTTTCCCCTGAGTTTCTACATCCATTTCCTCTATTCCCTAAACAAAAATTTTTACCATATAAACAATTATACAGTTCAGAAGAAAATTATGTTACAAAGGGCAGGGGTTATACAAGTGCAATACTCTTTACACAAGTTTCCCTATTCTGACCCCAGGATTACCAGCTTAATATAGTTAATTGAATTACAAAACATGAGCATATGTCTATTTACAAGTTAATCTGTTCAGCCCATAGTTGCATATGAAGACAAGTTCGGATTACTTTGGAGAAACTATGTTTAGAAAAAATATGATTAAAAATTAATCAGATTTTGACAAAGAACATCAAGAGTTAATCTAATCCTTAATGTGGATTCCATATCACATGTTGTTTGTGGTCTAAATTGTGTCTGAAGATTCTTGTTTACTCTTCCATATACATTAGATAAGAAGACTGACTGATGACCACATGGACTAAATTACCGTGAGGTAAGATAACCCATAGGTACAACCTTATTCTAAGTGAAATAATGAGGGCTTTCAGTTGGTAAGAGTTGAGTAAACTCAACATGAAGACATAGACTATCGTCAGAGCTCGGGCTCTTTAAATCTCTACCTGAACTTGCCTTGCATTAGATTCCTGCTACATCCTGGTAGACATCCTAATTTAAATGGGCACTTAGTCAAATAAGAAATGCATGGGCTTGCATTTGATACAATGTGAAACTAGTATCTACTGAAAAACAAACTTTTTAGAAAGCTTCTTCAGGAAAATTATATTGAAAGCCGTGTGTTGCTGAGCCGGGGAATGCAAAGTTCAGGAAGCCTAGAAAACGAGATTGAGTAAACATGAAAATTATGGTTTGAGATTTGTAATCACTTCTTAGAGCACAGAGGAAAAACTTGAATGTTTTTGTTCTGTCAAAAATGCACAGAGGAAAACACAGGTCAAGGATAATATTAAAATTTAATTTTCATTTAAAAATCTATTTTGATACTGAAGCATATCTCTACCATAGTACACTGCAAACAGTGTATCTCAACTTGGAACAGTTCAAATTATTTAAAAGACAATTTTCAATTAGTAGTGCTGTTCAGAAGCAAGTCTCAACATTAATTTGTCAGAATTAACCAAATCATAAGTTGGAGGTTTAATAAAGTATGTGTCTATGATAAGTCATCTATTACACGTACATTAAAACTTGGCATTGGATGTTGGTTTCCTTATGAGGACGTGTTACATTACCCTGATAATTCCAGAAATCTTTATTTTTTTTTTATCTATACTTTCAACTTAATTCATTTTCCATGACTTTCTCATTCCTGGTAAAGTTTTTTATTTAGGTTTTATAAACTTGACCATCTGAATTCAAATTTAGCTGAGATTTATGAAAAAATTAATGATTAATTGCTGTTTCCACTTATAATAATTTAGAGATTTCAAATTAGAAAAAGTAAACTGCATACCACATCATGATAAACACTAAAATATCCTTCTTTGAAGGATTAGAGTGTTTCAAGAACAATCACTCTCTGAAAAATAAAAATAAATCCTAACTTACTTTTTTGCTATTATTTTTTTTAAAATTCAGCAATGTTCCTAAAGAAAATGAATGTGCCATGTGATGTGAAATGTACACCACAAAAGGTCACATATGAAGAAAGATGTTCCATAAGAATTTAATGCATCACCCCTTTTTCTACATAATTAAGTAATATTTTCTCATTCTCTTAAGAGTTTCTGACTGAATAACTGTAGAGAAGGAGCTGGAACTTAATATTTCTTTCTATGCCATAGTGCAGAGATTCATTTCCTTCAAGCTACTGATAAGACTTCAAATGTGTACTAGATTTGCTTTGCCTAAGAACTTTTTGCTGTGTCTGTTTTAAGTAGATGCTAATGTCTTCCTTTTCTATCCCTCTCACTAATCTTGACACTGATCTACTCTACAATGCTGCAGCATTGCAAATCATTGCCCTGTTCCACACCCTTCTTGGATGTAATTCATATACTTGCTTTAAGCCCAACTATTCAGACTTAAGTGAAGACAACCTGTAGAGGACAGAATAAAAATTAGGGTGATACTTCTATTCAAACTGTTTCACCCTGTCGTGACCCCTATTCCAGCAACGGATCTGGTCAGCACAAAATGTAGCTAGTCAGCTTCAATTTTGAAAATTTGGGACATAGTATGTGGCCCAATCCATTAAATCACTATTTTATCCTATGGTTTTGTAGCACTGTATTGGGAAAATGGAATTTAATTCTTGTCAGCAAATCCTTGTTAGAAATTATGGCAGGAAAAATATCAGGCAGAGGATGAATTCCATGGCTGGAAAAAAAATTGAAGTATATCTTCAATCTTTTCTCCTGGGCCACCTGGATGTACTGACCTTATTACACCATATTTTTGCAACTAGAACAATGTTTTTATCCTATTCTGTCATGAAGGCTTCTGGGCACTCTCAAAAAAACCCAAGAATAACCGTATGAAAATATAAGACATTGGTATATAATTCTTGCAGAATTATAACCCATTTACCTCTCAATCTGTAAATAAAACCTTCTGATTTCCTAAAATCTGGGTTAGTCTAACTTAAGCCATCTATAAGCCCCTTCAATACTGAACTCTGCCTCTGGTTGAAACAGGTTTCATATATTATCTGAGGGTTATATGTGTCATGAACTTTAGTGCACACTTGCAGAAAACAATAGGACGAGCCCTATCCCATTTCAGAAAAAAGACGTGTAGTAAAGCAAGTTGCTTGTAGCAAAAGAAAGATTTTAGTGAACTGCTAAAATGGAGTGCTAATCTGTCTGCTCCTTATCTACTTTGTCAAAGTTTGACATACATTAATATGCCAGACACTCATACCAGCAAACTCGGCACAGGGTAGCATATAACATGTACCCACAGGTGACTGGTTAATATAATTTTTTTTCATTTTCAATCAAGATATACTCAGTTTAATTTAGATACCTGTTCCCTCTTTGCCACTGGGGCTTGTGTCAAGCTTATACAGGGGATGCAGCAAGTTTTATTAGCATAGATATTAAAGTCACTCATTACAAGTGTCACAGTCAGAGCAGGCAATCCACCACTTGCTGTGTGTCATCAGGTAAAGCTGTGTTGAACTTGATCTGAAACTACTTTTCTCCATCTGAAGACACAGTAGCTACAAACTGCTGGCATCACTACAGAGTAGCGATTTGAATGCATTATATGTATTTGTGCTGGTACTTTTGCCTGTAGAAATATTACAGGTTAAACAGTAGCTGCCTATGTATATCTGATATTCAGTGTATTCTTCCTTAGCAAAAAAAGAAAGGTATCTTTCTTTTATTCATTAAAAGCCGTCTTTCCTCCTCACAGAAACCTTGTTGCCATTTTGTACCACAACAACGGCAAGATAACTTGGTCAAGATTAGGAACCTATTAAATTTGTGCTTTACCAGCATTAAATGCAAATAGTGAGAGGCAGTCATGGCCTTAAAAAGCTTGCAATTGCAGTGAAGAAAAACGTTAAATAGGTAGGAACAGAGAATCAAGGGGGTGAAGTGATGTGCTTGAAGTTACAAAACAAAGCAAATCCAAAGTGATAAAATTCATCTAGTTTCTTATCACTACACAAAAATGCCCTCCCTACACCAGAAAAAAAAAAATTGGTTTCTGCCTCCTACATTTAATGTCAGTCTTATCAAACCACCATTCTCCAGCTGTTTCTGTTGCTTCTTTATGTGGCAAGAACAAATAATTTTCTCTAATGTCTAACAAAAGGAGAGTTTGAGGACTCCCTTGATTAGTATGTATGACATGAAGTGATATGGAATTATTTACACTTGCATATTATATATAACTTTTAAGAGCTGGAGTCAATATTTGTGGAGGCTCCTGAAGAGTGATTGTTTGGAAAAAAAGATGTGGGTCACAGAGCCACCACTCAGAGAGTTAGCAATGACTAGCTGTAGCAGGTTGCTCATATTTCATGTCAACAGGAAAGCACTTGTAATTTTTTTTCAGATAAGGCTACCTTCCGTACATTCCCTCTTTATAGTCTAAGAGTTTATGTTCCTGCAAGACTCTCCAAATTTAACTCTTATCTTATGGTGTCACCCTCAATGTCTTGATGATGAGTAAAGAGGAAGCACATCTTATATATTTACATATTTATATATATACACACAAATGTGAAGTCAGGAATGTGACTTCTTCAGGAATTCTTACAATTGCATTCTTAAAATTCTAATCATTATTGTTACTGGAAAAGAAAAATCTAATTGTTACTGGAAAAGAAAGAAAGAATTGTAAAGTTAGAAAGTTTTCCTACAGGAAAAGTCTCAATAATAATAATAATAATAATAATAATAATAATAATAATAATACAGTTAAACTTGTTATTTAAGCACTTTTTGGTTTCTGCCTCTTTCCTGGGACTGTGTTCACCCTTCCCCTACTCCAGTTCCTGAGGCAAGTGGTTTCTTTATGGCTGAGGGGGAAGGTGTGTGTGGGGGGGGGTTGCAATGAATTGACATTATTCACCATTTCTGAATTTACGTGATTACCCCTAAACCCAGCTTTGCCCAGTTCCAGGTCTGCATGTCTTTAAGAGACTATTGATGAGTTGTTTATAGCCATGTGGGCTCCATCGCCAACCCCTTCCCCTATCTCTTATCATTCTATACCTTCACTCCCATATGCCACATCCTTTCCCCACTTTTCAGGGTCCTTATCATACCATGTCTATATTGCTTTATACTACATCATTATGTTAAGGGCATGAGCATCTCCTTATACAAGGAATAACTATTTATATGTTTATTATTGCTATCTATATAGAACCATAGTGGTACCATGCAGCAATAAACAAGAAGCAAAACAAATCAGCCATAATAATTTGCTGTCAGGGCTAAGCCAAATAAACTAAAGTTGTAGGTTGGTTAAGAAAAGTTCAGATAAAGCCTGAACAACCTCAGTCATCATTATTCATCACAAAGCTGTATTGAGTGTAACTTTCAAGGTTTTGGTAACAAAGATGGTGTCCCATGCTGAACACGGCTAATTCCAGCCATCCCTATAACAGCCATCCCTACATCTGTATCAGTAAATATTTACAGTATTTAGCAGTTGTTAAACAAAAGAATTCTATCTTGAATTCTATTTACTTCATTTTATTCTACAAATGGTAGAATAGTGCGTTTAGCGTGTTAAGGAAATATGGTACTTTGCTATACATTTAAAATGTGGTACCTCCTCCTAGGCTTTCAGTATTTATTTTATTCATTTGCAAAGATATCATCGCAAGTGGAACCCAGAAGAAATATGGGGCCTCCACAGTAAGTCAAGAAGAATTAGTCCTGAAATTTGAAACAAGTTATATTGTGTAAATTTCTATAAGGAGCGTTGCTGGAATAGTTCCACAGGAATCAGAAACTGGTCTTTGGCAATCTTGTTTTACATCTGTAGATAGAAGTATATTTCATTGTTGATAATCTATGGATATAGCTGTGTAGTGCAGTTTTGCCACTGTTAGCAACTGGACATAAGGTAAGCACAGAAAGTCCTCTTTATCTTGGCCATCTTCCTTTTTGATCTGAGCATCTGGATTGAGGAAGAAAGCAGAAACTTTATAGAAACTTGCAGAACTTTTCATTACCCAGCAGTAGACTGCCAATAGTGATGATCATGACTTTGTAGCTCTGAAAGTAGTATTTGTCCTAGGAATTAGCTACGGGGTAATCTAATAAAGAAAATAATCATATGTTTTCATTTTTGAAGCACAAATTTTGGGGAGGTTTATATAAATAACTTGATTTTTAATTATAGTGTTGTGTATTTTCTCTGGAAATGTGAAAGTTTTGTAATACCGTATGAAAGTTGTTGCAATACATAGATGACCCGATTTGAGACTAATAGAAGAACCACCAAAATTTTAAAGGCAGGTAATTTAGTTGTCTTAAGTTTAACTTGGTTATAAGTTAAATTTATTTATATGCTTTTAAATCAGGCAGTATTTTTGAAAGTCCCTCAGATGAACTGACACTTGATGTTACCCTATTCAAAGTTAAAAGTATTTTTTTACTGTATGTTTGATGATAAGATAATCAGCTTTATAAATAATTGGGGATTCTTCATCAAGTCTTGAGATGGAAACAGGAAAACATAATCTGACAAAGAAAACTAAGTTTCCTGATGGCAGAGATATGAAGATGCAAAGTCCGTAACCAGGTTGAGAAGATCAGAGAAGGACATCTTCTGCTTTGCTCCCTAGTGTTCCTGTGGAGCTTTACAGTGCTTCTGATACAAGAATCTGTGTTGGAATTTCATGAAGATTCACATTAACCATCAAGGACAAACATACTCCAGCCCTCCATTTCTTAAATGTACTATATTCTCCACCAAGTGATATATCCATCACCTACTCAAATTTTCTTTCTGCCTGAAACCAGCTTTGTAGTGCCTGACAGTTACCTTAGGTAACACTAGAGGAATTTATTCCATTTTAAGTATCAGAGCATTTGGACCATGATATGGAGATAGCTGAGCACAAGCAGTAGTACAGTTCATTTTTTTGGGGAGTTAATCTGCACATGTGGTTGCAAGAGTTTTCCTGCCTATTTAAATATATAACCAAAGCATCCTTAAAAATGGTATAAGTATCTTTAAGATTCTTTTATCCCAGTAAATGGTACTAACAGTCTTACTTTACATTTCTCATATTTTAAAATGGACAATTTGCTATCTTTGGGAAAAAAACACCAGACTTGGTTCAGTACCTTATTCTAGACATAGCTGCATTTTCTTTTCTTCTAAGGACAAACTCATTATCTGTCCAATTCAGGTGAATTGTTTCCAAATCCTTTCCCAGGTGTGAATCTCTAAATGCAAGGCGATAGGTCTGGTCACAGTTAGAAACTTTCTTTCTGCCTCCTGCTCTTCAGTTCCCTCCGAAATCAATGTGTTGGCAGATGATTCGTCAGGTCAGGAAGCAGTTTCTGCCCTTGTTCCTGCTGGATATTTAATCCTCTTGTCAGTTAGAGCAATTGAATGTGTTCTTGTCCCTTTTTCCTTCATGATGGAAGGGGGCCAGCTGGCCAAATTCATTTCCTTCTTTCATATTTCATCTGACTTTCTAATTTTTGTTACCAGATGCACGAGGAAACACAGAGCTTGGTTCTGTAAGTCTAAACAAATCCTCTTTTTCTCTACATCTTTAGAAATGCCACATCCTACAGAAGTATACATGTGTGCCCGTGTGTTTGTTTTCCCTAAGCAAATTGAAGGCATGGCTAGACCACTGTGTACATGTTACCCCATACAGACTTGGTTCTTCCACTTAACACAGCAAAGTATAAGCACAGTGATTCCACTGGTTGCAGTTTGCTCTCTATTCTGCTGCATTGATTCCCATAAAACATGTTTTCAGGCTCTTGGCATCTAGGACTGCTGTTATAATCCCTTTGATTCTGGTTTAGAAGCTTACTATATGCATTAAATCTATACTATTAGGGACTTCTAGAAGGTCTACTAAACATTCATTCTTGATATTTTGGGGCTTTATTTTCAAATGCAGTAATCAAAGATTGGAATTTGTTCTAAATAATCTAACAGGACACTCTAGTCCCTGAACACGCAGGTATATTACCTTTAGAAGTAGCTCACAGATAATTTTAATCATTAATCGCTGAAAGAGTTATTGACTGACTATTCTTCTAGAAATTACAGAGTTGACTGAAGAGTGCTAAAAATTTAGTGAGCATGCAGTCTCATGGAAACCAGAATGATATGGATGCTGTATAATGAGTAATTTAGAAAAAAAAATCAGTCAGTTCTACCCAGCAATGCCCTTGCAATATCAGAAATATCTGCCTCCCACTGGATTCCTATTTAGAGACCCTGGGTTACTGATTCATAATTCTGCTATGTGGCATTTGGGCAAAGAAACTGGCTAAAGCTCAACAGCTGAAGATGAGGAATTTTCAATTTTTGCTGATGCCAGTGTTGTATTCTAAACACCAATTCACTAATAAAGATTATACTTCAAGTTATGGGTGATAGGAGAGAAATAAAAAAGAAAAAAAAAGATTCTTCCTGTGTGAGAAAAGCCAGGTCATCAAGGTATATTTCAAATTCTGCAAGTAAGAGTATCTGTTCCTGCAGTCAACATTATACTCCAAACATTGGAGTATATAGAACTATTTTTCAGATGCTTTTTGTGAAAAATCCATGTTTTCTGTAACGCGTTAAACAATATATCTGTAGATTTCCTTGGTAAATTAAAAAAAAATACAGCAAATGTTCTTAGCCTTAATATTTGCAGTGTACCACTGAAGAAGGTATCTTAAAGTTACAAAAGTCATGCACAGTCATGTACACATTAGGGTTTTGAAGTCTTAGTGTCTCTGACTACAGTTTTGGTATTACAGGCTCCCTGTCTGTGCCTTATTGCAATATCCTTTGGTGTGTATGTACTGGTGTGACTGCTGCATCCACCCCTGTTTACTAGACACATCAAGTCATAATCTCAGCTCAATATAGAGATGAAGGAATCTAGAATAAATGAAAAATCAGATGCTTCAAAGATATTTTGTACTCCTCTGTCAATAATCCCTTCATAGCCAGATCCACATTGGTATATATCAAATTACTACAGCTACTTTTTAGAAGAAATTCACGTTTTGAAGGTTTTGAGTTGTTGGGTTTTGTTTGGTTTTGTTTTTTAATTCTTTTCCTAGATATCCTACTCTACTATAGTATTTGTGTACTTTGTCATTTTTGTAAGATTTCAAATACTCTGACATGTCTACTTTAAGTCATTATCTGTTGCTTGCTGTGGCAACCTTGAGTAATGCATCCAGTTTGGGACATACAGATTTCTGTAAAATGTAAACACCTTATAAAAAAATATGAAAGAGAATAATATTGGAGGTTTAAAATGAGAGATTAATGGGGAATAGTTGAAGGTCTTGGCGTGGTTTAGCCTAGCTAAATAAATACCACGGGAGAAAAATTTTAAAAACCATTTATGGTAGAAAAGGTCAAGGAGAGTGAAGGATTTGTATTGGGGTAGGACATAAGTTTAAAAGCTCAGTTTGATGAAAACATGGTGGGAAAGTAGGAGAATTTAGAATACTTATATCCTAGAATGTTTAGTGAGTCGATATTCTGAATAGAAGGGCAGAAAAGCAAAGCCAAGCTAAAGAAAGTGAAGCTTTGAGGTAGATTGTCTAGGAGGACTACAGAATCTGTCTCTCTGAAGAATCTGAAGGTGAATAAACCAGATTAAAACAACCCTTCCCTTAAAAGTTATCCTTCCCTTAAAACAAGGACGCATGAACTGGGTGACTTTTGAAAGTCTCGTTGAAACTACATATCTTCAATGCAATGAATAAATGAAAATTTATTAATGTGAATGTGAATAAATGGATAAAAAACCCTTTATGTTCTGTTTCCTGAGCTTTTCTAACTTCAATCCATTTTTTGGGACATGTTAATATCTTAATAAGGGCTGTTAAATACTAAGAAATGTGATGCTGCATGAAGAAACAAAAAAGTCCAATGCATTTCATTAGTGATGCTCATTCTTTCATGGTTTTGTTATTTCTTAAGGATAAAATGAGGCACTTACCCTCAGGCCACAGCCCTGTTACCTGCGGCTGCCGAACAGTGCTGGATGTGACCAAGGCCTGAACTTGAACCTCCCTGAGCCGGGAGGAAGCACCTGTGGAGGCTCCTTGCAGCCTGCTTCCACCCAGCTCCATCCCAGCTATAAGGGCCAGGCCCCAAGGTTTCCCCTTGCAGGGTTTGGTACCTGCTGCCAGCACCTGTTCAGGAGTAGCAGTTTAGGAATAGTAGTTGATGTTTTTACTTGCTTATTTGTTGTCCCCTTGTGTTGTATGTTTTCTAATCTCCGGTGTTTTATAATTTAAACCTTGCAGATGGTCTATGTAGATCTCCAAATGAGTATTTGCCTACAATCTCCGTAGTGGCCTCTGCTGACAAATTGCTGAAGGGGGCAGCATGATGAACACTGAAGTGCTACAGCATAATATGCAGGCAAAATGATAGAGGCCATGTTATCTTATTGAGTTGAAAAATTTACAGTCCAAGTTTGAAGAGCTGCAGTACTTTGTTTAGTTACTAAGGCTGAAGTCTTACATAAATGTTATTGACTCCAAGAAATATTGGGAAATATTTGCATTTTTAGTCAATGAACAAAAGTGGGGAGCACTGGAAGGGAAATTATCCTTTGGCACACACTGTAAGGTTTCTGGGTTGCACCGCTTAGGAGTATATTGACAAGCCACTGACATACAGAAATATAGATGTGATCAGTGAAGAATAATGAATAGTATTATAAGTACATAGGGAAATATGCCTTGTTATTACCATTTAAAAATGACTTTAGGTTGTGTAGCAATAACTTTCTTGCTTGGAACATAAAAGGAAGGACAAAGAAAGATAAAGGAATAAAAATGCTGAAACAAAATGCCCAGTCCTAGGACACTTACTTGTGTAATAAGCTGTACAGACTCATTAGAACTCATAATTTTTGGGGGTAAAAAAAATGACCTGTTTTGGAATACAATGCAAAATTGGGGAAACAATTGAGTATTCTGCTTTAAGAGCCATTTCAGAAAAAATGTTTCAATTTGTTTGTATTTTCTTCTGTAACATGGAGCTCAGAAGGACAGAAAGTCTTTATTGTTTTCCAGATCTTTGATGGAGAGCTTGAAAAGCCTGAAAGCATCCATGTCCTGCCTCTGAGCTCTGATCCCAGCTCTGACGGGGATCTGACTGTAATTATGTGCATAAAAACATGCATTCAGGTTATCTAACGCTTGTCTCTGGACACAACTGGTGACTCAAGGTAAGAGGGGGGGTTTAATTTTTAAATTTGTTAGTGTATGAAATAACTGCAGCGCTGCAGCACTGCAGCTCCCCGGAGTGGAGTAGGTCTGTTATTTTACAGCATTAATCTGAATGTCCACATTGCATGCCTTGGGGCATCCAAAGAGTGTGACTGAATCTGCAAAATATATTACCGAATGGTGATGGAATGCCACAAGTATTGGAGAACAATCTAAATGTTAAAACTCGTCCAAACCAACCGTTATACGGTCCTGTTACAATCTGCTTAAATGTTGCAGAAAGAACTTCAGATTCGAATGTTCCCTGAGCAAAATTAAAACTCACACAAGTTATCTGTTGATATCAAAAACTGATTTTATTAATTGCTAAGAGATGCAAAGAGGAAAAACTAAGAAAAGGTTTGAAAAAGCTAAGATTACTTCCAGAAGCAGAGAAAAGATATCACCAAAACCTCATTTCCACCAAGATGGTGTGTGGGGGAGGAGAAGCAGTTTCTGCCTATTTTTTCTGTCTCTGCTGCTTTTCAATGTTATCTCTTTAGCTGGAAGGAGGGGGGGGGGCTCGCTGCTCACCTTGAGCCATGTCCCAGGTTGTGCAGGGTCCCAATTCAGCAGCACCTTTTGGCCCTCAGAAATATGGTAAGGATAGAGGGATGAGATATAACTTACGCATGTGGTACAGTGGGCCTCAGTTCCTTTCCAGGCCTGCAGAGTTTCAGTCTCTGGTGACAAGTAGGCAGCATGCAGTGGCAGAGGAACGGTGAGGGGGAGGTGGGGAGAGATTCTCAGCTACAGTAACCATTTCTCTCTTCCTTTCCTCTCCCTGATTTTGTAAAATCTTTCCTCAACTTTTATAGTGTTCAAAGAAGGTTGTAGGTGGTTTCTTGGCACATAACCCTATTCAGGAGATATGATAACCATAAACAATAGCAGGATCTTTTGGCAAGAAAACTCCAGGAGGAAGCTCTGGTGAGAACTTCTGGTAGAAAGCTGATAGAGAAATTTTGATAGGAAGATTTGACAAGCAGAAACAATGGTGAAACATTATTTTTGGCATTCCCATATTATCTCTGTGTTACAGGTCCCTGATATGTACATCTCCCAAACCGAGTATGGACATTGCCTCCAACGAATAAACTCCTTGGTCCTATTAGTAGCATCATGTTTGAGCTGTCTGTTTGGGGGAGGAGGGGACTTGTACTGCAAAAATAGACACTTGTAGCTGTGTCATGTGAATATTGGAAGCTTCATTAAACTGGTGTTTTATTGGAATATTTTGTCCTCCATAAGCTCAACTTTTCAAAATACGTTTTTGACCATTGTTAAAAAAGCTCATTGTTTGCTAGAAAGAGGAGCTTGGTGCTATACAGGGCAAAATAATTTCTCCAAGAAAAACAGAGTGCATGATGGTTAAATAAACTGAGAGAACTGAAGTTGCTTCTACAGCCTTCTCATTGAAAAACTAGGTGATGACACAGATGACCAATAGTTTATAGGTTTGAGGCTAAGTTCTTTCTTAATTGAAGGTTGTTAGTCAATCAAATTTTCTGCCATCATAAATTACTTGAAATCACTGCACTAGGAATACATACATTGTTACAGAGAAAAAATTGCACAGAGTTGAAGGACTCAGAGGTAACAATAGGAAGGGCAGTGAAGGGCTGGGTTTGTATGTATATCCTGTATCCCATCTCCAAAATTTTTCTTCCAGACAAAATATGAAGATCACGTAGCTTGAAGGCTAGCAAACTGGTTTAACAAACAGGAAAATTAGGAGGCATAGCAAGTCACTGATGTCCTTTTGGGCTTGCAAAGAATAAACTCAATACTGATCCTAATGGCCCAGAAAGAAGTAGAAGTTTCATGTGGGGAAAGAAAGAAAGATGTAGGACTGCTGGATGTTGCACTAGTTATGGGTCCGAGGCCTAAAGGCCTTTTTTGGGCAAAAAAACCAAAAATCCCCCACCAACACCTCCCCCCCCCAAAAAAAAGTCCCACAAACAAATCCCAAAACATATAAAACCCACACAAAACCAAACACATGAAAGTATTCAAAGAAGCTCTGAAGTTCTTCCAGTCTCATGAATGCAATGGATACAAATTAAATGAAAAAAACAGGAGCACTTTTGAGTATATTACTGTCTTTTATTTCCCATTTGGGAAAGAGTTAATTTAGAAACTGTTAATCCTTTATTTTGCAGGAAGCATCTCAAAAAGAGGTAATTGATCACAAAAGCAGAACATTGTTTCATCCTTGAAACCTTCATGCCGCCTACTCTTGCTTACATTCAGTAGCAGAATTAGAATTAGATGAAAAAGAGGCTATTACTTTAATCTGTCAGCACATTTTTATTGGGTTTTGCTGCATGTCTTGGGAACGTAGGACTCGTCCATAGTGAGCAACTGTGTAATAAAAGCTGAATCCAGGGAACCTTACTTCCATGCTACAAGTCAACAACAACTTAAAATAACCTTATGGCTTCATATTCCTCAGATGCTTCTTTTTTCCCTGTTCGTTTAAAGTGCAGTAAGAGGGACTGTGGACATGTTTTCAGTTTCTCCTGTCAGTCTATCAGATCAGCCTGAGCTATACACAGAGTGATGGAAGGGAAAAAATAAAGAAAGGCAGTTTTTATGCATAACAGAGCCAATTTTTTTTTATCTTCAGTAGTCCGGACTGTCAACTGAGTCCAAGCCTATGAGTACAAACAAAAAAAAACATAATACCTGCAAAATTCTACTTCATAGCAACCATGTCTAATGGACTTAAAAACACAGACCTTCAATAAATAATGGCAAAGTGTAGATTGATTCTGACCAAATTAGAATTAATAATAACCACATCAGTAGCAATAATGATGACTAAAAAGCTGACAATAACAATAATATTAAGATGTCTTTACATTGTAGGTGTAATCATTGCTGTAGGACTCACAAAGTTGTCAACTCTTCTGTGGTCCAGACTACTCTTTAGTCTTTTTCGCACGCAGAGCAAAAATATGGATCAAAGGATAAGAAAGTGATGCAAACAAGAGGACAATGTTCATTCTGGGGTAAGATTTGATTGTGTATGTGAGCAGAAAAAACAGCGTGATCTAGCCTAGTGTTTTGAAAAGATCTGAGATCTCCCAAAATGTCTCCAATTGTATTCCTTCTTATCTAAATGGATGAGCTGACTTATTTCTTTTCAAGAAAACGAGCAAAGTAAAATTTAAAGAATATCTGGAATTTCTTATACTATTTACTATTTACTATTTTTTGCTTGGAATAGAATGAAAAATAATGAAAAAACTTAACAGTTCCAAACTGTAAAAGATTCTATACATCAACAAAGTATCATTTCCACCCCTCTCCTCTATTTCAGCCTGATGCTTTAAACCCTCATTACATTCAAAAGCACACAACAATCTGCCCAGTCAAGAAAGTAATGCAAACCTTTTTAAATTTGGTTATAGATGATACTCTTAAATTTTTTCTAATAAAAAAACAGTTTTATTTTAGTTGACTTTAATCAAGGTAACAAATTTGATTTTTGCTTTCATTGTCTTAGTAGAGATATCAGTTTCAGATATGCATCATTGTTGCAGATCAATGTATGATACATATGATAAACAAAAGTATCCATTGATATACCATAGAAAATTCAGAGCTTTATTTATTTGTTGTGCTGTGTCAAATTCCTTACAAAAGATATTTCTTTAAAACTAGCTGATACATATTTACATGATGTGCAAAGATAAACATATCTATTGTTATACAGGAGTATGTATAAAAACATATTATCATACAAGAGTATAGAAATACATTGAATGGATACATAGAACTCACTGTCATGACTATGTAATTGTTGTCCTTTTAAAAAATAATTTTCTAATTACTAAGAATAAATAGATTTGAAATGAAAAAAGTTGGTTGTTTGATTTTTTTGAATGCATCTATATTTTAGAGATTGGAATTTATTCCTATTTGAAAATAAACATCTAGATTAATATTTTTTATTCTTCTAATATTTTAAATAATTGTTTCATACTGTTATTTTTTACATTCATTTTCAGAATTTTTTTCTTCCTTTAACTTCCAGGTTTTGTTACACAAAATCTTCATAGTTATTCTCATAGGAAGAATGCATAAAAACAATACAGGTAATGTTATTAATGTTTTACTTATGGTCTCAATGATCTTTTTAAGACCTGGTACCATAAATCCATGGCCGTTGATCAGTGTCTTAAGGAAAAATGTGTTTCATAACTACAGTTACTTTTATATGCTATTTATTGAAACAGAGTTCTTACATGGGTATTTTTTGTTACTATTATATTAACTGGTCAGAAAAAAAACCTGGAGAAATGGTAGCTGAATAACAGCAAAACTTTACTGAGTTGTGTGTAATTTTTATCAGACCTTTTCAAATTTGTTATCTTCATGGAACATCTTACTCTCATCCTTAATTTTATATCATGTATTTGAAATGCAGTAGGAGGAGGACAAAGTTAAGCAATGTTTTCTAGTTAATCAAAAAGTGATTCCATGTAGCAATAAAGAATTTTTTATGTATACAGATACAAATATTTTTCTGTTTCACATTATTTTATTAAATTGAAACAGACAAAAAATGATCTTTTAATATTTCCAGAAGATACTTGATATTCTGCTGTATTTTCAAACTGTACCAAGGTAGAATAAAAGAGAACCAGTATTTTTATTGTGTGATTAGTTATCAGTAAAAAATTTTCTTAAATATATCTTTTCCTTCATTTCTTTGGTGTGATACAGCAGCCATATAACCTATGTTCTAACTCTGCTGCAGATGCACAAAACCTAGTGGCACAGATAATCTCTTGGGCATCTCTCTGTATCAGCTGTTATCCTTGTTCATGCAGACACACTGGTAGGGACAATGGAAATATTTTTTTCCCAGTGTCCCACACGAGGCAATAATGCTATTTGACCTTTAGTAGTTGAATTAGTCCCATTTACATGTCTTCATAAATTGCACTGCAACCCTGGAAAATATCACTTGATTCCTGAGATACCTGTATTTTTTAACTGACAAATGTATCTATGAGTATATTTTATTCCAGGTCCTTCAAATATACTAGTCAGGTGATTTGACATAGTGAAAGATAAAATTATCACTCAGAATACTTATTTTACTTCTTTTACAGTCCCAAACCTTAGATTCTTTTACAGTCAAAATGTCTGATACAACATTACGCAAAAATAGAACAGTGAAACAATTGCATATTAGTAGAATTTTAGTGCAATTTTAATAATCTAACCACAGAAATCAACTTTCAAGATCAAAACACCTCCTCCAAGCAAAATTATTAAAATGTTTTGCTCATGGTGTTGCACAAGGGATTTCTACTGTTTCCAAACACTCACACCTTGCCTGTGGATCTGTGGCCTGCCCATAGTGTGTTGTATTTCATGGATGATGGCAAAAGGGATGAGAGTGTGCACAGTATGTCTTCTAAGCACTTTAGAAGGAGTTCTCCCCTTAGAGTTAACATATTTCATACTTACCATACTTTTTAATGCAGATTTAAAACCACAGAACTTTCTTAATTGCACACTAATTCTTTGTATTAATCATTACTGTCACCATCACTTATCTGAAAGTCGTCTTCATAGTGAAATAATCTGAAAAGACCAAAAATGAAAGTCCAAGATAAGCTGGGGGTTTGGGGGTTTTTTTTGCAGGGGTTTCTTTTTTTTTTTTCCTTTTTTGGGGGGGTAAGGAAAGATCCATCTACATGTCTTGAGTTAAACAGCTTCTTATTTTTTCCAAGGTTAAAAAAGGATGAAACTAGCACACTGGCCCATCTGCATGTGGTATAACTTATCAAAGTTAATAAAAACCCTCATACAGTTTTCTGACATTCTGTAATCATTATCAAGTCCATTTGCATTTCCCATCAGAGATGTGCCCAAATGTGTGGAATTGGCAGTCATTTTTCAGAAACCTTTAAAAGTGAGATAGCCATGTTCCATTTATAAAATGAACTTTGAAAGGCAGGCTCTGGATTATGCTTTACATAATCAACCTAATGGATTAAGAAGCTCATTTACAATATAAAGAACCTAAAACGGGTCTGATAAAACCTTGATTATAGTTACGGTCTGTGAAAGAGATGACATCTGTTTCTGCCTGAGACTAAACCTATGATTTGGGCCCAGTGAGTAAAGGAAGATGCTGTTAGTTCTAAAACAAGTTATAATGAAATGTGAGCTTGCTTTCAGGTTCTGTAATGTGTTAGCTCACAGATTGTAGCTTCTAGAAAAAAAAAGTCAAAAAGAAGCATCAGTCTCTTTGCTTCATTTACCATTCATCCCTCTAAAGCATTGATTTTCTACTGCTTCACATTTGCTTGTGTTGGAAAGTGAAAGTGCAATGTAGACACAGAATTCACTTATATGAAATAATGAACTACTCTGTAACATTCAAATAATACACAGGAGAACTTGAGAACCTCTAATTACTTCTTATTATTTAAAGCCTAGTGAAATAAAGATACCATGATAGACAAGGAAATATGAAGTGTTTCATTTTCTCTATATTCTTCTCATAAAACAAAAAATGTATTAAAAATGCAACATTGCTTTCTATTGGCATAATTCTGCTAACTTCAAATATTACCTTGATTTTTGGGCTTTTAATAATACAGAGTCTCAAAGGGTAATTGTTTTAAAACATCTGGCATTCCCTTTATTTGTCATGTTTAAAAAACAATTTGCTGCAAATTGCCATACATATCCACGGTGCTGGGTCTGGGTTTTCTCTGAAGGTTTTCAATATCAAGCTCCAATGAACAGCAATCTCAGTTTTACAGGTAAACTTTGAAATTAAATTATCCTTGTGAAAATTCTACTATTCATATATCAATGTTAATCTGTTTTTTAAAATAATGTTACTGATTTTTAACATCTCTTCTTTACTTAGCTCAAAATATAGTCCTAAGAAACTCTGGAAGAACAGAAAAAAGGGATGTAATATTTTCATTTAATTTGATGATAATTAAGCAAGTGTGACTTTTGGTCAGAATATTTGGTTTGGTTTTGGCTGGTTCTTTGCTTTGTATTTTTTTCCCATAAAATTGAAAGCTTTATTTCTTACTAATTATCAAGGACAATTATAAAGATTTATTCTTTAAAAAGTTTTATTGGCCTCACCTCTCCACAGGATGTTGTATAGTGAAAAGTTTTAAACCAGACATTTAAATTCAATGTAAGGCTCTAGGTGATTTTTCTGTTAGCCATCAGTTCCTTCCCAGAGGTTTCCATTTACAGAAAATATAAGGGATTTTTCAGTTGGTTATTTTTGACAAAAATAAAACACATGTAAGTCTGACGAAAAAAATCGTATTGCTCATCTTCTTCAGCGACAGAGGTTTTATTTCTTGTTTAACTCTTAAACCAAATCACTATCCACCACCATATTGCAGCCTGTAAAATCACAAGACTTTAGGCTAGACCATCAAAAGAGATGGGGTATACACTTCATTTATCTGAATCTACTCTTTCCTGCACACATTATTGCCCAAAGGACTCCTGTATTCATGATATGCTAGTTATATAAAACCTTTACAGCTTCAAAGTCAAATGCTTCCTTAAAAAATTGAAAAAGCATATATGGAAGAGAAAAGACTGAGAGACAGCAGAGTATACCATCTCAGTGATGGAGAATTCCTCAAAAGGCACAGAATAGTGGCCCGCAGTTGCTACCCTGAAACCCTGTAAGGGCCCTACAAGGTGCTGGAGACGCAAAAATGAAATTGTCTGTAGTCATTTTGTGAACACATGTATTTCATCAGTTGGAGATATGTTCCACATCTTTCAAACTAAGAGCTGATGCTGACTGTTGTTTTTAGACTTTCCTTTTCTCTCCTCTAGAAAGAGAAGCCATAGTGGCATTGGTTGTCAATGTCTGGTAGATAAGAAAAAAGGATGGTGTCCAGTTCTGCCAGTCAGTTCTGCTGTGCAACATGTCAGATGGCAAAAAAGTGGAAAAATGGGAGGTAGTTGGAAAGATGATTTTCCCTACTTCTGGTCATAACCACTGTCTTGATGTGAATGCAACATTTCAGTTGAAAAAATCCAAGTCTTAACTGAGAGAACATACTTACAAATAACAATAAAATTTACATCTTTTGAGCACAGCTGGTCTTGAGGCCACCATGTATCAACTGGATGTCAGCTCAAGGCCTCCGTCCAAAAGTTGAACACTACCACATAGTAATCCTAGCTATTCTTCACACCACACCACACTTTCATGTATGTCACATGAACTGGTCACACTTTTGACTTGTAAAAATTGTTCAGAGGAAAAACACTCACTTGGGAACACGTGAGAAAAATCTGACTCGGGAGCCAAGGATCATTTTGAATACTCCTGACCCCAGTTTAAATAGCAGATGATCCAAAAAAAGACAGAGCAATACGAGTGATTGACATATCTTAGAACACAGATAAGAGAAGATTTGCAAGACTCCATAAAGTTTTGCTTTTTTTTTTCTGATGATGAAAATGAGAGGTGACGTTCATTTTGGAGCAGTTATCTCTGAATCTGCTGAAACAGCATTGGGAGCAATGTTTTGGAACTATATGTTTTTTCAAATGACAGAAGTGACTTGTATATAATTTTTTCCTTTCCTAATGAAGTATCAGAAGATTTTCATTCTGACAATGGTTCATGGTTATTTTGTGTGGAACTGTGGTACAGGAACAGCATCTACAGTATTTCACATTGCTGGAGCAAATATGTTGCTCTCATGAGTTTATAAGCTGGGTAAGTTGGATTCTTTGTCTTGGATCATCACTAAAACCCAATGCAGAGTAAAATTTAGCCTTGAAAACTCTGAGCTTGGAGGGCAGAAACTACCTGGAAAGTGTGTATGAAGTGTGATCAGGAAATGCAAACATTCAGTATGTGAGATGTACAACTTCTTTTGTATTACCAGGAAATGCACGAAACACAGTACTCTCAAAAACCAGATAATTAAAACCATCTCTGTTCTGACATGCCCAAGGGAATCCTATAATTGTTAGTCACTACATAAGTATCAAACTTGAAGAAAAGTTTTAGCAACATATCAGACAATTGTCAGGTATCCATTACTGTGACGTGCTATTTGCATTACCTTTAATGATTTGTCCGTTTTATCATATACTTTTTTGCATTGCAAGCACAGCACAAAATAATGCAACCCCTGGTTTTAACAAGGGACTATCATCATGTTTTATAATCCATCATTTTTCATAATCCATAGGAAAAAAATATAACATTTACACATTTAATATAGAAAAAGCAACTGAAAATGGCAGCTAATGAAAAGGTAAACCAAACAAATAGCTGGAGCAAATGTGCACTTCTGTATTGTACTTCATGCACTGGCACACCCTTATTCCCTAACTTGTCTTAGCAAAGCTGAAGGAAACCTGATTATGCTGATAAGGCTTCCTTGAGAGACAAATAAGGAAAAACCCCTGAGATATCTCTTAGGTATAGAGGAAATGATAGATTGAACAGTTTATGTCAGCTCTGCGACTGAGGAGTGACATACTATGGATGAGGAAAAGATTTTTGCTTCACTTTTTTAATTGAGAAAATACAGTATACTTGACTTTATACCTGCAAGTTTATGTCCTGCTTAATCTTAGGGAAACAGATACCTAACTGTTTCCAACCTTTGAAGAAGGAGTACTTAGCAAGGTTTCTGTAAGTAATTTTTGATAATGTCTGCACTACCAGCAATATTCTGTTGTTATTTAGATCATTAAGCCTCTAATGTGAACTAGTGCTGGTTATAGCCTTACAACAGGTCACTTTGTTATTTCTTTAACTGTCCCTTATATTACAAAGACCACAAAACAAAACTATACCATATCAAAGCCAACACCCACCACCCCGCAGGGTAAAATTTCAAATCTATTCTGACACAACTATTTGATTTCTGTTTAAAAAATATTTCCCATTAAGACATTTACTCTTGGCTCATGCATTACATTTTCTGAGCATTTAGTGGTGAATCCATTAAATCACTTATGAATTCAAATGAATTAAAGCAGGCTTCTTTAGGATATTCAACACTTGTGTCAGCCAGATCTTAACCTCAAAGGATTTTAAGAGAAAATTATGCAGGTAATTACATCTTTTCATTAAATTAATTAAAATATTTAAAATAGGTTATATTTTAAATGGTTATTAAAAACAGACTTTAATCTCAATTGTTGTATCTAACAGTTATAATCATGTAGGATTTATGAGTTTTTGTCAACAAATTAGAGAACTCTTCAGAGAGATATTAAGACATTGCAGTTACTGTAATCATTCAGCCCTTATGTACATTTAGTTGCTTATGGTGATTTCTTGGATTCTGACAATCCTGTTAGAAGATGTAAGTTAGCTCAGCACCTTATAATGTCCAGATCTCAATAAAATAGTTTCATAAAAAATATTAGCAAGCACATCTCTAAACCAGCACCAAATGCACAATGTTTTCTGTTAGAATTCCTTTTAGTGCAAAAGTGTGTTTTCTGCAAAATTTATAATAATCAAGTGCAGGAACATACTGTGAGCGTGTCAACTGCTTCAAAAAGTGTAAGCAAGAAATTCAATAGCTCCTTACTGGCTTCCTGGAAAGAACAGGAGAAACAGCAATTTATTTCATTTGTTGTAACCTTGTGCTATTTAAATGGAGTTGAACTATAGATTCTTAGTATAATAGCATATAGCATAACACAGCATAATGTGCATTTTCTGCTACATAAAACCGCCACAAAAACCAAAACAACAATGACTTGAAAATGAGCATGGGGAAAAAAAACAAGTTGGTGTTTAGGCAGAATTTAAAAAAAAAAGTTTGCTCATACCTGACCATTATCTTTGCATCTTAATGTGAGGAGGGTCTTGTTTCTTTCTTGTTTTCATTTTTGTTAAATAAAAATAAACTGCACATCAAATTAATCACATCAAATTAGTTGTGTATGGGATCTTTTAAGCAAGTATTGTCATTATATGGCATCATAGGACAAGTTGAACAGACCAAGTGTCCTCAGCCACTCTTCATATGGCTTCCCCTCAAGGCCCTTCACCATCTTCATTACCCTCCTTTGGACGCTTTCCAATAGCTTTATATCTTTCTTGTATTGTGGTGCCCAAATCTGCACACAATATTCAAGGTGAGGTCGTACCAGTGCAGAGCAGAGCAGGACAATCACCTCCCTCGACCGGCTGGCGATGCTTTGCCTGATGCCCCCCAGGGCATGGTTGGCCCTCCTGGCTGCCAGGGCCTCATATTCAACTTGCCATCAACCAGGACTCCAGGTCCCTTTCCATGGCACTGCTTTCCAGCATCTCATTCCCCATTCTGTAGGCACATCTGAGGTTACCCCATCCCAGGGGCAGAACCCAGTACTTTTCCTTGTTGAACTTCATATGGTTGTTGATTGCCCAGTCCTCTCATTTGTCGAAGTCTCTCTACAGAGCCTCCCCTTGAGGGAGTCAACAGCTCCTCCCAGTTTTGCGTCACCTGAAAACTTGCTTAGTATCCCTTCCAGTCCTGCATCCAAGTCATTTATGAAGATGTTGAAGAGCACAAGGCCCAAGATGGAGTCCTGTGGAAACCCATCAGTGACCCATCAGGTTGCCAGTCTGATGTTACTCCATTCACTGTTACCCTCTGTGCTCGACCCATGAGCCAATTGCTCACCCATCTCATGATATATTTATTCAGCTGTGTGCTGGACATTTAGTCCAGAGGGATCCTGTGAGAGACAGTATCAAAAGCTTTACTGAGATCCAAAAAGATTACATCACTTGGCTTCCCTTGATCAACGGGGTGGGTTGCTTTGTCATAGAAGGAAATCAGGTTTGATGAGCAGGACTTTCCCCCCATGAAGCTGTGCTGGCTGAGATCAGTGACTGCATTGTCTTTCAGGTGTTTTTCAATACCTCACAAATAATCTTCTCCGTAACTTTACCAGGCATTGAAGTGAGACTGACAGGTCTGTAGTTTCAAGCAGGGAACCTCCTTGAACCAGGATTAAAAGTACAAATACAAATTAAATCTTACATTTGACTCAATTTATCCCTCTTCTTCAATGCCAATCATTAAGTAGTGGATTCAGGAAAGAACTAGTGGGTTCTGTATTTTCTAATCTATCGAGTAGTCCTTTTCTTTCAGTCACCAGATGCTCTCAGAGAGTATGTTGTCTTCTGTTTTACAACCAACCTGATACAGATAACACAGTCACAAGAAGTTGATAGTTGCCAACAACAGTCAGTATGACAGCTAATCACAATATGAAATAGTCATTAATTTCATTCTAGGTTGGATAATGAGAGACGGTTTTACTCCAATTAACTTTACCCTTACATATTCTGCTTGAGCTGACAGAGGTCAAAGGTAGTAGAAGTTAAGTTCATAATGATGAGTTCTTTGAGCAATTTTCCCCCTTTGTTTTAATACACATGTTCAACCTGATAGAACTTTGGTAGAGATGGTCTACCAAATGTCTGCCATTGCTCAGTTAAGGTGTTTTGCTGTGTATTTCCCTAAAGGCTTCAAGTAATGACTTCCTGAGAGGTGGAATAAGCACTTTTCTTGATACAAAGTGCAGTGACAATGTCTTTTGCAAGAGAGTTTTTGAGCAGAGTTGCTAACAACTTCAGTCAGATTCACAGCACAGGTAAAAACAACTTTTCATCTCCATTCTTATGGGATCTACTTACACCTAGTTTCTTCACAACTGTCACAGAATGAATTGCTACGGATAAGTCTTTCTGCAGCTAAAAAGACCCTTTCATCCTGTTTAGTTTGACAGAGTTGTCTAACTTCTTTGTAATCCCATTAAAAATCATTTTCTGATGGCCAAAATCCAGTATAAAGTCTTCATGACTGCATTCCTTCAGTGATACCTCCCATGGTCTCAACAATCAACTATTTTTTCATTGTCTGCATGATCTAACAGCTTTGCTGAGCTCCTTCCTGAGTTATCAGCTTCCATATAAGAACTCAAACGCACGCACATACACACACAGAAAGAAGTGCATATACACTCAAGTTTCATTCCCTCACTTTTTGATTGAAATCTTTTTTCTAATAGATTCTGTGAAGAAATCAATTCCACACTCCTATCAAACCTGAGCAGCCATGCAGCAATTTCTGACAAGTTTCCATCTTCTCTCTGTCATGTTAATTGCACTGTCATTCATTTTATGGCTTCCATTGCATGTTGTGACTTATATTTTCTTCTTTCAGTTTGTGACCCTTGATTTTCTATTACTTATAGTCCTGAAGTAATTTTTCACATCTGCCTATAGTGAGAATCTGCTAGAGAAGGTTATGCTCAGGGAGTTGTACCAATTGGACTTATTTTTATTTCAGTCTCATTTTCCAGGGGTGAGTTAATTGACTGTTTAGGTGTTTTATTAATATTTTGAATGTTCTGCAGGTTTAAAGTCAGAACTGTCGGTTCTTTGCAGAAGTAAAGTACATGTCAGTTGACGTCTTAAGATTTTTTATATTTGTAACATGGATCAGAAAACTCTATCTCCAGTGAATCATTATTTTAGCAGTATCTCTAAACATATAAAGGCTAATGCTTTTTTGTTTGTTTCATTTCTTTATTTCTCTTTTTTTTTATTTAAAAAAAGAATTTAAATTTGTCTATAGATACCTTAGCAGAAATTTTACCTTGTAAAAAATACCTCAGTAATCCCAGTTTTTCATTGACAACCAGGAAAGAAGTTTTCTCACCAGCCCATTTGTAAACATACCTTTTTGATTTTTAAACCTGGGGAGGAGTATTTTATAAATTTGAACATGTGATACAAGGAATCTGTAATACAGTTCGCTACTTACTTTAGTATCTACAGTCAAAGCCTGTCAATGGTGTAAGTACATACTATTCTAAGTGGGTATCCTTTCATTTCTTTACTTGTCATTATTTTCAGAGTGGAGGTCTGCAACTAATATTAGTTCAAAGAAAAAAATCTGATTATAGAATCTGACTTCCAAATGAACATCTTGGTGTTGCAGTCTGCACTCTTGCATTCATGTCCATGTATGACTTGAACACTTTTCACTGGTTTAACTGTATACCTAAAGTGAAGATAAATTGACAGAACTTACATTTTTACTTTCTTGGATGAATTAACAATTCTTCAGCATTGTGATCTTTAGCCATTTATTAAGAGAATGTCTCATATGAGTAATAATAATCACATTAGACATTTTTAGAATAAAGCATGCCTTGAAAAATGTCCATCTACTTTTTTTCCTTCAGAGGCAGAAGAAAATGTTTCATGTGCTTGCCTGAGGTTGCCTGGTCAAATACAGTTCAGTGGCAACTTTCTTGCATGATTTAAGACAAGTCACATACATGACCCTATTAGTAAAAAAGGTGTAGTTCTCTGAATTTTGAGAAGAGTTATAGGCTAAATCTAATAAAGAAGGTAAGGCATTGAGTTACTGTGATAATTAGGATCATATAAATACAGGAGGGCATAATTTCCTTTTTCCTTCTAATAGCTAGAGGATATCCAATATTCCCTATAAGACTAGTAGACCCTTTAAGAAAACTAAAAAGAATAACTTTACTGTTCTGAATTAGAATCTTTAATAAATAAATAATAGAAAAATTGTAAAACCTCGGTATTCAGAAAAAGGAAAATTTGAACTTTTACATTTAGGATTTGAGAAAAGTATGATCTGAGTAGCATTCTCTTTAACATTAACTGACCTCCTTCACTGATAAAAATTTTTTGCTATTTCCATGTGGGCATATAATCACATTTGTGCTCTATGCCGGGCATATCATAATGAATTTCCTTCACAAGTTATTGACGGAGTCAGCTGATGTCTGAGATTTCAGCTCATGACAACTGAAATGACTACAGCGTGTCAGCAGGCAGCTTGAGCTTCACATCGTGACTGCTCAGAAATCAACTCGAATCAATCTTAGTTGTGGTCTTAGATCACAGAAGGCAACAAAAACTGAAAGACTGGTGAGCAATGCAAACTCAGTAATTGACATAACTGCCATGTAGCCCCTGTTGGGTTTCTGCTACAAGGCTGCAAAACTATAATGCTTTACTGTTCTCTGCTTGTGGCAAATGAAGTAGAAGTCTTAAATGGATTAACAGGAGCTTCTGAAGTTTATTCTTTCTTGTCTACTTTTCCTTTCAGTTTATTGGCAGACGTGCCAGTTAATTTAAAAACCACCATCTAGTCCAGCCTGAAGATGCTGATGGTCAATAATGGATGTGCAGGAAAGAATATAATGTCAGGAAAACCATCCTATGAGAAAATTTCAGAGCCTTCTTGTTCTTTTGTACCTTTGTAATCACTCCTTTCTATCTGTAAAAAGCTGTTGCAATAATCCTTTACTCCATAAGCAGTCTTTAATATTTGGTTTTCGTATGTATAACTGACCACAAGAAGAAACGACCACATTGGGTGGGACTATCCAATTCTTCATGTGGTAACAAGTTTGCCACATTTGTTATTTACAGTTCCACAATGATTGTAATCACAATCTTAAAAACTTAAAACAAGATGAACTCTGTTTTTTCCACTTTAGAAGGAATACCTTCTAAGTATACCTTTAGAAGTTCAGGACAGGAGCTGGTTCACTGAAGGCTAGACAGGACAACTAAAAGTGAATACTCAGGCTTTAGCTACTTTACAGTATATGTCTGTCTCATGAATGTCCCACTCTGAAATATTGAAGTCTCTGTCTTATTGCTAAGAATTTGGCAACTTTTCAGTCCTGCATTATGAATAAAAAGTGGTTTTTTACTTTAAATCATTCCTCTGAAAATTTTCAACTAACTGTGCTAGAGAAGTGGAGATGGAATTAATCTTGCTAGAGAATTTGAACCTTCTGCTTTGCATAGTATGCAGAACTTTGTCTGTACAATGCTGTAATTATCCTTCTCTGCCAAAAATCCTTGATTTTAATTTTTTTTTCAAGGAGATTAAACTAAGAAAACTGAGATACACAGGAAATGGTCTTTTAATGGTCTTCTAAAAATGCATGGGGCAGGTCTCCCTCTCCTGACCATTTCTCAGAATAGTCTCTAATGAAAATGTCCTCAAATCCAATTAAAAAATCTGAGTAGATTAAGGTTTAGGCATAAGAAATTTCTTTAACTTTGAATGTCTTTCTGGATATTTCTTTAACTTTGAATATTCTTCCTTTAGTTTTAATCTTTCAGAAACGTCACTGATCTCTGACATGAGGGGAGGATATTCCTCTGCCTCAGGAAAAAAAAAAAAAAGGAAAAAGTATGAAAAACCAGCTCTCTATATTGACCTAGGTAAATAAATCAGAGAGGAAAAAAAAGGCAGGAGTACCAAACCATCAACATGTGTAGTTTTGGACCTGGATATTTCTGTTGACTTGTCATTATGAATTTCTAACATATTTTCTTCTATATAAAATATAAAATATATCTATTTTCTGAAAAAGAAATCCTGTTACAATGAAGACTCCTATTAAAAGAAAATTGAAGATACAACCAACCCACCCACAACATATGAGCAGGCAGCATGAAGATTGTTTGAAGATATGATTTTAGAGGCTCAGAACACTTACAAAGGGTTATAAAAAAATATTACTTGAGAAGCTGCAATGTTGCTCCGTTTGACAGCCTTTCCCTCTGAATGCCTGCAAGAATTATTGTCAATGTTTGATTGGAAGCAATGAGGCTAGATGAGTCCTCTCTGTGTATCTGGATTTTCCTTTGTCCTAGTTACAGGGGCTGGGACCAGTTTATCACTATGTGAGTATAACAAAAACTGTATATTCTACACCCTCTATACCGTTTCCGATGGCCTGGTAATAAATGGATTGTTTGCAGCAGCTGCCCAGGGCACATCTGACACCTCAGGCTGCAAGCTGGGAGTTAAAAAACCCTTCAAGGCAGGGGAATGTTCTTTTGTTTTCATACCAGTGACTCAGCTGTAATATCATGGCTAGGCTTCCGAACAAGATTTGGGAAGGGCTCTACCCACTTTTGTTGCAAGCGCCTTGGTGGCTGAAAAGGCAAATACGAGATAACTCAACTGTAATAAAACCCTCTGGAAAGGTATTAACACCTTCACACCCAGACTGATGGGTCATCTCTGCTAATGGGCCACAATGGGTTGAGATAATAGGCAGTTGCAACACCTAGACCATCAAAGATTCCAAAAATATCCCATGACTCACAGAGTTAAATCACCCATTGTGAAACTCTCCGGCCTGGGGAAGGTACTGGGCATTCCCACCTGAATTTGAGTACATATAAACTTCGGATTTGGGAATTCTGGTACCACTTATTGGATCCAGAGGAGGACCAGAACTTTGACAGAACTGTGATCATCATCCAGACCAACAAGTTTACTTTTACTTTGCTCCTAGGGGGCCACGTGGTTCTCAGCACAGGGACTAATAAACACTATTCTGTTCTTGTCCCAAGGTACTGGGTCATACATTTGTTTTTGTGGGTTAAAACCAGTTTGTATCATATTCATTGTAATCTTTTTAGTAAATTGTAATTCTGACTTGTAATCTCTCGAGTTGGGTTCATTTCTTCTGCTGGTTTACTTTTAGACCAGCACATCCTTCTACAAAACCTTTCAGTGACACAAAATTCCTTGACTATATGGACTCCTAAAATATAATCAATTCAGAAGGCTGAGATTTAGGTTTTCAGTGACCCAATATGCTGAACATACTGTTCAGAGAAGCTGACTTACACTGAGAATGATATCTCTACGTGCGATTGTACAGTTTTCTTTTCTACCCTGATGAAGAGCTATAGAATAATTTCACTTTAATTTGAAGCATTAAGATATCTTCTATAAGCAGATTATATAGAATGCATAGAGTATAATATATATAAATGCAATCTTATAAAACAAATTCCTCAAAGTGTAACTGCATTTGGAAATAAGCTTAATAAACTCAACAAGAACAACTTACCAGACTTGAGACAATATTAAGATAGAGAAAAGTGAGGAATAAATGTGAAAAGAGAAAGAAAATATATATATTTTTTAAGTAAAATAGCAAAATAAATGCTATCTTTTTCTTCACGTTACAAGAAGTGTTAGATACCAAGGATTTAAACCAAATATTCTTGGCAATTTAGTGAACAGCATCTATTACAAAATGCAAAATGGCAATGAGAACAATTCCTGATAAAAATATTGTCAAAAATGTCTTCTTTAATTAAACATAAATAAATTTCTTGGAAATTTCTTACCAATTATCTTCCTGAGAGACATCATGTTATGCAATGAGTTGCTAAGTTTTGTACAAATGTCTAAAAGTCAAATGTCTGTGTTAGTCTGAAAAGCTGATAAATCTTCATTAAATAAATTCCAATTCTTTCTCAGAGGGAAAGTGAATAACTTCCTCATCTCAAACAGGTGAATTTATTGTCAAACTACTTAGCTCACTGTTACTAAGTTTCAAACAAGAATGAAAAGAAAGAAATCCCATGAAATCAGGTGTCTTGAAAGTGCCTTTTAAATGATAACATTTAATAAAAAATAATTTTTTAGGTTAAAAAAAAATAACTATAGCACTATAAACTTCTGTTTAAGCTTTTTTTTTAAATGTAAGACCTTTTACCTCACAACTTTAGTACCCATAAAATAATAATTTAAAGTCAATTCAATAATTTGTAAATTGAAATCAAGAACAGACTCTAGTCATGACTGACATGAATAGCAAAAAAAAAAAAAAATCTTTTTACTAAGAGAATATATCTTCTCTAAGCTGCAGGAAAAGTATTTCTTTCTCAGTGAAAAAGTTCATGTGAATGTCGCAGTTTTCACTAAAGAAGCTCTTCCAGTATACTTTCCAGTGTTCATATATATGAACAAAGCTGTTACAGGTAGTTTCAAAATTTTCATCTTTATAGTGCATGTGCAATGTTAGATACGCATGGTTAGATACATCAAGGTCATGACTGTTATACCTATAATGCTGAATCAGGTAACATTTACCAGATTCCAGGAGGAAAACTTTTACCCTGGTTACATCCCAGGTTCGGGTTGGCTGTAAAAGCATATACAAAATCCTACATCATCTTGACTCCAACTACCTCCCTTTCATACTTCCACTGTAAATGCTGTAAGAAAAAGAGAGGAATATGTGAAATACAAGGTAAATTCTGTGCTATAGAAAACACAGCCACTGTAGTGATTCCTTCAGTGGTCAGATTTAGACACTAACTTTTGCATTACTTTGTCATATTTTGTTAGGCATTGTCCAGCTAGGTCTGTATGTGGTTAAAGAGCATGTTATGAATAAACTACTTGATGTTGCTGTCCCTTGCCAATCATTACATCCAAAGTCTGTGGGTTCTAGGAGGGTTTTTTTTCAATTCATTAGGTAATTAGGTTGGATAGTTATAAAAGTCAGAGCACCACCAGCCTCTAGCGATGCGTGTTACATAAGTGAGTCAACACAAATGTAGTTTATAAGCAAACACAATTTAAGACAACATGACATTATTCTCTAAATTCAAGATGACCTCTAAAGTGAGTTTCTTCCCATCATCTTTTTATCTCTTGATTGAAGTCTTGGGGATGAGGAATGCATTGATGTGCCAGCTACATGCAGATAAGCTCTTTCATGTGAACTCCCTCAGTATTACAGTTAGCAGCCAAAATTCTGTAAGGTTCTTTTTCCTATAGTTCTTTCCCTAGTTCCCCATTTTCATCTGCAAATATGTCCTGAATCATTTGATGATGGATTCTGATTTGTTTCTTCTCTAGCTATTGTTCATTTTTTTATGTATTTATGGTATCTAATGGTAAAAAACAAACAAACAAACAAACAAACAAAAACAAAACAGAAAACAAACTAAAAAACCCAACAAAATGACCAAAAAACCTTTAAAAAGGATTATATCATAATGTGGCCCTATAATATACGTAAAGACAGCTTAATTGTGATTATTGTTTCTGATTTCTACTATAGTAGTACCCAGCTAATATAATGAGTTTATGTGCAGATAACATTATGATAAATTTTGCTGGATTTCTATGAACATTCATCTCCTAGCTAGCCAGGAAGATTAGTCTAATTCCTTCCTCAGCATCACCTGCTATTGGAAGTGTTACACTTGTCAAGTTACATTTCTATTTTGCCATGCTTGCCACAAGCATGTTCTTTATGCATCTCCTCCTGTGTCTTCTGTGCCTCCATACGACATCACCAAATCAAGTGAAAATTCAGCTCTGTCACGGTTCTTAAGGTCAAATTTGTTTAGGTCCTCTGATGTGTAACCACATGAATTCCAGTCTCACAAACTATTTATAGGTACATGTGAAAAATATTAGCATAATGGTATAACTGCAAAACAAATATAGGAAAAACCTTGTACAAGGTAAATGTCTAAGAAGGGGTCAGAAATTACTTAGCTTTCTTTGTTAATC
The DNA here is from genome assembly GCF_025592945.1 of Manacus candei. Classification (NCBI taxonomy): domain Eukaryota; kingdom Metazoa; phylum Chordata; class Aves; order Passeriformes; family Pipridae; genus Manacus; species Manacus candei. The sequence goes on along the minus strand of NW_026138097.1, from coordinate 33,258,017 downwards.
TAACGCCTTCAGTCCTTTTGCTATTAAAAAGGATGTTGGAAGCTTGAACTTTAAGCCTGAAATAACAATATGCTTAAATACACTTCAAAGATTACTGCAGCTAGGATGATTGCCACAAAATATTCATTCACTTACTTCACCTAACTTGTTGTCCAAAATTCCAGTCCTCAAAAAGGTTACAAATCTTTCATCAAAATCTTTTTTTTTTTTTTTCTTTAAATACTCTCAAATGCCTGAAATTCTGCTTCTAGTCCTTCTCTGGAGTAACTATAACCTCACAATCGCAATATTTCATCTCAAGTTTCTGTGGTCCAGACATAGAATCATAGACTTGTTCTGGTTGGAAAAGACCTCCAAGATCATCGAATCCAACCCTTAACCCAGCACTGCCATGTTCACTGCTAAACAATGTTCTTAAATGCCATATCCACACGTTTTGAAAACTTCCAGTGTTGGTGATTCCACCACTTCCTTGTTCCAATGTCTGACTACTTTAAGCAAAGACATTTTTCATAATATCAAATCTAAAGTCCACTGGCACCATTTGAGGTGATTTCCTCTCGTCCTATTACCTGTGAGAAGTGTTGTCTCATTTAATTAAAAAAAAAATAAATTTCCGTTTTAATGGTTATCTCGGCTTATTTAGTTATTTTTCTAATACTGACATTACAGCAGAGCTATTTTACATTGCCTTATCCTATATACTAGTTTTAGCATCAACAAAAACTTACAGATGACACTGAGATGAGTGATTGCAGTTGATGCACCTGAAGGACAGGATGGCATCCAGAGAGACCTGGACAAGCTCAAGAAGTGGGCTCATGGGAATCCCATGCTACTTAACAAGACCAAGTGCAAGGCAATGCACTTGGGTTTGGTCAACTCAAACGTCAATACAGATTGAGGGAGGGGATTCTGCCCCTCTACTGCACTCTGGTGAGGCCCCACCTGGAGTACTGCATCCATTTCTGGGGTCCCCAGCACAGTAAGGACATAGAACTGTTGGAGCGAGTCCAAAGGAGGACCACCAAGTTGATTAGAAGGATGGAGCATCTGTCCTATGAAGAAAGGCTGAGAGAACTGGGACTGTTCAGCCTGGAAAAGATAAAACTTAAGTGTGACCTAACTGTGACCTTCTAGTACCTGAAGGAAGGCTACAAGAAAGTTTCAGGACAAGGCCAATGGTTTCAAACTGAAAGAGAACAAGTTTAGACTGGATATTAGGGAGAAATTCTTAACTGTGAGGCTGGTCAATCACTTTAGAGAAGTGTGGATGCCCCATCCCTGCAAGTGTTTAAGGCTAGGCTGGATGAGCTCTGAGAAACCTGATCTACTAAAAAATAACTTTGTCCACAGCAGGGAGGTTGGAACTAGATGATCTCTAGGGTCCCTTCCAACCTAAGACGTTCCAAGAGCCTATGAACCTATTTACCATTTACTTCAGGAAGAAGTCAGTATGTCCCTTTTATTATTTGCACAGAGAACCTTGAGTCATGAAGGAGAAATAAGAATGTTATGTACTGGAGGTTGTCAGCCAGTACACTGCTGTAAAGCAAAGGTTTGCATTTGTCCTCAAAGTGGTCAGACCAGAAGGTCATAGAATAAGAAAAACTGATACTGTTACGGTCTTTCAGAAGAAAAAGTTGGCTCCTGCTTTGACTGTAAAAGAAAGCTTACATACAGAGCTCATAATCATGAGGGAGATGGACATGCAGAGGAAAGCCTGTAGCCAGAGTTTCAGTCACACACTGCTGTTTTCAGTTCTTCATTTCCCTTTACCTTGGGCTCCCTCCTCATTAGTCTGCCTGCTCTGAGTCTGGCAGTTTTTTCTCAGTTGAGGTCCACAGGGCACTTTGCAGGATTCAGAACATTGTCCTTCATGGCAAGGTAGGACTGTTCAGTGCAGCCCTTGAACTCTAAAATTGGAGTTCTTCATGCCCTCTTGATTTTTGTTGTATTTTTCAAAATTTCTGCATGCATGTCAGCACTCTTACATAGTATTAAGAAAACTGTGATACTTCATAAGTAATATTTTCTCACAGTCAAATGAATCTCTAAGGAGTACTAGAGACCTCTGCCTATTAGCAACAGGTCTGGTATACAGTTATCTACCACTCTAGTTTCTCTATCCTAATCATTTCAACTTCTCTTCTCTTACTTATTTTAATACCTTGAGGTTGTTCCTGTGATCATATTTTTTAAATACCTTCTATTCTTGAGGAATAGATGGCATTTGACTTGCTTAACAATCATGACTTTTCCCCTCCCACTAAATACAGTGTCTTAAGGTATGTATGGTGCATTTTGGTGCCCTTTTTGGAAGGGTTTTAATATATCTTGGAATGAGATTAAGAGCTGAGAGAGAGGCAAAGCTAGTGGCTCCAGATTTCCCTGAGATTGCCTCCAAATGAGAAGTAAAATGCTCAGTGAGTAGTAAGATCCTTTAACAGAGAACTTGGATGAAATACATTATAGGAGATTTTCTTATGGGCTTGGGTATATTAATAAAGATTGCATTTCAAACTCCAATATTGAAAACATCTACTCTTTCGCATATGACTTTCAGACACTTTTGATACATTCAAATATAATTTCCATACTGATTTCATTAGCTACACTATAATGTTTGCTGCTTTTCCACTGTCACCCACTGAGAATTTCATAATCCCATGCTCACAATTTTCTGTATATTCTGGCATAGTGACTGGTTTAAGCAACTACAAGGTTGCGATTCATTCTGGTTTAACATTCTGGACCATTTTCCTATCCCAGATATACTTGTACCAAAGAGTTTTATGTACTCTGAGTTGAAGTTTAAAACCCGTCATTCTTTCATCATGATGGTCATAAATGACATCAACTGAATTCAACATGAGAGATATAACCTAATTCTGACCATATTTGTACACATAAAACTGGATGCCCTTAAAAATAAGAAAGCCTAAATGAATAATAGTTTTCTCTTCTTTGCATCAAAAGCCACAAAAGGTCATATTTCACTTGCCATTTTTTACATTTAATATTTTATTTATGGTTACATTCATATATATACGTATATTGGGGAATAGGTAGGGGGAAAATGTAGGTCATGGTTCTCACAGCACTTTTGCTTTAACAAAAGGGCAGAAGTTCACAGTGTTGTGTTACAGAGAGACAAAACTAACACAGAGCATACAGCAGCTGTGACCGTAGGTAAGTGCCCATCCTGCACAAATAGTAAAATAGGATTCTTTGCATCTATTAAGACCTGACATACTACCTGATATAATAATTAAAAAACTGTTTCTATCTGAACTGCTTAAAGGCATCTGTGTGTTTGTATATTCAAAACACTTATTTGCATACACAGTTATAATCATGGATTGCTAAAATTTTCATGTAATTACATGCATGTCTTGGTCTTTGACTTTTGGAAATAACTGAGAACCTAAATAGCTGTCAGACCCCCAACTCCACACTTTTTTTTTCTAGGGGTTACCTTGGACGTTCAAAAGTAAGTGGTTTTGAAGCATTTTTGTTTGTTTGTTGAAATGGGGAGGAGGCATTGGCGTAAAAGAACCTTCTGAAAGAGATTTTTCTTTTTCAGGAAAATCCCATAAATCAATAACCATATAAGGGTTGTATTTTTGTATAGAAAAATTCTATTAATAATAATCCTATTAAATAATCCTGTATTTTGATTCTGTGCACTTGCATTCCTTAAATTTGATGTTGAAAATTTCCTGGTTTGTTTTTTTTTAATGAAGGAGGCAAAGGGAAGAATATATACTCCCTAATGCCAGGTCCACTCTAGCAAAATTTTAGTTACCTCTTCCTGTGTCATTTTCCTTTGTTGCTGTATGTAATATTGATTGAGCCATTAAGAAGGTGAAAATGCTTCTAAAAAGTATTTGTATTTGCCATCTGCTCGTGTTATTTTAGCCTCACATACCCAGGAATAAATACCCACATTGTAATATGAGCAGTAGTCCTTTCTGTTTGGGAGAAGACACGCAAAGTCCTACATGCTCTGTTCCTTTATCACAATTTGATGTTAGTTAATGATTTATTTATTAGTTTATATAACCTACTGTGATGCCCTGAAGAAGTACTCTGGATATATTTATTCAGAATCTCACAACTACTGTAGGTACTATTAACCAAGCTGTATCGCTTTCTGAATATTCATCATAACCTACATGATTTTATCCCTCAGTGTTATTGCCAGAAGGAAGAGAACCAAAACTTAATATACAATCATGGTTTATGGATTATCAAGGCTTATGAATTCTTTGTGTTAAGTTTTATAATCACATAAAAAGTTCTAAAATTATCTCATCCTATAGGTCTGGCAATCTGAAAGTAAAACAAGATGAATTTAGCAAATACATTGGGGAAACACAAACTAAACTACCTGATTTTATTTAATAAAGAATAAAATAAAGTAATAAAAAAAGTAAAATAAATAAAATTAAAAAAAATAAAAGACCTCTCTTTCAGTATGACGAAATATATTTTCCTTTTGTCCATGCTTTGGAAAAGCCTATAATGTTATGACTGACATGACAGTGAATGCTGTAGGCATACTGAGGAACAGCAATGCAACATTAAGTTACGTAATGTTAATATTTGATCTTGTCTATAGGGAGGTCTAGTGCTTTGACCCATTAAAAAGAAGGTACAAATTTTGAAATGTTGATGGAAATCTGCAGATAACAGTGTAAAGCAAGATTAAGTGAACAGGAAATACCCACTATTAAATATGCTGGATTGCTTTTTCTGAACAAAGTCACAGTGTAATGAAAAAGTGGCAAAGAAGACATGCATTTTCCAGTAAATACTTTGAGCATTTGATATAAAGTTTGAATTTTTAATTAACTATCCTAAAGTGGACCATTTGATATACTTTATGCTTTTATGAGCTCATATTAGTCTTCATCTTCTGTTACTAGCAAGGATGAGGAAGGATACCAAATACTCTTTCAAAATCCCTAAATATACTTCTAAGAGACAGAAGTGTTTTAATAGATTATTTAATCTTAATTGACTTTGTTGGAATTAGAATTTAAAATCAGTGTTAGCTTATTAGCTTTTTGCTGGTAAACAAAAGTGTGAGGCCTTTTGACCCAACAGAGCCTTGCATAAAGAGAAATCCTAAAGCTTATGAACTCTTCTTGTCAGGAAAAATGAAGCTCACCAAGGAGTCAGATTCAGAAGTGCATGTTCTTTTATCTTTGAAAGTATATTGAAACTTCTTTGAAATTACAGGGCTGAGTGATAGACAGATCCTTTTAATTTTCAATTTCAGAAGGTTTTTCTTCATGATTTTTTGGTTAAAGTTCTCATATATACATAATTACTACAGAGTTCTTTAGGAAATACATAACTTCTTTTACTACAAGTCTCTTAAAAAACTCTGACAGATCTCAACATTTGTATTAGGTTTGTGGACAAGATCCTCCACCCATATAATTCCAGAAAACATTAGCAATTACTTCCATAGTCATTGTATGCAGTGTAATATACCGTACCTTTTATTGAAAGTAATAATATAATTTTGTGAGGAAATATATTTATTTCATTCTGATTGCATTTTAAAAATTTCAGCAGCTTTGGAAAAAGAGATTTAACACTCAGTGGTTCATTCTTTCTCTGAGGGCAACCCATAATTCTTTGTGGGTAAGCATTAGACTGTGTATTATCTTTGACTACTGAGTATGATTCTTAAAAAAACCCTCATGCAGAAGTTCAGACTGTGTTACTTCACCTCAGGTCCAGATATATGAAAACAGGTGCTTCTGACTTAACAATATGTTTAAAACAGAAGACATTTCTCGATGCTGTTCTTGAATACAAAGCTTTTCAAAACAAAGACACGACAAAATAGAAGAATCTACTGCAAAAAGTAGGCTTCTAAAATAGTTAAACATCAGCTGAGAGGTATAGATATTAAAAATGACTATTTCTTTTTAATTTGTTTGGAGTTAGAAATAACTGTGTTGATATTTCTTTAACTTTTTTCCAAAGGACATAATGAGCAATTATATCACACATGATAAATTCAGCAGTGAAGTATTATCTGTTGGCAGCTGGGTCTTTTACAAACATAACAGATTATGAACATGAAAGGGACTAGAACGAACCATCTGCTGAAAAAGACTGCATTACAAATTTAGTAAAGACCAAAAAAACAACAAAACAAACTTCAGAATGCAATTTATTTTTTACATATCCATATTAATCTTCTGGGACATGTATGAGTAGTATACACAGTAGATGATGGATTACAAAATAACCTGTTAACTTGCATAATTATAATTGTAAACCAGTTAGTTTTGGATTCATTGCCACCATAATCTTGATAAAGACTTTGCATGCTTTATATGCATACTGACTTAGATTGCTTGTTGACTTTAAAGAAGGCAACCTGTGTTAATTTGACAGCAGAATTTAACAGTCCATTTACTACACAATATTGTTCAGAAGATCTGTGAAAAGATACACTGGTTTCAGTCTAGGGCAGGCATTCCAGGTGGAATAAAAGATACTATGGGGATCAGGAGAGGTACGAATCCCAGATGCCATTTTGCATGCCAGAGAGCTATCCTGAAGTTTCCAGTATGAACAAAAATTGCTATAAAGTTTAATCAGCATACTTTTCCCTCCTTAAAAAAACAGGACAATGTTGAAGATGATTAAATAAAATTTTACATTTGCCTAAATGTTACACCTCATAAATTTTAAAGAAAGTGATATTATTTTCTAGTAGTGATATTATTCAATATAAGATAAATAGATTTGCTGAAGAAAGCATTAGTCTAGGGAAAGTCTAAGAGGGAGACAAGTCTGAGCAGTAGCTCAGAGTAGTATTTGGTTCATGGTCCTGATGTTGAAAATCGTACCTACACTCTTTCCTCAAATTTATATTCAAGAGCTGAAGACATCCTCATAATTGTCTCGTTCAGTTGATGAAAAGTGCCCTCTGTGTATGTCTGAATTTGCTTATTCAAACCTTGCTCACGACCTTCTTAGAGTCTTGAACTTAAAATCTCCCTTGATTTCAATTCTTGGTTTTAGCTTTGAGATTGAATTGTAGCTTGATGCACACTTAGCAAGCGCACCTGACATTTACGATAAATAAAACCCCTAGTCTTTTCCAAGTCACCTTGTAGAGAATGCATGATAATGAAAATGACTCACACTTAAATAACACATTTTAAAAGTCTAAATGAACATGAAAGTTCTCTTCTAAGGTCACTGTACTTGCATTGTACATGATATAACACTTCCCACCCCCATTTCAAGCAAAACATGTAAATTATTCATATGGTGGCATGTGATATTTCATAGAATACAAGGCTATAATTTCATAAAAAAGCAGTTTCTTAAACTATACAAAAATCTCGTCACTTGTTTAATTTGTGTTTGATTTGATGTAATCACTTTTCACAACCACTGAATACCTAGCAGGTTCAGAAATTTTCTTGAGGGCACATTCAGAAACAACATCAAGTAGAGTTTCCAGGTCTACAAGATTCCTGGAAGAAAGAGTCATTAAATTATAGCCCTAAATGCTCACAGTATTCATTGCTTTCATATTTGCATATCAAACTAGAAACAGCTGGAACTAATTTGCAAGGATGCTGAGCACCCATAATTCCAGTTACAGTCAGACTGCTAGTGGTTGGCAATCTGAAAATCTGGTGCTATGCATATAATCATCCAACCTATTTGTAGGTCTTGTGTGACCAGTAATGAGTCTGCAAATTTCGCAATCTGTTCAATAACATCCTGGTAGCATGCTTTTTTTTAAAAACTGGTGTGTCTTCATGAATGAAGTAAAAAAAAGCCTTAATTTTCAGCCAGTGTGGCAGCCATATTCTCTACATACTCAGAGTGATGGATACATAGCATACCTGAGAGAAGCATGGAAACAGTAATGGCTTTCTACTCTATTACCAGCACCTGATCCAGGAAGCAGCTGAAAACTAATTCAGCCTTTTGATCTTGTACAGCAGCAATAGTATTTGTTTCAGCTTGACAGAATCTCAGGTGTTAGGCAGCAACGATATTTCCCTTCTCTTTCCACTCTGCCCCAGGGAAGCCACACACTCAGCTCTTCCAGGGTCTTGATAAACAGTTCTCCTTCCATTCTAAAGATAGTATGTCTGTATAATGTCTAACACATGAAATATAGAAATAGACCCCTAAGTATCTGAAATATGAGTCCAAAAATCTACTGACATTTTTAATTCAGGTTTGTGGGGCTTTCTAATTTGACAATTGTAATTTGTGTGCAAACAGCTATGGAGGTGTTCATCACCCCATTTCTTCAGGGATGGATTTGAATGGAAGTTGTGTATCTGTGGAAGAATAAGTGCACAACATTTCTGTCATAGCTGTAATGGTGTGGTTTTTTTAAAGAAACAGCTTTAATATGTCTTAGATACTACACTACTGTTTCTAAAGAAAGGCAGATGGTGCAATTCTGCCTCAGAGAAGAGCAGGTCATTTTAAGCTAAGCATGACTGTCTATGTATCTATTTCAACCAGGCAAAAGTACATTCTATCAATCAACAAGCCTTTCAACATCAAGACCCACCATTATGACTAGTTTTCTACTAGTAGGTAACTCTCCTATCTTATTGTTAGTGCTTATGACTGAATACCAGGACACTGAGAAGGACTAGTGTCTCTTTCTTGTGGTGGGGAGTTAAAGAAACATCAGTAGTGGCATGTTTAGCATAAATAACAAAAACTCTTGTAGAAGAAACATGGTAGGAAAAGGCAGTTATCTCCTTCACAGAAAGTTTCCTTAGAGCATTAAAATTGAGTAGATTTTCAAGTGATTTCTAAGAACTGTCACTGACTCCTTGTAGGGAAATTTCCTTTGGCTAACAGAATGATAATTTAATTCTTTTCTTGTGCAATTGAAATTTTATGAGAAAAGCTACAAGAGTTAGCAGGAAAAGACAATGTTAAATACTTCCAGGAGGATGAGTTTTAAATCCCAATCTTCACAATTGGAAAGAATAAAGCAGTACTGTCCCCATACCCAAATCTATTTAAATAAATTTAAGTCAGCACTGAAAATATACTGACAGAAGTAGCATCTGGATGCTAAATCTGACCTGTCATCTGACAAAAAAAGAAAAAAAAAAGAAACAAACAAAATCCACACCACAGTAATGACCAAAACCACACATAATACCCAGGAACCCCCTGTCATAAGGGCTGAGGGTTGACAATAGTCTGTACTGACACAGAAAAAAATTTGGAAACAAAGACTGACTGTGTCCATGGATAAAATAGTGTCAGATAGACACTACTTTAAATTTTTCTGCTTCTTATTGCATATCAGTAATTAGGTATTTTAACGCAGCCAAAAGTATTTTGTCATCTTAGCCTTATCACTAGTTTCCATTTTCAATCTGTAGTCATAATCTGATCAATATGTAGACTGCTTGTAAAAGATTGTAAAAGGTAGCTTTAAGAAAATTGTTTTATGTTAAATAATAATTTGTGAATAGGAAACTCACAAAAGGAGATCAGTAGATATGCAAGTCTGTAAACTCAAAGCATTAAAGTGCTGAAATGTAAATCCATTGAAATAGCCTGTAAATGTTTTAGTATACTTTATATATCACATGGAAATAATAACAATTATAGTAATAATAACAACAACAAAAATACGAACAACAATAAATCAGATAAGCAAAAAATCTTAAACTAGCATAATTTAGCCAAACTTTATTGATTGTACTGAGATAATTCTGCTTAACTTGAGCTTAGATATTAATATTTAGCCTCTCCTTGTGACAGGAAAGATCTTGCCTGTGTTTGGAATCAGATCTTAAGCTCATTCATCAAAAGCAGATAGTTTTTTCTACATAATTGCTCAGATGGCTGTAAATATAGCACAATTATAAGGAATCTAAAACTTTTATAATGTTTTTCAGACTCAGATTTTTAATGGATATTTAAATTCTAGAACCCTTGGTGTCTGTGTTTTTAAGTTTACTTAGAATGTAGGTTCACATTTAAATTGCCATGTAACTGCAGAAGCACTTAATGGTCTCTTGCTTGACTTTATGTCAAAACTGTTCAGAGCTTACTTTATCAGTCTTCACAGAAACACCAAAGTTTAAGTGGCACGCATTAAATCAATTCATTACTGAGTTTGTGTTGGGGTCCCCAAACTAGCTATTTCTCTTCTGTTTTGCAAGGAATGCTCTCAAAGTATCAGTGGATGCTCTCACAGGATATGATCTCCAACTCCTCTTCTTGGTGGTATATCACTGTGCTGACAAAATAATTAAGACATTTTAGTCTCAAGAGGAAAAAGCATGAACAAGAGAGAATATGAGCATGTTTCCAGATTAATGAGGGAATAACAGTAGATAAAAAGAATTTGTAGAAAACAATGGAGGGAATGAAACAATAATTGCAGAAAAATATTTATATGGAAATCCCAGAATGTGGGCAAAGTGCCAAATGGAACAAGTGGATTAAAAGAGGAGTATAATAAAAAGAAAATACAATATAAAATATTAAATGGATATTTACCTAACAAGAAAGTATACCCTCAGCAAGTTTGCAGATGACACCAAGCTGAGTGATGTGGTTGACCCACTTGAATGTCATTCAGAGAGACCTAGAAAAGCTCAAAAAGTGGGCCCATGGGAATCTCATGCAATTTGGCAAGACGAAGTGCAAGGTGATGCACCTGGGTCAGAGCAACTCCCGGTAGCAATACAGGCTGCAAAACAAACAAATTGAGAGCAGCTGAGAAAGGCTTGGAGGTACTGGTGGGTGAGAGGCTTGACATGAGCTGGCAATGCATGTTTGCAACCCAATTGTATCCTGCACTGTATCAAAAGCAGTGTGGCCAGCAGGTCAAGGGAGGGGATTCTGCTTCTCTACTCACCTCTGATGAGATTTCACCTAGACTACTGCATCCAACTCTGAAGTCCCCAGGTCGTCACCTTCTGAGGCAAGTTCAGAGGAGGACTACCAAGCTGATTAGAGGGATAGAGCATCTTTCCTATGATGAAAAGCTGAGAGAAGGGGGTTGTTCAGCCTGGAGAAAAGAAGGCTTCAGGAGACCTCATTAGGCTTTCCACTACCTGAAAGGAGCTTTCAAGAAAGACAGAGAGGGACTTTTTACAAGGGCATGCAATGACAGAACAGGGGAAAATTACTTTAAACTGAGAGTAGGTTTACATTTCATATTAGGAAGAAATACTTTGCTGTAAGGGTGGTGAATCACTTGAACAGGTTGTTCAGAGAAGTTGTGGATACCCCAACCCTGGAAGTGTTTAAGGCCAGGTTGGATGGGCCCCTGAGCAACTCAGTCTACTGGAAGATGTCCCTGCCCATGGCAGAGTGGTTGGAACTAGGTCCAGGTCCCTTCCATCACAATCCATTCTATCATTCCATGCTATTGAAAAATGGGACTCTCTAATTCTGTTTCTAGATATGCTCTACTCATCAAAATTTCCTGTAAGTTCTTTTTATGTTTTTCTCATCTGGATAAAAAGGGTGAAACCAGACACTTTATCTCAGATAAGTGAAAGTACCTTGACATTTCTATGTATAAATAGTACCATTAATATCTTAAATGGAGTTGGACATGCCAAACTAGGAAGAATAATCTCCTTATTATTATGTTGTCCAAATCATAATTCAAAAACAAAAGCAGATACAACAGTGAAAGTTCAGATTTTGTGTTTATACTTTCTCATACCTCAAGTAATAATGCTGTATTTACCAACACTGAAAAGTCTGGTAAAGAAATTCTGATGTGAGAAGTCTGAAATACCGTTCAGGAAAATATGGAATCACAAAATCACAATATATGATGAATTGGAAGGGACCCACAAGGATCATTGATTCCAATCCTTAGCCCTGAACAGGAACATCCCCAAAAGCAACACCATGTGCCCAAGAGTATTATCCAAACGCTTCTTGAACTCTGTCAGGCTTGGTGTTGTGACCACTTTCACTGTTCCAGCACGCTCTGGGTGAAGAACCTGTTAGTAATATCCAATCTAAACCTCCCCTGACACAACTCCAAGCCATTCTCTCACGTTCTGTTACTGATGACCAAAGTGATCAGGGCCCACCCCTCTTCTTCACTTCATGAGGAAGTTGTAGACTGCAATGAGGTCTGAGTCTTCTCTTCTCTAGGCTGAACAGACCAAGTGACCTCAGACATTCCTCATACAGCTTCCTTTCAAGGCCCTTCACTATCTTCATTGCTGTCTCATGAAAGGTGGCAGTTTAGATTTTTGCCCGTCAGTATCCCCAGAAAAGTCTGACAGTCTGTCAGCATCTTGTAATGAGACCCTTCACCAACAGATTCACAAGATTGGAGAGTACCCTGACCACACTTTTTAGGGGGAACTCAGTAGAGTGAAGACCACTCCATGGGTCCTGCCAAGGTATTACCCACTGCTGGCAACTGCAAGGGCTTTAACAGTTCACAGAATAACACTCTTTATTAATACAAATTGTGACAGATTAATAAAAGTCAAAGATTGTCAGTGATAGTGTCTACTGCAAAAATATGTTTTAAAGCAATCAACTGATACATATATTAAGCAAGCACAAGCTCTGATACGGAGCAATATACTAATATGCTATGAGGTAAGCACAAAAAAAAGCTCTAGTCCTAAAAGCAGCATTTAACATGTGTAGAGTATAATTCTCACCCAAGGCGTCCCTGTGGGGGGGAGAAGATGGACTCAGCCAATCGACTGACCACAGCAGTTTTGGTGGAGGTCTTCTCCCATTTTCCCGCTTTCCCCAACTTACTTTTATACTATTTCTTTGTGTTTGTGTGGAGTTTGAGTGACTCTAGTCATAAATACCTTTTATTTTTGATTAGTGTGAAGTTCTCATCACACTTAATAGTAGGGAGATGGTCGTGGCTTGCCACCTGAGGAGGGGGTTTTGACGTGGTTGTTGGCTTCAGCGTCAGAACATCTTGATTCTCCCTTGGCAGACAGGTACTGTACAGTGTCAGTACCACAATGTTCCCTCATTCTGCTGGGATTTGAAAGGAGAGGGGCCACGTAGTTTCCACTTCATTCCACGCTCTGATCTATTCCTCTGAGCAGGTGTTTATCGTTGTGTTGGGGGAACATGTCGACCTCAGTCCATCCAGGGAATTGCAGCTGCTTTTTACCCTAGCATTCTGAATCTCCTCTAGATTTAACCCTCTCCATCATCCCACAGTTGCTCTCCTTTGAACACTCTCAAATAGCTTAATATATTATTTATATTGTGGTGCCCAATACTGCACACAATATTCAAGGTGAGGCCACACCAGTGCAGAGCAGAGCAGGACAATCACCTCACTCGACTGGCTGGGAATGCTGTACCTTATGGCCCTCAGGACACAGTTGGCCCTCCTGGCTGCCAGGGCACTGCTGACTCATATTCAACTTGCCATCGATCAGGACCCCCAGGTCCCCTTCCATGGCACTGCTTTCCAGCATCTCGGATTGAAGATTATAAAAGGCTCCCCCAGAGCACCAGATTCTGTACACTATTTAAAGGGAATATCTGACCTGAACAATCTTTTAAGTTTGCACAGGGAAACAAAAGTGTTAATAATAGACAATCGTGTGGGCCAATGCAGGTGCAATAAAATTGGTCATGGGATTGACAGCATGATCTCTTCCATTTCTTGTCTCCATGAATTTGTGTAATTTATTTGGCAGCACTACACCATGACCCTTTTTAGGCTAACTTATAAATCCATACTTGCTTAAGAAATCCTTTTTACTGCAGGGTCTGTGGCTCAAAAGATAAGATTGAACATCAACAGCCCTGTATTTAGTCAAAAAGATTAATTTCAGCTGAAAAAAGCATGGGGCGGGTGAGGGTTGCAAGGTGAAAGAAACTGGAGAGGAAAAACTGCAGAAAGTTAAGCTGTGAAGAGATTTAAGTCCACTCTCTGACTTCCCTAGGTGTTTCCAGCTTGTCAAAGTACACAAAGTACACAAATGAAGACAGTTCAGGAAAGACTGGGATACCTTAAACCAAGTTTTTTGCGGGTAGAATTGTTCAAGTTAAATTTTGCAGTTTCTTTCTGCTCAAAGTAAACTGACTGTCAGAGGCTGGATTCGTATCTCACCAGACAGTTCAACTTATGGGTCAAATAAACCATGTGGTCTATTTGTGGGGGGGGGAAGAGGGGGCGAAGGGCTAGGCCTAGGCCTGCAGCCTAGGCCAAGATTGCCAAGAGCACATGGCAGGAAAAGCCATGTGGTTGGGCTGTCTATCAATGAGGTCCACCTGGCAGCCCACCGACACCATGCCCCCTGGAGCCTCTGGTTGGCTGTGGCACCCCTCACTCTGGCTAGGGGGACAGTGAGTAGCCAGTGCACCTAAAGTCCTGGCTAGAGGGAGTGACCACAATAGCCAAAGTCTATAAATAAACATACACAAGGACTCCATCTTGCCATGGCCTCTGCCCTCCTGGCCAGTTAACGTGTGACCTTCATAATGCTAACTTTATTTTTCTCTCCTCTTTTTCTCTCCTTATTTTTTCTTCTCTTAAGCTTTCTTCCTTTACTCCTGTGGGCACCTTAAACACCTATTTTCTTATTTATTCTTTTTTCGTATTTAACTTAAGTTGTATGGAGTTTGTGTTTGCTGATTGTAACAAAAGTTCCCTATTCCATAGCAATGCTTGCTAATCCTAGTAGTCTGCTGTAATACTTTCGTGAATTGGGTTCTTTGTACTAGGTGTTATAGTGCAATGGTTTTCCTTGGTTTACACGTCATTTCTGTAAAACCCTTTTTGCCAAAATGCCTATTTTCTCACCAAATTAAAAGTCTCTTAGAGAAAAGTGTGTAGTCTTTTCTCCAGAATTGAACTCAAAGTATCAAAGAATCAAAAACTTTGCAAGAGTTTATGTAGACAAAATCTCTTGAAGCCTGAAACTAAACTGTAACACCCGGTAAAGTTGGACCAGGGTGTAACACAGACCTGTGAGGGCAGTGGAATTAGAATACATTGCAAAAACAACAGTGAAAGAAAGTTATCTTGACCTCTGATCCTGAGTTGGCATCCAGAAGTAACCCAAAGCACAGCCAAAGCCCCTTAATCTATTCACATCTGGTGGAAAACCACCAGTAATTACCATTCCTTCTACTATCACCCAAGGTAATCTACCCTTCATATTGAAGATAAAAGGTCAGCTCTACAGTCTATTTGCTAAATAGGTTGATATAAAAGCTGTAATAAAATATGTAAAATTTATCTCAAAGTCCCAAACTGACAGAACAGCAAAAAAATTAGATACCCTATTTTTCACTTTACTGCTGAACTAAGAGGTTCTTCTGATGAAGCAAATTTTTTCCCCAACCACTTCTTGGTCAGTAGAGCTCCTACAAATATCATACAGGAACTAAAACAGACACTGAGAGGAGGAAGATGAATATTTGTATGTTTCTCATGTTTATTTGGGTGGTGTTTTTGCCTTTAAGAATAGACCTTCATAGCATTCAGCCTATTACAACATTTTTAAAGGACATTATATACTTCTGATGTGATCCTGAGTATTAAATTTTGAAATCTGACAATGAGGGTCAGTACATAACATAACTCCATTGTCCATAGACTCAATTCCCCATTATAAATTAAAAGAAATTAGTACCTAAAATAATCCTGAAAATCCAGAACAGCATTTTGGGACAGCATTTCTGTGGTAGTTTAGTCTAGGCCTTCCTTGGTGACCAGTTTGTAACCAAGGAAGGGCCCATATTTACCCGGTATTCCCTACGATTTTTACGTAAGCCGAGGTATAAGAAGAAAGGAGGAGAGGCCTTCACCCTTTTTCCTTCCGGTGGCTTTGAGATGCAAGTTTCCCTGCTGTTGAGTCTGTCGGGTTGGGGAGTGAGTCCTGGTAAGGCCTTGCCGGCCCTGGGAGGTGGAGGTTGCCGGCGGTCGTTCCAGCACAACTTTCTGTTTTCCCAAGGAGAGTAGTAAGATATTCTTTTGCTAATTCTTTTAGTTGCTAGATCTTGGGCTATTGGTCGTGTATATTTTATTTTGGTTTTGTTCCTTTTTTTCCTTCCCCCTCCTTCTTCCCTTTCCCTTTTCCTTTTGAAATTGTATATATATTTCAATTGTATATAAATGTAATATAAGCGTAAATATATTTATTTATATTGCTTTAGCTGCGTCTCTCTCTCATTTCGGTTCTCTTGTTTTTTTTTTATTCACTCCTCCCTTGGTTTTGGGAGGAGGAGGGGGAGCTCTTGTGGTGAGGTTTGGAGACTTGGCAGGGAGCCAGCTTCAAACCACATCAATTTCTTAGACCAAACTAAGATAACATGGTGTTAGGGTCAGTCCAATAATCTTGGAAAAATATGTTGGATTGATATTAGTCACTATTGAAGGAAGAAGAAATAAAACTATAACCTAGTGCCAATGTAAAATATTTTCATAATTTGTAGAACACAGAAATGCCTAAAAAACTTTTCATATAATAGTTATGAAACAGCTATGTAAAAAGAAGTGCATTGCTCGGATTAAAAAGAAGACAGTTTTCCTATTGCAATCATTTTTTAAAAGAAATCAGTAAGACAAAGCAGCTGCAAGGAAAGAACTTAAAAGAAAAAGGGATTTATGTATAAATGTTATAATTTTATAAAATTTCTGAGGGAGTCCTGAACTTTATCTACAAAAATAGTTTTTCATTAAGTTCATTTGTAAAGATCGTTACAGTTATTTTAATTGAGCTTTTAATTAGGCTGCATATATTATTGAAAATGCTTCCACTTTGATTATGTGTAGAGAACTGTCTCTTTGCCCATGAAGAGAGATCAAATTGGCATTTGCTTCCTATCTCCTTCAGAGCATTCAGATAAGGATAATTGTGTTAGTTCCTGTCTAAACGATGATTCAGACTAAAACCCTAGGGCCAAAATACTGGGTCTTAATTGGCTGCACTACCTAGTCTATTCATGTAGACAAATTAAATTAATTACAATATTTTGAAAATGCTTCAACAACAACTTTTAATCACAAAACAAGGAAAAAGCCTCAGGAATTCCACAAAAACCTAAATATAAGCTGTCTTTGGAGAGTCAGTTATGGTACTTTGTATAAAATACTGCTTCTGTAAATCAGAGGGGAGGTGAAAATAGTTCTATTATTCCTGGATGATTTTGCCATTAGAAATGCCAGTTTCATGCTGGTTCGAACATCAGATTTTTGCATTATGAGCACTGCAATGTGGTAATTTTTTCTACATCTCAACTAATTACCTATTCATAAGGCAAGTGTCTTATGGTTATAGTAATCTGCACCTGCACACTTGACTGTTCCTTTGACATCATAACTCTAAAATATGCAAAATAAATATAATTCACAATTCTTTTTGCTTCCATAAACTTAGGTTTTGCCAAACAAGTGGTATAGTAAGATATAATTTTTATGTAAAATTCTGGAAAAGGGTTTTTTTTCAGTTTTTCTTAAAAAACAATTCCTAAGAGATATTTCTGAATATCATACCAGTAGATTGTACCTGTTCAAATTAATGTCCAGTTTTTAATCTGAAAAGTCTTGATTCTTTTATTGTTGAGCTTTTTTTATTAAACATGTCAAATATTTTAATTTAACTTTAAACATTTAATTTAATTTTTAAATTTACATAGCAATGTGAGACAATTTGATCCTGGTTTCTCATGGAGGCAAAATTTATGCAGTAATCCTACATATAGGTGAAATCTATTAATAACATGGTATCTGTTGGTGCACTTCAAGCAAATTGAACAATTGGATAGAAGCCTTATTGACAATAAAGCTTCTACAAGTTTTGTAAAAGAAGATGGGTGAAAATGCTCATATGTTAGACAATTTACAAGGGAAATAAAACTTCCATATTGCCTAACACAAAAATCTAGAACTGCCACCTATGATTTCATTAGCATCAATGCCAGTGAAACCCGAGACATGAGCCCGTCAGGAATGTGTTTAATTTTTCTTCAGCTCAGGAAATTCTTGTACTCACTTTAGTATCTTGGCAAATTAATACATGCATTAATTTTCAGTAATGCAAACTCACAATATTGTTGTTAAGAAGACGACAGGTGACTACTAATCCTAAAAGTCATGTTTCTCTTACACAGCAGACAAAAAGTCAGGCTACACGAATGTATCATGAGTCTGTTCTGTCCCAGAGAAGTTATTGTCTCTACTAGATTGTCAGTAAAGATTGTGAAAAGTTCCAAAGTGCAAAGAAGGAAGGTAAAAATAAGCACAGAAGTGCAAGAAGATTATGAAATTTAGTTATTGAGTCAGTAGAATTAAGCATTCTGGAAAAGAGGTGAAAACTTGAGTTACAACCTTCTTACGACACAAGTGATCTAAAGGTTATCAAGCTACAAGACCCTCAGAGAAGGACTGGTCTTAGCACTGTGACAAGAACAGAAATGATCTTAAGCAGAGAACCCTGCTTTCATAAGTTAAGGCTCCTTTCAAAGACACAAGTATAATAAGGTAGAGCGGTGGACTTATGTCTTTAAATGAAGTTAACCAGGTAAACAAGCCTGAAAAAAACCTTCTGGTTTAAAGAAAAAAAAAGCATATGAAAAGATTAGTATCGCAGTTTTATTTTTTTTTATTTTCAATTTTACATCACATACATAAGAAAGCACCATACAAAAAGTTTCAGGCAATTTACTGTTGGTTAATTATATTCATCATCAAGTGTATCATCTTTCCTTTTAAGTCAACCTACTCACTAGTGATCAAGACCTAGTTTAAATTTCAGCAGTGTTCCATCATAATAACTTATTGTGCTGAAAAGAATTCACAGACCTAGCTTAACATTTATTGCTTTTATTTCCAGCACTAACTGCAATGAATGAGTCCCAGTAATGTCTCCCAGAAACACATAATTAATCAATTTTATAACCATTACAATATATTCTTAGTGGCTTTAAGCAGTAGGATTCTTATTCCACAGTTATCACTGAATCGTAGAATATGCTGAGTTGGAAGGGACCCATCAGGATCATTGAGTCCACCTCCTGGCCTTATGCAAGACACCCCAAGAGTCACACCAGAGTTTTGTCCAAAAGCTTCTAGAACTCTGTCAGGCTTGGTGCTGTGACCACTTCCATGGGGAGCCTGTTCTAGTGCCCAACGACCATCTGAGTGAAAAACCTTTTCCTGATACTTCATGCAGTTTCCTGGACTCCTGTCACTGGTCACAAGAATGAAGAGGTTGGTATCCGCCCCTCCTTTTCCCCTCGTAAGGAAGTTGTAGACTGCAATGGGAGGTCTCCCCTCAGTCCCCTCTTCTCCAGGCTGAACAAACCAAGTGACCTCAGCCACTCCTCATACAGCTTTCCCTCCAGACCCTTCACCATCCTCATGGCCTCCTCTGGACCCTCTCTAGTAGCTCAGTGTGATTTTTATATTGTGGCTCCCAGAACTGCACACAATATTCAAGGTGAGGCTGCCCCAGTGCAGAGCAGAGCGGGACAATCCCGTCCCTCGACTGGCTGGCGTTTCTTTGCCTGATGCCCCCCAGGACATGTTTGGTCCTCCTGGCTGCCAGGGCACTGCTGACTCATATTCAACTTGCCATCAACCAGGACCCCAGGTCCCTTTCTGTACCAGTGTTCTCCACACTCTCATTCCCCAGTCTGTATGTACATCCAGGGTTGCCCCATTCCAGGTGCAGAATCCGACACTTGCCCTTGTTAGGCTTCATATGGTTGTTGATTGTCCATCCCTTTAATTTGCCAAGATAATTGTTGTGGAGAGCTGAGCTTAAGCTACCCTGGCATATACAAAATTTGTATTTCAGTCAGTGTAGAGTAATTGTTCAGTTTGACAGAAATCTTAGGAGATAAGCAATCCAAGTCCTGCAAAAGCACTCATAAAACCCATCTCACATCCAGAGGTGGTCACAACAATCAGATATAATGTGATCTATAATTTATAATTTAAATTCATTAATTTTAATTTTAATTAAACAAAGATGGGTCCAAATTATCTTCTTCTGTCATTGTCATTTACCATAAATACATGATCCATACACAAAATGGTGGAAAGTACATATCCTAGACTAAACTTCTATGATTACCAGTGGTTTTGGAAATAGCACTTGACAGATAGTGTTCATAACATGACATATTTAAAATGTTGAGCCTAAAAGCTATATAATTCCTGTATAATTTCCTTTAAAAGATGTAAAACAGTTTGAAAGAATGGGCCGAAATTGCTTATTTTGCACATAATGGTTGCAGACATTGAAAGAACTTTAAATGGGCTCATATTTAAAATAGGCACACGAAAATTGTAATTATCCTTGAGAAGGGATTCATCTCACCGACTTACACTTGTTTAAAAGTTATCTACATTCTCTGAAATAAATCAAGAAAGGGAAACATACTTTTCATTCTTTTTTCAACATATCTTAATAAGACAGTTGCATTTCACTAATAAAGATTAAGGCTTAAATTTTGGACAGCAAAAGCTAGGTGAGGTAAATTTCACTTTATGTGGTCAAAACAGACTACATGGCTATAAAATAATCTTAGAATGGAACAAAAAAATTAAGGAACTAAGGAGAGTAAAACTTTCTCACTTGAGGAAAATCACATCTCGAGTACAAAAACTGCAGCTTATGAAAATGAAATGACATAAAAATACGTGTATTTAAAGGACTATATTTAAGGGGTTTTGATACCCTTGCATAGTACTCTTCTACTAAAGAAAATTTGATTTATGGAAATATTTCAAACAATAAATTAGGGAGTTTTACTGAAGTCTTCAGAAGAACTTCAAATTGTAATTGAAACAAAATGTGGCAATTATTGTATATAATGGAACAATATTTAACAGACTATCAAAAAAATCCCATTCTGCTTTCGAAAATCAGAGGGGAGGTGAAAATAGTTCAAAGGTATTCATTACATGACGGTTACCAAATTATATAAAATGAACGCAATAGCTCCAAATCCCAGAGGAATGATGGTAAAATGGATAACACTGGTACTGATTCCACAGATAATTCCTGCTCTTGAAATAACGAATAAACACTGCAGTCAGGTTTGAGGTTTTTATCACTTCTCTCATGGTATTTGATTTAGGATTTTTTTTGTGACGCCTAACAAGGCAGTATCTAAGATCTTTTGACCACTTGAAAATGTCAGAAGTTATTTTGTGAGAGGTAGATTTTCATCTTCCTTCCTGCAAACAAAATTTTGAAATGAAGAACCTTGAAGGTGAAAAACCAAAGGCAAATAAATGACACCCAGTAGTCTTGTTAAATTCTCATAATTTTAATCCAGATTTCTGATATTCAGATGCTTTAGTCGATTCAAGTGTATGTGCAACTGCAACACTGAGCAGAATTTTTTTGATTATAATCTTTTCCTGCTTCTGTTATCACAGAATCAGATATTCTAACAGAATCCAATGGAATAACACAGAGAGGCCTGGGAGAATGGAGAACTATTTATATATTCTAGTACCTGTTCCTGTAGTTGCTGAAACATGTTAGTCCAGGACTGAGAGTTTTGGAAAGATCAGTTCTGAATCACTTCAGAGAAGATAAGGAAGTGAAACTGCCATTTCCTACATCCTGAATGCTTGACCAACCAAATGACTGAATAAAGTGAGAGGTTACCATCCTCTTGGGTTTCAAGATGCACGTTTGTGCAGATTTCAGGCTAGTATACCTATATCTTGACTGATATAGGTTTTATAGGTCTTACTAAGGATTCTAAGCCAAAGTAAAAAAAAAACCCACACGCAAAAGAGAACTGCAGCACATATCTGAAGACTCTTCTTAGATCCTGACTTCACTAACAATTTCATCCAAAATTTTGAAATGGAAAAAATCAACATTTGTTAGAGCTTACAGTGGTATGCTAACTGGAATATAGAAAATCTGGGCTTAGATTCAAATATAAAATTATTCAAAGGTCTTTGAAACTGCTTTTTGCTTGGGTTAAAAAGCATTTAAAAATGTACTGCATACTCCTATAATAAGCTACTTGAAAAGCTTCCAATACTTTTTTTATGCCAAACAAACTAGAATTTTGATAAATTTGTTTTATATTCTTTTTATATATTTATATTCTGTTTATATATTTTATATATTTGTTTTATATTTCCAGTTATGGTATCAAACAAGCCTAGAAGTTTAAAATTACATTAAATTAAGGAAAAAATCCAAATAAGTGTGCTGGCAGAACCATCGAGAAACTTTGTGTTTCCTCAGGAGCCAGCAAGTCCCTCTTTCTGTTCTCCCTGCAGTCACTGTGTGGTTTGTTTTACCATTAATTAAAAGGTAATAACTATAAACCTTAGAATTATATATTAATAGGTAAATTAATGAGAATATTGAATTTTTATAAAATTATATCAAGAATAAATAGTGATAAGTAGGCATCATTAAATAATTAGTGTGGTCCCTTTCCTTCAGTAAGGATGAACAAGGCTATCAGATGGGATCCTAGAAAACAATTTAGCTGATGCCATCTGAGTTTAAAGTAAAGCCTCCCTCTGTCTTCATTTTCAGAAAGGGTTGCAAAATATGTTTTTGAATTGGGAATAATTTTCTAATGATATCTAGATGCTTAACTAACATTAATATCTTTAAGAATATAATTCCTAAGCAATAAAATATATCTTTGTTTAGACAGCAGAAAAATACGAATAAGAAGGTGTTGCTCTTGCCTCTAACCTTTTAAAAGAGAAGAACACAGCAAACATTAGCAACAAGTAATGATGTTGTAGTCTCTGCTCATTTCATTTTTCTAGTCATTAAAATCTGGACATCTGCAAAAGCAATGGAAACTTCTAATCCAGCCATGTGTGTGCTTTTAAATGAACAGAGGATATGCTTATAATATCTGTCTTCCAATTTGCATGTCTAGGTAATGGTGTCAGTTTTACACTGACAGTTAACAACCATAATGTGGTGTTAATCGAATGACCTTTCAGTAATAAGTGATTGAAGAATTAACTTCTTCAACCTTAAATCACATTTTCACTGAATAAATTAAGTGGCGAAATATCCTTCTAAAGTTTCTCAAGCTCTGTAGTTGTACTAAGAACCAAAAGATCCAGCTATCTTGAGAATGAATTATTACTATATTTTCTGGAATGGCAAGGACATGGGAAGAAAGGGAGACTAATTACTCCACAATCACTTAAAAAAGCACCTAATACTCAAAAACCAGAATAACATTACCAAAAATGAACAGTCACACACACATATATGAACATACAATCTGAGAAAATTCTTCAAAACTGAGTTCTTGCTTATTTTATCATAGTACAGAATGTTTGATGCTTTAATAATCTGTCCATAAGACATTGTTGTGAATCCATTTTATTTCAAATCAGTAAAGTTTTGGTCAAATCTATTGCATTATTTCCAAAAAGTAGACTCTTAGCATAAGAAAAACAAAGAAAAAAAAAAGTAACAAACCTG
Source organism: Manacus candei (assembly GCF_025592945.1). Lineage (NCBI taxonomy): Eukaryota > Metazoa > Chordata > Aves > Passeriformes > Pipridae > Manacus > Manacus candei. The sequence goes on along the minus strand of NW_026138097.1, from coordinate 33,234,558 downwards.
ACCTTCAAGATTATTATGGGAGATCTTCAGTATTAACTGTCTTCATTACTTCATGCCTAGCAAAAATCCTACATGTAATTTGTAAAGATAGAAATAAAGTATAAATATTAAAAAAAAAAAAAAATTCTTAAACAATACAGTTGTCATGTTTTTGTTATCACTTGAACTTTGCAGCATGGGCTGCTATAGAGTTTTTCCAAAGACTATTGTTGCGATTTAGGAATGTTGTTCCCCAGTTTTGTGTTCCCACTGAAACACTCTAATCCATACACTCACTCTCCCCTCCCTGTACCCCTCCCCCTGCTGTGGGATGGAGAGAAGAATTGAAACCACAAAAGGTAAAGATCACTGGTTGAGATAAGAACAATTTACTAGAAACAGCAATGAAATAAGAAATGAACAGTAACAACAACAATAGTAGTAATAGAGTGTACAAGGAATGTGAACAATTCAACCGGGAGTGCTCATCATGGTGCTACCCCAACCATTCACTTCACCACAGGCCCCACTGGAAGGGACCGAATGAACACGCCCCTGCCCCTGCATATGGTGTGAGGTGATATAGAAAACCTCAAGATCCTGGCCATGCCCCTCCTGACTACTGCAAAATTTAACCCTGTCCTGTCTGGGACCAGGATAACTATGAAAGGCTCTAGGTCCCAAGGTTGTCTAGTGGCTGTTCACTGTGGGTGTCCCAGGTGTGCCTATGGTGCCAGTAAAAATGCCATGTCTCTCCTGTTCTCCAGGCTGATAGCATTTCTGATTATTGACAAGTGAGTATCTGATTCTGATCACTAAATATCAATGAATACGATGGACGATGGTCTTGAGTATAGTGCCTCTATCTATGTTTCTGGATTGATGAAAATATGCTCATGCACAAACGATGACTGTGCAGAATAGCTTGAGGGCACTTTATCCTTACTCTGAAAAAAATAAATGAAGTTCCCAGGCAGCATAATAGACATAGTGTTAATCATTAGAATGAACATCACCAAATCCCTGTATTGCAGAAAAATGTCCCAGATTGTAGTATATAATTGGAGTATACTTGGAGTTGGAGTATATAGTTGGAGTATACTTGTTGGAGTTGTAATGACTAATAAACTGTATTTCAACAAATTTTTCTCTTAAGCATATTTAACAATTAACTATGAATACATATAACATCTCTTTGCTTCTTGTTTATCAAAGTTATTTATTTCTTTGGAGATGATATAAAGAAAATGAGAACCTATTCATTGAAAATAAGAATAATTTCTCAACACTTGCCATAATCTTTAAATGTCACATTGATAGGTACAGGCAATGAACTTCCAAGAAGTTACTCTCCATTTCTCTTGTTAATAAATTGTAAAAGGACACACTATACTCTCAGCAACTGTTCTGTGTCTCTGGATCACTACTAACAATGTAAGTATATAATTAAGAATGATCTATTCAAGGTCCTTTCTGCATATCAGAAATCCCAAAGCATCATTAATTGGAATGAACAGAGCATATGGTTGCTTGTGATCTTATAGTTTCAGTGTATGGGATATTTAATTAAAATAAATGCCCTCCCTCCCTCTCTCATAGGGGAATTAGCTCATTAAAATTTTCAAAAGCAAGAATCAGTCCTCCAGCAAATATTAACATTTGGGAAGGAGCAGAAGGCAACCAGTATTCTGTGTGTTATACTTTTGCCTCCTGGTGCTGGAAGACACTACTCTTGCTGCTCATTCATCTTAACCTTGAGGTAGGACTCTTTGATGTCCTCTTTAAAACTAAGTTGGTTTACTGTACTTTTAAAAAAAATCTTGTATCATTGGTCTTTTGGATTCTCTAGGTAAGTACACAGACAACCACATAGTTCTGCCAAAGCTATTAGTTCTTATGTACCTGATTAGTAAATATTCATAAACTAGACCATCTTCTACAGCCTTATGACCATAACAACTTGCTCTCTGGGTCCTTGAGTATTCTTTACTCATCTACCTCTAGGCAGGGACATCCTGTCTCTGTTGGGGAGCCTGCATACACATAGTCCAGTTACATGGGAACGAGGGAAAGTCTGTGGATGTTGTCTACCTGGACTTCTATAAAGCCTTTCACACTGTTTCCCACACAGTTCTCCTGGAGGAACTGGCTGATCATGGTTTGGATGGCTGTTCTTCTAGGTGAATAAAAAATTGGCTGGATGGGTGGGCCCAGAGAGTGGTAGTGTTGAAAGGGTTGTTAAGTATGGCACAGGCTACCCAGGGAAGTGGCTGAGTCACCATCCTTGGAGGTATTTAAAGGACATGTAGATGTGGCAGTTGACGTGGTTTAACACTGGATTTGGCAATACTGGGTTAACAGTTAAACTTGATGATCTTTTCCAACCTGAATGATTCTATGATTCTATGTGATATGAGTTCTCCAAATTCTTATTAATATGTGTGAGTTTTGCATGACTGGAAGGTGGTGGATCAGACCATAATTCTATTAAATAACTTGCAGTTCATGTGAATTGTACATGCATTTTTATGCTGGTTTTTACTTTGTCAGTTGGCATCCAAAGCGTCACTTTTCTTTGTTCAGGAGTGCCAGGACTTCTGCATATCAGTCATTACCTGAGAGTTGAGGAACTGGGATGTCCTTGTCCCTACATACTCAACTATAAGATGATCCTGCATCATTTGTTCTTGAGGGGCAGACGGGGGAGCAGATAATGATATCTGCAAACTTATTTCTCAGATTTCACCTGTTATAGTCCAGTTAGTCAAGTATAACACCTGTCATCCAGCTTCCTGTCATTTGAAACACTGGAAAGTTACACAACTGACCTGTCATTCTGCTTCCATCTCACTGAGCCAAGTATTAAACAGACATATGTAAGATCAGTTTGACTTTACTGATATCAAATAAACCTGAAAGTGATGTTCAGATAGAAGAGACCTAATACAATATAAAGTGCAATGATGTCAAAGGCTTTGCTCACTTTTGATTGCGCTGATATGAACATGTCAGGAACTCTGTCATTTTCCCTTAGATTTGATACAATGAGTAAAGCACAGCATAGTTGCACATTTTTATTTTCCACAGGGCTTCCATGAAATATTGAGTGATGGGAGTTGCTGAATCCGGCAGGACTGACACAACCCGGTGCCCCAAGGTCCAGCCAGCAGTAGAGCTGAGTGGGTATTTCCAATAATCACTCATATGCAAATACACTTTAGCTGGTCAGAACTAATATAAAAGTCATGGCAGTTGGAACTTTTGTTGAATGGTGATAACCAGTTATAATACAAAAAGCATCACCCAAAACTTAATGCCCACATTTTCCGAGATTTCAACAGTTCAGTAAATTTTTCTGTTACACTTCTCTGACTTTCTCTGCTGTGTTGCAGCACCAGTCAGGAATGGCATTAAGAAGAAAGAATCAAAACCAATTTTAACAGTATTTTAAACCTGAGTAGAGCCTAAATAAAAAGTGAATCATGACATTTTTGCAGTTCTGTTTTACTGCACATGGTTATATACGGATTTATATTCACACATATGTACTCTCAGGCACTTGAATACATACATATATATTAAAAATGTACTTTTTTTAAAAAAACTACTTACATATATACATCTAAACAAAAAGATTTTGGTGAAAAGTATGACTACTTGGACTTTTCCAATCAGAAACCTGAGTATGCTGCCTTTTGGGAACTACAGATCCATTTAAATAATGAGCAAGAATCTATCAAGCCTGCACACAACCACTATAATTTTGCCTTCCCCTTCTCTATCATGAAGCTCTGTCAAGTACTTCAGGATTACTCTGAGGAAGTTTCAAGTTTTAGATACACAAGGAAAATTTTACTGCTGCTTAGACATGCAGCATAAAAAAAAGATGAGAAAGGACTGCAAGAAGTAGTTGTTGCTCCAAAATATCCCCCAAACAACATTACAGAGAAATAAGCAGAGATTTTTTCTAACATGTCAATAATTTTGCTTTTACTATGTATACAGATGTCACATTAAAGTAAAACTACACTGAAGACTGAATTCCAACCAATTTTTAACTTCAAAATTTAAATATAATTAATAGGGGGGGAAAAAGCAACCTAGGAAAATCAATATGATTAAACTTCATCCATCTCAGACCATATGTTTGGCCTTTTCAGACAAAGTCAAGCTGCCCTTTGGCACTGAACTGCTCTCTGTCTCTGTTTTATTCTGATTTACAGATTCATATTTGTTTATCTCTTTAATGCTAAATGTTGCACCAAAGCTTGAAAACTAAGTCTTACTAGTCATTACCATTGCTAAATGTATGCAACATATGCTGAATGAAAATTAGTCTGGATAAATGTGTCAGGTTTGTTCTTTTTTCCAGTGGGAATTGAACAGAGAAAATTAAGTTTCTTCTTTATAACCATGTGAATAGTTTTACTGAGTGAGCAGGGCTTCAAGTAGATGAAGTGCCCTACCACCACTTGGTAAGCTTGAGTGCCATCCCCATAATCTTTTGCACTAGGATTGTGCCTAGGGCAACCCATAGCTCCTTTACAGCCTGTTGGTAAATGTAGAAAGGCTGAAGGGGCACATCAACATCTTCCCAAGTATTCCTACAATGCTGGGTTGCAACTTGGTTCCACATACAGTCTTATCCCCACAAATGTAAAGGTTCTCAAACTTTACTTAGTATACTGGAATTAGTATAGAGCATTAGAATGTCTAGGATTCTAACTATGTACTCTCATGTGCTTTAATACATACCTGTCTATTAAGTATATACATTTTCCTTCATTGCAATCCAAATAGTCTAATTAAGATATTAAAAAAAGCAACTTGTGAAGTTATACATTCTAAAGAAAGTTTTTGAGCACTAGTTTCAACCTAGAGATAAAATATTCAGGGGGTAAACTACTGGCATTCCAATAGTCACAACTTTGCTTTACAAATTCTCAGTAAAGAGTCAAGGTGATATATTCTGCATATAATATTAGTTTCCTTCTCTCACTGATCAAATCATCCCCATAAATATGTATACTTCAATTAAATATGCAAATTTTGTTTTGTTTGGTGTTTTTATTACATTTTGATTCTACTAATTATAGACTACAGGGTGAGAATATTCTTGACATGTGAATAACAGTTGAAGACATGACACAGAATAATAAATTCACCTGCAGAGTAGATTACTACTTCTTCCTTACCAGGCAATTAATTTACTATGTAGATCCATATCTGCACATTTTACCAGATTAGAAGAGGTTTTTTCCTTCCCAAAGACCAAACAAGAGTTTTGTAGATCATTCCTTAATCACACTGAATTTTGCTAGCCATATTTCCCCCAAAGTAAGTTCACAGCTGTAGTACGACCATCATCTTCATTACAGTGTTTCCCAGAGTGTAAAATATTTCCCAACCCACTTTTCTGCCTATGTTATGTTTTCTCATTATGCTTTATCTATAACTGTATCTCTCCTCCTGCTGTAACAGGTTTTACCTCACAGGACAGAGTCAAAAGCCACATATAATTATTTTCACCTCACCAGGCTGTCTATTACACTTCATAGGTTTAGTGTTCTATACCCATCTCCATATGAATTCATGTTTTTCTATCTTTTGTAATCAAATGGCTATCTGAGTGATATGAGGGTAAGTCTAGAACTACTTTTAATTTGAACAGACCAACAAAATTAATTGTGTAGAGCCAGAATGGATGCTCAGCATTTACTGTCTGCCTTGTATAAAACTATTATGTGTCTAAGGAATTACAATACCATCTGCAGCACTTCTAAGACTCAAACAATTCCTTTATTGGTTTGTTCATGTCCATAATAAAATAAATGTAGAAGTCATGTTCATCTGTCTCACAGGACAGCAGAATATGCAAATTGATTTCTTTTTTTTTTAAATTTCATTTACATTTCCATTTTTCATTACAATTGAATAGAAACCAAACATCAACTTTGAATACTCCTGGTTTTGTATTTATAATGTATCAAACTGAAAGCTTAGCCTATATTCCATATACACAAAGAAACTTCAGAAACATCCCCATCTTTTGTATCCCTTTATATTTCACTCTAGTCCTCCTAGTTATGCTATTTTGGCAATTATTACATGTATTATTACATGATCCTTAGCAGTCGCTATCAGAAACCAACCAGATTCACCTCACATGCTAAAACAGCTTCTAATGTTCTCCTAAAGTACATAATTAACATAAAAAAGAAGTTGAATTCAGACAGAATATTGAGCAAAAGGATGTACTTGGCTTAATCATTACCTGAAATCATTATGGTTATATTTTTATTCCATAAGGACAATACACTGAGATACAAGAACTTCTTTGATGCCATTTTGCTTTCATTCCTTACACTGCAAACCTAGCTGTGACAATGGACAACTAGAGGATGCATCAACAGAGAAAATAGTCACAGAAGGGTTTCTTCCATAGAAGATAGGCAAGATCAGTATAGTCCATCCAGAACATGCTTTCCTGTTGTCCAAATCCTAAATGAGAACATCATCCCTACAATTGTTTTGTACCACCTAATGAGTCTTTCTGCTGTGCCTTTTGCAATCGGATATGTCTATCTCATATTGGCCTCATCAGCCACCAGTGTGCTTGTAACAAATGTGGATAGAGCCTTCCTAAATCTTCGTTCGTGAAGCCCAGCCATGATACGTTTTGGTACCCATTCATAGTGCTGAAAAACTGACGTAAAAACAGTCATGTGAGATTCATATTATCAAGGGTTTTTTGAACAGTCCAAAAGCCTTCTCCCTTCTAAATTATATACAGCCCATAAAACTGATTGAACAGATACAATTACAAATTTTCAATTTATGTTTTCAAAGACTCAAAACTGCTGTGGGCAAGTTTGTTGGTGAATTTGATGCTAAGAAAAAGAAAAATAAGTATAAGAAAGAAAATACCTCTCAGAAATACAAATAAAGTTATAAAATACTGTACAAACACAACCAGAAACCCTGTATACCTTACATGGTGCTATTACTCTAGAAATAAAAATGGAGTCCTGAGCTCAAATTCTGGTACTGTCCTGAAGGCTTTTAACTGAAAAGTGTGATGTAAGTGCTATTACTTCTCTTGATTATTAAACTTTCAAAGAAAAGGATGCAGTTCCATTTTCCATTTGAATTCAAATTCAAGTGAAAGGGTTAAAAACTATTATTTAAAAACAATATACAGGGATTTCCTGGGACATCAAGTTAAGAGAAGGAATTTTAGGCCTTATGTCCTCTCTGACAACAATGAAGGGCAATACTTTATGTTGTAGGACACTCTACCCTCAGCATTACCTACAGCAGGTACTTGTAAGTTAATATTATAATCAATTAGGAAAATGAACACAAATGATATGACATATGGCTCTGGCAGACGTCTGGTTAGAATGCATGATTGGTCACAGAGTAACATGGAGTTAGCTAGAGAATTAATTCAAGTTAGATATATTCCTATAACTCCTCTAGTTTCTCAGTTCAAGGTCTCACAGCTTGTACAAGATTTATCTGACATAAAACAGCAATTACTGAAGTAAGAGGAAAGAGTTAATTCAGATATTCACACTATGGTAGATCTTTAGTAACAGTAGGAGCCCTCTTGGTAGAAACAATCAGTATTGAAAGTGTTTCTTTGCAAGCATATTAATTAATTCTGTGCCATAGTGAGTTTGCTACTGCCTCCTAGATAGTACCTCCATTGGGTAATCCAAGCAATAAGCATCACCAGAAAATCAATCAGAATTTTTTCAAAGGAAATCTTTCTTTGTGGCAGAGGAAAAAAATTGGAAAAAGGGAATCTTTTGGCCTATCGCTGGAGAAAAAAAATAGGCTCTTCTCTACTATCATAATAATCTGCGAAAAACTACCAAAATAATCTCTGTAGAATTATAATCTTTACCTGGAAAGTCCTTATTCTTTTACTCTGTGACAGAGTTTTACCAGAAATTTTTCCCTTGTCTTTTATTGAACTCCACAGTTAACTGTGTGATGCTGTATTCCTCAGCTATATTATTAGAAAGCAGGGGCTTGGTGCTGCAGGTATAGACTATTAAAACAGTTAATTTGTTGAGTGAACTCCTACGTGTTTAACTATGGAAAATTCTTAGTACTTCAGAGAATTCCTTCATATATTCTTGTTCTTATTAAAAATTGGAATGCCTTTTTTTTTTCTGCTATAGACTACATGAATAATGTCTTAGAGTATTGGTATGTTTTGGAGGATAACACTTGTGATATAGAGAAACTTAAACTGAGTTTCATTACGTCAGATGAAAGGCCTATCAGACATAATATCCATTCTTTAATCATAGCAAATAGCAGAAACTTTCAGAAGACATTAGGAACTGAGCAGGTAGGTAGCAATTGTAGTTCTCAACGGCATCCTGGGTTACATACATCTGCAGTTCAAAGATTTCTTAAATCACAGGTCATATTCAAGTAGTTAGAGGTCACAGATTTTCTTCAGCAAATTTCATCTCCTTTTTGAAGTTTTATAAACATGTAGCACTCACAATGTCCTGTAGGAAGGATTTCCTTGCCTTACCTACATAGAGAATAACCTGATTTGTTTTGCTTATTTTGAATTTAACTCCTACTGATTTCATTTTAGGTTTCTATCTTTATTGCACTTAAATAAATGAGACAGTGTCATATTTGTGTGAAACCATTAAACATAATCTTTTTGACAGTACTAGAAGTAGCATCACACCCACAGTGTGTTCAAAAAATATGTGCTTACTTGTAACATGGTTTGGACTTGTAAATAACCATTTAAATGCAAAGCACTGCAAGAAACATGTAAATCATTTGACAGTAAATCTATATTAAATCTTGATATCTTTGACACTATTAAAGATCTATCTCATTTTTCCCCATTTCATACTTCACCTGTCAGGTCTTTTGTTTTCTCAAAACTGTTTTTATTTATTATAACTATCTGGTGGATTTGCTGTCCTTTCTTCTGATGATAGTGCCATCTACTGATGCCAGTATTGCTTTTGATAAGAAGATTAATATACGTGAGGCTCTGTGATTTGTCTTTCCACTATGAAACTACTGAAATAACTATCTGTCACTGATAGTTATGTCTGATATGTTCTATAAAGCTTGCTTTGGATAAACCAGTGCCTCAGTTATGCTACACAGGCATAATGATACACAACCTCTTTTAGGAACTCCATTACAGTATTAATTCATGATTAACTGTGGACAGTTCTGTCTCTATGCCTTAAAAATTGATTCTAATCAGTGATAAGACTCCCCTGCCATTCCAAGAAACCTGTGAATCATTAGTACATGTCTTTTGTCCAAGAGTCTTCCTTATATATTAATAAAGGGAGTATGAAGAAAGATGTATAGTGTTCTTATGCAGCAATGTTTTCCATTTTGGGTTTATTAAACCCTCTTTATTTCAGGAACTGCTCCTGCTGAAACAGGTTATGAATTGACTGCTTGTTGTGTGGCTTGTTCGGGGTTTTGTTGTTGCTGTTGTTGTTTTGGGGATTTTTTCAGTTTTATTTTGGTTTGCTTTGATTTGTTTTGGTTTTGTTTGTTTCCAGGCACTGGTGTGATTCTGCAGGGCTCAGTATTGGGACCAGTCCTGTTAAATATCTTTATTGATGATATGGACTAGTGATTTGACCGCATCCTCACTAAGTTCACCAACGACAATAAGTTGGGTGAGAGTGTTGATCTGGTGGAGGGTAGGAGGGCTTTGCAGAGTGATCTGGACAGGTTGGATGGATGGACCAAGACCAATGGTACGAGGTTCAACAAAGTGAAGTGCTGGGCTAGCGCTTGGGTTGCAACAACCCCATGCACTAATACAGGCAGGGGGAAGAGTGGCTAGAAAATGGCCCAGCGAAAAAGGACTTGGGGGTTCTGGTCGACAGCTGGCTGAACATGAGCCAACAGTGCGCCCAGGTGGCCAAGAAGGCCAATGGCATCCTGACCTGCATCAAAAATAGTGTGGCCTGAAGTGATCAATCCCCTGTAGTCAGCACTGCTGAGGCCGCAGATAGACTCCTGTGTTCAATTTTGGACCCCTTTCTACAAGGAGGACATTGATGTGTTGGAACATGTCCAGAGAAGGGCAACAAAACTGATGAAAGGACTGGAGAATAAGTCTTATAAGGAGCATCTGAAGGAGCTGGTGGTGTTTAGCATGGGGAAAAGGAGGCTCAGGGGAGACCTTATTGCTCTCTACAACTACCTGAATCAGGGCTGTAACAAGCTTGGGGTCGACCTCTTCTCACAGACAACTAGTGACAGGACAAGAGAAGTGGCCTCAAGCTGTGCCAGGCAAGGTTCAAGTTTTACATAAGGAAAAATTTCTTCACTGAAAGGGTTGTCAAGCATTGGAATAGGCTGCCCAAGGGAGTGGTGGAGTCATCATCCCTGGAAGTGTTCAAGAAACAACTGGATGTGACTCTTAGGGCTATAGTTTACTTGACAAGATGGTGATGAGTCAAAGGTTAGACTTTATGATGTTGTAGGACTTTTCCAACCTTAACGACTCTATTTGTGATCAAAGTAGAAAAGTTTCTGGTTTCATGATTCTGAAACTCATTTTTGCTACAGTTTTTTAATGATATCATCCTCTGCTTTGTACTAGTATTGTCCCATTTCTAATTGAGCAGTGTTAGTGAGAAATATATTGAAGCTGAGTAAAACTGTGCAGAGCTGAGAGGAAATCTTTGAGCTAGTAAATGAAGGAAGAGATAAGAACAAGTTAATATTGGCTTATTTGTAACCTGAAGTCAGCTTGGTGCACTCTCGGGACTGATTTTGCCTGTGTAGTCATCTTGTCATGAATTCTTCCTGTAGACAGAGTTCTGTCAAAGTAGACTACTTCCAGCATTAAGCTCCAAAGTAGCACCTAGAACATATGTGAATTTGCAAGAAGTATTTGCTCGCAAAGCTAATCCCTTGCTGTCTCTACTCTTCGGCTTCTTAGAAACAAGTGTGTAGTAGAAAACACAAGAGAGATATTCTTATTTCCCTGCAAACATACCATGGGGGCCTCTTAATGTAATGACTAGCACATGTACCGTACATCTTCTGAAGAGCAGAAGAATACAGTCACTGGGAGGAGAATGACCAGCTGTTTTCTGTTTGTAGCAGTCAGGTACTAAGACAAATCAGACACAGTTTAATATTCAAAAGAACACATTCAGAGCATGATCTGTGTACACATTTCCAGTAGTCCTGAGCTTCATTATCTGACAACACTGAGAAAAATACCATGTCTCTGAAAGACAAAATACTTCTTATGGCATAGAACAGTGATTTTGTACTTTCACTGTCCAATGCAGAATGTGTATTTTCTCTTCCTTATGCCGCATGCCATGAAGGAGGCTATTACAATCTGCTTAAATGTTGCAGAAAGAACTTCAGATTCATATATTCCCTTGAGCAAAATTAAAATTCATACAAGCTATCTGTTGATACCAAAACTGATTTTATTAATTGCTAAGAGATGTAAAGAGAAAGAGTTAAAAATAAGAAAAGGTTGGAAAATGCTAAGTTTACTTCTAGAAGCAGAGAAAAGATACCACCAAAAACTACCTCTCCGTAGAGCTGGTGTTGGGGGTGAGGGGAGGGAAGCCATTTCTGCCTCTTTTTTCTCTCTTGTCTGCCGCTTTTCGACATTATCTCTTTAGCTGAGGGGGGTCTTACCAGCTTTAGTTCTCTGGAATGCAGCCAGGGTGAGTCAGTCGTTTTCGCAGCTCATGCCGAGAGTCTTGTCCCAGGCCGTGCAGAGGTCCTGGTTCAGCCACAACTTTCGGCCTTCAGAAATGTGGTCAGGGGAGAGAAATAAGATATAACTCACGTGTATCACATGGTGGTTCTCAGTCGTCCCCAGGCCAGCACGGTTCCAGTCTCCAGTGACAGGTAGGCAGCGCACGGTGGCAGAAGAAAGGTGAGGGAGGCTGGGGAGAGATTCTCAGCCAGGGTAACTGGTTCTCTCTCTCCCTTTGCTGTCCCTTGATTTTTTTCAAATTTTTCATCAACTTTTATAGTGTTCAAAGGAGGTTGTACATGGGGTTTTTGGCACGTAGCCCTATTCAGGTGTTCGAGGAGATATGATAACCATAAACAATAGCAGGATCTTTTGGCAGGAAAACTCCAGCAGGAAGCTCTGGTGAGAACTTCTGGTGGAAAGCTGACAGAGAATTTTTGGTAGGAAGTTTTTGGCAGGCAGAAACAATGGCGAAACATTATTTTTGGCATTTCTATGTTATCTGTCTGTTACAGAGGCAGTTTGAGAAGGAGAGAGGAACTCTGTGCATTCTGTTTACCTGTTCTTCCATATAGTGGCAGTATTTAGTATTTATTTGTGGGTAGGTAGCTGCCACAAAATCTATCTCATTAAAATTAAATAAAAAAATTTCACAGAGCATTTTGTATTCACCTGTATTCCGTTTCTGATATTTGACTTTTTGCAGGATAGAAAATAGTTACCTTCCCATTTTCACAACCTGATTTGTAGGGGTTTTTTATAAAACTAATTTCTTAGGTATTTATAACTTTGGTGAAATTTCCCATGCCTGGGATTTTTCTCTGCCTGAAATTGTTTTGAACACTTGAATTTTGTGAGTTGGGTTCATTGAAAAGCACTAGCTGTCCAATTCTTCATAACAAAGAAATGATTTCAAAGTCATTACTCTGAATATAGATAGTGGAAACTAAAGAGCAGTAGAATTTTAGTTACAGTAGAATTTGGGGATGTAGCCCCTGTGTTGGACTGTATCAGCTAAATTTTCTGTGAAGTTAGGAGCTCTGATCCTAATTGTCTGCCCTCCAAATAAGATACGAATTAGCTACATCCATTTCCCTGTCAGTGAGATACTCATGTTTAGTTGAGTATGCCTCTGGAAAGGTCAGGACTCATATGAGTGAGGCTACTTACCAATATATACATCTATCTTCAAAATTTGATTACAAAGCAGGAGTTGTCTTGAATTCTGAGTCTAAACATGTTTAGAACATTTTTCATAGAATCCGATATCTCAAATTGGAAGGGACCTGCAAGGGTCAGCAAGTCCAAATCCCTGCTCCTTGCAGGACTACCTAAAAATAAACGATATAACTAAGAGCATTGTCCAGATGGTCCTTGCATTCTAACAGATTTGGTACTGTGACAACTTCCCTGGGGAACCTGCTCCAGTGACTGACCACCCTCTCAATGAAGAACCTTTTCCTAATCTCCATATGAACTTCCTCTGATGCAGTGTCGTTCAATTTCCTTATGTCCTATTACTGGTCAGAACAAAGAGATCAGCACAGCCACCCTACTGCGCCTCTTGAGGAAACCTTCTCTTCTCCAAGCTGAATGAGTCAGGTCACCCCAGTAGAATAGAAATACATCTCTGAAAATGCCCCCACAGGCTGCCAAATTGCAAACATATCTCAGTTTACCTGTTCATCACTGAGATATTTTGTTGGGTGGTAGATTTCAACAGCTAACTCTTACAGAAAGCCCTTCCTTACTGCTGCATCCCTGACTAGACTCATGAAGGCAGGGAAAGAGAGGTAGATCTTACCAGTGTCACTAGAAATTAGACACTACAATGGAGATTAAGGGAAATAGAATACTTTTTATACTGTTCAGATGCTAACAATGCATAACTACAGTCTTAAATACAGACAGAAGGAAATGATACAACATGTGGGATAAATCATCTTTGTGATGGAGCTCTTGCTAGAGCAATGTACTAGAAAAAGCATACTAAATAAGTGCATATCACATGTAATAGGGATATGTGCAATCATTTCTATGCAATAAGAAACTATTCTATATTGCCAGACTAAAGAAAGACAACTTGCCCAAATTGAATAAAGCATCTCCCATGAAATTCGAGAGAACTTATTCCAGATATAAATGCTTTTCCAATCTGGAATTTAAATATTACTTTTCATAACACAAATTTCTAAAAATGAACAGCAAAATCTTCTAGCTTTTCACCCTGAAAATTCAGTGCATATTTGCTTTAAATATTTGCTATTGTTTATTTATTTGTGAGTTATCATGAACATCAGTGACACAAAGTTAATAAAAATTAATCAGTAATTATACAAAGAACTACTAGAGCTACATACAAAAGGTATCAACTAAACTACAATGTCATAGCATTTGTCTGTAATAAAGAAAAGGAGGATATCGGGACAGGTGAAATAAACCTGAGACCCCATTTGGATTATTTGCACTAATTCTTCCAACATCCAATTATTTGAAATTGTGCACAATCCAAACCAACTTCTTTGGTTCTTCCTTCTGCCAACAAGAAACTTGCAACAAAATAAGACCTTGTCAGCTTTTCTTTTATATAAGCACCTATAATGAATTTTTAAAGGGAAACAGAGTATGGTGGAAAATTACAACCCTATAAGACAACTGGTGTTAAAATTTTATGCATTTAGTTTTTTCCTTCTTTTTTTTTTTGCCCATATGACAGGCTAAATTGTATCTGTGTGTCTAAGTATCCAGTTTAAGGGTTTGCTTGTCACTGATATGGAAGTGTACCACATCTAGTTAATCCGATGGGAAAAAATAAAGTAATCCTATTCTGTTAGTTATCTTTTGGATGGTCTGAAAAACTGTATGATAAGAAAAGTAAAGCTTCCACATATATTCAGATGGTCTGTAGCAATTTAATGCTCAAATAGTTTGAGAGTTCTGTCCTTTGGTGGAAGTTTCAGGTGAGACACTTGCTATGCCCACGCAAAATTATTTTCTTTCTTCTCAGATATACATCAGTACATACTCAAAGTCTGCTTGCTGCATTGATCCACCAGCCTTTAATTTTAGCTTTGGAGATGCTTCTAGTAATCTCTTCAAACTGCGTGGTTACAAAAATAGGTGCGTTAGTATTTCCTTTGTTCAGTTCTTTGTTTGCATCTTTCTGCAATAAAAAGACAGATCTTTAGCAACATAAATATATTACATAAGTAGTATCCTGTGCTACTTTCTGATGCTACTGTTATGTGACATCATTTCCATATGGAGTATTTTGAGATGACATCAATTATGAAACATTACAAGCATAGGGTAAGAATTTAACAGATATATAGTGTAAGCTGCCTGGAATCAGATCTGCTCCACCCACCCACCTTTTATTTTCCCTCTGGATGCCAAAACTTGAGATTTACAGTATTTTTTTTCTTCCAGAAATTTAAGGGAATTAGTTATTGTTATAAATTAATTATGCAATTCCTTCATTGTAATTAAAGCCAGACATCATAAAACAAGACCTTACCAAAGATATTCGAAATTTGGAAAGAGACCATGCTGAGTGGGGATAGGTAAGGTGAGTATAGATGATGACAGCATCTTCATAACGCGTTGGAACAAAACCACAGAGCAGAAAGCCCTGAAGTGTACAATCCTGAAATGTTCTGGGTATACATTCGGTTTTTATTTTTTTTATATTTTTTCAATTTGTCAATTTTTTTTAATATCTTTGGGAAGAACAGTAGGAATTTCTATTCCCCAAGTTCTCAGTAAGGTCTGTATCTACTCATGTAGAACTTACAGTCAACAAAACCAAATAATATAACTTAAGATACAGACAATTTTTTGAAAACTTGAAACTTTAAATATTTCAGGAAATAAATGACTTCTCATTCTGTCCATAAATAAGTACTTCAATGAGCAAACTGTGTTTTCATAACTAGAACTTAACTATATTGTGTTAAAACATATTTTAAATTAATTTTTGTCTATTTTAGGGGGGGTTATTATTTTTTTTTTTGTTAGTCTGTATTTCTGTTGGGGAAACCTGACAGTTTTCTGGCACAGTGTTTTTTTTCAGATGCATGACAACACAGAAGCACCCCAGATATCAGAATTGTGTCATTATGGAAGCAAATTCTACATCTTCAATGAAAACACCCCTCATATAGTTTTTGCTCAAAACCACTGCCTGCTGTCTGCTCCAGCTTGCCCTGAATAATCTCTTAAATTTCCACTGTGTCTGAGGTAGCTTTATGTCTTCACAAATCACTTTGCTGAGATACAGTACATTTTACCCTGGGCACATTTATCTTATAACAATGACTTCCTGTTGTGAAGCAGAACTAAAGGGAACCATTTGTCTGTGTGCAGTTAAGACCTTGTACACAGACTGCACCATTCTCATAACCCTTGCTTGTTTGTGAGGAAAGCCCCTGCTTCATAAACTGTTACTTTTCACAGTGTAATTTGGAAAAAAAAATGTTGGTGAGTTTTTTCTTAATTTAATATACTTACTATATTCTACCACCAGCTGCCAAGTAATTTGTAGAGATGCATATTTTTTTTGTGAATGTGCCTGAGGAGAGAGACAAAAGTAGAAAGGCTGTTTGTTAAGTGTATGACAAAAAAAACAAACACTGTCTTCTAGAAAACATTTAAAGCAGATTATCTCTCTTGGGCAAGGATTAATTAGTGGAGAAGTACAAGTAGCATTTTTATTAACCTCAGGAAAAAAATCATTAATTAATACAATACCCTCAGTACAATACCATTCAATTGAATGTTTAATCACATAAGTTCAGCATAGTGCAATACCAAGTCTGGTTTTACCTTCAATATTCAGATCCTCCTCCAGGGTTGCCTTTCAAACACCCACAAACGCCTCTATGCCCACAGTTTTGGTTTAGACCCCTCTCCACTTCATCATCTTAACTCAAAGCTGGGGTCCTTCCCTTCTGATTAAGAGACCTGTGTTTATGTCACTGATTCAGTCTTGGCACTTAGCATGTGGATGGAGATCCATAAGTATTTCTCTGTCTGATTCCTCTGTATAATAATTTTATATTTGTTATTAGACATCACATAATACATGCCAGGGTGACTAAAACTTCAAATATTCAGGAAAAAGGAATCATGATAATGTACTTTGTGGAATAGTGTAGTGATTAGAGCACTCACTGACAACAGAGGAGTTCTGAGCTTCTTTTCCTGGGTTTAAGGGTTATTTCACATAGTGTCCCTCTAAGATACTGCCTCCCCAAAGGGTCCACCTAACCCCCTGCACTACTGAATTTGTTAATTCTGAATCAATAAAGCTTTAATTTATTTCTCATAAAGACCTACCTTCTGGATAAAACCACTTCTAGGTGACAGCTACTTGGCCTTCATGCCATATCGGGTAAGGGTTTGTCTGTCCTACCATGCCCTGAATCTGGATTTCCTAAATACATGCAGAGTGTCACATAGCAGATATACAAAGATGCCTCTGGAGACAAGAATATTTATAAAGAATTGATGCATATAATGATGTTATCGATACAAACTGTAACATACCTACATTCCTCACAACAAATCAACAAAAAAGTTGCCTTAAGAAGATGTGTTGGCTAGCAATTTACATCTCCCAATTTACTTCAAATAAAGATTTTTGCTGGATAGCTCTAAGCATCCCCACTCCTCCACATGATTGTCATGAATCTCACTTTGAATTCCTTAACATTCTTTCTACTATATATAAAGAGCATGACTTTCAGAGGCTAAGGTTTCTCAGAGGCTGAATCACAACAGAATTGGCTGAAATTACTTTACTAATTAAATTTTGTGATAAATACCATGGCAAAATTACTATGCATCAACTAGTCAAAAAAACTATTATTAGAAAATACTCTATGGTATGTATTACTCCTGAGATATTTGTGTCACATTTTTTTGTCTTGCGCAGTCACTCTTTCTCACATTCTCAAAGAGCCAGGAAAGAAAATCTATCAGTCCCGTTTTAGTTGAGGTAAAACCTGTCTTACATTTGAGAAAATTGCAACCTCGTGGATATTCCACAAGTCCAAAAAAGAGGACAGAAAAATTATTCGTTGCAATTGTTTGCTTCTTTCTCTCTAATTATAATATAATTCAGAAATATTCTAACCCACTCATCTGGAATATTGAAGTTTAAGTTCCTGCAGCCTAATAAAGGTGGCATACTGTATGATGGCATGATGCTGATGTTAAATATCTCGTGAGGATAACTTAATAAACTCAATTTCTATACATTCTGTTTCTTTCTTCCCCAGAGATCCTGAAGTTTATGTGAAAGATAATAAACCTGTACTCAAAGTAGACACATATCACAAAATCCATATGCATGGACTGTTCTGAAACTCATTATATACTTTGTATTAATAATACAAAGAACCCCAAATGTATGCAAAAGTTTACTTGCTTCTGACAGTTGTCCACATTTACAGTGTGCCCAGCATGAAGCAGACAGATATAATCAGTACTAGCAGTTTTGCAAAGATTTAGAGGTCTTCTGTGGTTAAACTCAATTAGCATTTGGGGGAGTGTGGGATATGTTGAACTCTTTTGAGTGCAAATTCAAAAACTTGGTACTTTAAATAAATAACATAAGTTAGAAAACAGAATGCACGTGAATGTGAAACAAATTGAATCACATCTGATTGTCCAAAAAGAAATTAAATGAGGCTTACATAAGATGCATGTACAGCAGAACTACTTGGAGAAATAGTTTTGGAGCATAATTTCCAAGCACAGTCACTCCACCTTAGCAGAAAATAAGGATGACTTTTTGGTTCATACCGTTTATTGGAAGAAGTTGGTGCTCAACATTCTAAATTCAGATGCAATGAAGACAATCCCTTTCAGAGGGAATACCAACAGGCATCACAGATGATGAATATTGATGGCAAAAACTTGAACTTGTTAGAATGAGATATGTTTTTAGTTCAGGAATTGGGCTTTATGATCATTGTGGGCCCCTTCTAACACAGGATGCCCTATGATTCTATGAAAAATCACTTTGTTTAAAGGAAAACAATTTTCTGTTTTTCTTTTAGATGCAGAGAAAGTGCATACAGACTCTTAAATTAAAAGTTGCTGAAATTGACAAATTTATGAATAAAATTGTGCAGTATTATTAATCATCAATACCCAAATAACCTTGATGTGACACTTAAGTCTCATTATTTTGCTCTACTAGTCAACCATGGTACTTTTGTTGTTCTACTGCTGTAATAATGCTTATATTACTTACAGAGATCTGTGCTTTTCAGGGAAATATCACCTACATATATATGAAAAGTATTACATTACAGTGAAGACTTTAAATATCTAATTAGAAAGTTAAAGCTAGATCAGAGTAACTCTATTACTTTGTATTTCTTTTAATGAACTGTTCTTTTCTCCTAATATTCCATTTCCAGGGAGCCCAAATATAATGAAGGTGGTAAGAAGGCTTGTTACTCTCAACATCTTAGTAATTAATTATCCTAACTTTGTTAGTGATGATTTAGAATCCATCCCACTATTTTGAATCAGTAATGTAATTAGTGTCAATATGATTTCTGGCAGGTGAACTACAGGTTAGAAAAGTCTTATCCATTTTATTTTTATATAGCTTACTGTTCTCTGCCTTGCGTTTCTTTACGCATTTGTTTTATTTTTTATATACTCGATTTGACCTCTACAGAAATCAAACAAGACCCATACAGATATCTGATCTTGCTAATATGGAAATATTCATGTGACACCAATAACTTCATTAATGACCCATTTAAAATGAACCCATTAAAGACCTCTTGCAAACAAGTTTTTTTAGCCTTAATATTTTTAAGCAAAAAAATTTCAGAACAACACATATTTTTTTTTAATCTTAAGCCCGTAATAGATAGTATTTCACAATTATGTTATCATGATAAATAAAAAAGGAGGCTGATTTCTACCATTTGGTCTGCAATCTGGGCAATTTCACAGAATTTCACAGAATGGCTAAGGTTGAAAGGAACCACCGGACGCCATCTAGACCAATCTCCCTGCTCAAGCAGTGTCCACTAGAGCATGTTGCTCAGGATTGTGTCCCAAGTAAAAAGGAGACAAATGCTACACTAGCCAGATTAGAAGGCAATTAATCAATTATCTGAATTTCTATAGTATTAGATTATTATTTTTCTGCCTTCGTGACAAATACTTCTTGGGGGAAAATCTGAGTAGAAGTCTTGGTGTTAAATAGTGCCCTTACTGCACGCATTAATTCCTGTAAGCAGCAAATCTCCTGTGAAATCAGCCCAGGAATGCTCATGTGCCACCTTTTTCCTTCCTGCACTTGCCCAGAGAATGAAGGTATACATGAGGGAAAAATCCCACTGTTGATCATATGGGAGCATCATATATCAACAATTTGGATATAGCTCGGCTAAAGTATTGATTTTCTTTGCCTGTGCCTGCTCTTGCGAGTTAGGAACAGATAAAGGGGCCCATGGTATGATTTTTGGCTTACTCATCTCTCCTGGTCCCAAAAAACTTCCATGCAAGGTGCAAGAACTAACCCTGTCAATGGACTTTCCCAGTGGTCATTTTGGGTGAAACTACTCTGTTGTGGGGTAAAAGCAGAAATTAGCACTATGGGTGCTACTGCTGTGTGACAGATGGACTCAGTGTTAGAAGACAAGCACTTCAGTTAAAGCACCATTAAGCTAGACAAGAAATCTTAATTTCTTTTCCTAATTAATTTAATCTCAGATTCATCAGAATGCTTAGACAGCAAAGTTCTTGTTCTCTGTCCTGCTTTAATTGTAATAGCCTTTATTATAGCCTCTTAATATTTCTCCTCCAAAGCCAATTAAGTTGTTAAAGGTTGGTTTTTATGCATTGCTATAAAGTAAATTAGAAAGAGTCAGTATAATTTCTTATTGATATGTTGTGAATATCAAGACTGAAAGATATCTTGATATGTGACACTGTTTGCCTGGCATATATGAATAAAATCTTCCCTTTGTAACATAATCCATCTGACTCTGTTTCACACCAAATCAATGGAAGACAAATCCTTTGAGAGGTGTGCAGGCAAAACCTCTTCCTTTCACGTCATCATGACTCATTGCAGTTACACCCATTATATCCACAGGGTGAAACTACTAAAAAATGCTTTCTTGTTCAGGGAAGTTGAGGAGGGCTGAGATGTGTGGATTTTTTTTTTTTTTTTTTTTAATAGCTATGTGTTTACATGGTAAAAAAATATTTTACTTTGTTTTTTTTCTGCATTTGTTAGTGTTTCTTTCCAGTAGTTAATTCAACAATAATCTTTTAAATACATACATGATCTGGACATTTATTGTTAAAACACATGGGAAAAAAATATTTGTCTAATTGGTCAACATTGAGTTGTAAGATAGGTCTTTATTTTTTTCTGCACTATAGGAGAAAACTCTCTCAAAACATTATTGTAAGCATTATGTATTGTAACCAATGTATGGTGATAAGAAAGGGACTAGAACAATTTTCTGCACTAGTTTCTATTATTTACATATTCTGTTATTGAAACTTCATTTGTTTTCTCTCTAAAACTATACTGATTTTCTACGGCTAAGTTCTTCATGGCATATTACACTTCAAAATTTGGATAACGTAATACTCAGAAGCAGCAATCTGCCATTTTTACTATCCCTAAAATAAAAGTATATAGTCCATAGAAGAAAAAAAAAAAAACAACCCAGTAAAACAAATTATATGTGGACACAAAGAGAATTATTGGCTGAGAACATGGACAAAGGGCAAGACGAACTGAGAAAAAACCCTTCAACAACTTGAAGAGGGAGGAGAAATAAAGACAATTCTTTCAATCATAGGTAATTGCCCCAACCTAGTCCAATTTATCTCATTTTCCCTGTAGGATTTTGTCACTAAGATTATCCAGGTTTCAAGATAATAAAGAGCTTAGCCTTAACAAAAAGAAGGCTACTACTGCTTTCTGTGCTGGAAGTGTAAAATAATCCTTTAACTACTTTTGTCTAAAGATTGAATGACACCTTCAACTACAGTATCAGCAGCGTAAAACTGAACTAACAGCTATTACACA
Organism: Manacus candei; assembly: GCF_025592945.1. Lineage (NCBI taxonomy): Eukaryota > Metazoa > Chordata > Aves > Passeriformes > Pipridae > Manacus > Manacus candei. The sequence continues at coordinate 33,212,743 of NW_026138097.1, read as the reverse complement.
CTATTTTTCAGTAATGCATACAGTAGTGTCCCTAAGGGTGTATTTATGGGGATAGGCCAAATGATTCCAGAGGAGCTATAACTGTCTTTTAAATCAATGATGCATGCACCAAGGAGTCCCTAAACACTCATTGGCACTGTCACACCAAACAGCTCCCTTGATACCTGCACTGAGGGAGATATTCCATTTTCAGTGGTAGATAGGGAACCTAGCTACAGCAACCTGGCTGCAGTACTGCCTCTGTTAAGCTACAGTGACACCGATCATCAGTATTAGCACTGGATGAAAAATTCTACTGGTAAATATAGATTCTGAAAAACTTACTTAACTCCAACATTTAGTACCTGCTTTGAAATATGATTAAAGGGAGTAAAAACACTAACAAAAAAATCTGGAATTTTTTAATTAAGCAACGTTTTAAATAAATGATCCTCACAAGTAAGAGAAAATAGGTACTAATTTCTTTCTAGGCTATCTTTCAAAACAGGTAGAACAACTATAATCTTGCCTTCTTGGAGCTTATTAAAGTTCTGTCTTTTCCCCCTGCTCTGAACCAACTTAAAGGAGCTAAAACACATTCACACACAAGATTTTTTCTCCAGAAGGTAAAGGCAGAAGAAACTAGATAAATTCATATCTCATAATGAAATAAATTGACCTTATTTGATAAAACATGAAAATTGTTGAAAAGCACACATGTTTACACATAGGTATAAACAAAAATCCAGGAGCATTATGTATAAAACTACATGTGTGCATTTCTAAGCTAAGCATGCATATTTCAATATTAGTAATGTAATTTTCAACTCCACTGGTACATCTTAGTAGCAAAAGTTGCCATTAATCATGTTCTTCAGGAGTTATTCAGACAGTAATGTAGGAATATTGTACAGTTATAGCTGTGATAAGAGTGGGAGATAACTGTAGTCATCCATTTTGTATTTAATAAATGTCTTCACTTCCTTGGGGACAGCCTGTAGTCCTGCACATCAGACAGGTGCCTTGTCCAGAGCAGAGGACTAACACCTCATTGAAGGGTTGTTACTGAGCCACCATGGAGATTCCATTGACTTTGATTGACCTGAAAGCTGCTCATAACCCTGGGGAAGAGAGTTTGGCTTGTACATGGGACAAGTGTGACAAGGACTTTGGGAACAGGAACATACGTGTTAAGAACACAACTGGAGAGACAAAATTACACTTAAATAAGGAATCTGCTCTGTGGTGATATCCACTATCTTGGGCATGTCAGGTCTCTGTTATTTTCAAAAGTCAGTTAATGTTGGCAAAGTTGCAAGTGAAAAAAAGTATTTGGTTGAGCTTTTTTTATGTATTTTTTTTTATATTTCCTTGAAGAAGTTAAACCAGGAGTACCCAATACCCACATACAGCTTCCATGTGTGCCATATTGGTTCAGGCATCTGTAACAGCCAAATATTACTTTCTTTGCTACACCAGTGAGATATAATGCTAAGTCTGGAAGTATGTCTGGAGCCCTTCAGCTAAAAATCAGTGAATAAATTCCATTTATGTCTCATTGATATGGTAATACCTGGATTTGCCGTCAATTGTGTTGTACCAGGCTGCAACAATTTCATGTTTTCTTCAACACAGAAGTCATTAGTTCTATGCTATCAGGCTGTCCAGAATTGGCATCCTAACTAAAAGATAGCATTAGCTGGACATTATCTGTTGGTAACACAGTGGCCATGGTTTTGGTAAATCAGCTCATTTAGCTCCAGGAAACCAATGGTGTTACACTAGGATGCCATGACAAATTACACTAAAAGAAGTTTTGTCTCGTCGTGTTTTCAAAGGGTCATTGAGTTTGAATTAGTAATGTCCTACTAAATTTAAAAGATAAAAAAATGTAGTGCATCTTTAAGAAACATCAGAGGTGTAAAATAAAATGGCATAATTGAGTCCTTACTGCCCAAAACTTCCACAGAGCTCCACTGAGGCTGTTTACTTCTTGCACCTCTGTCAGTGACTGGGAGGTGGACCAACTGTAGAACATGACTGACCCCATCAGACAAGTTGGTGGTACCTCTGAGAAAGTATTTCTAAGAAAAGGCAAAAAATGTGAGAAGGAAAGAACAACAATGTAGCAACAGGGAGGGACAGTTAAGGAGGTTGTGTTGCAAACACAGGAGTCTGGAGTGATGGAATTAAGTTGAGCTTGGAAAATTTAAGGGTGTAGAGAAGATGGTGTTTGTTTGTACTTCTTGCTACCTCAGTCTATTTTAATTGGAAATAAATTAAATTAATATTTTTCAAGTTAAGCCTGTTTTCACCATTATGGTAATTGTCAGCAATCTCCATGTCTTTATCTCAACTTACAAGCTTTTGTCATCCTATTTTCTCCTCCCTGTCCCATTGAGGAGATGGAGTGAGAGAGTAGCTGGGTGGGCAGCTGGCAGCCAGGCAAGGTTAACACAGCACAGCACCACAAATGAAAATCTGCCTTTCATTCTAGTAGGCTGTTAGCTACTTAAAACAAGTTGGCCTGTCTTTGCTTTTTTACTATATTTGTTGCAAAGTCTTGGCTCCACTGGCATGAGAAAACACCTCATCAGTCTTTCAGGGACAGAAAGACCTTTGATTTTAAATTGATAACAGTAACAATTTTGTGATACAATAAATAAATTAAGTGCATGTTTTTGGTTTTCTTGGATTTTGTTTGTTTGTTTGCATGTTCTGTAACTGTACTTTTTGTATTGGCCATTCAGCCAGAGCAATGAGATGGTTTGTTTCAGGTGGAACAGAAAGTCTCATCTTCTCGTACTCCAACTTGAGCAAATTTATCATTTAGTGAAATTTGCAATCCAAACTACTGTCTAGGATCTCTATACAGTCCACAACAGATTTCTGGAATCACAAGAAAACAAAAAAACATGTGCATCCTAGAAAACAAAATGGCAAAGAGCACTGCAGACTCTCAAAAGGAATTGGTACCAAATCTGAACTTTGCACTGCCAGAATTCCATGCTGTGTATCTACTCTCTTAGGAAGCCCCTTGAACCAGTCCTGTTCTTTCTCACAAAATGCACTGGTGAGGAAACTCCTTTAATTTAAAAAAACAAGTAGAATCTATTAAAACCTTCCAATTTAAAATATAGACCTTATGTTCAAACATCTCCTTCAAGAGACTGGATAGGATTTTCCAAAGAGCAGATTTTTGAGCAAAGTCAGTTTTATTGAAGGTACTCTGGCTTGTGCAAGTGCATGAACATTATTTGCAAGAGGGATTGAAACTTGACTACCCATCTCCAAGGTGAATATCCTTATCAGTGAACTGCTGGAGCAAACTCTTTGCTCTTCCACCTTCCTAGCAAACATTTATCCTGCAAAGGCAAAAGTTTTACAGAGAAAACTGATTTCAGCAAACAATTTAAGGTATATTTGCTTGCTTACATATTAGTATAGCTTAAAATATTCTGCTGAAAGAGAATGAATTCTTCACAGCATGTAATTTTCTTCTAGGAAATCAAATTGTTCAAGTTGTATCTGGAAATTCTATTCATTATAGTCCTACTAAGTCAACATTTTTTATGAATTACATTTTTCAAACCCTGTCTAGTTATATACTTGAAATAATGAATGCTTATTACTGTAGTGCAAGGAGCGGGTGGGTTAAAATCCAGTCAGTCAGGTCAAGAATATTAACATTCCAGATAAATGTTTATTCTTTGCTTATGAAAAATAAAAAGGTAGATTTAGACTTGCTACTTGCAGGGGACATCTGACAGACTAAACTGAAGTTGCTAACCTGGAAGACATCTTCCTTTGAGACCCTAACGTGTCTAGATTTAAGATAAACACCAAGACATTGCACAATATTAGGCTGCTGCATGTATACTTGCAAAAGGAAAATTCATTGCTATATAGTGTTTTTAGGAAGAAAAACAGTTGGGTATCAAAAGTTAAGCATGAACCTTCTTTGAAGGCCTTCAAAGGCTTTTGCCTCTGACTTATCTGTGACTAGATCAGGAATATGTGTATAAAGAAGGCTGCTTCAGCAAGCACGAAAATGTGAGTGAAAATTAGACTCAGACCACTTGAAAAATAACCATCTTTGTTTATTTACTGTCTCCATGCTTGTATTTCAGAACACAAAATGCCTCTTAATGAAATTTGTGTATATCACTTTTTTCTAATTATGTCTTTTTGAGTTTCTCTTGAAAAAGGCAAGAAAACCTTGAAGATTTCTTTTGTCTTTTGCCATCCTGGCTTGAGGATGAGCTTCATTTTAATTTCCCTTTCTCTTTTCTCATTTTTGTCAGTGATTTTATCTCTCAGGACTTGGCCTCAGGAAGACTGCAAAGCCGATTTTGTCAAAATCTGAGAATAGTGATGTTACTAAAATACAACACTAGTTAACCTTTTAAAGAACAATGCAAAATTCTAATAAAAAATCTTTAGAGACCTTTAAGCCACCTTTCATTCACTCCATTATTAGGAACAATAAATCAGATTTAGCTTTTTCATAGTTCAATGTTTCACTATAAATCATCTCACTTACTCCCTTTGAAACAAGGCTCTATTGTCCTCAGCTCTGGAATGGGAGTCAGCCCATGAAGCTGAAAACCTAAGAAGAAGGAGGAGGGAAAGCATTCTACAAAGGAGTAAAAAGTCCTTCCTTAAGGTGTATAGCCAGTCTCCAAGTCCTAAAAGTCGTTCATGTCATTTGCATCCTGGTCAAGGCCCTACCCAAATATCTATTCCAGTTTTTCATAATCATCAGCTGAGTTTAAAAATTGGATGAAATGAGTACTTAATGTATCACATCATCTTTAGAGATAAATGCAACAGTGTAACAAAGACAAGCTATCAAGCTTCAAATGTGAATTTCCATGCTTTTGTGAGGAAGGAGAAAACAATATTATCCTGACATAACCATTGTTATTTTTAAAGCTATCAGGTTAAAATATGCTGGAATCTTAGAATTAAGCTTACTCAGATGCTCCTCATATGAATCTTAGAATTAAGTTCACTCAGATGCTCCTTATATGACTTACTCTCCAGATCCTTCACCAGCTTGGTTGCTCTTCTCTGGACACACTCCAGTACCTCAATATCTTTCTTGGAGTGAGGGGCCCAAAACTGAACACAGTACTCAAGGCGTGGCCTCACCAGTGCTGATTACAGGTGGACAAACACTGCCCTGGTCCTGCTGGCCACACTATTTTTGACACATGTCATTAGCCTTCTTGGCCACCTGGGCACATTTCCAATTCATTTAATTCCAGCTACTCTCACCCTTGTCTCTAGCATTGCATGAGGCTGTTGTGGCTAAAGTCAGGATCCAGCAATTTGCCTTTTTGAAGCTCCTGTTGTTGTCCTCAGCCCATTCATCCAGCCTGTCCGGATCCCTCTGCAGTGCCTTTCTAACCTCCAGCAGATCAACACTCCCACCCAACTTAATGTCACCCAACTGCAAACTTACTGAGGGTGCATTCAGTCCCCTTGTCCAGATCATCAATTAAGATATTAAACAGGACTGGGCCCAATACTGACTCTTGGGGAACACCACCAATGATCGACCATCAACTTGGTGTCACTCATTTATCACTACTCTCTGGGTCTGGACATCCAGACAGTTTTAACCCAGGGAATAGTGCACCTGTCCAAGCCATGGCCTACCAGATTCTCCGGGAGAATGCTGTGGGAGACAGTATCAAAGGCTGAAGTCCAGGCAGGAAGAAGATTCTAAATTGATTGCTTTTGATTAACTGTTATCTGGTTATTATACGTAACTGTTACACAATATTATGGTTAAAAAAAAAATACAAACCAACCAACCAACTAAAAGACACCACCAAAAAACCTCTCTTAGTCAAAATAAGTTTAATGGGTTTTTTTCTATTTTGTCTTTGTAATGAGGGATTGTAGAATAAGGTGAGTGCTACATAGAATACTTAGAAAACACGATAATAGTTAAATTTTGAATAGCAATCCTCATAGAAACTGCTAATGCATATACTTCAGGTGCATATGAACAGCTCAAACAATCAAGAAACATTTTCCTCTCTTACCTCATGACACCAAAAGAGGGGTATAGACGCTAAATTTTGAGACCAAATTAAAAATAACAGTCATTGACTCAGTAATATGTATTTCATAAAAATAATGTTGATTTGAAATGGTACTTCTTCACATTTTTTTCAAGGTAGATCAAGTAAACAATTCTTCCTAAAAGCAGATTATTCAGGTTTGTCACGAATTCCACCCACACTTTCCATTCACTGTTCAGGTTTTTATTAAACTGGATATTTAATTTAAATAATTTCTGCAACTTTTCACTTAGGAACTTGTAGTGAGCTTGTGACAGTGTAGCATAACTGGTGATATCAGTAGTGAATGACTTTGCTAATGGATTAACTCAAATGTTATGGGAGAATTTTTCATGGTTACAGTTTGATACGTAGAAGTAACCACTGAATGTTACCAAGTACCTAATACATTAGCTTTGAAAAATAAAATGAACAACTATTTCCACTAGAAAGATTTAAACAGACCCAAACTGTGCAAGAGATAATGTCATTGTAGTTGGAGGTATTCAAATATCAGAGTAGTTCCTACAATAAAGGCACTGGTTTGGGTGATGTAGCTTTTTTCTTTTTGCTAAATGAACTTAGTGAATAAATAAACTCAGGTCACTGAGTTTAATACTCATGCTTTTTACATGTATAGACTAGACTAAATTATTTTGATAGAGGGAAAGAGGGTGGGAACAAATCAACATTTACTTTTCAAGAATAATCTATCATCTTTCTCTCACATGTGCTATTTTCAGGAGTAGTTCTGTCAATGGTAGGCATTTTCTAGGTATTTAAAAATTGAATACTTAAGTTTAAGGCTTATTAATGGAAAAGAACATATATTTTTGGCAACTTAAATTTCAGTGATTTAAAAGTCTGATCTTCCTAATGGATTCAGCCAGTGCTGCAAATGTGATGAAAAGAAGAGATTAATTAATTTGCAATCATTTACTTCCTTTATGTTCCCCCAGGGTTAGAGTTAGTCTGTTTCTTTTCAGCAACAGGGATATAACACGTTCTGTGGTACTTGAGGAAAACAACTGATAAATCAGTTTGGAAGGATACTCAGTATCAAAAATCATTTAACTTGATAACTCCAATACCCCTCCACCTTATCCAATATTATTTATCTTTTGCATTTAAAATGATTACAGATTATAAAGTTTGAGAATTAATTGGATAAACATTATAATAGGAAAAATTAGCCTAATTAAGAGTAAAAAGATCAGTACAACTGGGATCTCAACAGCATGTTCAGAACAAAAATATTTTGGCTTTCAGAGTCTAGATGCTGAAACTGTGCTGGCCCTTCCCTCTCTCAGCTAGACAATAGCACAGTACGATTTCTTACTGTCAAAAGTCTGGCATGCTTCATCAGAATTTTTGTATTTTTGACTGATCTCATTATTATCATTGTCATTATTATTGAAATATTTTTAGTCTTGCTTTCTCAGAAAAATCTGAAACAGCATATACATACATACATACATACATACATACATACATACATACATACACCGGAGGCAGCCTGGGCTGCAGTGATCACACATTCGTGGAGTCCACATTCCTGAGGAATATGGGTGAGGTAAGGAGTAACGTTAGGTCCCTTAACTCAGAAAAGGCTGAGAGAATTGGGGTTGTTGAATCTGAAGAAAAGAAGGCTTAAGGGGGAACCTAATTGTTGCCTTCTAGTACCGGAAGGGAGCCTACAAGAAAGATAGAGAGGGACTTTTTACAAGGGCACGTAATGACAGGACAAGGGGAAATGAGTTCAAACTTAAAGAGAGTAGGTTTAGATTAGATATTAGGAGGGAGTTCTTTGCTATGAGAGTGGTGATGTGCTGGGATAGGTTGCTCATAGAAGCTGTGAATGTCCCATCCCTGGAAGCTCTAGATGATCTTTAAGGTCCCTTCCAATCCAAACCATTTTATGATTCTATACATACACTGCACATGGAGTGTTAAACAGAGCTCCGTTTATATCCATCCATTTGTTCTCTCTGTCAACCATTTTCTTTAATATTCATTTAACGTTTCAGTGAAATACAGTCCTTTTTTATCAGAGTGTTAAGAATGAAAAATTTTGATCCAGTGCCTCAAAAGAACAACATTGGTTGATACAATAATAAATATAATAATAATAATAAATAAATATTGTACAATCTCTTTCCTAGAGATGATAACTGGGATCATTTTACCAAAACTTAACATAATTCCTTACCTGACTCCTCTTACAGGGATCCTATGGATGTTTTATCTGTTTCAGAATGACAAGCAAAAAGGCAAAAAAATTATATTGCTTTGAAACAAGAACCTATCTAAAAGAATTTACTTTTACTGATTGGTCCAAACATCCAATGTATCACAGGATGCTTGTGAAAAGCTTGTAGCAAGAAAGTAAGAAGATCAGAAAATAAGAAAAGTGTACAAATCCTGGAAGACTCTAAAGGAAAAAGAAACTTAGACTCAAATACAATTCCTATAAGATACTGAAGGACCACATCCAACTACTTTAAAGGAAATTATTTAGGTTTTAAAAATAAAGGGCTTACAGAAAGCATTTAAGAGTACTCATTTATAAACACTGATGTTGGTCTTGGCCAGAGTTTAAGTGTTTAATAGGGTTTCTTCTCATTTATACACTGGAGGAAGAAATTCCAAGGGCTGATTTGATTTTGCTACTAGTCTTCTTGAGGAAAGATTGCCCCATATTTCTAAGCAGTGGAACTCATGGTATAAATCTTGTCATCTAAATTTAGCCCTCAAAGACATAAGTGTCTAGTCCAAGCTAATCAGCTGGTCTGTCCATACGGACTCTCAGGAGAGAGTTTCCATTGTAATGATGATTTATTCTATTTATGGTATGCCCTTATTTCAGTACTGAGTGGATTGATCTCAGAAAGTCTCCTCTCACACTGACTATATAGAAAACTCAGATCATTCTCTTATTCTATATATTTGCTTTTTAGATGTCTAAAATGTAGAGAAACAAACCTGACTTGAAGTAAAGACTTTTTGAACTACTGTATTGTTTCGTGAATCAATCCACAATGTTTGTATATAACGAAACAGAAAAAGTATTGTCAGATCCAAAAATATTTTCAATTTCCCTTTTTTATCTCTTTACAATGACTTTTTATATCACTAGTAGAAGCTCTTTCTCACCCCTGTTAAAGAAAAGGCTGAAAGCTGATACATTGTTTCTCAAGGTAAAGTCAACAGATATCTCAGTATGAATCATGACATTTTTTTGAAACTGTTTTGTAAAATTTCCTTGTATGAGTTGGATCTTTCCTAAATTCAAAGTTATTTTTCATGTACTGAGATTTGTGCCTCTGGGACATTTGTAGCCTGGAGGGTAGAAGACGGATATGGAGAATTTGCCTTGCTTTACTGCTTCCCTCTCATTTACTTTAAAAAACCTCACAACTGTTTGTTTTTTGTAGTGCAGTGCTCCTGAGCTCCAGAGTGCCAGAGCTACAGATTTTGAAGCATCAGGCCGATTCATGTCTACATACTGAATTAAACACTTTATGCACTGGTTTATGTAATCCTTTCGTCACCCACCTAATTGAGCATAGTCCTGCTCTGTTTCTATAGCATGTTAAACCTGTATGCCAATGCAACATTTTAGAGTTGGTCCTTGACTATCCTTCTCAGGGGGATAATTATGAACTGTGAAAGCACAAGCTAGATTTCATGTATAGCAGTTTGAGGGAATAGGAATTATAATCCTTCATTAGAAATGGAAATCCATATAACATCTAGAACTGAATGGACAAAAATTGTGAAATAGGACTATACAATCATTTGGGACATTGATAGCTTTTTTCCTTTAACTTTTTTTGGAGGCTAATCCAAGAATATTTAAATAGTTTTTTTGTGATGAATTTTTATTGAACAACACTGTTATGCATACTGATTAGGAGCACCTGCAGGTGTCATACCATAACACGAGTACCAAAAGAGCACCAAACTGAGATTGATAACCTGATCTTACAGTCCTCATCTTTTAAGTGAACTCCTTCAAAGTGTAGGGGAGTTTATGCCTCTATGTTGAGGCAGTAAGATATGTCATCTACATTCAAGATCATCTTGACAAACATCTGACAGCCGGACAGAAAAATTAGTGCCCAGAAAGCAACCATTTTACAGCTCTTAAAACTGAAACAAATAATTTAATTGTTAAAGGAATTGATTCATAATCATCAGTAGTGAAAACTTTTATCAATATAATCACATTTCAGTTTTGGAGGGATACAACCTGAGTTAGATTGCTTATACATTGGCTTTTACCAATAATGTTATAGAGATATAAGAACAGAAACCAATCAGTCTTTTCAAGAGGCGTAGTTAAGTGCTAGTTAGTTTCCATAGCAGGAACAGGGTATTTAACTTATCATAAATTAGTGCAGGACCTTTGGCAGAACAGTAGAATGTCTTATCTTTAACAACAATATTACCTTTGTAACAGAGAATAGAGAGACTTATTAAAACATCTATCAGTGACGTTCAAAATGTTTAAATATTGATGAGGTTGTTTCACTGTCAAATGCAATAGATAGTGAAGTCTAGCAGTTTTTTGGGGTCTATCTTTCTGTTTTAATAAGAATGGATCTTCAGAATCTTGAGCAAAACTGTTCTATAGAAAGTAGTTATTAACAAAAAATAGAAATTAAAAGTAATATTTCTGATTTAAAAAAAAAACTTTCATAGACTGTTTATTAAAATATTCTCAGCTAACTCTAATTATTTCCTTTTCTCATCCTATACAAAGCATTTACCCAATAGTGAATGCACTTAAGAACAAATCAGACTATTTTACTAGTTATTTTTCTTCTTCTGTAGCAATGCATGAGTCTCAGAAATACTTGTCAAAAATCATATTGATTTAATAACATCAGACTCACATTTTTACATATTCATTTATTAATATTTGTTTCATTTACTCATAAATTTGTAATAGGGTAATTATGGTCCAGTTTCCTGGGTGCTTTATGTAGACCTATACATTTTAAGAGAATTCAGACAAATAGAATCTATGTTCCTATGAAAATTTGCAGCTTATACTACTGGGGGATATGGTCTAGATTTAATTGTCTTTCTTCATAATTATAAAACTATGCACTAATAAAGTTGACAGACTTACTTTTCGGAAAACAAACTTTTCTACTTTTTGATCTACTATCCACTAAATGTGATGCTTGTCTTATTCCTTAATTTTTTGTTTACATTCTGTTGACATATAGGTAATGCTTTTGATTTTAACATTGGCATGACAAAAGTCCTATACAGGTCCTATATAGTTCTATTCAGTAGATAAAGTTCATAGACAAAGCTAAAAATTCTATTGCTTTTTAGGATTGGTGCACCAGGACATATACAGACATTAAAATCAGAATGTCATTAATAATATTAGGCAGTGCTTTTTCATTTAAAATCTGCTCATTATCACAATATTCCTCAGGAATACGTTTTACTGGATAAAAAAATCCACTTGCAGAGAAATCATCTTGCTCTATGGATGGAAAATTAAATGTCACGGTCAATCTTGTCTTATTATATTTTCCATTTTAAATAGAATTGTAGTATGGCTATTGAATAAGATAACTTATTTCCAGTATTGAGTATCAGCTGAGACCTTACAGATAGCATTATTGTTACCAATACTAGAAGTAATACAACTATGATTTTTGGGTGCAATACAATATCACCAAGAAGCTCAACTGATACCAAGAATTGGCATGAGAAACTGCAGATCCTCAAAATGTTAAGACATTTTACAAAACGTTTTCAGTCTGAGCAAATAAGGTTGGAAATCTCCAACAGAAAGTGACATTCCAGTATATCTAATATCTGCTAATTTCACTTACTGAATTCACTGAAAGAACGGATGCAAACCAAGAAGCTTCAGAAGCAATGAACATTAAACCCATCTAAAACATTTAGTCTTAGAAGAGTTTATGTCTTAGTTACAAAATGCGTATCTCAGGAAATAGGCTGAGTACAAGGGATCCGCGTTTGACACCTCGTTCAACTAGAAGGGAATGAGTTCACCCAATAAGATTTAAACATGCATTTAAACACCTTGGTTAACCAAAAACTATGCATATATTAGAAAATAAGCCACCAGAGGAAAAAGGTATGCTTGTGTAAAAAATAAACAAACAAAAAACTCACTTTGTGCAATATTTTTCCAACTGTTTAGATTAAACAAGGTAGGAAACAGTTCTGCCACCATGCTCTAATTTAAAAGACTTAAACTATACCAACTGAACCACATCAGGCAGGTAGTACTGCTTATTAAAATGAAAAACTGTGGTTCTCTACCTCTGGCAATAATTAACTTTTGAAACCCTCTATCCAGATCAAGTTACAGTGTAAATTTTGTTTTGACTGCTACTTTTATAGCAAAAGATCATAATCAAGAGAAAAGAAAGAACAAAATAAAAGGTATTGCAATGTGACTTTGATTACTCCTTTCACACTAACACATTAAGTTTCCAAGTATCTTAAAAACAGTCAGTAAGCCCATATGAAGACAAGTAAAAAAAAGCTTTATCTTCAAGCTCTGAACTGCTGTGTGTGAGACTCTATTTGTAAATTAATATGCACTACTGTAAGTTATAATTGAGAAACCAATCCTGACAAAATCCTTTCTCCAGCATCCACAAGCATGAGAAACTATGAATGTTTATGGCAGCAGTAAATTTACCCCAGGTACTTTATTCAGATATAGATATACACAAAATCTTAAAATTCTAAGCAAAGAACATCCTCCCCGTGGCAGGGTGTATCAAACTTCCACCCCAAACCCTTCTCTCATTCTATGATTCTCTATTTGATCACATCCATTTAATACAAAAAACCATACAAATGTGATGTACTGATTAATTTTGCTTACTACTTTCAGGTTTAAATTTGATAGCACGAGCACTGCTCTGAAGATTCATACCTCATCCTTAGGTGAGAAATTACTTTCTAAGTATGACATAAAAAAGCAGTGCCAGTTTATAGTCTTGTTTCATAGGCGACAGAGTTAAGTCAAAAACTCAACTCATGGAGTTGAGTTTTATTAGGGATAATGAATCAGTTTACCTTATTTCTTCCTCTACTAATTTTGGGGGTGGTAGTAATTAGCAGATGATTTGGCAAACAGCTGGGGGCAGAATAGTAACCCCTTAAGTGGCCTTACATGATTCTCCAAAGTTCATTTGCCAGAGTCATTAAGTTTGTCTGTGTAAAGACATCCACTGGTAGAGTCACACCCAACTGATACATCTTTTGAAGCACCTTTCTTAGAGATTTGCTGTCACAGTTCATACACAGATGCATAAATGAAATCTTTTATAGTATTGACTAGGTCTAAAATTAAGAGAATTAAAACCACATTCAGTGTTACATACTGCTTTTTGTTGTATAGTACTTGTTCTTTGGATTTTAAATGAGATGGATTTTTTCAGAGCAGGAAATGGTTCTTCAGACGGCATTTATGAAGTACATAATACAGAAATGGTTCTGAATGACAACTGCTACCATCATATAACAAGTCATATAGTTATCAGTATTTTACAAAGCACATTTGCAATAGAGAGGACCAAAGAAGGCCATCTCAAGCCCAAAGATCCAATATTAAAACATTCAGATGCAGTTTCAGTCTATTCCAATGTCTGATGCGGAGTTGGAGATTTATCATCTCTTAGCTAGGAAGTGATGAGGGTAAGAGGCAACAGGCAGAAACTGATGCATAAGAAGTTCTATCTGAACACGTGGAAGAACTTCGTTACTGTACAGGCGACCAAGCACTGGAAGAGGTTGCTCAGAGAGGCTGTGAAGTCTCCTCCACTGAAGATATTCGAGAACCATCTGAATGCAATCGTGAGCCATGTGCTCTAGGACAACCCTGCTTAATCAGGAAGGCTGGAGTTCTGATGTTTGCTGCAAGGTCTAAATTTCAGCTATTGGAGAATCAGGGTGTGCCACAATGCCCCTAGGTCCAGCTGCCAGCAGTTGGAGGGACAGGAGATGTGTTTGTACATGGGCTAGAAAGTCTAAGGACTAGAAACTTGCAGGAGGAACTGTGGGCTGCAGGTTGCATCAGCAGAAGCAACAGGAGAAACCAGGATATGTGGGGGTCTAAGTGCAAGCAATGGGAGAAGGATTTCTGGCAGTGTTATACCTGGATACTGCTAAAGACATTGCTCCATCTGGGGCAGCCTGTGTGTCTGGTCATATTGGTGACCCCTATGAGTGTGTGCTGGGAAGGGAGGAGTCCCCAGGCCCTGGAGTCAGCTGGGCTTGGAAAGTCTCACAACATTCTTAATTAGGGTTAAATTTAGGGTTGAGGTCTTTTTCCGCTGGAATATTTTAGTGAGAATGTCAGCATAACATCATGTCATATAGTAATTTATAAAGAATAGAAATTTTCCCAAAGTAAGATACAAATCCAAAGAAAAATCTGAGATCACTTAAGACAAAATTACTTATTGCAAAGCTTCTTAAAGCAATATTACAGATACAGATACAGGTCACAGGTCACAAGTACACCCTACCTTTTTTGAAAGGCCAAATAATTCTATTTAATCTATTGATTTATTATCAGTCATTCTAATTTATTTAATCTTTATCATCCCAGTAAGCAAGATTCAGAAGGAATCTCAAGGTAAAGTCACTAACTAATTACTTTAGCAAGTGAGAGTGGTATTTTTTAAACTATATGAATGTTTTCACTTCTGATTTCAATGGGACAGACTGGGTACTTTGGAAAAACATCTGGTTACCGGTGATAAATATTGAATTACTGGATACTACCAGAGTACTCAAGGATTAATAGCACCTAATTTATATCTGGATGAAAATCAGCAATATATAGTTTATTCTGTTGTGGTTTTGAACTATTAAAAATGGAACTTAAAAGGATTAAGTCTCTCAGCTGCAGAGTAGTACTTCATAAAGTTCCAGTAAATGTATTTAAATAAAAGACATTTATCAAGGAGAATAATTTCTAACTGATATTTTGAACATCCTATATATTAATTGCAGGGCACTAGTTCAGAAATCAACTGACAATAAATAGTTTGATTAACTTTTTGAGAAACACAGTCATTTTATACAGTATATAATCAATTGTTTCATTTCGAGGAGGGACAAAATGTCATAATGAAACAATTAGGTTGTAAGTGATGAAATAAATTGATCAAGAATATATTTGATCATAAAACCTCATCTATCATAATATATTGAAGAAATATTGCCAGTACACTTATTAATTCATTATGGCCATGGTATTATTTTTTATTTGGGAAGGACTGTGACGTATCATATCCTTAAAATTTTATTTTTTTTTCTAGAAAGAGGAAACAGTTTGTAATGATTAATACTCCCTTGGGATTGTGCCTAGCATATTTGGAATAATATGAATTATTTATTTATTTGATGAATTTAGTCAAACAAAGCGTCTCCAATTTTACAAAAGAGACTGGGACTTAATATCCATTAACCTCAAGCATCAATCAATCTTTTCATAAAGGACATTTTAAATTATCACTCCCTGATCTCATAAAGTACCAGCACCCAAGGGTATGCATTTGACTAACAAGTCTGTGTGTAGGTTGGATTCAGTACCGTGGCTTTACAAATTTTGTGGTGTTCAAGGTCAGTTTGGATGGGGCTTTGAGCAACCCAATCTAGCGAAAGATGTCTTTGCCAATGGCAGGGAAGTTGGGCTAAATGATCTTTAAAGGTTCCTTCTAATTCAAAGCATTCTATGAGTCTATGATAACGCTGGAGACCCAGCTTCAAATGCACCTCTGCCTCTAGACAGTAAGTCCTAGAGTCCTGCCTCGTCCTGCCAATCCTCTCAGAATGATGCAGATATACTATGGCATGTGACAGATCCTTGAAGAACAGCCTTGCCTTTCCTCTGTAGTTTCTGTCTAACCTAGCCTTCCTGGACAGCCTAAAGTAGTAGTTTAAAAATAGTAATACTTTGAAAGAAACAAGTCTGGGAGTGAAAATTATTTTTCATTTTTTTTCTGAACAGCTATTAGTTACTTAATAAGTCACATTCATCCTACTTAAATTTAGTCTGTTGACTAAAGCAGAGTCAAAATAAAGCCATTTATACATATTAATTGGCAATATAGTTTCCTAAGACTTACTGTAATTCCACTTTCAGCTTGAAGTTTTAATCCAAATCTCTCAAAAGTCTTTATGAACAGACATATTTAAATGTAGTGTTACCTCTATATTTTCTAAGTTTAGAGCTTGTAAGAGGAAAATGAAATAAGTTAACCATTACTTGCCAAAATTCTTCTGTCAGATATGATGCCAGTGCCAATGTGCATTACTTAGAGTACAAGGATTCCCACAGCTTAAGGAATTGAGGGTTCCTGGCACTAAGCTGATGGACTCATGAGGAGTGTGAAATAATGGTAAATCCACATAACATTAGCTTTCTTCTGTTTTCCAGAATAAGGGAGACTACAGAGTTAGTGCCACGGCGATAGTCGACCAAGGGCTGGACTTAATGATCTCAAAGGTCCCTTCCAACCCAGCTGATTCTGTGATTCTGTGATTAGAGAACCATAAGAAAAGTGGATTTTAATAGAGACACTGAATAAGGTCCAAACATGAATTTAGGGGCTATATTCAATCATTTTGTGGCATCAGTTAGTTCAATAGGGTCAGAACCTGCCTGACTCCTATCTAAAGGACTGTCTTGATCAATCAAAACTAAAGAAGCACATAATTCCCAAACATGCATGATGTCTTTCTTGTTATTGTTATCAGACACTAATGAGCGACCAAAGGCAAATTGAAGTGTCCCACTGGAAACATGCTCCCACAACTGTAGCAGAGGACCAGAAAGCAGAACTGGTGTAGGTACACCATTTCATTTATGAAAGACTGAGGCCAGAATTAGTGTAGAATTATAAAGGTTGTCAAGGCTCATATCCTACTATTGACAGTGACCATATTATACAATAATTTTCATAAACTGAAAAAGTTTCATCTTCAAAATATCTTATCTTTTTCTATCACACATTCCTCCTGGAAAAATGTTCCCCACTCCAACATCTTTTTGCCAAATAAAAGCAAAATTTTTTTTAATAAACTCTTTGCCAGATAAATTAACATTCCACTTTTCATATCTTTAAAGATTGTCTCTCATTAATCAGACTTACCTTTCCTTGAGAATTTAAATGCTAAGACTTAAGTTCAAGATGTTTTAAGTGGCTGTCCATTTGTATGTTGTTGTTTTATCACTAAAAATACCATTTACTTCTCAGGTAGGAATGGGTATCTCAAAAACATTGGGCTCACCTTCCACTGGAATCCACCACTTTAAGCTACAGCCCTTATATCACATGTCCCTTTACCACACCAAGCAATGCAATGTGATTTGCAGATTTCCATGCAACATATAACAATTTAGAGTTATCCCAAAGAGGTGAAGGTGGGAAATGTCTTAAACACATCCATAAAAAGAATTAACATTTCTAGTTGAGTAGGAACAAAAGCTGTTTTAAAATTGTCACAATTCTAGAAGATTTAGATAGTCTAGAGCTGCTGGAGTTGTTAGTCGAGGAATGCAATAAGAAGAGATTAGTAATTTTGTAACACTTTGCAGAGGTTTTTCTGCTGAGCGAACAGCAACTTAATAAATGTAACTAGTAATAACCTTTCGTGAACTGATATTCAATTTTGCATCTTCTCTTCTAATAGTCATTTCATATTCTAAATTATATTTGTGAGTATGAACCTTTGCCTTCTAACTATTGCTACAGAAAATCACATCAATTATACCATCCACAAGGAACTTGGTGAAGTTTATTGAAGAAGAAAGTCAGAACAATTCCTATAGGTACACATATATATTACACTCTCTAATTTAATATAGTTGACAGTTCTGTTAATTTACTTCAAGAATAGAGAGTCATCATATTACCTAAAGAAAATCAGTGATGGGGCTTCATGTTATTGCTAGCAGCCTCAGATATATCACAGAGATGAAGACAGGTAATACAAAATCCTAAAAGGGGAATAAACCAATTTGTTTTATTACAGAAACCTGTAATTAGGAGAAAATGTTTGTGCATTTGCACAAATTCAGACATATTCCAAAAATGGCCAGAATGAACTAGGATCATCATCCATTGGAACACAGGCCAACTCCACTCTCAAGTGGTGTGGCACTATGTGATGCAGAGAAACTGTAGCTCACGGGTGGAAAATTTTTCCACTTCTTACATGAATACCACCAATTTTACCTCAGAAATATGGGTTAGCACCAGGATAAAAATATGCCCTTGAGACATACTGGTGACACAGCAATCCCAGGAGGCCTTTGTCAACTGTGCATAAGAAGAATTGTCCAAACGAAAGTAACTGGTATTTTAAACTTGTGAAGTTATCAAGAGGCCTGTTCATATTCCCTTAAATTGTTTCATAACCATCTCTGTTCCTCATTGACTATCACAGTTTTGTAGACTTAGAAATTACTTTTCCCAATCAGCTGCTTATCCTTACTTGCCATTGTCCCAGCTCTAGCATTTAGGACAATTAGGGCTCTTTGACAGATCAGTTCTGATGACAATGTGTTTCATTATCATGAAAGCAATGATGATGTCATCAGCGTTGAATATGAACATTACTGAAAGAATCAGACAAAACACAGAGATATTTAAACACCAGTGAGCAGCAAAGTAATTCAGAAAAGGATACAATGTCTTCAAATGAGCATTGGAAATTGCATTTTATTTTCTAAAAAGTATACTGGAGTGGAGAATTACTCATTAAATACAAACCCAGGGGACACATCCCCTGCAGTTGATCTGAGCAGACAAGTAAAAACAGCACAATCTGACAATGAATTCCTAATCAGTGACATGACTGTTCCTTACTTGTCGCAGATGTTTTGTGTAGCATTTTCTGCATATTGAAGATCAGCTGTGTCTGTGATTTTGCATTTATTAACTAAAAAAACTTTTGCCTACTGCACTTAAGAATGGAACTTATGAAGGAGTGAAGTGCAACAGGGAAACCAACCATGTTTGTCTTGTTAAGGTCTTTTCCTACATTACTGGTTAGGAATAAACCCAGTCCCTTTCACAGAACTAGTTTTTACTCTTCTATTATATGACACATTTTCAGTCAGAAGAATGAAGCTAAAACTTCTACTCGCAGTGAGTCAGTCCTCATTCTTTGTTTATCATGGAAGCTTCTATGGGTTTACCTGGCACGAATCAAGACCTGTTGGTTTTGTTAAGCCAAAAATATTAAAAGCCTTCCAGCACTCTCTACAAAAGAGAACATTCAAGCCCTACCATTTCCCAGTGGTACCTCCCAGTCTGTAGCTGAGAAATGTTTCCCATAATCACATGCTTTTCTATATCTTCCCCATAGTTTTTGGAGATAACTGTCCCTGTCCAAATTTGCAAGAGATTACCACCCTTCTCTCAGGGGACTTTTTAATTTTTAATTCTTTGCTCTCATATTGTTTTCCAATGTAATGTTTCACAACAATAATTAATTAACAAGATGTGAGACACCACCTGGAGTACTGCGTCCAGCTCTGGGTCCCCAGCAGAGGAAGGACATAGACCTGTTGGAGCAACCCCAGAGGAGAGTCAGCAAGATGGATAGAGGAAAAGGGCACCTCTCCTACAAGCAAAGGCTGAGAGAGTTGGGATTTTTCAGCCTGAAGAAGAGAGGACTTCAGGGTAATCTAATTGTGACCTTCCAGTACCTGAAGGGAGTCTACAAGACATGGAGAGGGACTTTTTACAAGAGCATGTAGTGATAGAACAAGGGGAAATGGCTTCAAACTGAGAATAAGTTTAGAATACATATAAGGAAGAAATTCTTTACTGTGAGAGTGGTAAAAAACTGGAATAGCTTGCCCATAGCAGCTGTGGATGTCCCATTCCTGGACGTGTTCAAGGTTAGGCTGGATGATCTATTGAAAGGTGTCCCTGCCATGGCAGTGGGGTAAAACTAGATGATCTTTAATGTCACTTCCAACCAAACCACTCTGTGATTCTTCCAGTGAATAAATGTAATCATTAGAGTTTAGTGTAATCTGCAAAAATCCAGACTGATCCTCAGACTGTCTGATGTCTTATTGTTTTGCTAGAGAATACCCCTAAGAATTTTGCTTCCTTCAAGTGAAAATAAGTACAATAATGTTTTCATATTTGCACCTATTTAGTGCTTGCATCCTCTTAAAATTCATGGACATTTTTTACTCTGTCTTGTAAGATAACATCAGGCAGTTGTGTTGAAGGTACTAGTCCACATTATAGAAGAGCGGTAAAATGAAGTTGATATATGGAAGAAACAATTAGGCTTAAGGACCACTTTCCAACTATGTGATACCTTGTGGGAGAGTGGAAATTATTCAGCAGATTATTTTCCCTTGGTGAAAAATTCTACTCCATTTTTTTTTTAAAGATCACTAAACTTCAGGATTATATTTATCAGTCCTAGGGAGAAAGAGGAATCCCAAACAGTTGAGAACAGGACAGTCCCTGGTCCTGTAAAGACAAAGAAAACCATTGACCTTGGATTCCTAGTGTTTACTGCTTGATATTAAGCAGTTTCCTGCATTCTTACTAGCTTTTGTAAAACTTATTCTCAAGCCATAAAAAATCACGGAAAGGAAAAGCATACCATAAGACAAGGAGAATCAGTAAGCATAAATTCAAACTAACAAGAGCCTGGTTGGAGGTTCTATCCTGCAAGGAGTAGTTTTAACATATACTACAATCATTAAGGGTCATTTAACATGAAAATGTATTTGCTTTAATTGTATTTGCGGTATATGCTCAGCTGATTCGATACATTCAAGGTTCCCTCAACTGTACTCTGAAAGTAAGCTGTAATAGTGAGTTGCATAGCACAGAGTTTTACAGTTTCCAAGGTCTATATTTTGAAAATGGGACTAGCTTCATGTGAAATAGGTACAGTGGTTTCCTTATCCTGTCCCCATTGAAGGAATGATCAAGGTACTTAAAAACACAAGATAAACTGTCATAAATTATTGTCCAATATTTTAAATTAAGCTGAGATTGCTGTTAATTTACTTCACATGCCATTACAGTAACCCAAGGAATTTATAGTTTGTTTTGAAGTTGACTCTGTATTTCACTCTGTAAGCTATCATCTGTTATTTTATTCTCAGTATGTGTATAGCACTTGGACCACACCTCTACCATCTGCATTAGTTGTGCTAAACAGTTCCCCATTGATCCTTGATCAAGTGGTGCAGAAAGTTGATGGCCTTTATGATAAAAGTCCATGCTCTTCAAGCTAGATTCCATACATGCTCAATATTTCTGGAGTGCTCCACAGAGTAAGCACTATCCTCTCATTCTTTTTATTTAAAACTAAATTAGTTTTAGAGAATTGCCTCAAGTAAAAAGAACAAAATTCAGCATAGATCAGTCACTCTGTATTTTGAACTTGCATCAGTCAAAGAAAATACTCTTGTCTAGATTGAGTTTCCCTACCTTGAAACTATTTTGATAATACTTGGAGCAGAGCTTGGATATGAAGTAACACATAATAGAGACAACTGGAGACAGCAAGCTAGCTCACAAACAGAAAGTACATAGAACAGGTTCTAAGAAACCTGGTCTGATCTTTTGATGAGTGATTTGTATTTGTCAAAATGAAAGGTGTTACATTTTGCAGTTGTTTAATTTTATGATATTTATCATTTCCTCAAATCTTCCTTAAATGTCTTTGTCACTTCTAATTATATCTTCCTTCTCTAACTGTTACTCTGAGGTTTTCTACTTAATTTGAGTAGACTTAACATCAACTCTTTAGAGAACATACTTACTCAAATATGGTCAACTTAGCCTTTTAAAAGTGTGCTTCACTGGAATATAACTCAAATTTGTTTAAACTGTGAGTGTAATGTGATTTTCCCAACTTAGAGCATTGCAGATATGGCATTCTAAAAGGGTGATCTCAAGTAGTTGCAATTGTGAGAAAATTACCTTCTCCCAGTGATGACAGATTATACAAGTTAAATTACTACCTTACTGCAGTATATATCAAGTATCCATAAATTATATAGAAGTATCCAATATATCTTGTATATATCAAAATATGTAACAGTTTTTGAAAGCAAGACTTTTCAGTGATGCACAGGACTGGCAATGTGACCAACAAGAACAGATACTTCTCCAAATTACTGATTAAAGAGAAATAAACAGATGCACTTTGGAGTTGCTCAGTTGAGGCCCTTATCTATAAGTAAGAAGATTTCTTTCAGAACCATATAAAACATGACCTTAAAAGGCTTCAAAATGGTTTTCTTTAAGTTTTTTTCCAGGACCTCCCTGCACAGATAATTCTTTAAATACGGATTGATTATAACCATGTCCAGCTGGTTTTCTCAGGTAAACCTTAGTTAAAGGCTTACAAAACAAGCCTATTATTTACTAATAGAACATATTAAATAGTAGAATATGCTATATTAAATTGTATAGTGTCATACAAATACTGTTGATACATCATATGATCTTACAGTATGCCATACTAGCAGCATTTCTACTTTATATGTTATATTTACTGTGATGGAAAATCCTTTCAAGATAACTAAAATGTAAAAATTTAAAAATAATATATTTTTAAAATAAAAATTGTATCTGAATAGGAAATCTGCAAGTCATTCTAGTCTGAAATAATTTTCTGTAAGAAAATCTAAATATTTAATTTTGTTCTGACTTGGTATGAAAGTTAGTTCTGAACTTCTGAGTGAAAAATGTAATTATGAGTTTCAAACAGTTCTGAAGAAGAATAATTAGTCTTATTTTTCATTTTTTTCTCTTTTTCCCTCAAAGAAAGATTTAAGAATATGCAATGTTAGAGTTACAGTGTAAGCAGTGATGCAAAGTTCAACAAGGGCAAGTGTCAGATTCTGCACCTGGGATGGGGCAACTCCAGATGTTCCTACAGACTGGGGAATGAGAAGTTGGAAAACAGTACCATGGAAAGAGACCTGGGGGTCCTGGTTAATGGCAAGTTGAATATGAATCAGCAGTGTCCTGGCAGCCAGGAGGACCAACCGTGTCCTGGGGGCATCAGGCAAAGCAACGCCAGCCAGTCAAGGAAGGGGATTGTCCCACTCTGCTCTGCACTGGTGCGCCTCACCTTGAATTTTGTGTGCAGTTTTGGGCACCACAATATAAGAAATATATTAAGCTATTGGAGAGCATCCAAAG
Source organism: Manacus candei (assembly GCF_025592945.1). NCBI lineage: Eukaryota > Metazoa > Chordata > Aves > Passeriformes > Pipridae > Manacus > Manacus candei. Next base: position 33,189,465 of record NW_026138097.1, on the reverse strand, counting down.
GATAGCAGTGAAGAAGGTGAAGGGCCTTGAGGGGAAGCCATATGAGGAGTAGCTGAGGACACTCAGTCTGTTTAACCTGGAGAAGAGGAGACTGAGGAGAGACCTTACTGCAGCCTACAACTTCCTCTGGAGGGGGAAGAAAACAGACAGACACTGATCTCTTCTCTGTGGTGACCAGTGACAGGACCCAAGGGAATGGCCTGAAGTTGTTTTAGGGGAGGTTTATGTTGGATATTAGAAAGAGGTTCTTCACCCAGAGGGTGGTTGGGTGCTGGAACAGACTCCCCAGTGAAGTGGTCACAGCACCAAGCCTGACGGAGTTCAAGAAGTTTTTGGATGATACTCTCAGGCACATAATGAGACTCTTGGGATGTTCCTATGCAGGGCTAAGGATTGGACTCGATGATCCTTGTGGGTCCCTTCCAACTTGGCATATTCTGTGATTCTGTGAACTCAGTTACCATTTTTCATGAGCAAGAGAGATATAGATTTTGAGTAAGAAAAAGGTCTAAATATACTAAGCCTAATTCTTTTTTTTAGTTCATAAACTGAATGTACACTAAGCTGAAATAGAATGGTAGATTCTAGACATTGTCAAAATAAATCTCAGGAAGGATTATTTAAAAATGAATTGGGCAAAAATACAAAACATTTTTTTAAGTCGGTAAGTTTGTTTTTGAAACAGCCCTTACAGATCAGTAGCTCAGAAACTCAATATTTTAACTCAGTGCACTGTAAAATCATAATGTTCCTAAATCTTATCACCAAAAAATTTTCACTGAAATCTCTGAATACCTCAGGTCAAAGGAAAAAGTGATAAAAGCAGTAGAATGGAACAAGTAATAAACTTCTTGCCTACATATAGCCAAGTAATGGAACAAAATATTCAACAGTAGAGAAAATGTCTGTGAGATAGCAGAAAAAAAGCACAGGACTTTAACACTAACCAGTGTACCTGTACAGAACTATGCAGGATAAAATTTGTGTCAAGCTGTAGCAAAATATGAAGTTCTAATAAATGACTGTGAAACAACTATTTAGAAGGTTTTCTTATTGTGTACACCCTTTTCTGTGTTAGAAGAGTATTTTAATGTTAAGATACAACTGGTTTTTATAGTATTTCAGAAAACCCTAATTTCATCTTTACCAGCAAGCTTCAGTTAAAAGATTCTTACTGAAAATCAGTAACAGATTTTGCAGTTTGTGGGTTATAATCATAGTCTTGAAGACATTCCTGGATTTTCAATCACACGAATGATTCAAATCTTGTTAAACACAAGTACTTTAAACGTAAATATAATTAATCACAAGTATATTTAAAAAGAGATTTAGATATTTTTTTTTTCAATAGTACTATCCAATTTGTATCCAAGGCCCAAACTGAGTGGGATTTTTAAGCACCTACCAGTGAGACCAGCTTAAAACTATTACATTTTTAAATATCTTGCTGAACTAGTATTTCAATTACTACACTTCAGTAGGCATTAGCAAACCAGCTGCTATTCTTTACTATAGAGCTGATCCCTTTCAGTTTTAGGACAAAGTGATTTTTTGGGTGGGTCCAGCTGTGGTGTTTTATTGGGTCCAGCTAGGTAACCTCACCATGAGTTAAGGGTCTGTGCAGGCAATGAGTGAATGGCCATCTTTCAAGTCACACCAACCCGTTACCTCCTGTGGGTGATCATTCACATCCTTGTCTTACAATCTATGGTTTAGTAGTGCAACTCTTTCTTCCTCTCAATGCAGGTTTTCAACATAACAGTATTGTAAGAGTACATCATTGTTCTTTCTGTCCTACATATTTATTTTGTTCACATTCCTCATTTTTCTGAGTTCTTGCTTGAAGTGAGTATGTATCATTTTTCTTGCTGTCTCAAGGGGCAATACAGTCTTCCTTCTGTGGTTTGAGAAAAGTGCTGGAGACTCTGAAGAAACAGGAGTAGTTCACAACTTCCTCATGAAGGGAAGAGGAGGGGCAGACACTGATCTCTTCTCTGTGCTGACCAGTGATAGGACCCAAGGGAATGGCCTAAAGTTGTGTCAGGGTAGGTTTAGGTTGGATATTAGAAAAAGATTTTCCACCCAGAAGGTGGTTGAGTGCTGGAACAGGCTCCCCAGGGAAGTGGTCGCAGCATCAAGGTTGACAGAGTTCAAGAAGCGTTTGGACAGTGCTCTCAGGCACATGGTGTGACTCTTGGGGTAGTTCTGTGCAGGGCTAAGAGCTGGGCTTACTGATCTTGTGGGTCCCTTTCAACTCCGCATATTCTATGATTCTGTGATTCTGAGAGTGTCTGCTTCCTTAAGAGTGTCTGGCCAGGGACATTCTTCAGCGAAAAGAAGGACAATAATAAAGTGAGGAAGCCACAAGGCAAGAACATTCAATGAGACACAGACCTGACAAGTGAATGATAAAGAGGGAGTGATGAGACCCAAACTTGATGAGTCATACTAAATTGAGAGCATATGAGAGCATGAGAAGGTTTATTCCAGTGAGGTTATACAATTAGATAATGTGTCAATTGGGAAAAAAAGGGGAAAAGAGGGAGACTGGAGTCAAAATACACACAGACACAGACCTCACAAAACAAACATGGAGACAACGAGAAACAAACGTCACTAGTCATTCGAATTGACAGGTTGTCAAAGCAGATGCCACTTCCAGGAACATCAACCTGGACTTCCTGACTGATAAGATTGTAAACTAACTCTTTTCCCAATGATCTCTCTACATAAACTCTCTCTCTATATAAGAGCACTGCAGGAACTACTGGTGAGATGTCTTTGTCTATGTGAGGGAAAACTGGTGGCAGCTACTGGTATTTAAGGTTTTAAGGTGTTACCCCCCAGTTAGCAATTTTTTAATATATTGAATAGTGCTCTGCTATCTTCTTAGTAATGCTTTAAAAGCTATCTGGAATCACTTCAGTTTACAACCAATGATTAGCATATTAAATAATTTCCAAGGAGACAATTGTCTTTCCTTATAGCTTTTGAACCATTTATAGCTCACAGAAGCAAGATTTGGAATACCACTTCTGTGGTTTATTCCTTTTTAGTGCTTCCCAAAGTGTATTCTATCTTCAGCAACTCAACATTGCTACATACCTAGTTGTTATTTTTGAAGTTTTTTATACAAATAACTGTAATGTAAACATACATTCAGGGACTCACAAGGTTGAATGTCATATGAATATATTAGGATAACATTTCTCTTGGCATAAATAGCTTTTAAAAAAAGGGTGAAAGTAAGTAAACTGAGACATAGAGAAATTAAGATCACAATGTAAAATAGTTCCCAAACCAGATCTTTATCTATTCTTTAGTTTTCACAGTTCAAAGAGGTCCTATGATTTGTACTATTACCTTTTCTATGTCTACCTTTATATTGTGAACCTTTATCTTTTTTATCTCTGCTTGTTTCTCTAATGCAAAAATGAAAAACAGATCTTAGAGTATACCTCATATTAAATGAGAAAAAGCTTCAAGATATCCAGAGCAATTTCTTTCCACCTTTCCAACAGTTTTTCTTTGTCAGACATTTTTTTTCTTGCTTCAGATGCACCTATTCAAACAGTGACTCCAGTTTTGACCAAAATAAGGACTTCAACTTGTTTTATTTTGTGTTGCAGCATAAAAAAAAAAAATATCCCCAAGCTTGTCAATGCTTGTCAAAATGTGTGCTTCAAGTCAAGAGCTTGCACAAAAGCCTCAAAAACAATAAGCAAAAAGAGAAAACAATGGTGAGAGTTTCTAAAATATTTCTTCCCATGTAAACTGCTACTTATGTCATCTGCACTGCCTCTGTCAGGAACAGGTGGCAGTTAAAAAGTGCTCATCTTATTGCAAATAAAAAATACACATTCTGAAAGCTGAAACAGGTATTTGTAGGACTATATATAACTTTGTGTGTTTGGAAGTATGCAGGTTGTATGAGTTCATTCTTATTCAAACATGTACCAGAGCTTTTAATGGAAAGCTGCTTTATGCTCAGATGCTGATGTGACTATAAATTTCAGCTGGTGACAGGGTTGAATGTCTTCAGATAAACTAGAGAATGCGAGCTCATTATCAGAATGAAGATCAAGAGAGGAGTTCAGATAGATATCAATTACATTGGAAGAGCTTGATTTTCTTAGATTCATCTAAATCTAAGGAAAATAACTGGATCGAAGCAGAAGTAGTCTTTGTATAATTTGCAAAAAATTATTAATTATATCTCTCTCTTTTATCTCCTTTTTAAAATATCGTGTCTTTCCAGTAAATCACATTCTGGGCATTACACTGATGACCAAAAATAGGTAGATCTGCATCATGTAGCAGGTATCTTTTCTAGACTATGTGTACTATCTGAAGGTCTTTTGAAATTAGATTAAGAATGTTACACTTCATGAGTTTTCTGTTGGACTGAATGATGTTATTTCTATTAACTTTAGGAGAAACTGGAGTTGTTCAGCAACACCAGTTATCCATAGGGGTTTAAGAAAGGAACTAGGATTTTGTGCTTAAAGAGAAGAATCCTAAACTTGAAATTGTTAGTCTGGACAGTGAATAAAGAATAAATATATTTTCTGTATTTAGAACATCTGAAAAAGAATTTGGGAAAACACATTTTGGTTTCTGATTTGTACACTGACATTGCTGACCTTAACTATATCAAGGAAATAGAATTTCAATTCCTTGCTGCAACACAAGAACTTCAATGTTTTCTATTCCCAGTAGTTATACTCTTCGGATGGCAAACTCTGTAGAGCAGAATACAGCTGTAACACCAGGCTTGCATATTGCTTTTGTATTGCTGTAAGGAAAATAATTAATTAGATTTGTACTAGGAGAAACAGCGTAATCAGTGTACTGAGTACTTGAATTTTCATCTTTTGGAAAGACTAGGTTTTGTTGATCAGAATAGTTATTACAGTCTTCTCCCACACAGCCCTTATTGGTGACCCAGACCATTTTGGTTTATGTAATTTCTATTTTTTTTCCTCATTTTACTTTAAGCATGTTTATGTCATTAAAAAAATTTTCCATGCACATTAAACTGTTATCTCTAATATCACAAGTAGGATAGATAGTTATAAATATAGATCAATATTATATCTATAGCAAAAAAAAATCACAAAGGAAGTACTTAATAATTCAGCAAACACTATGCTTTTAGTAACATGTAAATTAAAATCTTTCATGGTGTTGAAAGAGTTTCACACTGATGGAATAAAAAATGTATGCCTAACTGTGTAGAGGACCAGACATAGCATATTTTGTCTCAAACATTCCGAGTATTGCTACAAGAGAAGTGATCAGAGGTCCCACAGGGTTAGGGCAGAGCCATTCTGAGTCAACTTCCTGCTCCCCCTGAGACTCATCCACCCCCCCAGCTCACTTCCTGGAGAAGGGCTGGCTGTGTATGTGCAAACAAAACAGCACAAAAAAAATCACAAAGTGAATCAGGATTCCCTCTCTCTTTTTCCTCTCGTTCTCTTTCACTCTTTCTTCTCTCACAACCCCAGCTCTGGTCTGTCCACGTGGCAGGACCAACACAGGATGTAGGAGCTGGTGATATTTTGTTTTTCCTCTTGCTTTTCTCGGGCAAAGAACAGCTATCATATTTTACTCCATAGTCCATAGCGAAGTTCATTGTGGGAGTGGGGAGCTTTCGAGGTGTGTTGTGTCTCACGAGCCAGCACTTTTGAGGAAATTCTTTTGGAGGTGAAAATTTATTGAAGGGTACTGTACAAAATTAAGGGTTTGTTAGCCACCACCTTTTGTGGAAGTGGATTGTAAGAATTTAAGGTGTTTTGAGTCTAAACAGTGGGCTGATTGATGGAGTTAGGTTGACTGTAAAATAAAATATAAGATCTTCCTGACACGTGGTTCGGTGTCTTTGTTCAGCCTGGCAAGAATTCATAGCAAACATCATGCCCCCTTATCGACAGGTTGTGACAAACTGTGACAGAAATTGTTCCAGTAAATTCAATAAACTTTCACATGCAATAAATATAAACAATGAGTGAGCAAAAAATGTTTGTTGTTATATGTAAGATTTTGTTGAATACCTCATCTGGAGTTGGTTTATATACAAATCCAGTTAGATTGCACAGTTTGTTTATGTTATTCATACCACTAATCAATCCAGATATGAAATTTATATGCTCACTGCCGTTACATATGAGAGGTCATTTTAAGAAGACCTGTCTACCAATTATTTTCCCACATTCCCCTTCACTAGATACTTAGGTAAAAGCTTTAAAAGATCCACTATATTCACCATTCTCCCTCCACACTTATAAAGAGAGGTTAGCTTCTACTGCTGACCCTCTACTGAGTCATACAAATCTTGACTGTAATCTATTTATTGAAGTACTATGTCCACTCATCTGGTGTCATTAATAAATGGCAGCCTGGCACAAATGAAACTAGACCTCTGACTTGATATATATATTCTGTTGCCCTCAAAAACCAAGGGGAAACTATATTCTCAGAATGGTACCTATACTCAGGATGTAAATAGTAGCTTCCAAATACAAGAAAATAAGGAGAAAAGTTTGGAGGTAAAGGGAAAATCAATAAATAATAATGTTTTTATCGCAACAAAAGTCAGTACTTGACTTCTGAACAACTGAATTTTTCATAAAACACTTTTCCACTCCTAGCAGCTAAGTTTAAACTCTTTGTCCTCTAAAATGCTTCACTGATCTGAAAATCTCACAGACTACAGGTGACCATTAAAGAGCTAAAGTACAAAACACCTGCAGGGCTTTTTCTATCCTTAAAAGTATGGAGAAATAAACTACATTTTGCAGTGTTTAAGATACATATTTTCTTCAAAAATGATTCTATAAAAACTAAGGTTGACTGTAAACCCATGCTGCCAATATTAAAACCAGGTCTTATGCACTAGTGTATATAGATTCCACTATTAAAACAACAAGCAGTAAGGTCATTCAAAAAGAGTGTTCTGGAATTCCATCAGGACAATTATACAGTTTGTGTGAAGGAATTTCTGTTTTTGTTTTAACTGAATGTGTACATACACTTTCCCCCACACACATACTGTATGTGGTGCATATCACAGAGTTTCATATACATTGTAGTATCTGTAAATTTGACCAACTTAGTGTTGGTTTTGATGCTTACTCTTTCTACATGTCTTCAACCTTTTCCTGAAAGATTATTCATTAATGTAGTTCAGTTAAGCACACATCAAGAGGAATTACTCTTTCTAATACCATTTAAAACTGATCTAAACTTACTATAAACCTATTAAAATAATACATAATTTGTATAAGTGGGTTGGACAGTTTTGATGGAACGGAACTGGTACTGCTCTCACTCTTACTTGTAATTTTATTTGATTTAGAAATATATATAAGAGCCATAGATATGCAGTGCTTTACCCTACCAATATTTACATTGCAATAAAATTACCAGTTCCATAAAAATAAGAACTCAATATAAATTGACTAACAGTTTAATCAACAATACCACATTAGTACTTCATCAGCAATCATAAGATCTTATTTTTACCCTCTTTGGAATTCTGGTTTCCATTGGACAAATTATTTACAATGTATATTATTTTGCAGAGTAAGTATATCCATATTCATAGTAAGAGTGAGGAAAACCAGACAACCATATGCTCAAAAAATTTTTAAATTACGCATTTAATCTCATAAGTAGTTCCAAAGAACTACATCAAACACTTAATTTTTCATAACGAAGATCAATGCAATATCATGTTAAAAATATAGTTGAAAAACATTTATTTGAACAGCTAAAGATTCAACTGATGTTATCTATGAGTAATTAGTTTTTGAGTTCATTATTATTTGGAGCTAAATTCTGTGAAGTATGGAAAGCAGTGGATGCCCCATGGGGAACAAGATCTCCCATTTAGTGCTTGTCTGTATTTCCCAAGGGACTTTTAGCCTCTCCTAAAGTCATGTATTTTACACAACTGTGAAAAGCAGAATACCCCAGTGCTTTCAGAGGATGCAATGTGTATATTTATATGTACCAGCAGGTCTGCAGCCTTCAGGCCTAGGAAGAGGCACTAATCCAAACGGTAGTTACATTTCTTTTATTCTGAGTGCTCTGCATTTTGTGGAAGAAACCTCCATATTGGCTCCAAGCAGAGTATCTGCCATCTCTATCCATCAGTAGAAAACACGGCTAACTCTAATCTCATGTCTGCTTTACAAACTTTATATATACGGAACAGTCAGAAGAGGCATTTCCTCAGGTGTGCAAATGTAGTAGACTAATAGTAATTTCCTCAGCTTTTTTTTTTTGTGTGTTTGATTGCACTGTTCTGCTGAATGTTCAATATTGCATAGTGACTGAGAGGATAAGTTAAAGTTTTTATAAGGCTATGTTTTTTACCTATTCAGTCTGTTTCTTTGTAGTGTTTTATTTGCTTTTTTAAGTAAATGAAATCTACAAATTCACTTCTACAAACAGGTAAAATGTAAATTATACATATAATATAATTATTATTTTTCTATGTAAACAACACATCCAGTATCTCCCATAGCTGCAAATATTTTGTATGTAAAAACTATACTAATATCACCTTGTTGAGTCCTTTAAGCTAGTATGTCAGGTGGGTTAATTTCCAATAAGGAAATATAATTGCTGTCTATTTAGCAATGGTGAGATTTTCTTTCGAGCTAATTATTGCTGTAGGATTTATTCACCAGAGATCTCTTTACACTCCTTTGGAAGCAAATGATGGGACCCATATTAAACTGCAACTCTGTGACGGAAAGAAGTAAACTGCTTCACCAAGAGCTCCTGCCTTCCCCTTCCCCAGTCCTATTCTAGTCACCTCAGCAGGGATCAGATATAATAAATCAGCTTTGTGCCCCTTTCAGCGATGGTAAACAATAAATCACAATAATTCTCTTACTGTTCAGAGAGATTTCAACTCTTAGATTTTTAATCACAGCAGAAAGACAAGAGTGTTAATGAGGTCTATAAATTACCTTTAAAGAGGGTAATTATGTCCAGTGTTGTAATAAAGGCTGAGACAGCTAATATCATTAAAGCAATTAAACACTTTTTTAGATTGTGAAGATAAATTGGAATTAAAATATTCTGTAAACAAGGGGTCCATTTATTATGAAACAATTGATTAAATAGTGGACTCAACTAGTATTGCTCTGGCTCAAACAGGTTCTGTGAACTTCATTCAGATTTCATAAAGTAACAAGGCTACATATCACAAATAGATTGTTGTAGCATTATTATCAGATGAATCAATGAACAACATCTTTACTTGCACTCTTAATTAGATTTTGTTGAATGTAATTATTATAATTTCTTCTTGTGTAACTTCTACTCATCTTTTATCTCATTGTTATTACCTTTCAGATTTCCTTTCTGTGGTCCATTTCTTAAAAAAAAAAAAAAGAACCTCATCATGAAAATTAAATAACTGGACATTTCTGGATGTTAAGTTACAATCAGATTTCCATAGATACATTCATCATAAAAACATTAACACCAGAGAGTTTTTCATGATGAGTAGTCATAAAAATGGAATACTAAGGAATTAGTAAAGATTTACTATCTTCTATTAAGCTGTACTCAATGATAAGCTGAAATTAAAACCTCCATGCTCACTATCTGACCACTCCTGATTTTGTGTCCAAAACCAAAACAAAATACCTTGTCCTTATCCTTTGCTGCTTCAGAGTGATGCAATATATTTCTTCCTTCCATACAGTGGTAAACTTCATCATCAAAGGAGAAAAATATTTCTACAATTATTTATATTACAAGTTTGTGGTTAGGAAATTTTTAGAAGGGAAACAAAAATTTTTATTTTTATTTCCCCAAAGATGACATAAAATGTCATTTTCAGGGTAGTTGATCTAATAACCCTAGTCTAACTATAAATTGTTTGATTTTGGGAAGCAGATACCTAGAAGATGCAAGATGCATGGCCTAGACAGCAGTCTATGGGTTACTTAGGAAAAAAAAATCAGGGAAAAAAATTCAAGGGGGAGAGTGTAGTAGTGTCACAATATTTTATGGAAAACTTAAATATTAACAGGAAGGGATCAAGAAAATATGACATCAGTTGACTAGCCCAAGAACTGAGACATTCACGTAATAATGACAGACCAACAATTTATGTAACCCTGGTCTCCGGGAGGTGTTCCCTTCCTAAGGTAGTGCCCAGACCCAGTGCACAGCATCTTCTTGCTTTTTGGGGATCAGTGAATATTTAACTAGAACAATGGACAAGAGTTCATTGCTGGAAGAAATGTACTGAACTATTTCAAGCTGGGTGAAGGATTTATGCTGTGCTCCTGCACAAAATGGAGAGGAAAGCAATGTCATGTGCCAGTGTTGCTTTATTCCATATTTCTTCAGTAAATTAATTTCAAAGACTATTCATGAAAATGAACACTGAGAAGTCCCTAAATCTGCAAAAGAAGTTGGCATGTAATGCATTTCCCTATTTTTAGTACTTCTTTTTGTTTATCAAATAGTGGTTACTTGCAGTAACTTCCTTTTTGAGACCTCTTACTTCCCGTGTGTACCATTAGTGACCATAGGACATACACCCAGGCCTGGCTCTACTCTAAGGAACAAGCAGAAGACACAGGAGCTGTGTAAGAATCTGATGACTATCAGAAAATACCTGTGACCCCAGTTAACTATTGAATATCTGCTTTTGTCTCATGTTGTTTCCAAGGTTGCATCCAGGTTCTGTCAACATACCGGAAGATTTAAATGTATTTGCTTTTCTCAACTCTGTTTTATACGCCCAGGAAACTGTTGGACTGTGGGTTACGTTTCTGTCTTTTGTTTCCAAAACCTGTGTTTTACTTCTATTATAAAACTAAATAAATTCCTTTTCAAGATGAGATGTACATTTCAGTCCACAAGAGAGTTTAATAGCTCTTCTACACTCTGTAGTTCCGAAAAAATCAAAAGGAAACTAAGTTCAATCTTGAATTATCCTCTTAATAGTGAGGGAAAACAGTCAAGAAGAAATTAGTAATGAAATGCATTTAAATTTGTATAAAAATTGTGCTCATTTTATGCAAATTTCCAAAGTTTCAGTTAAAAATAGACAAATCCTATGAAGGCTGGATTATTCTATTTTTAATCATATATTCCTTTTTCTGTGTAACGGAAATATATATTCTCTTTTTTCTGTAACAGAGTAAAAATACTTTTCTGATATTATATGATTAGCAAGGCAGACTAACAGCTGCTATAATATTTCTTGGTTACATAGAGAGATAGTCATCATTTTGATACTGATGCTGGTTTTTAGTTCCATTACTTGTGTAGTCAAAGGGTAACAAGCACTCTTACCCAAATATCCCTGAATATTTTTTTCTATGTCATATAGCACAGCAGACACTTAAGCCTGTCTCCTCTCAGGATGAAATTGCAGGAGGATGCTCAGCATATCTAATAATTCAGGAGCAGTTCCTCACATTTTTTTAGACTTTTTCCACCTCTTGGCCAGCAATTTCAACCCTATTTTCTATATATGTTCAAGTGTCACCATTCATTACTCACATCTACAGGTCAATAAAACCTTCCAGCACACTGGAACTCAAAAACATTCTTTTGGTATTTTTTTCCTAGGCTACTGAGTTAATGTGGTTAAGTTGTGGAGGATAGAGGAAGAGGAAAGAAAATGGTGGGATACTGAAGTGTAGCACCAAGTTAAAAAAAAAAGTGTAGCACCAGTCTAAAACTGGCTCATCTAACTTTACCCACAGAGTAGCCGTTATTGGTAGAAATTCAGGCACTTCACCTTCAATTTGCTTGTGAAAAATCTAGAAAATAGACCAGAATTTGAAGTATACAGTAGGGACAATTGAATATTTAACACTGCTGATACAATAAATGCAAAATAATGTGAGATGTCACTTTTCTTCTTCTTCAGTTTTATCAGGTTGAGAGGTAAAGGGAAATCTCTAGCCAAGAAGGTAACAGATTATGATATCTCTCAACAGAGAATTGAGCTGTGCTTGAGGGCCGCTTGCTTAGAAACTTGTGAACATAAGTACTGTGACAAACAGAAAGTAATTGTAGGACTTTTTTTCTCATACTATTTGCTAATTGCTCACTGCTATCAGATGGTTGGCTCTCCAAGGGTTATAATAAGTATAGCTCTAGCTGACCTCCAACACAACCCTACATGGTCCTCCTCTGCACCTGAAAATGAACACTGGCTATTTCAGAAGAAGTAATGTGGAATAACTCAGCAGCGCTTTCTTCCTAGTCACTAAAGTTAGAATGATCCATGCTTTAAAACTTGAAGCTTTGGTTCCTTTATGGAGTTCCATCTTTTTGAAAAATATTTGATGACAATATTCTAAACATAACGGGTCTTTTTTTTTACAATTTGTAACCTTGTACTATAGTCTGTAGCCATGAATTTCAGATAGCCATTGCATGTTTTATGATAGCTATTTCCATTCACTATATTCTTGTACGTAGTTTCTACATTTCAATACTAGCACCTCCAATAACTGTGTCATAAAGAGAATGTCTAGCCTATTGAATAGCCTAATCTGTTTATTCACTGACTCCTTATAAAACTTTTCATACAGTATATGACGAGAATACTGAATTTTTAATACTGAAAAATTAGTAAATCATAATTCATTTTGATAGTGGAATTAGAATTTGTTTCTTTCAGGTAGGCAACATACAACAGTTTTAAACTAAAACCTGTGTATCACATTTGCACAGATTAAAGTGATCACAGAAAGTGATATAAAACCCACTGTTACAGATTTAATGTATAGCCCACACTGAATGCTGTACAGGTACCAGTGAGTAGTTATTGAAATACTTCACACCTGCTTGGAAAACTTAACAATTCAGTATTCTCATAATTTTAAAACATAATTCGAATAGAAAATGTATGATTTATAGTTTCTCAAAATGTAAATAGTTTGGGGTTTTTTTTCTAAAATAAGATAAAAAGGAAGAAAGGTGAGAGATGGGTGGTATTGAAAAGGAAGAGGAACTGATTGCTATACAGGATTTTCCAAACTAAATCTGGCAATTCATCCATCTTGTTCTGTAACCTGCCTAAAGTAGTTACTGGTATCTTGTAGAATACTCCTAGGGAAAGGAAAAAAAAAAAAAATCTGAGGACACAATCCATCAGCCAGTGACATACATTCAGTCACACCTCGAGTGATATTTTGCAAGCTTCACTTGCTGTTAATGTGCCTCTCATTTTTAGTTTACCTAAACTGTGCAAACAAATTTAAGGTTATTTATAAATTGTAAAAATTAGGTTAATCAAACAATGCAGACTATTTTCACTTCAGATATATTTTTTATGGCAGTCTTGCTTGGAATTCATTTCAGTAGTTGTCTGCTATCAGTCACGGACCTGGTTTAGTACTCACATTGCCCAACCTAATAGTTTTCTGATATTAATCAGAAATAATTTTCTGATTATTAATTACAAGTCCACAGTATAACAGGTGCCCCATGCCCCATTTATATTCAGGCAGGCTGGTACACCTCATTCTCATATGCACACAGCATCAAAGCAATTACTGCTAAAAGCAGGTGTATTATTCATTGTGCTATGAAAAGTTCACTTTCTGGTAGAAAGGTAATGAGTACTTGAAAAGACTAATGTTCAATAATATTCTATTAACAGATAATCTGTTAGAAATACTGATTAAAGGAAAGAATGAATGCCAGATGCACATTTGGTGTTCATTTGCATTGCTCTATTGAAATCAATAGTCCTACACAAGCATCAAAATACCCAAGTAAAAAGTGCTAAACTTTAGGACTGACTGTGTGATCTTTGGCCATTGGAAAGCCTATGTGAGTTTTCAGCTATCTCTGAAAACACATTTGAATTTCCCCAAATGATAGTTAAAGATATATTTGAAAAACAGGAATTCTGAGAATGTGCCTGAACTACAGAGCTGAGATTTGGATGCAGATACAAAACTTCTAGAATAATCACCATTCTTTTTATACCACACTTTGGAATGAGCAAGTCTTGCAAAAAGAAAAAAAGGATGACTAAGATAAAAAGTTTTTTTCCTAGATGAAACTTACTTCGAAGTTCAGGCTATCTTAGATGCACGGCTTGATTCTCATCAACTTCTTTATCTGTAATGTAGCACTGAAGCCCTAGAGAGATTTAATTCATATCCTGACTTGGACTACAAGTTTCAGTAACATCCCCTGAGATGTGAGGACTTCACATTATTCTATATCAGTGCTTTGACTTTCATTTGAATAACACATGAAGTAGGATACAAAGGTGAAAACCAGACTTCTGTTCAAGAGTAAAGGACTTATTTTCAAATCATGGAAATAAATGACATTGTTCACTAAAAGAGAGGCCTCTCTTTTAATAACTGACAGATTACAGATAGATTATGAACATGCACAAGGATTTAAAAGGGGATACTTCTTACTAGTATCCCTCTGGAAATTGAAAAAAAAATGAAAGCAGTAAAACCTATAATAAAATAACATAAAAAAGGAAAATTCTGTCAAAAGTTGTCAGCAGCAAGTAAAAAGATTATTCAAAGAATTCTAGGTATAGTCACAAGCTCATAAAACAGCTAACAATGGATAATTTAAGGTATTAATGTTTCAATTCCTAAAGGACTGTATTTAAATGCTTAGCTATATTCATAGCTTTGTTTTTGACTAGTGTATTTTAATGTGCCTCTAGACACAAACATAACAAAACATAACAAAATGCTGGACAGATTCCCAAATTTGCTATATTGAGTTCTAAATTGTGGGTACATTGGAGACAATTTCAGGAATGTAACACTCCACAAATATTTCTTGAAGAAAGGTTATTGTTATGTTTTAGATTAAGCTAAGTCCTGCAAATAGTTGATATATAGTTCCTTTCTTTTACCTGCAAACTTTCACTGACATTTATGATAGCTATGGAGGTGAATAGAAGTTTCTTTATCAGAGGTAGCTTAAAGTCTTATACTTTAAAAAAACCCTGTGTTTGTAGGAAACTGAAAAAGAAATCCTTACGTCAATTTTAAACAGAAACATTTTCGAAGTTGACCATGTTTCTTCCTGCTGTAGTGAACACTTGTACTCAAGAAGAAGTGCCTGAATTTTCCATTTCTCCTTCTTATTCTCTTACTAGGAGAATTTAAGAGACATAAATCATTTTTGTGTGCCTTTATGCAGCTCATTGGTCAATGCCATGAGACCTTAAGATGGCATAAATCATTTTGTGGGTATTTATTCTCTTTATTGTTGCGAATCCAGAATTTTGTGCAAGTTCTACTAGTGGCCTTCAAATAGGATAGATTTTCATGTCAGATTTTAGGGGAAATACTAAGTAGCTTACAGTGTTTCTTCATGCAGGAAATAAAAACAAATACCCAATGAAGTCCTGAGGATGCAAATGTTTTATAACATTGAATGGAATTACTCCAGAAAGGAAAGTTATACATATACTGAAATGGCTAAGGGTGGGAAACTAATTTGTCAAGTCCTTATTTTTTGCTGCAGTTCTGCCAAGGTATGCACTCAATTTAGTCATTTCCTCATCTAACAGTCTGTAGAAGGAAGGCTTCCCACCTTGTTCAGTGGGAAAAGGACAATTCCTAAGAGCAGTCACTTGGCATACTTGAAAGTCTATTGTTTTCATATGCAGCCATGAAAAAAATAATTTCTTGGTTACACAGGAAAGAATCCCAACAGTTTTTGCATATTCATCTGTGGACTTCAACATTTTCTTCTAAGGTAAAGCTTAACTCCTCATTTCCTTCAAACCTACTGACAAGGTAACATGGCCTCTAGAAATAGAAATATAGAGAAAAAAACATATATAAATGCTTTTCTCCAAATTTTTGTGAGGGGTTTTTTAAACTGCCATGTAGCCCCAGGGGTTTCACTTGGTTGAAAATTTTTTAAACATCAGACAATTTTGTCAAAAAATAATTCAAAAGTTTTCAAAAGTTTTCTGAGGTAGGCACCCTGTCTTAAATATACCTTGGCAACATCTGAGTTTGCACCAAAGCTGGAAACTAAGAAATAATCAATATAAGTATTTTAAAATCACTATAAACTTATTTCATAAATTTTTGTAGCTCTCATAATTTTTCAGATATCTTGGTTAACAGTTTGTAACACTTTACAAAAATTTGGAAGAGGAATATCTGCCAGCAGATCAATGATTATGAGATGTGTATTATTTGTTTAATATTATTCAATTTCCTTCCATCAAATCCACATAAAATTAACCTTCAGATAAGACCGTACATCTAGGAACTTTTTTTGCATGGGAAACAGATTTTACTGCCATTGGATTCAGGCTGACACGTACCAAGAGTTCCTCAGTTCTGCATTGCTAAACAAAGGCTGAGGTGCCCAGTGTTTCTCCAAAGAAAGTTCTTCCTTGCTGTGTTACCAGCCTGTGGGATCATTATGGAAAAATAAAGACAGCTGTCATAAGTGACAGAAGAGAGGAAACTGTAATGCTTTGAAGGAAAAGGAAGTAAGCATAAGAAATAAAGGCTTTATAAGACAATGTGATGGAGAACAGAAAAGAATAACAGAAGCAAAGATGAATCAAGCTTTAACATAGGAACAGTTCTTCTTAGTTGTCTTTTATGTTTAAGCTAAAAAATCCCATTCTAAGAACCTGCATCAAGACTGAGAACCAAGGTATGGGTACTTCTGAGTCACATGTAATAAGAGTTTGATAAGACATTGAAAAAATCTGATGTTCAAGTGGTTTTGCAAGGTCGTGGTGTTTTTCAGTTCCTCGATACTCTCTTAATTCATTGCAGCTCAGAACACAGAGAAATTGAGATTATTAATCTGCACATCAACAAGTGACTGTGAGGGTTACTGAATTACTGGGTTCATGAATCTTGGACAGTTATTTTTCTTCATTCATTACATATAAATATTCAGATTTAAGGATGGCTGACACTACTAACCTTCTGGAATTTCCATATATTCTTTACCAAATTTTGATCATGCTTTAGCTGCTCCCCTGTGCAGCCATTTAATAAGAACTCTTCTGCAGTTTACAGCCAATTTTACCAAAAGTCTTATTTAGCTTTCTAGAAACTGAGAGCAGCCTTCATCTGTGGAAAGCAGCAGATGGGAAGTATGTTGGCTGCCAGTAGCCAGGGAGAGTTAAAGAGATATATAGCTCCTGAGTGTAATTTATTGAGGACAACTCTCAATGGTTTACTAAATGGTTGCTAAAACTCTTTGTTTAAGCACAATCAATGCCGAAACCACTGTTTTCACATGACTGGGTTCTGCAAGAGCTATTAACATTATTATTCCAAAACACCAAGGGAGTAACATAGTGCTCTGTAAGGAATGATGCATCTTTCTTACAGTCTGTAATTCTAGCATTTCAAGATACTAGGGATCATTTTCAGGTACCTTAATGATGTGAGTAGATTCCCAACAGCTCTTGGTGGCAGTTGCAGGTTGCTGACAGAGCCACTGAAAATACAGCAAACTTTGTGTAGGTATTCAACAGAAAATCAGCTACTTTGAAAAAATGGTCCTTAAATTTAAAATTCTGAATTTTTCCAAAACATTTCCACTCATTTTACAAGCATGAAGTTTGAAAACTCAAGGCAAAACAGTCACAAGGGTTGCACTGCCCAGACTCTTAGATGGTTTGAGAGTATCCAAGTTTGACTTTTCTCTGTCATGGTTCAAACAGAAGGTTCAGACATACAGTGGCTGGAGAATGTCTAGAAGAAAGGATCCCAAGTGTTTTGCTCAAGGTCGCAGAGGAAAACTCCATGTAAGAATCTGAAACAAGAAATGTCTATAAAAAAAACACACCAAACCAAACCAAAACTAACTCTCCCTTTGCCTCTCCCTTTCTGTGTCACCAGAGGCCATCTGCAGCATAAAGCAAATGCTTTTACACTAATTGGGAAGGCCAGATACAGAAAGGTAATGAATAATACATTATTTTCTTTTATAAAGATTCATACTCGACTGAAGCATTTAAAAAGATTATTTGATTACTGTTCATAACAGCCCTGTGAATTACACAAGAAAGTAACACCATAATCATTACTTTACAAATGCTAAATGATTTGCTCTGTGCCACAAGTCTGTATGGAATAAGGGGGGAAAAACATGCCTTCGCTTCTTTGCTCTTTCTTGCCTTCTATTCAGTTCATTAGATGAAGCAATGATAAATTTTCATGTCTTTAAAATTAATAAACATCAGACAATAGAACCATTCCAAATCTAGCCTGAGTACTCAAACAGAAATGAACATTAATCAAGAGCAAGGAATCTTAGTCATGAATTGCAAGGTCTCCTAATTGAGTTCTTTCAGAGAATTGCTCACCACAGCAGTTAACATTATAACCAATTAGTATAACCTAACAAGAAATACAAACCAGGAAGCAAAAAGCTGCTGCAGATGAAGTGAAGGGAGCAGTCCTGCCTACATTCCCTTTGCAAGGCACTTTCTTTCCAAAGTCAGAAATTTCTTTAAGATCTCACATGGGGTTTTTTTCTCACTCTTTTGCTTTATCACAAAGGACTTCTAATATCACTGCAGTTATAAGTTCTTCTCTTCTCATTTGTTTTTCAAAGCTTTATCTTCTTCAGTCCACTTGTTGTATGTTTCACTACACCTTTGTATACCAAAATCAAGCAATGATAGGTCACAGAAAGTTAATAAAATGCTATATTGTCTGCTTTTTACAAGGCATGATGTGTGGCATACTCATTCAGGAGCAGCATAAGCTTTAAATGTCAGCATTGACTATTGTAAGAAATAGGTATCTATGGTGGTGTAAAATTTTTTAACCCAGAGGAGGATTGTTTTTTCCCCTCTTCCCTATTAGTTTCATGGCACTGTTTCCTTTACAGTTATCAACTTTTTGGGTCTCGTCAGGAAGTGATAGCAGTTCATGTTTGAAACACTTACATCAGAGAGAGCTGAACCAATGTAGCTAAAATAGCAAGGACTGCCTAGGTAGCTAGTTTCTCACCTTTTGTGATTTCATTATTTTTCATTTCTGAAATGATGGTGCACAGTCAGGGTCAGACTGCGGGTATTATTATAAGAAAAATAAAATACACGCAGCCCTGAAACTAACATTTTTTCTAGTGCTATTTCTCAGTTTCCCTGGAAAGAACTAAAATTTCACAGTAAGGTTTATTCCTGTAATATACCCAGTTCAATACTGGACACCAATTTTACAACAACATCATATAAACATTCTTGCTGTGAAATATCTTTAGAAAAATACAACCTTTTAATAAACACAAAAGATATTAGGAAAAGGAAAAAGTAGTAAAATAGTGTTAGTAAATCGTATTAGTAGCTAACACGGAAGAAAAAAATTATTTGCATTACTAGTAGTCATATCATAAAAGATTTCCTAAACTGTCATCATATGTCTAATCAGGTCATAGCCACTGGGATTAAAAAGAAACCATTAAACAATATTGTTTAAAATTCAAGATGTATCATTTCAAAATCTGAAATGTATGTGAGTTGGGCTATTAGTCTGCTGTTTCAATTAAAATCCATACACAGTATTGCATAGCAATGCTTGCACTAGCAATCAAGAGACTAGTTGACTGGGTTACAATCAATAGTTTTATTTCCCCAAACTTGAGTTAAAGTGATGAGAATATTTTCTTCACATTATACAGAAAAAAATTCACACACAGCCTTTAACTGAAATCACTAAGCTTCTGTTTACAGGTTCTTTGTCCCTACAAAACTAGATCACATCTCTTTAAGGAAGTATGTCAGAAAACACAAAGATACACTCTTTAAGAAGATCCATTTGCAGCTTTTCCTAAACTTGTATCACAAGAGTAAGCTACTAGCAAGGAGAAACTAATGAAACGCATTTCTCCACTTTCATTTCTTTCTGAGCTCTCAAATCTCTTCAGATTAGGTTAGAATCCACTGGAGAAGGATAGTTGTGTCAGATCAATATGTACTTCAGTGAAAAGCAATTAACACCTCATCACAGAACAAAACTCACAGCCTAAAAGGTGCTTTGCACCCTATCTGGGGATGTGTGCACACTTGGATGCCAGCCTGTACTTCCCCATCAGAATCTCTGCTCCAAAAATGTCAAGACATTCTGTCACACGATGCAGCTTTATGTCTGAAATCTAATATCCATTAGTCCTAACTCATTCTACCTCTATTCTACAGGAGGAAAAAGAGGGCTTTATCTCTGAAAGCCATCGGCATCTGCCTGCCAAAATAATAGTTCCCTTTCCTTAGTCCGTGTAAATCTGCATGCATTAATGGAGTATGCCTCCATATGCATAATTCTTTACTTAGAATTTCCACAAGAATGTTTCTAATGCTAAGATTCTAGAAAGAAATGTCTCAACTGTTACTTAAATTGTGGTCACAATTTGAGAGCTGTGGAAGGGCTCTAATGAAGAAAAAGCTTCTTACGTTAAGCAATGTCAGAAGCAAATAAATATTTCAACCAGGTCTTTTCGAGAAACTCTGTTACTGTCAGCATTTGAAAGTATTCAATTGTTGCCTGTTTCTCAATAAACACATGCAACCAGGAATTACACATTTTAAGATTCAGGGGAAATGAGCTGCAGTGAACTGTTTCCTGGTTACCACAGGCTACTGTAGCAGTAAAAGGACTAGTGAAAGACCCATAAAGAGGTTATGTTTGTAGGGAAAAGAAAAGGAAAATAAGAGGAAAGAGAAAGAAGAAAAAAGGGAAGAAAGGAATGGGGGAAAAAAAAAAGAAATAAAAACAAAAGAAGCTTTTTTTTGTAACTGTTGTTATAAAAAGAAGAAATTATAATATATTACAATACCTGCTGGTATTTAAAGGAGTAGTAACTAAATAACAATATCAAGTTTAAGCAAGCTTTGAGGACCAACATCTCCACATATGCAAGGCAGTTCTGTGAGAACTCAACAACCATTCATATTTCTGTGTAAAAGAAACTTAAAAGAAAACCAAGAAGCAGAAGTAAGCCAGTTATTATTCAACACAGAGATCCTTTGAAGAACAAATCACTACCACCTGTGTGTGTTTCTGCATCAAAATTATAATCTTACCACCTATTCTGTGATACATTAATTCATTCCTCATTACCACATGAGATACAAAATTATGATAAATGTCTTTATCGACTATATTTAATGTAAAATTCTATTTCTGCATTTCTTTCATAGAATCATAGAATCATGGAATCAACCAGGTTTGAAAAGACCTCCAAGATCATCAGGTCCAACCCTTGATCCAACACTGCCATGGTTACTAGACCATGGCACTAAGTGCCACATCCAGTCTCATCTTAAAAACCTGCAGGGACGGTGACTCCACCACCTCCGTGGGCAGCCAATTCCGGTATCTGATTACTCTCTCTATAAAAAATTTCTTCCTCCCCTGGCAGAACTTAAGACCATGACCTCTTGTCCTACTGTTTGTTGCCTGGGATAAGAGACCGATGCGCACCTGACTGCAGCCACCTTTCAGGTATTTGTAGAGAGTGATCAGGTCTGCCTTGAGCCCCCTCTTCTCCAGACTGAACAACCCCAACTCCCTCAGCCTCTCCTCATAGGACTTCTTTCATTGTCCAGGGCTTGGTGAGCATTTTGCATGTAAATCACATTCTCTCTTTGTACACTTTTGCATTAGTATTGTTGCCGTTTATGTTCTTATCTCGTTGCTATTTCCAGTAAATTTTTCTCTCAGCCCATAGTATTTCCCTTTTATGGTTCCAGCTGGAGGGGTTCTGAGAGGTGGTGTGTGTGTGCGCGGGAAATTAGTTCCTTCACAGTTTCAGTGACAGCATTACATTGGGGAATACCATTCTTAAACTATGACACCAATGAACTCTGTTGAGATGAGAACATGTTTTATATCACCAATATCACATTCATTACATGTTTTATGAATTGAAATGGGTGAAAAAGCTTTCTTTAGGAATCCGAGTCTGAGCCAATCTAATCAATGGCTATATTGTCATACACTATAAAAATTACCTGACAGCATAAATGTTTCCCTTCGTACTGTCTGGTACAACATTATTATCTTTCATATGTGTTATATGTGTGAGAAAGAAGAATGATGGTAAGAATTAAGTGCACACAACTTTTTTTTTTAAATGTATAACTGATTGATCCAACTAACTCAATACTTAGTTTCTCTTGTAACTATTGATGCCATAAATTACCTGTCTTTGTACGGAATTGACCAAGAAGAAATTAGTGTAATAAATTATATTATTGCACTGGTATTAGAAACTCTATGCAAGTGTTATGTTATTTTCACCAGTCTTCATATCCATCAACACCTAAAATGCTTTTTCATACTCCTCCAACTCAATGTAGATTTTCATTCCCTAAATGGTGTTTGTTTTTACTATTTTGTCATCTAATTTTGTAAACAGCACATAATTAAACCTCTTCATTATATAGTAGCTTCTAATACCTCAATGCAGCCTCTGAGATCTTGGTAGAATATGCTAATCTGAGAAATGCATTGATATGAAGTATTTTTTGAGTAAGTAGAAATGTAAATATCTCCTTTGTTAATTCTATGTGTAAAAATTATTAAACTGCATAGTATTTGCTTCAGTAATATTTGTTTCATTCCTAGAATTCCATTAATTCCTTTTTCCTTCTTCTGCATTACAAGGAATCAGTGCTTGAAAGGACAATTATGCAACCGGTCATGCCTTTGTTCGCAAAGCCTAGCCATGAGTTACTGAAGTAAATAATGATCAAAAAAAGGAGGGTAAAAGGGAAAAAAAGGTAATATACAAATACTTCCTAGTACATAAGTTTCTTTATTGGATATCCAAAATGCAAGGTGTGGCTCAAAAGACTGCAATCTCTACTAAGTTCCAGATGGGACCACAGTTCTATTTTTTTTATAAAATTTTTAATCCCAATTTTTAGGGATTGTTTTGCTTGAATAATGAAAATCTCAGCAATTTGATATTTTCATTAAGGGTGTTTAACTTCTGCAAGAAGTTTTTTAGCTGTTCCTCCCTCAAAGAAACAGATAACTGAAATAAGATGTTTATTCAGTCAGAAACAGAAATAGTTCTGTTTGGAAATGAAAATTTGTGCAGTCTACCTTTGTGTGTTTCTTTTAGTTTTGTTAAACATAACTCTGACAAATACTTTCAGCAGGCATTATAAACTACGGAATACAATAAATCAAGAGTATAACAGTGGTCTCACAGCTTGAACATGGAAAATTATGCCATTCAGATAATGTAAATAGATTGAAAATAGCACCAGATACAGGGAAGATTGCTGTGGAATAGTAGTTATCATTTTAAAGGGCAGAGATGCATTATTTCTGCTGGAGGCAAGAGCCTGAAAGTGATTTGTCAATACCAAAGAACTCATAAGAAAGATTGTTATTTCTTCCCTCCATCCAAAAGCCAGTTGAAACAATTGTCACTGAACTGGTAATGACTTGCCCTACAGGGACATGTCACATGGGGTTTGATCTTCAGAACTCTCGTTCAAAATATATGAGACTTTAATTGCTGATGAGAAAAATTCTGTGGGTGAAAGTGAAGAGGCCCTTGCTACATTTTCATACAGAAGAAACCTCTTTTACAGGATTATGTAGCATCTAAACCTATATTTAAATTAATCCAATACCAAGAAATTAACATTGTAATAGTACCATAATGGAACCAATTCTTTTTGATTCTTTACTGTTAAAATCACTCAAGTTATCATTATTCTCATCAGTTTAGCTCCCCCCTCCCCATGGCAAACTCCTTTGAGCATCTCTTTTACTGAGCAATTTTTCACAATAAAAAGGTCTCCTCAGAATGAATGGAACTATTTGCAGTTATCAATTAATTTAGAATATTCCAGATGTTATAGCTAATCTAGAAAGGATAGGAGAAACTGGTTGATTTAAAATAGAGCCACTCACCCACTCCCCTACCAGTGGGATCAGGGAGAGAATCGGAAGGGTAAAAGCTAGACATGGATTGAGAGAAAGACAGTTTAATAGGGAAAGCAAAAGTCTTGCACTCAAGCAAAGTAAAACAAAGTAATTCACTGTTTCCCATGGGCAGGCAGGTGTTCAGCCATCTCCAGGAGAGCAGGGCTCCATCACGCATAAAGATTACTTGGGAAGACAAGCACTCTCACTCCGAATTTCCCTTCTTCTTCCTTCTTTCCTCCAGTTTTGTATAGTGAGCGTGATGTCATATGATATGGCTCTGTGTAAACACTGCTCAGCAACAGCAAAAACATCTCAATATTATCAACCCTGTGTTCACCACAAATCCAAAACACAGCCCCATACTAGCCACTGTGAAAAAATCAACTCTGCCTCAGCCAAAACCAGCACAGATATATGCATAGATGTCCAAACATGGGTTAGTCAACAAGGTTATGAGTTAAAATACTTGCATAAAATATTTTAGAGAAGTTGGCAACAAACGTATGCCCATCATCAAGTCTGTTAAGATAATAAATACAGTGCTCAAACTGATCCATAAGTTTCTTTGAAGATATGATTATTTCAAAGATGAAAGTGAGATCTGCGCTATAATTAGAAAATGGAATAGAAAATAGAATAGAAAATGGGAAGGGGCTGAAGAAAATGTGTAATTGGACACCTCTGTCTTTGTGGTTATAATAAGAAAATATGTTTCCTTTGTGCATGAGGGGATGTTTCTTTTAAGACAAAGAATAATTGTATACTACCCTCAGTAAGAAAGAGAAGTTTTGAAGCTCTTGCTGCCACATATACATAGGTATCTCAGATAATTTAGGTTATTCTTTCAAAGGATGTTAAATTTATCTTTTTAATGTGATTTGACGTGCTGAATCATTTCTTGCACAGATATCTGCTTTACAACCTAAGACTGCATTTGAATGCATTGAATTTAAGTCTATGTAATTCTGTTAACATATTCTGCACTTTCATTTAAAAACAGGTACATAGGGGAAAAAAAAAAAGAAGGTGCTTGTTTTGATTTGGGTTGGATATTTTGTTAACGGTGTTTGGGAAGCACAGAACAAACCCTTTGTGCTCAATAAATAGATCAAACACTTAAAAAGACCCATAAATGTAAGTAGCAAGGTATAGTTCTGAGCAAAAGTATCTGGGAGTAGAAGAGTCTCAATAAAGAAAGGAACTGAAAGCTGATGGCTTCTGGAAAAGCCTTGTGCTCTGGACTGTTGTTTTTCAGCCAATATTAAGAAGTATTGACAATATTGTCCTTTTATATGTAGTTATCAGAGACCTCCCCTAATGTCCACTGATTTTTTTCCCCATTAATTCTGACTGTCTTCTAGAATGTGACCTAGCTGTCCAAAAAGGATTCATTTGCTGTGAATAAACAACAAAATGTATGCATAATAATTGTAAAAGAAAAAAAAATGCTTCAAAAGGGAGAATGCTTAAAAGGTAACAAACAAATAGTTGTGAATATTTCTGTGAACAGCTGCAGTGATCATCCTAATATACCATAGAAATTATTTAACTTTTAAATTATAATTTTTTTAAAAGTTTGTTGGGGAGTATTTATAGATACATATTAATAAAATATAAAAAGTCACTTTATTAAAATTACTGGGTGAGGTATGATAAAATATTCATAAATTAATTAAACATAATTAGCATTAAAATATAGGCATAATTTAGATGTTAATTAATTTTGTTTCCCTTATCTTACAAGAACATATGTGGTATGTCTTGCAGCAAAAGATGTCATACGAAAATGTCCTCTGGAAAGGAATATATTTAAAAAAACACATAAGTCTTCAGAAATGTTTCTAAATATGTTTTCCATACTAAGAGCTCCAAAAACATAACATGCAATACTTATTATATTTGGAACAATGATAAATGTATGCAGAAAAGGAAATGAACTTCTGACTCTAAGTGATCAAAGGAAAACCTTGCTGTTTAGTCCCCAGATACCAGTTAGCAGCTGTATCCAGACATTGCTTATGTCTCAAATCTTTTTTAAAAGCTATTTCTATAGCTGCCCTTTGTGCTGCCAGTCAAAATGGAATAATGCTCACTAGAAAGTCAGGTCTCATAAAGTGTTTACACATCCCTCACAAAGAAAGTTGAAATAAGCAACTTTCCATAGGCAATATGTTTTACTTTCTCAGATTGGAGTTTAAAAAAAAAATTCAAAAATTGATTGAAACTTAGATGTGTAAATAAAGCAGATAATATTGAGACTTCTTAGCTTTTCCATATTTGCTTTAAAATAACAAGATGAGGCCAACAATAGTTTCAATCATAACCCTTTTCCTTGCCCTGCAAAAAAAAATACTCCTATTTTTTTGTGAAGGTATCTGGTGGGCCGAAACTTCCTGGATGTATTTGGATCATATTCTGATAGTTTTCAATCTTAATTACCAGTCAACATATGAAAATAGTATTCTTCCAAATCTGCATACACAAGGACAGGAAATAGGTGATGTTTCCATTTCATGTACTCCAAACCTTAAAGTACCTGAAGAAAAAAAGTTTTAAAAGGTAAGAATCCATTATCCGTACATAAGTTTTAATTAAGCATCCTAACTGAGAGTCATCAGGGTTTTAACTACTTCTTTGTCACATCCTTATTTCAGACAAGATTCTTATGAGTCATTTGTTTTTGTTTGATGTCAGTGGATTCACTGTTACAGTTTATTCCTGTAAGAATAAGAAGCATTTCTTTCATGAAAATTCTAAGTCAAAATTCAACCATAACTGTGCACAGGAAAAAACACATAAACAAAATAATCTTTAAAAGTAACATAATCTAAGGTGGCTTTATACAAGTTACTACCTACCAGGAGCAAAGTAAGAAATAGTGGGTGCAGAATCTATTGGTGTCCATAAAAATAATTAAACTTTGGGGAAGGCAAAGTCATGGATATATGCAGTAACACTGCAATGTATTTTATGTTAATGCAAATTTAAAACATGAAATATGGTCAGAGGAAATATTTCTTTTTAACCCTGAGGTTTGAAAAATGATAATTCAACTTGATAACCATTTCTCTGCACACTGTATTAGGCCACAAGCCAGACATTTAATATTAAATGAGGACATATTTGCATGAAATGGTCAGGAGTTTTTTTTGGGGGAGGGCTTTATGGAAGGGGGTTGGAGGTATGCGTTCTTAGGAAATATTGTGTATACAGGAAGGAAGGAATATACTCAACATTTTGAAAGTCTATTTTTGCTTACAATAGGTAAAGTACTTGAAAAAAAACCCTCCTTTTTAACTTCTGTTTTCTTACCTAAAACATTTGAAAGTACAATTTTTTGTGACCATTCAGTCTGAACAGAAAAAAATATCAGTTTTAAATTATAGTTCTTTCTTTCCTGTTGTCCCATAATGATCTTTTCTTATCAACCATTGTTTCCAAAAATTTGCAGTTTGATAGCAAAGAGAGCTTAGAAAGTCATTTTAGACAAACCACCAAAGAGAGAGAGCTATAAAGTGCCACAGAAGAAGCAGAACATCTGAACACTAAAGTGGCCTTTCTGATATAATTTATTACAGACCACTTAGGAAAGTTAACATGAGGGAACATAAAAATTACTGCAATTGAATGAACTAGTGAACCAGTAAATATGGCATTTTTCCCCTGACAGCAAAGAGGAAAAAAAGAATTTGAAATATTTCTTTCTTTCTCCTTCTCCTTCTCATTCTCCCTAGGGAAAATACAAAAAACCCTCAAGTATGTTTAAGTCTGGTTTATTTACAAAATAAATTATACTTATAAAACTTATGCTGTGATTGCTGAATCATGGAAGACAGTGATGAACTAATTCTAAAAAACCAAATTTTAAAATTACAAGTTAATCAGGAAATGAAAATCCTTAGGGCTATAGAAAACAACTTGAAGAGATTTTTTTTTGTCTTCTATAGAAAATTATGAAAATTCAGATAGTCAGAATGAACTGTTTTTTCAAGTACTCTTTTGTCCAAGCTTCCATCTTAATGGCCTCAGGTCTGAAAATACAACTGTGTTCTTGGTTCACTTGCTTTCTGTCTTTCCTGTAAGTGTACCTACTGTGACACTTGGATCATTGTCAAAATATAAATTTCTTTTTCTTATTCTGTCCTCTGCAATGTTTTTTTTTGGAAGAGGTAACTAACCTATTCAGTATCCAAACCCACATTTAGAATATTATTACTTCTTTCTTGAGCAACAGGTAGAGTCAGATGTCTGACAAATTATGCCTAAAAATATCTGAAAATATGTTTCATAGTTCCTTTCTTATCCTTCACAATCTGTTTTGTTCTGTGATGACTTTCTCTTCTGATACTGAGCCATTTGTGACTTCCAATAACAGTAGGTGGTTCCATATCCTTTTATTGCCCAACTCAACCTAATTCTTTTTGTTTCAAAGATAAAATATTGTTTCCCTTTGCTTATGACCAGCTTTAAATATTTTCCATACCTTTACTAATTTAGTAGTGTAATTGGACACTTTTCATTGGACACAGTTAGGAGGTAGTATTTGTATTAGGAAAAGTTATAGACAAGGTTAAAAAAAAATTATGAGGTTGCAGCTCTCTGGAGGACACTCTATACAAAGAGTGGGGTAAGATCAGGTAAGGAGGCAAATTAAATCAAAACAGAGATACCACTTTTAAAACTTATCTCTAGTCACTATGTACAGCTGACTTTTCTGTCCTTACAATTTGTCTTATTGCAACTATCTATAAATGTATTTTGTCACACTTTTATTGCTTCTAAATCTTGCTGCCTTTTCTTTAGGTTAATCAATCTTTATGCCCCTCATTTGCCAAAAGCAAATGTCCCATGTTGCCCATTTAGATATCCTTTGTACCTTCATTGCTGTTCTCCACCTATTTGTGCAAAAAGTGTATTGCAATGCCTTACAAGAATCACCTTAGAAAATAGTATTTTATGTTTGATTCTATAAGATAATGAACAGTAAAGAAGAAATAAAGATGAACTTCTGTTTCTCAAGGTTTTCTATTAAAAAGCACAGACAAAGATTTAAATCTGTTATGGAACAATTTGGCATAGCTCTATGGATGATTAAAGCCAAAACGACTAAAGCCTCAATTTTTGAACATCTGATGTAGGAGCTCTTGAAGTCACCTGATTGTCACTGTGTGAAATGGTCACTTCCTGAACATCATGTCCAAGGGTGCCCAGAGCTATTGTCACATCTCAAAGACCACTTGGGGGAGAAAATCCCAAGCTTTTCTATGATAAAGCTAAACACAGTGCAGGACACACACCAGGCTCTTCACAACAACCCGTACAACCATCACAATAAAGTCTGTCAAAAGTTAAATGATGCAGAGATTCCTGTGCCTAGAGTCTCATTCTGGAATCCCATTTGAACACACTCGCCACTCCTTATGAGACAGCATAGTTAGAAACTACTAATCAAAAACAGGCATTTGATTGAAATATTAATATCGTTTTTTGAGAGCAGAAAATCAATTTCGAACTCCTGGGTTTGGATGTTCTGAATGAAAGAAAATGCACCATGTACAGAACAAAGACTGAACAATTAGTACCTATGCAGACATGAATGAAGCTGCTAATGAGAATCCTACCAATTAGGCCAGGCTGAGATATCCACAAACAACAGTAATTTCCTTTGAATCCACACTTCAGTGACTCATTTTTTTTGCAGTGAAAACTAAAATTTAGTACAGTAAGCTCTAAAGAGAGAAATTAATTCCTTCTGTAATTTCAAATAAAAAATAACATAGACAACACATACAGTCCACACTGTGGCTAAGGTTTAATGTTTACCACCTATTTCAACAGCAATTAATTTTGCAATAAACATATGAAACATCTGTCCAAACTACTTTCCCCCTTGAAGAAGGAAATACAGTACTTTAGAAACTATATCTTAGATAAGTACATACCATAAGCCTATATGTTATATAAGTTGAAGATATGTACTTAGCACATATTATGTGATTTTACAGCAATTTAGCATTGCATATGAGTACAGGCTTGTGCTGTAAGTTTGTAGCCAACTTGTGAAGGATTTGTTTTACAGATAATGGTAGGAGGACAAACATTATATTACAGAAAATGAGTCTGCAAAATAATGCCATTCTACAGAAAAACTGCCTGGCAGAACACCCCAAAATCCTACAGTTTCCTCTTTATTTATTAATTTGAGCATAAGAATTAGAAAAGCTTAACAGAAAGTGCTGAAAAAGATGCATTTAATGTATTATTTTTCTTTAACCCAGCAAATAAAACAGACCCTGAAGGGCAGCACGGGTTTTCACACAGTTAGACACAGCTGAAATCACTGAACAACATGACAGATGAAATCAGACATATTCTCTTAACATGTGATACTGATTTGAGTAAGTCTAGTCCAACTGACAAAGCCACAGCCCTGTTTTATCATTTTAGCATGGCACACACATGACAAGGACTTAGAACAGCCTTTCTCTTAAGTACAGCTGTAGCAAATCTTACCGAGATCCAGTAGAGCTATCATCCTCTACCTAATGATATACAACAGCTTTAGGGATGGGAGCAGATGAGTAGCATTCCAAGCACCAATATATAGACAGATACCTAAGGAAAGTTACAAATTCATCTAGATGGGCTAAGTATTAGGGCCAATCCTGTTTAGTCTCTATCAGTGGTCTGGACAAGGGGATTGAATGCACCCTCAGTCAGTTCGCAGATGACACTAGGTTGGATGAGAGTGTTGATCTGTTGGAGGGTCAGAAGGCTCTGAAGAGGGATCTGGACTGGCTGGAGAAATAGACTGAGGCCAATTGTATGAGTTCAACAAGGTGAAGTGCCGGCTCCACCACTTGGGTCACCACAACCCTATGCAGCACTACAGACTTGGGACAGAGTGGCTGGAAAGCTGCCCAGATGGCTGACAGTCAGCTGAACATGAGCCAACAGTGTGCCCAGGTGGCCAAGAAAGTCAGTGGCATCCTGGCCCGTATCAGCAACAGTGTAGCCAGCAGGACTAGGGGAGTGATTGTCCCTCTGTACTCAGCACTGTGAGGCAGCACCTTTATTAAGTTTCGGACCCCTCACTACAAGAAAGACACTGCAGTGCTGGAGCATGTCCAGAGAAGGGCAATGAAGCTGGTGAAGGTTTTGGAGTACAGGTCTTACAGGGAGCAACTGAGGGAACTGGAGTTGTTTAGCCTGGAGAAAAGGAGACTGAGAGGGGACCTTATCACTTTCTAAAACTACCTGAAAGGAAGTTGTAGCAAGATGGGGGTTGGTCCCTTTTCCCAACTAAAAAGTGACAGAACAAGAGGAAATAGCCTCAAATTGCACCAGGGGACATTCACTCTGGATATTAGAAAATTTTCTTCACTGAAAGAGTGATCAGGCATTGGAACAGGCTCCCCAGGGAAGTGGTGGAATAACTATCCCCAGAAGTGTTCAAAAGGCATTTTGATATGCACTTAGTGATATGGTTTAGTGGTTAACAGTTGGACTTGATGATCTTAGAGGTACTTTCCAGCCTAAATGATTCTATGATCATGAACAGTAATGTAGCTGCCAGAAGTACTTTTTAAAGATGAGTAAATTCTGTTGATACATTTTGAAATATATTTCCTACTCCATTTTGTTTAGATTTTTTTTCTGCTACCTTTTTGTTTGTTTTCCTTTTGCTATATATATGGTTTGAGTTTACTGGAACAATTACTTACAGACAGTAAATGTTACAGGTATTATAAAGAACAGCCACAGATACTAATTTTGAATTTACAAATATGAACATTTGGACTTTTATGCACCTTCAGTCGGAGGACACTGATGTACCATGACTTCTAGGTGTAGCTGTGATTACTAAGCACCACAAGGGGGGAAAAATGCTCAGTTCTCTCTTAGAGATAAATAATTATTTGCAGAATTATTTGGGTGGAGTCTGAACTTCTTCCCCCTCAGTATGAAAAGATGTTTGTGTACCAAGAGACTCACTGACTTAAAATAAGACTATACAGAAATAGAGAGCTATGCTGGCAATTGCATCATATTCAAGACACAGTAAAATAATGAAATTATTTTTATAGACTACAGAAGGCTTCAGATAAGACCTTAATTGTTTAATTATTTGGTGGATTTAGCGAACACTTGAGCATTTTTGTTCAAGAATGAGTTTAGGGAATTGGGATATTAACAAACAAAAAGAGGTAGAATTTTTAGATAAGTTACCTGCCATGAACTGTTTGACAAAATTAGCAAAATCCCTAGATCTCTGTGGTTTCCCAGACTTAATCACCACCTGTTAGTAGTATATGTCTGTTTTTGTTTTCAACTTTCAAAAGTAAAGACCACATTTTTAACACCAGCTGCTACCTACTATTGAATGTATTGTCACTTCCAAATGATACATTGTAAGCTACAATTCCAGTTCAAAGAGTTTCAAGAGCTCAAACCTCAATTTAGGATCTGCATAACACCATATGCAGGGCTAAAAAATTAAAGTCAAGGAACAGAATCTGAAAGGTTTTCCACTGAAATCCTATAGAAATAGTAACTCTCACTGCAAGTCTGATATCACCTGAACTGAATTTAATATTGTATGAAAGTAAGGGGAGATGTGGGAAAAGGCAATGGAAAAAAATATTAAACTTTTACATTCAGGAAAGAACTGTGGAATTTTTAAGTTTCAAGACAAAGATCGACCCTTAAAATCCCAACCTACATATATTATTGAATGGAATTATTAAAATTCATAGGAAATATTATTAAAATGATGGTTTACAGTATCATGAACAAAATTAATCCATCTTTTTTTGAAGTAATGATTAAATAGTTGACTGTGAACATGGCAACAGCATGTATTTTGAAAATAGGTCAAAATCAATCTAGTTTTTCCTCATTGAAAGATACTAGGAAATCCAAGTTATGCAAATAGTTTTCACTGTAGTTCGCTCAAAGTTCACAAAGATTCCTGTTTAGTAATGTAGATAAGACTCTACTTAGCTTCAATGAGAATGGAAAAACTACATTTCTCTGATATCTATTATAGAAAAAGAGGATGTGCTATCAGATCTGATGGCATCAGCAAAGCTGCAAAAAAATTCCAGTAAATAAACTGTTGATCTAATTAGCTTTGAAATATTTCCATTCATTTCAACAGAAACTGGATGAGAAAACCTGTGAAGAGAATTAAACAGATTAAGACAGCAGTCTATTCCTCCATTGAAGTGTTTCACCAAACTGCAGATTATGGTACAAGACAAGAATCAGAAAGAGCACCAGTTCTTCAGTCTGTGCATCATAAACACAAATGTCATTGGACTCAACAACATGTCTGTGTGAACCCAGACTAGAGCAAAAAGTCTAAGCTAATTCTACCTCTCATGGAATTGTGCTTCTTCTATATCTTGTAGTGAAAAGCATGAGAGAAAAGACAAAACAAACACATAAAATTACAAGTCAGTACTCTCCTTACAATGGATACAAAAAGCATGCAAAAAATAATTTAGAAATTAAATTCCTGAACTGCGTATAAGGACATAATATTATTTTTCCTGTTTCTTTTTTTTTTTCCTATGACCAATGGATAGAGACAAATAGTGATTTGCAGCAATAAAATAGTCGTCTGCATTCTCATGAAATACGATGCTTTAAGACTATAACTGTTCTTTCCGCAGCCACAATGGATGACTACAAAACATCATTAAATGCCTTCTTTGAAGCCATTTCTTTAAAGAAAGGGGACAATTACAACTATAAAATATAAACACCCCATTCATACTGAGATGAATTTATCTACAATACATTGCCGAAGAGCCTCCTCTATTGTCCTCTGAGTTTTTTATATGACAGTGTTGTGTTCAGCTTTATTTAAGTGCTAAACTTTTAAAAACCAGGGTCAAGCACAGGTGTTACCAGCTCCCTTCCTGCTATATCAGGTTCTGCGCCTTGCCACACCAACCCCTGCCACAAGCATTATATGGCAATTCCAATATTTTGAGATCCAAAATACTATCCTTCTTGAAAGTATAAGGTGAATGTCAGTCAAAATCAATTGAGAAAATGTGAGGTTGCTTCAGAAAATTGTTTGAATTCTGAGCACTTCATTATTGCTGCTCAGGATGTTACTGTCCCACATGATAATGTAACATAATATTACCATAAGGTAATATACAATATAAAGCTAGCAGAATATAATGTTACCATGAAAATAATATCTGGTCTTTTTATTATTAAAAAATGAATGCTAAAAGGAAAATTAGAATAAATGAAAGCATCAGGTAGCATGGTCCTGGCTCTTACTGTATCTAGTCTGTCAAAATCTGATTTGCCAATGTCTCTGTAGTCCATCACAACCATTTAGAGTGCTCAAAGTTATACTGTCTGTAGCCAAACAAGCAGACCTCTCTAGTGGCAAATTATTCAGCCTTCCCCTCTTGCCTTTTGTTCTCTTCCTTCTGTAATTTCCACCTTTCCTAGACTTCACACCTCCAGCCCTAAAAGCTCATGCCATTAGCACCAAACTGGGCAGTGTAACTGCCATATTTCCCTCCCTGTTGGGGCAGTATGGGTATGTTCTCTTTTCCTCCACTGGGAAAACAACCCTCTAAACACACCAAACAACCACCGCTGAAGCAGTGAAATCAGACTGACAGAAGGTGCAGAAAGACTGCTCACAAGCTAAGGTTCATATAGGTTATGAAGAAGAAAATCGCATTTGGATTTATTCAGCAATTGGTAGTTAACCCAAAAGCTAAATGGTCTCTTAGAGCTTGAGTAGAGTCGAGACCAAATGCATAGCTCAGGAAAACCACCATACTGCCTTTACTGCTGAACAGACAGAACATAAAGATATTGGTAGGTAGCACGACAAGCAGAAAAGTGTTTCTTCCGTTATTATTAATACCTACGTTCTAAAAAGCAATGTTCATTACCAATATCAAGGTAAAGTGTGTCTGGTGCCATATTCACTCTTCCCACCAAGTGTACCAAATCTGTGCCTCCAGATGTAACACAGGTAGAGCCACCAAGTCAAATTTCTTCAGGACCATGTATGGAATTTTGTTAAATTATATTAAAAAAGACTGTCCAAAAAGATAGCCTATCTTAAGTCCTCTTTCCAAAGAACTTAACTCTTGTGTGTCTTCCAGTAGTTATATACTTGTAACTTTTTTCTCCCTGAATCAAAAGGTAGACAGATTTAAAGTCTGCCAAAAGAATCTATAGGATTTTATTGACTGGGAAGACACCTTAGTGAGAATACCTTCAAAGAACCATCAAATCTTTTCAATAAAGGATTCCACCTACTTCTTTTCTAGCGGATTTTTTCTTTCAAGGGTGCACTGTACTTTTTAACTGGCAGAAGCTGTTACAGGTGACGAGGAGTAGCTAGTTTGTGTATTTTGCAACAACAGCAGTCATCAGCAATAACATATACAACACCTTCCTCTTGGCATTTAAGCAACACTTCCCTAGGAGTCTTCTGACAACTGCTGTTGAACCTTGTTTTTCTGTCAGGTATGTAGTCACAGACAAAAAAAACCAGAGCATTAGTCAGGGTAATCTGTATGATTAAATTTTTCCTTTATGCTCACAGATGTGAATAGTAGGGAGTGAGAAGACTGTGTTTCCTCTTAAGATCTTCTCCAAAAAAAAAAAATCCTGATAAGTTTACATAGAAATCCATACTAACACTCTGTGGTCAAAATAAATAACAGTGTATTTTGGATCCTTCCTCTCTTCTCCATAAGCAATTCTGTATCTGTCCCTATTAATGGCCATTGTATTTTCATGTTACACCTAAAACTGACTTTAGGATCTGGGAGAATGAATTCAGAAAGATTATTGAGAAAATTCAGCTTTAACTCAAATAATGTCTTTAATGGCCCTCCCTTATAACCCTTTGAGCCATTTACGGTTTCACCCCATTGGCATTTATTTTCCTTGTGTTCTTCAGTGTTGTCGCCTTACTCATTCCGCACTTAATCAAAATCAAACAAGCCCTCTGTGATTGGCAGAGCCATTCTATTTTCTTTAAAGCTCCCAGAATTTAGGATGACATAAGTATATGCAGCTACAGGATCTGCATGAGGGTTTGTCTGTCACTGGACTAGACTGAACACAAGTCCTAGAGAGACATCAGAGCAACACTGATATCGGAAAACAATAACAGAAAAGCATGGCAGAAAAGGGAACATTCTCTGTCTAAAACTAAAGAGAGAGATTGCAAAGCAGGTGCAAATGAGTGGATAAAGCATGCTTGGATATAACAGAATTACTTGCTGGTTCTTTGCAGGTGGTTCTCAACAGGAATATTGAAAGATCAGAAAACAAGTTGCAAAACAAAATGCAGTAGAAAAAAAATAAAATTATAAAAACTCACAGAGAGTTCTGGGCCATTTTCTTCTAAATTTGTTTGCTTTTTCAGTTTCTTTCCATCTCAGTGATAATGCCTAAATCTGCCCATCAGGTCGGGTACTTTACTGGTACCTGTATGTCAGCTTATCCTTCAAATGTATTCATGTTATAACTTACAGTATTCTAGGAACTTATCTGTAGCATTTTTAGTAGAAACCTTAATAGATGACCATACATCAACTTTTATTTCCAAGCTACTGCTTGATCTCCAAGTTTTACCCTGAAGCTGTTAGGAAGGACTACGTGGTTCAGTACTAAGACAGTATAATTATTTCTTCACAAGATATACAAATCATAATTTACTTCTTAATCTAGATCTATTCCATTCAAAGAAATAAAATGAAAAAGAGTCCATCACTGGGAATACAACTAAGCATAAAGCACAAAGCAGCCCCTAAAGTATAAAAAATAATGGTGGCAAAAGGTATTTTCAAAAGCAGGTGATAATATTGTTGAGATTAAATTGAAGTAATCTGGAAAACGGTGTTTGTATCTAACCAATAAGTGAATTCAGGTTAGCTGGATCTAGCCAGATAATGGGAAGCCTGATCAGTGTCAAACACCAGTTACTGAGCTGGAAAATCATTTCTTGGAAATCCCATAAAAATTCTTTGAGTGTCTTTGACAATGACTGTGAGCAATTAGTTTGAAAAGACATTTTATTAAATGAAAAAGATAATTCTGAAATCAGGTTTCTTAAGAAGTAAAAACATTATGTGAAATTTGCTAATGCAACATCTTAAAAAAAATCTTCAAGAAGTATATTTTTTTGCCTTTTGTTGGAGTTTTATTTAAAATTATTCTTTTAAAAATAAACTACTTTGAAGTGGAAGAAAGCTCTTGAATAGTTGAAATAGGATATCTTAGAATGTCTTTCTGTCCTTAAGAAATATACACCATATTTTGCAAAGTAGTTTCATTTTTACCAACCTTTACAGTCTAAAATATGATTACACCTGATATCTTTATACTATCTCTTAAGTGGTTTCAAGTAAGTCCATTTGATTGTGTATTTTGCCATTACTGGTGTCCTTCAAACTTTGCACTTAGCAGGTACAAAAGTAGTTTAAAAGAAATTTCTCCCTTTTCTAAACACAAAATGCAGTCAGGAAGAAACAGATGCATAGTAAAATGGTTCAAAATGGAAACAAGGACAGATGAAGAACAATTCATGATGCTACGTCTGGGTTTTCAGAGATCTATACAATTTCCTTAGAATCTTTGGCTTATCTTCTCAGATGCTGAACCTTAGCTAGGTGAGTATGAATATGACATTTTTGCCTGTTTACACTGTACATGTACTCAATTTGTAGCTTCAATATTTAGCTATCTATTGTAAATAGATATTTACAGCAGAAACTTTAGCTAAATCTTGCTTTTGGGAGCTGAATCCAGAGGGAGAGTAAACGGGAAAAGATCTGCAGAAGCATGACAAAATAGAGACATGGAGAAAAACAATGAATATGAATACATAGGTGAAGTTACAAAGCATACTAGTGACCTGAAAGTTTGTGTTAAATTTGCTGTAAGTTCCATTTTTAAAAAATGAGCACATAAGCAAACAATAAATCTGAGAGAGATATTCGATTGAAATTCATCTTGGCCTATTAGTTTTGCTATTCTGAAAAAAACCAAAAACAAAACAAAACAGAAAAGCAAAACATTTTAGTGATATAAAAATATTATATTCCTTATTATATTGGTTTTTCAAATTTAAAACCAATTACCATGATTTTCTTGAGATACTTCAACCACCACAGAAACAACAGACTATGAGTTCATTAATTGTTGACCATGGTCTGGCAACTCTATATTACTGTTTCAGAAAATTATCTAACTGCCCGTCCTTGAAGAGGTTAAAATCTGAAGACAGAAGAAAACTGCCTTAGAATTACATAGTGTTGGTGTTCCTTTGGAAATTTTGAAAGAAGATTTATGATGCTCTTTAACAAAGTTTCCATAAGATAACTGAGGAAACCATTCAAAATTATAAGCATTGACTGCAGGTTGTTTAGATTTATTCATTTTACTTGAAACAAAAGCAAAGACGCTAGACTGCATTCTCAAAGGTACTTAAAGCTTTAACACTCCCATGCTTCCTAATCCTTCTGTACTTGTATATGAAAATGTACCTTGCCTTGATTAATATTCTATTAATCCATGACAAAGTACCCATATCACTCACAGGCTTACTTTCTCGGCAAGTTCCTGAGATATGCCTCATTAACTGGATTACTTGTTTGATCTGATTGCTGTCATACTGTTCTGTTGACAGCCAGGGTGCCTAATGTTAGACTGTGCAGTGAATAGTCTTTAATGCCGCTCTGAACCCTCCCCTCTGATGTATGGAAGGTTGCCCAAGGTCAAACAGTTTGTGATTGACTGTGAAAGTAAATGTTGGTGTCATGCCCGAGTTATCACAAAACTAATTTGACTAACCTTTGATCTGCCTTTGAGATAAAATAAACATGAGAAAGTCTATGCTGAATGGACCCTTTCTTTTTTCTCATGGAGTTAAAAAAAAAAAGCGCATTTTCATCTCTGCTAATTTTTTTTTTCTTTGTAACTTCTGAAGGAATTTAAGGCTTCTTAGAGGTAGCATTCTGACAGCCTTGGGACAAAAATTCTCAGCTAATTACATATCAGAAAAAGTATGATCACTAGCAGCACCTGTTTTTTTCATAGAGAGCAGTTCTTCCAAATGGATTCATATTTTGCAGTCTCTGGGGCTGCCTGATCTTTTTTTCATCTTACCAAGAACTCAGTCAACTTTAAAGGTACAATAAGGTTTTTAACTTGCCTATAGGACAAGAGGATCAAGGTCCACAAAAAAAGCCTTTTCTTTGTTTTTTTTTACCTGCCTCAGAGTCTCCTTTAAACTTTAATTGCTTAATGAGATATTGACTTTTATATACATAGAGCTGTATTTTTAAGGTGAGTCAGACTCTAGAAGAGGATTAGAAATCAGTTATGGTCTTTTTCTCTGAAAGGGAGGAAAAAACTTCATTACTGAGACACTTCTTCTCTTTGCCATCTAGATATCAGACAATTGGATCTGGGTGCAGTTCTAAATGTTGACATTTTAAGAAAAATGATGTTTTAGGTTCATGCTTACCCAGTTGATTCTGTCAAGTTGTAAATCTGTCTAATCCTTTTTCAAAAATCATCCATGGTGGTGAACTCAAACAACCAGTTCTACTGCTTCAGTATCTTTACCATAAGAAAATGCTTTTTAATATTTAATCTGAATACTCCTCACAGAATTTAAGTCCGTTGAAACTGTTCTTGACTACTGTAGGGATAGAGAACAGATTTCATCTTTCCTCTTATCTGCAATTTCTATATCATATGCATTAACACAGTTTTAAGTTATCTTTGGAGAAAAAAGGGCAGATAATTGATATTTACTACTTTATAATTCTGCTTAATTTAAATGGAGTATTTTAGGCTACAAGTAAAATGAACTTAAAGATATTTTATAAATAGTGACATATCAATTGAGAAAACTCATATCCAGGCATAGTAGTACCAGTTTTAATTGACATAGTGTGCAAAAATCGACCTCACTAATTTTGAGTGTATTTACTTAAAGTTGTTTGTCATTTAACATATTAAACATAAAAACCCCTACTGCTCTTATCCATAGTTCTCTTTACTTTTACTTTCATAAAAAATAAAAATAATTATTTCCTTGACTAGTTGGGATAATACTGATAAACCTGATTTCCTGACTTAAACTCTTCAGTGCTCAGAGATCATACTGTGTAAAACCCATGAGGTGGTGGTTATAAAAAAATGTAAGCTTTAATGTTGCATTGTGTAAATATCACTGAGAACCTGACAATTATCTTCTTCTTCTATCATGTATTCAACGCTATTGGACTAAAGTTTTAAGCAAATAAAACACCTACTTGCCTCTACAAGGAGGTGCATTTTTTATTTCATACTTCAAAGCAATGGTTGAAAACCTCTAGCTGAACAAAATCTTTTCTGTAGTGAAGTGAAACCACAGTGAAACTGCACTAATAGTATAAAATGCACTGTTAGTCAACAGTTTGAAAACAACTCTCACTGCATAATGTAAAATGTAAATCTTATATGGCAAAGTTATGACAGCATCATAAAAAACCTGAACAAA
This sequence comes from Manacus candei, assembly GCF_025592945.1. NCBI lineage: Eukaryota > Metazoa > Chordata > Aves > Passeriformes > Pipridae > Manacus > Manacus candei. The sequence continues at coordinate 33,148,983 of NW_026138097.1, read as the reverse complement.
TATAACCTTTTACATACTCAAAATATAAATCAACTGAGTGATCCCAGGTAGCAAAAACTACTGTTTGAAACCAGGACCAACAGGGTTTCTGGCTATATTGAGATCAACAGTAAAAGTCATGATGTTTTGGCTAGGTCAAACTGTCTTGATGTACTTAATTAGTCTGATTCAAGGTGAGATCTGATGGATCAGGAAGGCATGAACTATGCAAAATACATATGCACAGAGACAGATGGTCAGTCACCAACTTGACTTTGATCCTAGCAAAGTGTTGTTGACAGCATAAGTGGATTTTTTCTTCATTATTAACCATCTGGATACAGAGAAATTTTCTAATTTCTGCCACACATTATACAGGTTAACAAACTCTGGAAAAGACACAGACACTTTCCTCTGCCAGAAAGAAAATTGTCTTGTCCAGAAATCATAACCACAGAGATCAGAAATGAATTTAATTCCTTACAGTATCTCAGGGAACATTACTGATTCCATAACTATAAAAAGCTTGATAAGCAAGCCCACTAGATATTATTATTAATTGACTGTAGATCGAAATCATGAGCAATTTATTTTGTACTGAAAAAGATTGAATCCAACAGAGCAAAAATGTTTGTTTCAATGTATGCATAAAGAAAAAAAAAACTGTAAATCTTCTCCAATTTCAGTATATGAGGTGATATTTGTCCATATTGTTGCAGCATAAAAAAGTAGTAATAAATGTAGGATGATTTAAGAGGGAGAGAGGTTCTAGAGAAAAGGCATGCAAAGTAAACTTTTCAGAGTAAAGTATGCAATTGCCTGTGAAACTGATAAAACATCCTTAAGAAAAAAACTTTATGAAGGAATCTTTATATTCAGTTATAAGGAAAGCCTAAATGTAACTAAGATACGTTGTAGCTCTACCATTACAACAGCTACATGTTACATATTAGGTATTACACAGATGATAATTGTAAGAAAGAAAACAAAAGAAAATGATAAATTTTGCCTCCTGTCAAATCAATATTCCCAGCCTAGCAAATCCACTGTGAAGGTTTACTTCATTCCCAATTAGATCTGGATCTAACAGGAGCCTCCATCTCTCTTTAAATCAGACGATGTTGTTATTATTTTTAAAAAATATCAAGGAGTTACATTTTTATAACCCATAGTGAGGGTTTGAAAAAAAATAATTGTTGAAAATCAATTTTCATGAAGTGGATAGTAGAGTGTGAACATTTTATTTGTAACATATTTTCCTAATCTTACAACAGAAAGTAATTGGGTTTCCTATGAATAAACAAAAACAAGTCCAAGTTATTATAACATTATAACATGTTGTTATATATTAGAAAAAAAATCCTTTGCTTCTGCTTGAACAAGTCATTATATATAAGAGAGAAATTTAATAGAAATCTGTTTCTATTCTTTCTACTCCCAAGTCTCTTAGGCTGAAGAACAACCCCTTCTTCCATCACTGATGTTCTCACCTCTACATGGTAATTGCGTCTGTGACAGCTTGAATTTATTTTTGGGAGGACAGAAGTTGGTCATTTTATGTAGGCCTTGCATATTCAGTATATGAATTTGTGGTGCTTTCTTTTAAAACTTTACAATGCTAAATAGATGATCTGGAAAGAATGTTGTTGGCCTCATTGGTCTGCATCCTGTCAAGGCTATTCAGGCATGTTCAAGATCATTTACAAAGGAGAGTAAGTTGAGTGTGGTATAACTGATAAAAATTTTGAATAGATAAGTTCCATGTAATGTCAAATAAAAAGAAATTTTCTTAAACTTCTCTTTTTTTTTAATAAGAGTTAAGCGTAGCCCTAAATATAAATATTGGCGAAGTGTCAATCCAGGTGGAACCAATTTGAATTTCCACCCAAAGGCTGAAGCAAAATGCCAAAGATCCCCAATCCTGAACAGAAGCAAAGACTGTGAAGCAGAGAATAATTGGTCATTATGGAATTATGTTCTATTTATGAACAGAAAGGGCTTTTCAATCTCAAGGCTCTCTATATAACTTTGGTTGTAATCACCATAAAGGCTAGTAGTGTGAAGAAACTAACATTTTATTAACTATAGAGACATAAATGAACAGTACCCCTTGGATGCTATGCTGTGAAGATTCTAGGAGATATTGTGCAGTGGAGCACTACTTACTTTAGGCACCACTGTTTGCAAACAAAATATGGTATTTTTGTACCAGAATCAGATTATACTAGAAATTATCAGAATTCATTCTATTAAAATTTCCAGCCTAGATAATTATGTCAAAGTGTTTAAAAAGGTGAGTAACCCATCTTGCCTCAAGGGACCTGCCTCAACTAAGCTACTGTCTGTACTTCTGAAAATAACTACTTGCTGGAAACGCTCTCAGAAGACAACACTTACTACAGTAACAAAGGCAATTAAAGGTAAATTTAAGAGAGAGAATTTTTTTTGTGCTTTCTGTTTTGTAGTCAAAGGAAGTTTTATAAATACATCACTTCTTAATTCTTGTTTACTGTTTTTCGGGAAAGAAAGAGCTTTCATTATATACGTTCAAAACACAATATGCCACTGAACTTTACAAAACAGTCACTTTACATAAGTTTGCTTAGATGACTAAAATTAACTCCTCTATTCCTAGATGAATATTTAAATAGTCTGAATACTACTGTAGGATTAATTTCTATTTCTTTTTTATGTTTTCCCTTTAAGATTTGCTACAACTTTTATCATTAAAATGTGAATAATAAAATAAATTTAATTTTTCATCTAAATATGTGCATTTAAAATGCACAGTTTTCATTTTCCTAACTTACAGTTCACTTATTAAATAAATTTCAGTTCAATATTGCTGGTACTTCTAGATGTCTGTGCACGCAGACAGTATTGAGCACTGGTCATAAAACATGTTGTCTCACTGTTGTCTCCTGTTCTCACAGTAACCTCTTCTTTATTTTTGCTTTCTTCTTAATTTTTAGAAGCTGTGTGCATCTGAGGGCATGCTGATATTTCTGAAGTGTAGGAACTGACACTGTCTTCTTACTTTGTAGACCTACCTTTGCTGAATCTCACTTTCATACTGAAAGAGAACCATGTGCAACCTGATTTTTCATTTAACGGAAATTCCCACTTAGTTTGGACTATGATACTTTGCAGTATAGTGTTCCTGGGTCAAAAATAATTCGTTTAAAGTATCTGCCTCTCTAAGACATTTTTGTGGCATCATTTGGCTACTTTTTGTCAACTTTTTTGCAACGTTTTAGTTAGCTGACATTTTTTCCTGCAGTTTCTCCCAGTTTTGAAAACATTTAAAAAAGTTTTTTCTTCAAAGGTTACAAAGAAATCTCTACATCCAATTTTTTAATGGTTTCTCAAAACAGAAAATCCCCACATTTTCATAAAATTTAAATATTTCCAAGCCACTGAGAAATTAATTAAGAAAATACCTGGTTTTAATGCTATAGTCTCATCATACTCATACACTTCTGCTTAAACCAAAGGCTATTTTTATATTTTAGATGCCAGTTTTTAGATGGTAGCCATTCAGGATTAATGTTACAGGATAGCTGCTTTCCAGACATGGAATAGTACATAACATGAAAACTGCAGCTCCATCATGGATGATTGTTCACACCCCATAAAATAGAAGGTGCTCTACTAAGTAAAATAAAATTAGTACTTTCTCTTATCTGGGAAGAGCTCCTCCAAGACACCCAATTATTGAAGGAAGAGCATAATTTCGAATTCTGGATGGAAATGGACTACTGTCATGAAGGCTGTTATCTGCTTTTTGAAGAACAGATCTATATTTATCATTTTGGCAGTTAGTGGCTGATTTGGCAAAGGGAGCCTCTAATGTTCTACTATCCATTTCATTTCAAAGAACCTAATTCTCCTATATTCTTCTTGTATATACATGCACAGTTTTGCATACATGCAGAAGGAGTTTGGGTGCTTACATTAGGGCAATAGGTACCACTAACTGACATGTTCCTCTAGCTTCTTTATGTATTTTTGCAAACTGGTTGAATCCACAAGAGAGTAATATGTTCAACAAATTCACACAGAGGATCCAGGATGGATTTATGCCAAAATGAACCTAGTTCCAAGACTTAACAATTTTGAGTAGATACACTCACCTCTACAGCTGTCAGCCCTGAACTATACTCCTCTCTGGGATGCCAAGCCCAGAACAAGTGTGCTGTCCTCTCTCGGTTTGTCCAAGTTAGTTATTGTGCACAGCTCTTAATCTTAACTTTTAGTAAAGGTCTTTTTCATTTTCTAAAGCACAAGATTTTCCTTTAAAGTAATTCTTTAGTTTATTTACCTCTTACTACCAACTTCCTTGTACATCAGGCATTTTATCCTGGAAAATAAATTAAAATAGAAGCTGCAAGTGAAACCGTTGAACCGAAGAAAAGTCAAGGAATATCTAATTGTGGTAGTTTAGTCTAGGTCTTCCTTGGTGACCAGTTTGTAGCCAGGGAAGTGCCCAGATTTACCCAGTATTCCCTACGATTTTTACGTAAGCCGGGGTATAAGAAAGGAGGAAAGGCCTTCGGCTCTCTTTCCTTCCCGCAGCTTTGAGGTGCAAGTTTCCCTGCTGTTGAGTCTGCCGTGTTGGGAAGTGAGGCCTGGTAAGATGGAGGCCTGGGAGATGGAGGTTGCTGGCGGTCGTTCCAGCGTGACTTTCTGTTGTCCCAAGGAGAGTAGTAAGATATTCTTTTGCTAATTCTTTTAGTTGCTAGATCTTGGGCTATTGATCGTGTATATTTTGTTTGTGTTCCTTTTTCCCTTCCCCCTTCCCTTTCCCTTTTCCTTTTGAAATTGTATATATATTTCAATTGTATATAAATGTAATATAAGTGTAAATATATTTATATATATTGCTTTAGCTGTCTCTCTTTTCGATTCTCTTGGGTTTTTTTCCCCTTCTCCCAGAGGTCTGGGGGGGGAGTTCTTGTGGTGAGGTTTGGAGACTTGACAGGGAGCCAGGTTCAAACCATATCACTAATCAGACCATTACTCACACACATTTCCACAACTACTCCAAAAATTTCAGCCTCCACCTACTCTCTTGGAAACTCTTCATTGCCTTCTGCCCAAATGCCAGCAAAATAATCTATTCAAAGCATTTTGGATTAGGCTGAAACCAAGGGTGCTGGAGAAATGAGACCTGAAAAGCTTAGTAGGTCCATATAAACTATGCCACTGTTTTGAATTTTGAAAGTATCACATCCCAATTTTATATTTTCTCTTTGATTAAATTTCTAATAATAATGCCCTTGGAAAGATGCAGAAAATCTGAGAATGTATTGTCTCGTCTCTTCTTTGTTTGGATTCAAGCTTTATCTTACCATTTCACTGGGAGTAGGTTATTAAGTAAGGTATTGAACATGTTTCAAGTTCTTTCACGATGACTTTCTTCAGCAAAACAGAGATATCATTAAAACATGTTTTCGAAAGATAGACATTTGTTCAGCAAAGCAATATTTGCCATGCAAGGCCATGAAGTGTCATTGTATTATTTATTTATCATAACATACCCCAGCTAGCAACTAAGTACCATGGAGCTGCTCACTCACTCCCCTTGCCCCCATCCTTGATTGGATGAGAAGAAGAATCAGAAAAAGGTTATCTCGTGTTGAGGTAAGAACAGCTTAAAAATTTAAAAGAAAAAGAAGAAGAAGCAGCAACAAATTATAATAATGATGAAAAGGGAGATAACAAAAAGAGAGAGGTCTAAAACTCGAGGGAAAAAACAAACAATGCACAATACAATTGCTCACCAGTCACTGACAAATACCCATCCCATCCCTGAGCAGATATCAACCAACTCCCTTCAGTTTATATACTGAGTATATACTGAGTATATACTGAGTCCGTGGTATGGAATATCCCTTTGGCTAGTTTGGGTCAGTCATCCCAAATACTTTCAGTATCACATACCCACTTGACTCAGTAAATTGGGATGGTCAAAAAACATCCACTTCACTTTTAACAAATTGTGACTGTAAAATTATTACACATTAAGATCACATCATGCTTCGCTGAATAAATACAGTGATCACTGCATCCACTAATCTTTCTTATACCTTGCGTAATGCTGTAGTTTATTTCTTTTATTGTTCTTCTCCGACTTTTTGAAAGGATCGTTAACCAATGCATGTTTCCATGTGCACTGGCTATGCACTGACTATTCCCTTCAGTATTGGCTTATTCCACTTTAAATGTAGATTGCGTAGTTACGAGTCCACATTGTACATATTGCTTTCCATGGGGTATATTACCATGACAGTCACAATGGTACAGTTCTTACTTTAATTTGTGCAACCATCGATATTTACAGCAAAATGGGCCCAATTTTCATAACTTCTAGGCATGCAACATTGACTTTGCAAATGATCTCTGAACTAGAATTCCCATACTGACAGCTACTTCCCCCAACAGCCTTTTTAATGTTCTGGTCTAAAAATTGCACCTCATTTCTAGCACTCATTTCTTTTCCCATTTGTTACTTTTAGTGCAAAGGTAACCAAACTTGCAACATACTTGACAGCAGAAAAGTGCCTAAGTGCCAATCTGTAAACAATCTGGATTTAATGTTTGTTCACATAATCATAATCTGTCTCCCAGTGGGCATAACTCTAATTTTCTTTAACAATTAATGAAGAAGCTGACTTAAGAAAAATAAAATAAAACTTACAAGGATCATTCAGCTGAGTCAATGCTTAGATCGATATGCCGAGAATTATAACTTGTCTGTTTCTAATAAGTAGAGTCTTTTTGCATAAATAACAACTAATAGTACCTTTTATTTTCCAGTTTAAAATAGAATATAATTTACAGTGTAGAAGTGTATCTACCTAAATTTGGTTATCTTCCTGCAGGTGCACATTTGCTAAGTACTGTTTAATGTCTGCAGTAAATGAGACAGAGGAATGACAGATTTTTGTCTCATTTCTTATATAACTATAATTCATCTCTAAGCTCTATTTAATATATATGTTGAAAGAAATAGAAATATTATGAAATGAAAGTTTGAAAATATGTAATGAAAATTGTATCATAAACCATTCACATGTGAGGGACAACTTATCCAGGCTACTTCAGTCTTAATTTTATTTTTAATCACATTTCCTCATTTTATGCATTTGATTTGTCAGAGTTAACACTTCTTCATGTAGCTTTTCTTCGTACAACATCCTAAGTGGAGATATTTTTCTTTGAAGGACTATGGAGAGAACAACTGCCAACACTGTGATTAATGACGATTCAACAGGGCTGTGTAAGAACCAACCTGATGTGCCTCAGCACAATGTTATCGATAACAGTGGTAGGTTTTATCCTTGGCATGTGCCAACAGCAGGTGATGCACGCATTTCTGCTACCAGCTTCAGAGGTGGTTTGATAACAGCAGAAAGGCATGGCAATGGCGATGACTGGAGCGCCCCAAGGGCCCTGGTTGAGATGTGCTGACTGAAGATGCAGTATCTAATTAGAGAGCAAAGTTGCTTAAGTCTTTCAAAGTCTGTAAGGAATATTTACAAAATAAGATTTCAGAGTCTTAAAACTTAACTGAATTGGGGTAAACGTCAATGCCAGTTGAAGGCATTTCATTAACTTGACTGTTCTGCTCCTTCTTTGACGTATTTCAAATCGCTGTTTCACAGGATGGGAGGTTGTCAAGAGACTTAGGGACTTAAAAACTTTAGATTTCTCTGTCATGTTGGCAAGACAATACTTTAACCTTCTTGAAACAGTGAAACAGTGTACTTTTAAAACTATGCAGCTTAAAACAGATATGTAGCCAGAAAAAGTACAAATATTTAAAGCCTAATGAAGTACTGAAAATAGGATCTTATAATTGGAAATTTCAGCTAATTTTCTACATTTTCTCACGAATTGATGTGCCTCCTATAACATTTTTTGTTATAGGATGCCCTTCTGAATTGCTCTAAAAAATACTATACTTGTAAATATATAAATGCGTGTTCATCTGGGAAAATCCTATGGTTAGTAACCTAGACAAGAAAACAATTTTTGCATTACTTCAATAATAGTATTTCACATTTCTTTAGGACTTCACACAGAAAGTCACAAAGAGTTATACAGTTCTAATAACTACAATCTAGAAGCAGATGGAATGCACGCTTGCAAACAGAAAGACATATTATATATATCAGCAGCTCACAGCCTGGGATATTATCATTGTCAATAATTCCACTATGGCTGTCAGTCAGAGTACTGACCTGGAAAATGTACCCTACATATTTGTCTAAATAATGGCATAGTCTCTCTAATTTTCTCAGATCAGAACCCTGTCTACAGAGCTTTACACTGAAGTAGTATTAGTTATAGTAGCCCTAGAGAAAACATTAAGAATATTTTCAAAACAGAGTATGGCTAAAATTCTCTTTATAATCTTTCAACTGTAGAAGAAATATTCTCGTTTTCTTGCCTTTAATTTTGCTTTGTAGATTACCTGGATGATTCATATACAATTTGGCAGAAAAATATTGACAGGACAACTTCTTCATTTGTCTCTGAACAACCACAATGTGCTCTCCAGTGTACACATAAAGCAGAAAAAAATAAGTCTACCAATGAATAAAACTGCAAACTAGGAGGCCCTGAGCCTGCTTCCACAAAATTAGATTTAGATAAGTAGAATACTGTCTTAGCACATTGAATACACGTACTGATCAGCATCATACAGAGCCTAATCTTTCCTATGCTTTTCCCTCCCACTGCACAACCTATTTCAAGATTCAGGACAGACTTTTCAAGATTTAGAAGCAAATCCACTTTAATGTCAAATCATCCTTAGCCTCACAAAATTTTCCAAAATGTGAAATGTTTTTTAAAAGGTGGGAAAATAAGATCAAACAAGTGCACAGAATGTCTGTGTACAGTGATAGATCCTGTGTATTGCGAACCTGCTAGATAAACGATCCTTATACTGATGTACTTAAACTATGTGGCATCTTATATCTTCATAAAGTCAACCTGTCTTTTCTCCTACGTTTCTAGATAAATTAGGAGGAGGAAAAACACCGAGTTTGTAATAATTATAACTGCAGGAAAAATAAATTTTTAATACTGTGAACACACTAAGCTTGAAGTGCCCACAATATTTTTGACATTTTGGAAAGAAAAATAATCCAGACTTGAATAAAACATATTCACAATACATGGATACTCAAATAAAGTAAAGCATTGTTAAAAAAAATTGACTCTGCTAAGATTATTGAGTTAAAAGAAAAAAGCAAACAGCAACAAAGACAAAAAAATAAAAACCAAATGAAAAGAATGGCTATAATAATAAACTTTACAGTGCCCACTGAAAAAGACCCTATTTCAAAGCTGACCATAGAAACTACCTGAACAGCCACTTACGGATGAAAATAAAATTCAAAGTAACCGACAACCAATTTTTTGTATTGCCCAAGCTACGAGGCAACTCAATAGTCAAAAACTACCCTAGAAACATATTTAATTAATATATATATGCATTTATTTGTAACATGTAATTTATATTGAAAGAACACACCAACAAACATAGGAACCCAGCTTTTGAAAGCTAACTGCAGATATACTACATAAAACAATGCTTGTCTCCCTCAATATTAGGCCACTCAACATTCATAAATTTTACTTAGTAAAACTCTGCTTTGATTGTAATTCTAGAACTTCTGTTTCTAAGTAGTTCCCTGCCAGTTTTCACATATTCTATAACTGCTTTGTCACAGGTGCTGGCCTTTTTCTTTCCTTTCTCATCATCTTTCACAAGCCTTCCAGCTCCTGAGGTGAGCCTCTCCCATTATTCTGCCAATGCATGTACAGGAGTATGCCCCAGCCCTTGGTAAATGAGCTGCGACATATTGAGTTCTGCTGGCAGCCACTGCTCCTGATGAAGGTCACCCACCTGGGAGGGATGTCCTTATGATTTAATCCACTGTATGATGAGCTCTGAACAGAAATACTCCTCACACATTTCAGTTACCAAGTCCTCCTGAGGATGAAGTGGATGTCGAATAGGGTGGCCTACCCTGGACAATTTAGGAAAGGAATAAATGCAGGCCAGGATAAAGTGCAGACATTGGCAAAAAGTGCAGAGTAAGTGCTAGTAATGAGCTATATTTTGAATAAGTGTGCATGGGGGCAGTAGTCAGTTGAATCACAGTTAGTCTAGAAGTTAGTAGGTAGGCTAGGAAATGTGGTTTTGTTTGTTTTTTATCTTGTTTTGGTGGTGTTTTACCCAGCTCAAGCTGTGTGTACCAAGCGAATATGGCACTCCAAATTGAACAAAAAGCTTTTTCTGAGTGTTATCAAAAAAGCAAAAGCAGCAAACATGGTCTAAAAATTATATTAGATGGTACAGCAGTGCTTACGAAACATGATAAACATATTTTATAGAAATGTGACAACTTATCTGTTCCAAAACAGTTACAAACTAAAGCAGAAATATCAGCCTAGAATGTATAAGACGTGATTTAGCATTTTACACCAGTATCCTACATAACTAAATTCTGAAAAGACTTTTTTATTCCCCTAAAACACAGTTTTCCTTATTCCAGCTTTTCTCCTTTGTATTTCAATGGGGGACAAAACCAGTGTTAAACAATAAATGCTCCCTTATCTCTTCTGATTTCTGCACATACAAAAACTCATGTCTCATATTTTTGTTCTACAATGGCATTGGAGAAACTATCTTTTTTTTTGTAGAAGTCTGGCAGTGATTTCTGTGGGCATTTTCTTGGACCAGGACTCAATTTTTGGTAGATTATCAGAACTAGGCTCTACCAGCACATGAAAAGAAGACCTATACATGATAATCGGTGGGTTTAAGGTCATCAATAAATGATGGTCACTATTGTAAATAAGAACCATCTTAATAGAGTTGAGGAAACTGCTTTCTCTCTGTTCAGTTAGGAACTGTGCTGAGTAAATCAGAAACTTAAGGTTCATAGGAATTTTGTAGAGTCCAACTCAGTTCATGTGCCTGAAAATTAGCTAACTGATTCTCATTTTAATTTCTCCTGTTCCATCATAAATGTCATCTGTTTTCCAACTGGACTTCTTGTGTATGTCCTGGAAGTTATTAGACACACAAACCCTGGGTCTTCACAAAAATTTTCCAATCAGATTTTTTCCTATTTAAATAAAACAGATATTGAGTGTCTATCCACTGTTACATGAATACTGTGATCTATCCCCATCATAAAATTGCTTTAGCAAATCACTGTAGATCCCACCAGTGGGCTTAGCTGTAACACAGTTGCTTTACATAGAGGTGTCTTGTAGTCCTGTAAGCAAGACGATTTCCTAACCACAAGAGAGAATCTCAATTGAACAGGAGTGCAAAATTGAGGGAGTATACTCAATTTGATCATCTTAGTAAGTGATGAAAACATTGAATTGCATTTCAACCGGGACAGATGTCTGAAGCAACCTACTTTGTTTACTCATCCATTCTGTCCCAATATTACCGACATTAATTTTAAAAATTCTTTAAAAAAAATAATTTCAGTGTTATAATACCAGTTGTGCTCAACATTTGTCTGTCTCTCTTTGCATCAGCTGGCAGTTTGTTGCATCAACTGTTGCTGCTGTTGGCACCCTTACAGCAGAACAACTGTATCAGTTACAACAGATATGCCAGGTGTGTGATTGCCAGGTGGTGGGAGCGTGCTGGGTGCCTGATGGGTACGTCATTGTCACATTCTGGGCACGTGATTGCCACGTGTCGGGTGAATGATTGGTGTGGGCTTAGTGCACGAGGAGCATGTAGTAGAGGCATGATGGGCACTGGAGAGGGACATGGTGCGTGCATGACTGTTGCATTATTCCACATGGAAACATGATTGTCACATGTAGGGCATTTGATGGATGCGCGTCAGGTGCACGACAGGTAGAGCTGTGACCAGCTGTGACCACCACCTGCTCTCTAGCCAGACCTGCTTCTTGTTCTGCTGCTGCTCGAGCTGATCTGGCAGATTTTCTAATAGTTCCTTGTTATTTCATCTCCTACTTGGAGGTTATGCAGTTCTGCAAAAAGGAGATGTTTGAATATGTATTATTTTGTGTCTAAATCATGCAAGAGATCTACCTCAGTCTTAGCCACCATAACAGCAGCCTGCACCACAATCTGTGACTGCTTTATAGCTGACAGCAGATTTCTAAGCCAATCTACTCCCTTTTGTCAGGTTGTGATTCTGTAACTTTGCTTTGGAAGCTGCTGCCCCAGGATGACCTCTCTCCTGGCACATTTAGACAAAACTATTTATTTCCAGGTGTTATAGACCATGTCAGAAGAAAACTACTTGGAGGAGAACTCCAGGCAGGATGGCTTACAAAAAGCTGGTGCAAGCGGTCTCTGACTGGGGGAGAGAAGCATTGCCCCAGTGATCACCTGTAGCAAGTGGATGGCAGGAGAGAATGGGTGGTGTGGCAGTTCTCTGCTGTGTTTTACAGTCTGTTTATAAATATACAAATTTATATATAAATAAATAAATACATAAATATAGAAGAGAGGATGTGTGCCTATTTTATTTCACTATACGTTTGAAATTTTTCTATATCTTATTATTACTGCAGTATGTTTTTATATATTTTATTTCATTGTAATTATTTTATATTTTATTTCAGCAAGGCTGCTGAAAGAGTGTTGGAAAAGCAACCACTCCTACAATCGTCTGCCCTGGCTGGCTGGCATAGAGAAGCCTATGGGGTGGACATTTTTTTCACTGAAAGGGTGATCAGGCATTGGAACTGACTGCCAAGGGAAGTGGTGGAATCACCATCACTGAAGGTATTTGAAAGATGTGGCACTTAGGGACATGGTTTAGAGGTGGACTTGACAATGCTGGGTTAGTGGTAGGACTCGATGATGTTAGAAGTCTTTTCCGACCTAAACGATTCTGTGGTTCTATGACTTTGGAGCACAGGCATTATCTCCCCATGTCTTTGCAGTGTCCTGCATGTCAAATGGAACCTCTCAGTGACACACTGGAACAAACAGAAGAATGCAAAAAGGCAAAGAGCGTCCCAGAGGAGGACAACACAAACAGTAGAGAGGTTTCCGCAGTTGTTTGTGCGGTTTTGGCAATCTACGTCTAGGATAAGCTATTACTGACTGTCTGTTTAGAAATGAACAGTTTGACAAATAATGGTTATAAAATGAAGACTCTTGAATTACTGACTTTAGGAAGTCCAAAGCTTTAGCAACTATCAAGACTGAAGACACCTTAAAATAGACTCAAATAATATTTGCCGTCATGAAGGTTATCCATCAGGAAGCGAAATAAAAATCACATTTTTTTCCCTCCTAAAATTCAATACATGCAGAGAATTTGCAGTTATATTTAGGGAAATAAAAAAAGGAAATTATGACATCATTAATATTTATGATATCATTAATCTTTATCTTAATAGACAGTCTATGCATTGCCTATCACAAGACTGCAAGCTGCCAAAAAATGCCTGTACGGAATTGGAACCAGACCCCTGACTAAATTTGAAGCTTTATGTGAATGTAAAATAGACATGAACTTGTTGCATGTTTATCACAGTTCAGGAGAAACCACAATTGAGGAGATCAATTTTAGAGTATATATAAGAGATTATATATAATAAACTGGCAGAAAGTAAGACCCAAATGGACAGCTGACAGATTATGCATTTAAATTCAGATGGTGATGAAAAACTGAGTAGTAATACACAGTTAAAATGACAAGGAAATTAGAAATTGTACTATTCAATTTTAGAACAAAATGTTCCACTTCTTATTAATGACCATAATAACCTTTTGGTTTTGCTCTTCAGTGAGGAAAAATGACAGGGAGCAACATAAAAAGGAACTATCATTTACTTCAGTCCCTCTCCGGTGTATGTACCAGTCAACTGTGTATTCACAACTAATTTTCAACTTCCATGACTACAGGTGATCTGAAAATTTTGCTTGTCACGACAAGCTACAGATTAATATTAACCCGAGTTAAGCTTGTCTAATTTCATGCTGTATTTTTTTTCTGGTATACATTCTGACATAAAGCTTTATACAAACTGAGAATCTACTGAACTGGTATCATGTAAAACCTTGAGACTTAGCCATCTATCCAGGGATTTGCTAATTACACATCCTGAAGGATGTCTTTTACAACAAATCTACACTCAGTAATGAGGAATTTTTGTGTGTTTAAGTGTCCTATTGCTGAATTCCAGATTTATTGGAAAAATCCAGATTTATTTACAGAAAAGTCAAGGGTTGCCAGAATCAAACATGAGCAATTTTTAGTATCGCAGTCACTTCTTATGAAACACTTTGTCTTCAACAAAAAACTGTAGTGATCACATCCTTCTCCTTAGTGGGAAAATACCTGAGTAGGGAAAACAAATGGTATTACAAGCTAGTGTAAAAATAATGAGCAAAATCTGTAGTGCACACATGGAGGCATGGGTCTCTCTAAATTGTCTGCTATATGAACAGGACTAGTCATTCATAGGAAAAGCATTTGGGATATATACAAATAATTTTGGCAGAAGCCAGCCTCTGATAAAGGGTCACTACAATGCTATATGACAATATCTATACCTATAACATAAAGAAGAGCCATCGGTGGTTTGGAAGAAATTATTTTATCTTGAACACCTAAGTGAGGGGAAAACAAACTTATGAATTGCCGATGACTAAGTCCAATTTTTCAAAGGAGTAGTTGTTCCTATTTTAAAGGTTGTCACTAATTTCATGGCCAAATATAAAGTCTCTGAGCATTTGAAACAGATGGTACATCTGAAAGATAGACAATAAATTGTTGTGTCTTCCAATCAGCCTTCCACCATCTCAAAAAAAGAGGTAACAAGAAGATGGCATGAAACAAAAATACTCCCTTCTCTCTGGGGCATACATAAACTTTCAAGCTTTCCTATTCAAATATCCAGAGCTTCTGGATACTAGTTACCATGCTTTTTTCCTTGCCTTCTGTGATCAACAGTCAATAACAAACCACTTTTTCATGGTGGATGTGGCTAAATACTGATCTGTGAAACATTTTCATCTCATAAGTCCTTATGTACTCTAAAGGAGCTCTTACTCATTTGAAGTTATTCCACAGAAAGGATACACAAGACATGCATGGTTACTTGCTTGTAAATCAATCAGTACATCCTTACTGTGGTTCATTCTCAAGAGAATTTGGTCACTCATCTACTACCTAACACACAGGTATTTCAACTTTTCTAAACAATGTTTACAACATGGTCATTATTGTCATCTGGAAGGAATGGAGAGAGGCACCTGAAGTTACTTGTAATTAGGCCAGTCCTTTTGGAGAAGAGAGTAACAGGTCCCTGAACAGTTGTAATAAAACAGTTTCTGAGGAGCCAGAATTGGGAGAACAGGGACATATCCTGAAAAATTGTCAGAGTAAATCAAAATCAGTCTCCTGGATAACTCAAGATTACTCAAAACATGGAAACTATTGCTATTGACTTTGACTTGTGTGGAGTTTGTGCATTTTGTTTTGGTGTATAAAATTTAGTCAGCTCACAGAGGGTGACAAAATGCCCGAGTCATTATCTTCAGGTAGCTGGGGCACACTTTGTCAGTCGCTTTCACAGACCTCTGCAGGTCTCTGACAACTCTGCCTTTGCAAAAGCTGCAGATGTGACACTCTTCTTAGAAGCTAAAGCACCTGAAGAACTCCAAATGAAAGATGGAGAATGACTATGACTTTTTCCTATTTTCTCTTGCCAGTATTATGTAAAGATTGAGGGTTAATTTTCCCCCTTAACAATAATCTTTGATATTTTAGAAATCACTGATTTTACTTTTAATGTTATTATATATTCAACATCATTCACTGTAAAAACTAAACATATTATTGATTATTTTTTAAGTGTTGATTATTTTTTAAGTGTTGATTATTTTTTAAGTGTTAAATGAGCTCAATTTGTTATGGACCCCTATAGATTTATCTGTATAAACTTCCAAGGGATGTGTAACTCAGTCTCTCTGGGTCTATGATAATTTAGCATCTGCTGTTTTCTTATAATGCTCTAGAGTGCCAGCCTAGGTACCTAACAATATATTTATAGTTTCATGTACTTCAGATTAAGAAAATTACTAGGTTTATTTCCATCACATATAAACTCCCAAAATATCTGTAAGCATTTTTGAATCAGTGAAAGTTATCACAGTTCTTCCAATTAAAAAATGTCAATTTCTTTCTGTAGAAAAACAGAACTGGCATTAACCAAACAGACAAGCATCCATGTATACAGTAAGATAAGTATTTTTGTTCTTAGGAAAAAAAGCTATTTCCACAAATAACCTTTTATTTTCTGCTTACAGTCCAGAAAGAATATTTATAAAACAGGCATTTAATGCAGCTTTTCATGAGACCATTATGTAAGAATCAATACGCCAGCACAAGCCCAACGCCTTTACGCAAAGCTAGCAGGACTACCTGTAGTGGAATAGTCCTCCACAGCAGGGAAGAGATCCGAGCTGGGACCTGGCTGCTGTTGGAGAATACGGCTGCCTCAGCCATCTGCAGGATAGCAGGGACTCTGTGAGTGGTTGCCACGTTAAATCAGGAAAGTCTCAGATCTGGAAATCTCTAGTTTTCATTACCACTGCTTTCTGGTGTCTGGACTCTACGTCAAAGTAGGCATGTCTGCTTCCTGCAGATGTTGTTCTCTATCTGAGCATATTGTAATTGTCAAGCTGGGAAATATATATATATATATATTTTATTTGGTCAAAGGAAAAGGTTTTATTGTACAGGGATAACTATTTTATTAATTCACTTCCAGCAGGGTAAGATTTCTGGGTAAAGTAACTGGAGCATATTCTTACTCGGAGACCTAGCTAAAAAAAAAAATAAAAAAATTATGGTTTCTTTATTTGTTGACATTGAAAGAAAAGAATTTCATCATTTTAATTAAAAAAAAATGTAAAAGGGTTCTATTCACTAAGAAAATTTCTTCTCAAACTTAGTGAAAATCACAATTCCTAACGTCACTGCGTAATGTTAGTCCCTGTAATATCCAGAGATACTAAAACTGTATCACAATAGGATTTACCAGCATATACCTACTGCATCATCAGTTTGAAAGCTCCAAACCTGTGTAAATATAAATTATTTTAATAAGTGGTAAGTTGACAGGGAACATCTGCTCTAGCTGCTGAACCCACTAATGTGATCCACCTGTCACTATCTAGGTCATTACATAACTGTAATTCTGAACTGCTGTAATATTTTTGGCACATATACTAATCTCCAAGTTGCCCTAACAGATTGAACTGAGGTCCAAGATTAATATGCCTTTCTTTTTCTAAAAAATTTAATATGCATATTTATAGTACTCATTAGGACATTGGGAAAATACCAAGGAAATTAATTTCAGCATGATTTTGCAGCCCTTTTTTTTTTTAGTGAGAGGCATTTTTTAGAAGGAATTTCACTGTATTTTTCATAAGCAACAAGAAAAGTGGGGGAAGATAGTTGTCATGAAGTACTGAATCAGAGTGTTAGTTTTCATATTGTGTCTTCCTGTACATTTTTCTGTTTATTTCCACCTTACTTTCTCCATACCAGCCAGCCTAAAAGCTTGCTAAAACAAAATGCTTTTAGCAGTAGACTGTCAAGACTCAGAACTTTTATATGAAATATTCAGATAAACCAGAAATAGCCTGGCTAATGTTTCACTACTTATAGCAAAGCATACAGTCATTAAGAAGGTAAGAGCCAACCCACCTTAGCCCTCTAAAAAAAAAGAACATTACAGTTTAGGTCATTTATGTCAAACAAAAGTTCTCTTGCTCAAATGATGCACATCTTGCATTTAAAGGGTGAAAGCTCTGATAACATTTCTTCGTATATAGACTACTGTTATTTCTGAGGAGATGGGTATCATATCAGCATAAACTGACATGTTAAAATCGGATCATTGGCCTGAAAACTTTATATAAAAGACATCATACATTATCAACAGTAAGGCTTCATCTGGTATAATCATCACTTGTGATACTTAATTCACAAAAAAATCTACAAGCATAATCCAGAGAAAACTATTCCAAAGGTTTTACTATACCATGCTGTAAGTTATCCATAGGAAGTACTTCAAATACTTCCTACCTAGCTCTAAAGGGTGCATATTGAAGTCTTGGTCTATGTAGAAGTTAAAGCAAGGCAGACACAGACACAAAATAATTTCTTCTTCTTGCCTCCTTTTTATTTCAAAGACAAAACTCAGTAGCTCACAAGTTTCTCCATCTTACAAATTTCCAGCTGAGCAGCAACTGTATTTTATCCACTGATGACAAAATATCTAAGATCTGGGTAGAGAAAAAGTGGAAAAATATCAAAGTATAAGTTTTTTTTTTCTTTTAGAGACAAGTTAAAAAACAAATTGAGCTACCCTAGCTTAAATGAAAGGGAAATTAAGCTTCTCTTTATTGCAAGATTCCTGAAGCTCAGTGGACGCAATAGAAAGGGTTATAAAGAAAACACTACAAAAATATAGTAAGTAGGGGAAAATTGGTGACTGTAATTGGACTCTAAGAAATTTCAATCTAATACTTCTAAAACTTAAAGTTGGAGCTGAAGGTATTGTATGAAGTAGTACCTGAACATCTCCAGCTGAATCCTAGTGATAACACCACAGAACACTGGGCTTGTTTCACTGCCAGACAAGTGCCCAAACTCCTAGTCCTTCACGTCTCATGGTGACAAATTTTTCTCTTCCTGTTCCACTCCTTTAGAATACCATAAAAATAAATTCTTCAAAGGGCTTTGAGGGTTCATCTGCATTATGGTCTTAGTCTGGATCAGGAATGAATGTCCCAAATATCCCTTCTTACTTGATTTACATGTTTGAAGCAATCTCAAGGCTACTGGATTAGAAGTTGCTTTCCAACTGCAGATGGACATTTAGTCCATACAACAAAATTAAAGCTACTTGGAAGTAAAAGGAAATCCCTAAAACACCTGCAGTATGAGTATCAGCTTCTCAGCACCACTGCTTTGTTCTAGAGCTCTGTCTCTAGTGATCTGAACTACTTTGTCAATATCACTTTAGCTCCAAAGTGTAAAATTTCTCCTGGTGGTTGTTCAGTGCTGGATAGCATTTTGGATTGTCAAAGCTTCCAAACAGATTTTCCTTTTTACCCATCCCTAAGATTTCTTTCTTATGAAAACTATTTTGTGTACCTTAGCAATAATCTGACAACTGGTGGATATTTCTTATCACTCTAGTCTTTTATCAATATTCATGAAAATTCATGAGTTTTTAATCCTTCTAACAACAAGCTTTTTGTTAACATTGAAATGTTAGTGAGATAATGACTTTTTCTTTTAATTAAAAAGGAATTAATCATGTATTTATTTTTAAAAAGATAAAATTAAACACAAGGTAAAGGTACATTTAATTGA
Organism: Manacus candei; assembly: GCF_025592945.1. Lineage (NCBI taxonomy): Eukaryota > Metazoa > Chordata > Aves > Passeriformes > Pipridae > Manacus > Manacus candei. The sequence goes on along the minus strand of NW_026138097.1, from coordinate 33,129,571 downwards.
AGGAGTATACGAATTGGCAGATTTACTTTCTTCCTTGATGCCTTAGTACTCTTAAATGTTTTAAGTTTCCAGGACAGCAGCAAAACCAATCAAATTATTGTCCAAAAAATGGAAAGTTGCTGTAATAAAATATTGATATATAACAACTATTGGTATCTTTAAGTTGGTTCTGATGTTATTTACTTTTATAACTGAAACAGACTCTTAATCAAGAGTATATTGGCATATAAGTATCAAATCGAACATTACTTTTCTGCATGGAACACCTACTACATTTATAGCATAACTAGGGTGAGTTAATATTCCCACCTCATTCTGCATGTTGTTTAAGCTGTTGCAGCATTATTAACTGATCTTCTGTATAATGCCACAGCCTACCCGACAACACGACAGTTAGATATCAGTATAACTTCCTGTGTTTGAGTTGGCCCTATAAAGCAGTGCCCATGTGCAAAACATATTGGACACTTTCTGCATGATCAAGGCATTCATATGTATTTTATATTTACCTTGAAGACCAGGGCAGTCCTCTATCTCTTGTTTTTTAACAACATTTAAAATGTTGTTATTATATGAAGAGGGTTTTTTTTTCCAAATAATGGTATATTTCTAAGTACTTCTTGTACTGGGTTTGTGTGGCAAGGTTTTGGTAGTGGGAGGGCTACAGGTGTGGCCCTGTGGAAAGAGAAGCGTCATTTCTAGTCTTAACTATAGTTCACTTATAAACTTTTACTGAAGTATGACTTACCAGCACCAAAAGAACACACCTGTAATGGCCAAAACAAATTTCACCAATATTTTTTTTCTGTATTTTTGTATGAGACAGAATTTTGAGGATCAAATCATTTGAGATTTTCTCACATAGTTACATGGAAATAGGTCTGGAAGGAACCTGCAGATATTACCTTCTCTATACTTAAATTTTACTGTTGAATTATTCTTTGGGTATGGGTAAAACCAATTTGAAAAAACAAAATGGGTTGTCCACAAGTCATTTTTACTGAAATCCTTAGTGTGCTTGGAGGCGTACAATTTTAGCATTGATTATCTAATATAACAGCACTTACTGATCCTTCAATGCATCTTTCCTGTTTTGAGCCAGTCATGGTTTTTTTTTTTTTCCATGAAGTGTAGCGTCAAAGTCATAGACAGCCATTGTCCCGCATTCAGAGATCAGCTACCCTTCTGCACTTGAGATAGGTGCTTTGCAAATGAAGGACATTCCAAAATTCTAATTTTGAATCTTTTACGTGTCAGATTCAGTGGAAGGATCCTATGGCCTGGCCTATGGATTTGTACATTATATGAGCAGGATTTTTAGAGGAGAGCGCCTTCCTAGTGCACTGAAGGACTTAAGTTCTCCAGAATTTAAAGTGAATTTTTATTTTCTTCTTTTCTCTGGAGCATAAATACCTTAAACTATGTTTCTACACAGATGATATTGGTCCTGTATTTTCTTTATAAATTCATTTTGATTTCATAAATTTATTCTGCAACCAACAAAATATTTTTTCTCACTGGCCTGTCATGATTAATTCTTGCAAACCTGTCATTTTCTGGAAATCTTCCATTTCCAACTCTACACTTTGGAAATATTTTACTCAATCTTCATTGGTAAATCAATAAAAAGATTACTTTTCTGACATCTTCAACCATACGAGTAATTTTTGACATTCTCAATGTGCTGCCAGGGTATGACCACTTTATTTCTTCTGCCTGGAACCCAAAAAAAAGTAGGAGATGACTGTTTATTTTGTTTTGGCAAACTAAAAATGTTGCAGATACTTCACAAATGTGAGAATTAAGGTGGTATATGAAGATAGAGGGGATTAAGGTCTGTAAGTACTGAAAATTTACTAATATGTTAGTTGATTGATAATTTGTAATCAAAGTCAGAAAAATAATCTTGGAAATTTTTCTAGCTCCTACCACATGGATTAAGATGTCATCATCTCTAGACTTAGGCTTCTAAATCTGATGTCAATCAGTCTTAAATATATACACAATTTATGATTTATGTAGGTATAGTGGGCAAAATTATATAAATAAAAATAGTATCCTTTCAGTTTTTAGGAGTCTGACTACAATCACATGATTTGTTTTATATAATTTTTTTTAAATATTTTTTTAAATAAATGCTCTAATGCAGCTTTCTTCATTGTTCCATTCTGTATAATGTAATCCAACACACTGAATCTATAAAAAACTCTTAAAGGGAACACATTATAATATTAACCATGTTGATTTTTTTTCCTGCTACTCAGTTTTCTTCTTATGTGTTTCTTTTGTTAATTCCTTAAAAAACTCTAAACTCTGTTTTTCATCAGGAAAAAAAAAAACAACAAAACCAATCCTAAAAAGAAAGATATGTATAAAGTATCCCAACAAAAATCAACATTGGAAACCCACACATTCTTGCACAAGACCACAGTTAGCAGAAATGCCATACAAACCAACAAAGAAAAGGGGAAAAAAGTAGTGTACAATAAGGCTGCATATGAGGTGAAAATTTTGGAAAGCATTTTTTTCCCCTGTCACATATGAAAAAATACTACATCTCTCTCTGTCTTACTCAGCCTTGTTAGCATGGTGGAGCCAATGTCTTCCGTCTGGTAGCACAGCACGTGTGAGCCACTTAAACTCACTGACTTACATGATGGTAGATCAGTCTTACTATTTAACTGCTCTTTGCAAGTTACTAGGCATGCAAACAGCCCCCAAAGTAAAAAAAATACAAGGTAATTGAAGCTATACTTCTGACTGACTTCAAAGAAACTAGTCATTACAGTATTTGCACAAAAATTCTGGAAGAATTCCATTTCATCACAAGGGTGAAAAAAAAGTCTCTACCCATCTGAAGTTAACCCTTTGTTCTGTGTTAACCCTTTGCTTTACTCTTAGTAACTTCACCTACTATATATCATCAGTATATTTCTGAGGTACATGTATTTTCTCTGCAGACAGCCTCAATTGTGGTGATGTCTTAGTCCTGATTTCTAGAAAGTGGACTGAGATCCCACTGCATTTTGTATTGTCCTTTCAGTAGTTCTTCGCTAGAACTTTGATTTTTTTTTTTTTAATTCTTACAAAGAGAATATCTTAAACAGAAATGTACTGCCTTGTACACATCAGCATTTTTTATTTGACAATCTGAACACCTTAGATATGTGCTAATTAGAAAACCTAAACCATAACTGCTATCGTCAAAGTTTCTCCTGCTTTTAGGGGGTTCAATCAAACCTTAAATCATTGTTCAGAAGTGTACAAAGTAGATTTCTCACTTAAAAACTCCTATTCAAAGGTTTCTTTTTTATTACCCTTATTTTTATTATAGATCTATAAAACAATTCATGTCTAGATCTATAAAATAATTAATGTCTGATTTCATAATGCAAGGTATTCATTTTCTGTTTCAATAAATCAGTTATATGCATTAAATACTTACACACCTTTAGTACATTCTGTACATGCAGTAATTGTCAAAACAACTTTCTACATACAAGGCAGCTATACAACGTCAAAGATCAATAAAATTTTTTTGGCTCACAAAATTATTGTGAACCAAAATCCAGCATGAAATTTTTAGTGCCATGCCTGTGCTCCCTGTTTAAGAAATTTTAATTTTTGATAACTGTTATAAATGAACTCCTCTAACTAGAAGATTGGACTGGATGATGCTGCAGGATTGATGACTTACATTGACTCTACATATTAGATATTGCCACAGAGTATTTACCTAAATGGGATTTCTGGGTAGTGCTTCAATTTTTTTGACAGCTTAGTGATGAATGCACACTTTTTAGCAACTTTTTGAAAGCATATGGTGCTGCACAGTGAGATGTGCTGTGACTGGTATACTGCAGACTTTTTCCACAGTAACAGAAGCTTTTTCCACAGCCAAATGCTGCAATGAATAGATAGAAATGCTGTAGATGAACTGAAAATTATCAGCTGGTTCCGAAACATCAAATAGAATAAATACTTGTGTTATTAGGAATCTAAACCATCCATTTAAGGTGATAAGTCTGTACATAAAGTAATGTTTCTGAATTGAGTAACAAATTATTATTCTTTATCTCCTTTAGCGTTCTGAAGTGTGATGTTTGCATCACGTACATCTATTTCAAGCAATGTCTGAGTACCTACCTTCACTTTACAACTGAACTTTTTTTACAACCTACAATCTAAGACTGTGCTATAGCACAGACAATAGTTATCACTGGAAACATTAAATTCTTGGGAGAATGAGAAAGGCTCTAGGGGTAAAAAGCCCTTTTGCAGGTAAAGGGGATTCCTGGGAAGTTTGAGGGGTCATGGAGGGTTTGGGTGCCCTAAAGGGAAAACACAAAGAAGTCACACGTGGGAGTCTGAGAAGAAACACATAATCTTTCCTAATCTGAAGAAGATGCTTAGTATGTAGTTTTTCTAGCAGGTAGGCTCCAAAAGTCAAAAGGAAATACCAGCCAAAATTTCTCTCCTCTCAAGAATATTTTCTGGACTTCATTTTGGTAACTAAGCTGCTGTTTAATAATGCCCAGGGAAAGACTTTTGCCATATTGTGTGATACTTGTGTTCTCAGTTACAGACAGAAAAACAAAAAGGATGTCAAATTAATTGTTTGTGCATAATGTAACTGTGAGGAGAAATCCCCAAACTTCATTCATGCTAGGATAAAATTCTCTAAGTCTCTGTTATTAATTGCCTTCATGCCACAGTGATTCTAGCCTTGTTTAGCAAGTATGTTTAAATTATTATGTAAGGATAGAAGGGAATAAAAACTTTGGCATAGAAGACTGGTTCTCATGAAACAATAAATTTAGAGTATCAGTCATACAATAGACCATTTCACAATACTGTTTCTTCTGTAAAAGTTTGATCATACTATAGTTCGATGATAATATGAAAATATACTAAACATTGAAATTAAAAATGGGAAATAAGGAAACATGGTAATACAATATATCAAAGCCATGCAACAAATGATTGTTGAGTGATTTTTTTAGTCACACAACTAAAGAATGTTAATTTTTTTGATGTGGTACCTTTAATCTTGTAGATAAAAAGATGGCTCTTTAAAATTCTGTCTTATCCAACAAAATCATCATCAAGTGAAAAAGCTGTAAATCACATAGAAAAAATACTGTAGAATACCTTAAATTATCTAACATATTTTCTATCAAAATATTATATAGATGTGACTTCAAAATAACTGACAACACAAGTTCTCTGATTAGAGTGTTTCATTTGATGAGTGCATAAGACTTTTGATCATAGTACAAAAGAATTTTTACTTAAGTAATGATCTGAAGATGTGTTTTCAGTATAATCTGAAACCACAGTTTTTAAATTTTTTTCTATACAATGATCCCTTTCTATCTCTGGAGTCTTGATAAAGGAGATAATGACTGGAAAATTGGATAAAAAGACACTGAACTTCCTATTCAAAAAGGAATTCTTAGGAAGATGCTCTTAATCTGATTCAAAGTTATCTTACTGAAAAATTGTATCTACCAACTCTGAATTGTAATAATGAATATCCATGCCAGAGGCCACTTTTGTCCATCTGCCTTGTTCCTGGCTACTTTACATAATTCTGAACTTTTCACTACATCAAAGTGTGTATGAAGTCTTGAAATACAGTGCATAATTTCAGTGTCACTGCTTGATTCTAGTAATGGAAATACTTCAAGTGGTCATTTTTGTTGAACAAAAATAGCAGGAACAGCAAAAATAATGTATTCAAAGATGTGTGAATGGTTAAAACACTACAGGAGTGGATCATGAGTCCTTACTAGGTTTGTTCCACAGAAGTATGAGTAAATAGCTCAGATTTTTTTCATTATCCTCTTCTTGGATTACAGTAAAGAAACAAAACATACAGTTTGAAAAAGAAATCTCTAAGAAAAAAAAAAGTAAAATCAGCAAAACAACAAACAAACAAACAAAAGTACTGCAGAGAATTTCAGTACTCTTTCGACTACCAAAATAATCTGCTCTCATCTCCCCATGTTAGCTTCCATATAATCACTGCACAGTCTTTGAGGTTCAAGGTCAGCAGAATATCACTTCTTGTTCTGCTCTAGAGTCATTGAACAGCTCTTCAAAGTAGAACAAAGAATGAAAGAAAACTAGTTCATTTCACCAGTAAGCTCTGAACAGCTTTCAGCTCTGACTCGTGCAATAGAGGTTATTCATCAATTACTAAATGTTGTTCTAAATATTCCATTTGACGCTTTACACAAAACATTCCATGATAACAGTGCCTGTAGATCTTTTCACTCATTATAGAACCAAAAGTGTCATTATTTTTACTTTCTTAATGGCTTATCTTTCTGTGTTTGTGACATATCTGAGTTGTGTTTTTCCACAACTTATTGTCCAAAAATACAGTCTTGAGGCTGACAATTGGCCCGGAATTACTAACACTAAAGGCAATCTCTGATCAGCTCTAGCATTGGGAAATTCAATTTAAAACTTTCCAAAGGTCAGTGCTACCAAAAAATTATAAGGCTAATAATGATTAAGAATGCCTTAGGGGGCTTATTTAAGAGTTGTAAACTATATGTTAAGTATATGATCATTTTGGTGGGTGAAAATTAACATGTTTTGGGTAATTAGAAAATACAAGCCTTAGGAGCTTTCTAATTTTCTTTAACTGAATCCAGAAAACCATCACAGGGAGTTTTGAAGTGCCCTGCTAAAACAGAAACTAACTTTGAACTAGTTTCTATAAAAGTCATCTATCATTACATGTGGGCCTATAATAGCTTAGGAAAAAACTGAGCTGTTAAGGATGCAATAATTGTTACCAGTGAAAGCAAAGGAATAACTAAAAGAACAAAGTGAATTGGAGAAAACAGACTTGTTTTAAGTTGGTCTGTTTAAAAAAAGATCTGTGGAGCCATACTGCCACCAACTTTACATGCATTATTGTAACACCATTTAACTGAATATCTGGCAATGTCTGGGTAAAATTCCCTACAACAGATTGCATCTAAGGCAGAAGTATCCAAACTCCCCAGCCTAAATGCTCCCCTCATTCAACTTCTGCTTGAGCACTAAAAATACAGGAAAAATAAAACTGCATCTACACTGCTTTAGTAAAAATATGTCTCTAAGGTCACTTCTCTATAGAGTCTTGAGAGAAAAAATTAGTCTTTCTTCTCCCAGTAATCCCAGACATGATAAACCCCCTTCATTAGTCTCCAGAGAGAAGATACCCTCTGCAAACTGCTGGCTGAATCCCTCACTGAGATAGTTATTGTATCTGCCTGCTGCCATCAGTCACTATATAATGTATTGTAAATATTTGACACCACACGAGTCCAGTATAAAGAAGTAAGCAAAGGGTTTGCAGCAGTTTTTTTGTCCTGCTTCTTTTGGGTTTTGCTTTTGGGATTTGTTTTTGTTTGTTTGGTGGTTTTTTGTCTGGTTGGATTTTGGTTTTGTTTTTGGTTTTTTAGTAGTAGTATTTCCTGCTTATTTTTCAGAAAACATTACAAAAAACCCATTCAAGTCCCCCAGTTGGAAATGCTCCTTCATGAAAGGTGCCCCCAGAACACAGAGCTGGAAACGTGATCTCTCATCTTTTCCATCCACTGTCCAGTAAATCTGTCAGGGATTTCCAGTCACCTGCGGCTACTGTACTGCTCCTGTACTGCTACTGTAATGAGGTTATTACTATTTTAACACATATGAGAAAAGCCAAAGCAAGAAGTGTTACTAACTGCAGAGTTTCAGATATATTTCTCTTTCTCTAGTTCTGTAATACCTTATGAGCAGGAGAGGCTCACTTGTAGCAGTGGATCCTCTGAGCTCAGCTGGATTGAGTCAGGTTACAGAATACTATCCTCCAGTTATTAAGACCCAGAAGCAGCTCAAACAAGGAAGATTCCTTAAACACTTCCTGCTTCGCATCAGTGAAGCCTTTTGGTTGCAAGAAAAATCATACCATATAGAATGTAGAAAATTAGAAAAGCAGCTGTGAAGTCACACTTCTTATCCTCTAGCTGTATTGATGAGACTTAAAAAAATACAAGAAATTAAAACTGACATGTATTTATCACAATCAATTTTATTTTCCTCAGAATGTAGTATCTACCTGTTTAAGAGCAGGAGATTTCATGTTGATGGTCACCTCTGACTACCACTTGGATAACTACTGAGCAAGTAACTTACAGTCCCCTGTAGTCCTAATACTCATGAAAATGTTCGAAAGGTTTTGAGTTAAATAAAGAAAATCAAAACTCTCAGAAGGGATTTGCACTCTTTAAGTAGAAGAAAAGATGAAAAAAATCCATTAAAATTCCATGTGTTTGGGTTTAGCTCTTTCTGGAGCTAAGAAAAAAAGTAAGAAAAAGAAAGAAAACCATCTGCTGGGACTCTTATGGTTGTGGATTTGTTGACATATAAGCTTAACATGAACTCTATGATAATTTTATCTGCCTATCTGACTGTCTGTCTTATAGCCCTACATCACTTTCAGGAGTTTAATGAATGTCCTAGTCAGCTATTGGGATTGCTAAGGGCTTCATATCTACCTAGAGCACCTAGGCCAAAGTTGCACACAGATGTGCTTAATGTCTTTGAGCACTTTGGTAGTGTAGCTCCCATAACAATCCATCATCTGCTTGGTGACAAAGGCACTTTAGTAGTATGGAACAGTCCAAGTGGTAGCACTCATTATTTTAAAATTCATGATGCTTGCACAGATGCCTCTTTGAATCCTGCAAAAATATCATGCCACATAAAAATTATCTCTAATGTTTGCTGCAAGTGTGTTTTTATGTCTGATTGAGTGTTCAGGAACTACGTGTTATAATTTTAACTTCCATTCAGTCCCTTTATAAACTTCTTTTAAAGTTTGGCTATGTGCATTGCTTTGTCAGGAAAAGTATTTCTACTTCAGCATTTTAACTATAATTAATGATGACATTCACCTTGATTGTTGCCAAGTATATATTCCCTAAGAGATGGAACAAAACACACAACGTGTGAATTATTTATACTTCCATATGGAGGCTTATTGTTAATACTTTCTCAGTAATTCTTAAGCATTGGATCTTAATGAGGAAATGTAGATCACTGGTGCGTTTAGTTCAAAATACGAACAGAAGCATGTATCCAAAGAGATGAAAATGCTATTGTACTTCAAAAATGAACAATAAAGAAACCTTTCTTTCTGTCAAAATTACTGTGACAGCTTTCAGAATGCATCTATATATGAACCTAGATACCCTTCTCTGTCATATAATCTTCCTTTGAGCAGTGACACACAGTCAATATTTTAACAGGGAACTTCCATAAGTTTAAAAAACAAAATCTCTGTTGTCCTGTGGTATCCCTCCAATGACAGACTCAAAGTCATAGATCACAATCTATGATCTACAGCAGGTTGAAAGAATGATAGCATATAGCTTTTAACTTTCTAAATTACATTTTAAGAGGGAAGGGACAGCAGCATTTGATACAAAAGTTTTTATTCATATATTGGATGGAACTATTTCTGTATCTTCAAAGTAGGAATTCTAGTATTTCCTGTTCTGCTAGGTATCAGTTCAGAATATAACTCAAACTTGCCTTTGTTTCTTAGATTAAAATGCTATTATATTCCCTTAATTTGTCTTCAATGGTATCTATAATTTTTAATTCATGTGGAAGTAGAGGAAATAAGCTTGATCAGAAAAAGGAAATAATTCTTCTACTTTCTGTCCTTTATACCTACACTTAGATATCTAGATATAATATTTATGTAATATATAAAATATTTCTGCCATATATGTGTACATTCTGCCCCTTATATAGATAACAGGCATAATCAAACTTCCCTCAAAATCTTCTCTGCCCATAGTTTTCTCTGACTAAAAGGAAACAAACATTTTTATCTGCTTTTTTCATCAGGCTTTAATCTAATTTAATTTAATTAGATTAATTCTTGAGGAGCCCAGAACTGGACACAGCACTCCAGATGCTGCCTCACTAGGGCAGAGCAGAGGGGCAGGATCATCTCCCTCGACCTTCTGGCAATGCTCTTCCTAATGCACCCCAGGATACCATTGGCCTTCTTGGCACAAGGGCACACTGCTGGCTCACGGACAGCAGGATTATTGCGGATTACATGTTGTTTCATCCAGCTGTTCTGTCACAGCCATCCACTCAATACTATCCTGGTTTACATGGGAAGAAGCATTATATCCACAGCAGCAGCTGTGGGGAAGCTCTGAGAAGGAGTGACATTTTGCTCTTTTTCTGCTACCCTTTTTCTCAGACAGAATGCTTAAACTGAACACAAAAAAATGCAAAGTATTCTGCAAATCTCAAAGTACTGTTTGGTTCTCCAGCTTCAATTAATTTGTTGTGTACTCACTGTTTATCATAAAATAAAAAAACTGAGATCAAGAAGTACAGCAGTCTGAGTGAAATTGTCCTATTTCAACAGTAGTACAAACCTCTTTCCATACTAAACGAATCATAGAATCATAAAATCATAGAATCAGCTGGGTTGGAAGGGACCTCAGGAATCATCAAGTCCAACCCTTGATCCACTACCACTGCAGACATATGAATATGTCCCAGAGCTCTGTTTTAAAACTGACTTAGTCTCTTGGTTTTAAATTTCTATTTTCACTTATATGTGTATATTAATTTGTTTTTCATGGTTTGATGATCATTTACTGGTTGTAAGACAATTTACAATTCAAGAATACTTTTAAAAATGTGTAGTTAAAAGCTGGAGTATTGAGAAGATGGAATCTTGGCTTATTGTATTTTTAGACAGGCAGACAGAGAAACTTCTACTCACCAAGAAAATAATATCCCGGTCAATATGGAATCAACTAAATTTGAAGATGCATTCTAGTCAGTATAGTAAAAATATTTGTTCAACTCAAAAACTCTTACATTAAAAGCTAGCAAAGCGTATTTCTTGTATGCCAACCTCACTGTACACTATATTTCCTAGTCAGAAAGTGTAGTGAAAAGTGATGTAAGATTTTTCTTGATCAAAGCTCACTCATTTTGACATATTTATAGGAACTTAGGCTTTTTTTTTTTTTTCTGGGATCTCTATTTATTTCTAATGTCAAACTATTTTGACTGTTCTATACTGCATATAATTAAAACATGATCATCCTGCTAAAAGCCTTCCTTGAATGGGGGCAAGCCAGAGGGGGATAAAGAGAAATCACAAAGACATCTAAACTCTAAGGTGTTGCTGCTGCAATTGGTCATACTTAGGACCAACACATGTTGAAAAATCTGTGTTTCTAAGATTATGTCAAAATTGAGAAATAGAATTTAGATTTTAATTTTAATTTTACAATCCATAAAATTTACTTTTTTTTCTCTTTATCTTCCCCATGTCATTCCTCAAAAATGTTTTAATTCTGTTCTAAAACATTCTAAATAAAAGTTTGCATACTTATTTGGACTATAAGGAAACTAAAGCTTGAGTGGCACCCTCTATTGATGATTGTTTATAAATGAGAGCTATGTCTAGCACACTGGAAATCTCAGATTGCAAGCAAAGCCAGTAAAGGTTTAAAAGCATTTGTTTGGGCTCCTGTCAGAGAAAGCATTTAGTTAGAATTTTTGTTAGAACAAAACTCTACTTTTTATGTGAGTCCCCATGTATTGTGCCTTGGTTTATTTGGCACAGAAACCATATTAGAAGAAATGGTTCATGAGCATACCTAGTGCTCAAACAATAGTACAGGACAGAAAGAGCTAAGTGAGGGAAATGGAAAACTGAGCAGAGTATGCCTGACCTAGGCACCTAATGTAGTACTGTTCTGTCACATCAAAAATAATTTTAAAAAATTGCTAATACAATTTTATGCTGAAAAATCCCCCAAACAAATCAGTCTATTTTCTTGACATTTTTGATTTGACAGTTTTCTAGAACTTTGTACCCTCAGGCACATAGTGTGATTCTTGGGGCTGTTCTGTGCAAGGCCAGGGGTTGGTCTTCAATGATCCCTGTAGGTCCCTTCCAAGTCACGATATTCTATGATTCTGTGATTCTAACACTACTTTCCATATTAGAGGTTATAGTTTCTTTCTTCCTCTTCATTTTCCTTCTTTCTTAATTTTATTTTGTGCCTTTTGTACCTTGAATAATTCTCTCAGCACAAAATGAAAATCCTCTTTTGATAATTGTAGATCTCCAGATTTTCTTGCTCTTAGCACACTGTCATAAATCAAACTGTAATCTGTAAGTTCGTGCTAGGCAAACTTACGGCTTTGCATGCAGGATTGCCTGTGTGATCTCATCCATTGCACTAAGTATTGTAGAGCAGTGATTTACTGGAATAGGGAAGCCAAGTAAATTCCCTGTCTAGACTAATGTAATTGTTACCCTCTTCTGAAGGTTCAGTGATTTTACGGTTAGTCATTCCATCTCTTTTCTCCTACAAATGCATACAGATACCTAAAAAAGCAGCAGCCTTATACAATATATATTTAACTTATTGGAAAGGTTTTCTTCACTCTGTATAACCAAAACTTTAATCCTTGAATGAGTTTCAGCAAATATCCATATCCTACATATGTATGCATGCCTTCCTCTGTGCATACCTAAAAGAGTGAATCCATAAATATGAGATAAAACAACTGTAATCCATAGACAAAGTAAAATTTATTCAAGTTGTGTAACTCACAGTAGTTAAAGACAGAACATATCATACTGAAAACAAGCTGATAGACAGCTTTCCTATTCCTGTTTTAGGAGAAAATTAGAAGACGAATGTTATACACATTGACAGCAAACTATTTTAAAAAAAGCACTGTATGCTTTACATATCAAGTTTGATGTGTGCAGTTTTATAACTTGCACCTCCACATAAAACAAGCATTGGTGAATCTTATGATGCAAAATCTATTCAACAAGTTAAAAAAAAAGAATAAGAAAACACATTACTTTCTGAAAATGATATTCCAGTAGATACATATGCCCCCAGTCTCCAACTTCTTACCAATACATGTGATATGGGTCAGTAAGAGAGTATATCTGAATACGTAATCTTGCCTCAAAAATTATTTTCTTTTTACCTTGTTTGGAAGTGGCATGCCAGGATTTACTCTACATAAGTATTTCTCAGTTACAACAATAAAAAATTAAAAACAGTTAATTGTTTCAGATATTAATTAAAATACACATATGACAGCATTTGCTATTTCAATTTTGCATTCCATTATTCTGCTTATATATTAGACAATATTACACAGCAGGAGAATGTAACTACTTAGCTTTATGAATTCCAAATATTCTCACCATTGACAGTAAAGTCTTTTAAATGTGTAAAGTTAGTAATAGTTGTTTTCTAGACAAAGATTCAGGAAAACAAGAGAGTAAATGGTGTCTTGAAAATAGTTTCTTGCAAATCTCAGTTTTTCCCTTGTAAATCCACATCTTTTGGGCAGATGGAAGCACCTTAGATGTACATGAAGGGAAAGCAGAACTTAGACTTATCTATTCAAATTCTACTGCACATTGGTCTTCTCTGAGAGTCGGTCACTCCTGAAGTAAATTCATAATGTAAACTCTTAGCCAAGTACTGTTGCAATTTAATCAGATCATTATAGTTTTGAACTTTAGTACTTTCATCAAATGAATGCACTTTCAAAAGCACATCAAGGATGGTCTAGAATCTTTATTTAAATTCAGCTTACAAACTCCAAATGCATCTTTTTAAACTATTGTAGTTTGGGTTGACTAATGATGCAGACTCTTTCCCATAACTATATACTGAAATTGGGCAACAAACAGAATCAACAAGGAAGAAATTCTTCAGTTTCTTAGCAGTACATTAACTTTAGTATACCAAACAGTAAATCACCTGAATACATCTTGTGTTCTTAGTAGCAAATAAGCAAATAAGAAGGCAATATCCAGCATCTTTTCAGTCTCACAAAGGTTTCAATTTTACTAATAGGAAAACACATAGCAAATTAACAGTAAATATCTCCAAAGTTAGACAAGATTTAGCAGCCTCACTGTGACTTCTGTAGTGCAGCATTCACAGCGCAATAGATACCTTAAATTATAATTAATTCAGCTGAAAAGAAAAGGTGAATTTTAGAATGCATTTTTTTTCCTCTCTCTTATGCTTCAGCCTACCAGAAAATTGAAATCTCTATCTCTGGCAGTTCTGTGGTAGACTTCCAGCTTTATCTTAATGAAGAAGGAATTATTTTTGACAAAGTCCTGTTTCCCAAAATCCTCTAATTCATTTACATGAGGTAGAGAGGAAAAGAAACGATGGAAGAAAGAGCAGTGAAGCATACAAATATTACTCAAGAAGGAAAGTGTTCCATGAAAAGAAGACATGAGTATTTTATATTAGAAAAGTATAGTAGAAGAGTAGAAAAGGAGAAAATCACATTTCCTTAAATGTAATGCTTGAAAATTCACCATTTTATTTTTACATAACACTATCAAAGGAATAATAATTCCTGAATTTCACCAGTTTTGAAAATCAAATGAGATTGAGAGGAAGCTGCAGTTATAAATTATTTCAAAAGAGATTAGAATAAGTTTTTACAAACTGATATTACAGCCTGTCACAAGGCCTTTTTTTCCCCAAAAAACCCAAAACAACTCAATAGCTACTATAAGGAAAAAACACTTACTGAAATTTAGAAATACTATTTAGACAATTTCCTAAAGTTGACATGTACTGAGAACACAGCTGCGTTGGGCAGGACACGTCTCCAGGATGAAGGACCACCACCTCCCTAAGATCCTGCTTTATGGTGAACTTGCCACCAGCTGCCGCAAGAGAGGAGCCCCAAAGAGGAGATACAAGGACTCCCTGAAACAACATCTCAGCCTTGGCCACATTGATCACCATAACTGGTCTACTCTGGCCTCCAATCGGGAGGCCTGGAGACACACCATCTATAACGCTGCTGATGCTTTTGAGAAAACACGCAGGATCACCCTTGAGGAGAAACAGCAACGCAGAAAGAATCGTGCCTTGCAGAATATACCACCTAAGGGGTCTTTCTGCTGTGCCTTTTGCAACCGGACATGCCTGTCTCGTATTGGCCTTTTCAGCCACCAACGCGCTTGCAACAAACGTGGGTAGAGCCCTTCCCAAATCTTCGTTCGCGAAGCCCAGCCATGAAAAGTTGACATGTGAGCTATTGGTTTCAAAGAGGACATTACATAATATTCCTATTATATTTACCGATAATCTTCATAGTACCATGTGTGCCTCTGAAAAATTATGGAAAAAAATACTATCACATCTGTGTTCAAAGAACATTGCAACTGACTGAAGCAAAGAAAACACATATGCCTGGAGACCAAGAAAGGACAACAGTTATATCGCTTCATTCTTTATGTTTAAGGGCTCAGTATTCTACAAATTATATATTCAAATATTCACTCTGTATGGGTGTATTTAACTCCAGAATAAGAATCTTACAGATACTATATTTATCAAGACCTCTTAATAAAGGTAGAAAACAATAATATTAAAACTTGGCATGGTGACAGTCTTTAACAACAGACAAAATCCCACCCAGCGGCTTTCTCACTTCCCTGCTCAGTGTGACAGGGAAAAAGTTGTCCTCTCCAGAGGTTACATTGCCTGCTCCACTGTGACCTCTTCTAAAGGCTACAGGGGAATATCTTCTCTGACATGGGGAAACTTCTCCTCTTCCTCTGTCTTTGATGTACCCTCTGCTGTTCCTCACTTTGTGTTTGTCTCCTCTGCCTGTGTGGTGTTTTCTGCCCTTTCTTACATGCATTTTCCCAGAGGTGCCCCATATGTTACTGATGGATTCAGCTGTCCTGTGATGGACCTGTTGCCAAGATAGCTGGCACTGACTGTCTCCAGCTTAGGGCAGCTGCAGCCATCTTCACATGGAGACCAGCCCTGCAGCCTCCCTACTTCCAAACCTTGTAATCTACACCAATACAATTGATAAAAGGCTCAAAAATATTTTAAATGGAGTTCTTAATTCAGCTCTTTCTAAATCTTGGAATTTGTAAATTTTATCCCACAGGGACATAATTTGCTGATCCACATTTGCATAAGACTACATATATGAAATAAAAACCTCCAGAATTAAATAAAAGCTCATGGAAATTATACCTGGACTTTGTATTTCTCCTATTTTCATTAATGTTTTTAACTACATGCAGACTCGATAAAAATGTAACGCAGCGAGTTAACATTAAACTTTGACAAAGACTACTTCAATGTCAGAGAAACAGTCACCGATACCCAGACCTCTTTTGCAGAGTTTTCTGAGTTTTCAATGAAAGAGACTTTCTACTTAGAAAAGAGGTGAGTTATTCCCAGATTGTTCGGGACATGTTTATTTTCAGATTCTTCAGAAATTTCAAATTCACCAGAAACATTCCTACTTCCTATGATATAGTCAAAATTTCCTTTCCGCAGAAAAAAAGAAATCAATAGCAACAGTTCTTTTCTCCAAGAGTGATGGTTTTGTCTGGCTACTATCCATGTTCATCTTAGGAGACACTCATTAAAAGAAAAAGTTTCACTGCAGGTAGTTTCTGGTGTACTTCTTCACAGTTTTGCCACCAGCTTTTTTTCATGATTTGCAAGTCTATAAAGAAAGCATATAAGGGTACAAAAAGGCGTCCTATGGGAAGAAGGAGGTTTGGCAATACTAAATTTTACCTCTGTATCCATACACTTTGAAATTTTCCATAATTTCTCTGTTCTTTTCAGATGAATGACTAGTTTCCTGTATGGCATTTTTGAATTGTGACATGGTATAGATCAAAGAATTTTTTGTAACACATGAAATCACTAATAAATGGTAATTAAACATCAACAACCTAATTTATTTCTTCTGATGTCAAATAAAAAGCAAATCCCAGTGATTTCAGTAGAATTAGAAAATACAAATCTTTTCATCAGGCTCTACCATTCATTTAATGACCTTTCACACGATAAATTCTAGATTCAGAATCATTCAGAAAATCTGATACCTCATATTCCTATTTCAGATTTATTCATCTTGTTTAAATGATTAACAGAATAATCCCTTTTATTGCAGTCTCATGAATCCCACTTTAATGTTCACTGAGCCAAACAGAAAAGTGTCCTGTCCTGATACAATATCACCCTCAACTTCTGGGATAGCATAGTGACATGTGACCACTCTAGCCACTGATTTATTTTCTATTAGGTTTAGTATGGTTTAAGGGAAACAAAATCTGGTTTAAAAGCAAGATTCAAGAATATTTTTGTTATTCAATATTCTCCTATTAAAATAGGAGATTTGTGCTCAGATCTTCAAAATGTATAGAATAAAATCTACAAACTTAAACACACAGAATTATCCACAAAAGTATCAACAAATCTACAAACAGGAAATTAAAGAGAGTGAATATTATGTGGTTCCTCTTCTACAAACTTAGCAAGAATCCAGTGGATAGCTCAAGTTATTTGTAGGCATTTGCAAATTCTTAGGGTTGGAAATTATGAACTTTTAATTTTCAAAATAGTAATTTTGTATCTATTTTATTCTCTTAAAGTGTTTACTTTTGATTAAACTAAGACAACAGCAACATTACTAACATTGAGAGTAACACATTTGAACTTGCCCATAATGCAGAAAAGAGTTAGAGTCATAGAGAGCTTATTAACATAAATTGCAATTATGAAACTGATTGTCATCATTTATGGTTCTTTTCAAATTACTTGACAGATTGTCATGGGAAAATAAGTTATGCAAATTTATTAATGTTTATGCAAATTGTTTTACTTTAAGACTGAAATAAGACTATGGATCCAATACCCTTCAACATTTACAGTGAAAAGCAAAGGATACTCATGTCACTTAAACTTATTTGAATTAATCATGGTAAAAACAATCTTATATCTAAAATTGCTTTGATTAGAAGACATTCCTGACTCATACAAACTGAGCAATTAATCTAGCAAAGGATTGTGTAGACTGTGCGAGAGTTCATTTTGGATGTGATCATGGACACATTTTGACTTAAGATCAGGAACTGTTCAGAATGCATAAAAATGAAGTAGTTAATGAGGGGAAATTGGAGAAGGATGTTATGATGTACTTCTTAAGTTTTTTTTTTAAGTCTTCTGATTGCTTGCAAATTTTGATTTAAAGTGCTTTACATAATCATGTAAATACTTTGCAGGCTTTACCGAAGCCAAGTTACTTCCACAGCTGTTTTGCAGATTTAGACAGGAAAACACATTAGACTGCATTTGAGATTTGACCATCAGCTTTTTTGCAAACTGAAAGTTTACTCATTAACAACACTCTTTGCTGAAATCATAAAGAAAAAAGGTAAAAAAAATGTTGTTTTATAAACTTTCTAATTGCACTCATAGAGAAGAAAGGACAAATACCTCCAAGGGACCAATGGATAACATCTACAGAAGATGTTTCTACCAGCACAAGATTATTAATTTAACTCTGATTTCACTATTAAACAGAAACATGTTGGCTCTATTATAGGTTTAACTGCTTCATAATTTCAAAAAGACTATGACTCTTTCTATATCCAGGCCAATAAAAGGGTCAGTAACCCCCGTAAAACAGAATGACAGATTGCCTGCTCACACTGGTAAGGAATGAGAAGAAATAAGAATATTCCCAGATATCTAACATTTCTGTATCCTTCCAGCAAGACAATCCACAAAGTAAAGAGAATTTATTCATGTCTCCATAGAACAGCTGAAGTTTCTTTCTTTGTTGTCCCTTTAATTCCTCATCGAGAAAAGTTGGTTTTACCCCACCTTTAACCATCCATGTGACCAAAGAAATAGGCCAGGTCTCCACTCAAGTTCTCTTTTTAATCATTTAAAAGATGTGATGTTTAGTTTCATAATTCCTCTCTGCCACTACTTGAGAATTCTCTCTTACTGGCAACTGCCTCAGTAGATACATATGACAGTTCAGGATATTTAAATGCAGTGAAAACTATCAAATTTGTAATGAAATATTTAATCATTCAGAAGTATACACAGACATACCCCAAGGACAGTAACAGACAATTCAGGGCTTTTTGTCTTCTTATATGAACAGGTGCAACAGAATAATGTTAAGTGAACATTATCTGTTTGTAACTTTGCAAGTCAAAAATATAAAACTATTAATCTGTAGAAGAACTGACTTTGTCTTTCATATTAAATTCAATTTCAAACTTTTACCCATAGTTATTGCAGGAAAAAAACATCTGAAGAGTAAAGTCAATTAGCTTTTATTTTGTCTGTCACCACTTATTATTCATTATGTTATACTTAGAAGTCTCAGCTATATTCTGAATCCTAATTTCTCCACATCAAAAGGTTGAATATCAAATAGGTAGAGAAAGAAATACATCTGAGGACTCCAGATATGATATAGACCTGGTATTCCTAAAGTCCGAGATACTAAGATTGTCAGCAATCTACATGGGTGAAATGATAGGAAAAAGAAGATTAAAAAAATCTTCGGGAAAAAAAAGGACCTACCCGAATCAATAGTTCCCTCAGGAAGGATGTATATGTAGACAGACCGAAAAACAACCTGATTAGGAGGGAAAGTCACTCTTTACTAATCAGGACATAGAAAAGTAAGAGGCAGGTGAGTCAGACCTGGCAAAGGATATTAAAAAAAAAATAAAGATTCTTCGGGTATACAGAAAAAAAAACACTTTAAAAGGTAAAATTACTATGAAGAAGGTTCTGGGTAGAGATTAAAGATAAGCTTGATGTGGGTCTGAAAAAAAATTAATATATATGTTTTCACGATGATGCAGTTTATCTGGGGACAAAGAGAAGATGAACTTAAGGACAGTAGGAAAACAGAATCCACCACAATGAAACTGGAAGGAAAATGCAAACAAATAATGACCCCAAATTGGTCATGACCAATGATCTCTTCCCACAAGTTGTTCCATATCTGACACACAAAATCAGTATAGAATCATAGAGTCATTTAGGTTGAAAAAGACCCTTAAGATCATTCAGTCAAACCATAAAACTAACACAGTAAGCATTCGTATAAAGATTTTTAAAACAAAGGTCTTGGTTTTGTTTTTAATATCCACTGAATAGTAACTAGTACATAATAAAAACAAGTAAAAAAAAACCAAAACCAAACCCATCGTAATTCCAAAAAGAAATTCCTTGATCTAAATGTTCAGAACTGTTGATATAAGGCCAATAATGTGCAAGGCATTTTAACAAAAATTTATGTCAAGAGCAACTATGGATATGGAAGTTAAAGCAAATAGGGTTAGACATTCAAGGTATTAGGAAAGTTTCTAAATAAGAGAAATATAAGAAATCTCATTTAATTGGACTTCATTGTGTAATTGGTGCTGTGACATGGAAAACTAGTAGAGCCGAAAAAGATAGAAAGCAATTGCAATGGATGAGAAACTATTAATAACAGCTACTAGCCTTCAGAGAAAATACTGTCATTGAGTGAGACTCTCAGTAAAGTTACCATTTTAAATAATGAGACATATCAAATGGATTTTTTTCAATGTCCACTTTTAATAAAAAGTTTGGACAGCACTCTCTGTTTTACAAAGGACTGGAATATCATACAGAAAAAAAGCTACCAAAACCAGGCTTTCTCAATGATTAGTGTAGTAATAATAATAATGGTATGAAATTCAAGGGGGAACAAAAAAGAGAGAGGTTTACATGGATCATCAGAGAGAACAAAAGTCATATCTGGCAAGAAAAGAATAAATGAAAAATTGTGGCCCAGTAAAAGGAACATTGAAAATGGGTATAACAACTATATTTGATACTGGAGAATGTAAATACCAATGTTAGAGAGAAAAAAGTTTCAGAAATATGCTCAAGAAAAATTTTCTGACAGTGCAATTTCAGATGAAGAAGCAAGAGCAAATTACAGAAGTACTCTGAAATGGAATTTCTCACACCACACTGTGCAAGAGGTTCCTGTTACTGAAGTATTTCATAGTCTATAAACATTCACTGAAAGGTAGGAGCCTTGAAACTAAGCACATGCAGCTGGAGAAGCTCAGGAGATGGGAAAGTACTTTTTAATTCTTAATCCATTTACCTACATTAGTGTTCTGCCTTTCCTTTGATCTTTGGTCTCTAGAAGAGCTAAATCTCTTTGGTAGTGACATCTTCCTTGTTTGATTAGCTCCAGAAGACATACAAGTCCCACAGAAATTTTGAAGTGCCCAGCTAAGTTTCACATTCTTTTGATTGTGAACATCTGTCGGGGGTTTTTGGTGAGTTTTTTTTTGTTTTTTGTTTTTCCTTCTCTTTACTATTTTTTTAATATAATATGTTCTTTTCTACTAGTTTGTCAGGGTTAACTCTTGCCTTTTGTCACAGACAGGCTCCTGCCCTGCCTTTTGCCTCGGTTGCTGTGCTCATGGATAGGACCAAGATGAGCTGCAAGCCTCGCAGAGCTGCAGTGAAACGGCTCCCCCAAATGGTATCATTTAGCACGAGATCCCTAAGGAAATGCAGTTTAAACCCGTTAAAATTCTTGATGTTTTGGAAAAACTGATCTTCATAATACCTAGGAATTTTTAACAGCAAGTTTTTACTGAAAACCTTACTGAAAACTGTGCTGCCCAGATATTGAGGGGGTTTGGATGCTCAGAAGTCTACAGGTAATGGTTTGATGCTATGTGACATCGCTCACAGCTGAGACTCAGAACCATAAAGGTGTTTGGATACCTTCTGGACCTTGGAAGGCAGGCAGGATGAAGAAACATTTGTGACTGAGAAGTGGTCCTTCGTTTTTTGTTAAAGAAATGAACTATAATACAGAAGAAGAAATACCAGGTGATATGGAAGAGGATCACAGTACAGAAGGGAGCCTGCGTACCTCAGGGATCTTGGTCTTCCAATAGCGTGGACATAATAGCAAAATGAAAGCATACCTTGACCTTTCCATGGAATGTGCTGGTTCAACAACAATTTTGTCAGCAACATGAAAGTTGATTGCTTTTATTTCTTAAAGGTACTTTATTTTGTTCTTCAAGCTCATCAGTATGTCCCCACTTCATAATGCTGGTTTATTAAAGACCTAATTATTTGTAAACAAATTCACATGAAAGTTTTGGTTGAAATAATAAAAAAAAAGGATAATATTATCACATGTAATTCCTTTGGTATTTGCCTTAACAGTTCAAGTCAGACTCCCAAAGTGTTTTGATGTGACATACAACTTTACATTGACAGATTTATCTGTTTATTTATCTATCCTTGTATATTTTTTATTTTCCATCTGCTCTTAATCCTGTAGTTACACATTTTACAGCTTTTGTCCAACAAAGATAATTAATGAGAGCTTTTTAATTATTACTTTTTATTTTAATAGTCAAACTAGTTTTCTTGTAGGGAGGAACTTCAGGGCCTGACACTTAAAGAAGAATACCAAATGACCCAAGACTCATGATAAAATGGTGGCATCACTGTGCCCTGGTTCTTTCCTTTTCATAGTGTGGAATGGCAGCTCACTTCTTTAGAAGATATCAGAGTACAAACTAAGACTATTAATTTATTCCTAAATAGAATTTATTTAAAAGTTAAAAAAAGATGTAATTATTTGTTATTTATTTATCCTTAGTCAATAGATGCCAATGCCTAATTTTACTTTAGGAATTAAAAAAACCCAAACAGAACAATCTGAAATTTCACTTGTTTTGATAGCTCTTATTTCCAAAATGTGCCAGCAGGTGTATCGTATTTTAACAACAAAAGAGGCCTTATTCCAAATTATCTGTTTGGTGATATCTCCAGCTGTTTTGTGTATCAAGCAGGTAATCACTGGAAAACAACAAAGAAAGTTTGAAACATACTGGATGGATATTGAAGGTCCTGTGGACATGTTAAAATAATAATATTAGAGGAACCTACAATACTGAACAACCCTGTCAAGAACACAGTCAGCTTTACCTCTATTTAATATCAGTGGATTTGAAATTATTTCATGCAAACACCTTGCAGAATCAGGTCATGGATTCATCAGATTTTTGAATGTCACTGACTGCATTAGCTATGTTTGATAACATTGCTTTTCACATCCAGTGAACACGCCAGCTATATGAACAGCAGCTGAAAAAAAATTGTCCTTTGTAGAAGACCCTGGAAATGCAAACGCTGAACAGCAAATATCCACTGTGTGTCATTTCTCTTCAAAACTGGCAGCACTTTGCATTTTCAGAAAGGTTATTTTTCCCAGTAGTTCCATCCTGACCAAATGGTGGTGGCAAACAAACAATGAGCCAATATCATCAGAAGGAAAGGCTGGCAATAATTTTAACTCTTTTTTTTCTCTAAGGAATAGAGACCTAATGAGGAAATTACCAAAACCACTGAAAACCATATTTATCAGTGTCAGTGCTGAACAAAGGATTACCTTGTGTTTCATAACTGATATTATTAACTTACTGGTAAGGAACAATATTAAATGCAGAACAGGCTGTTCAGCTTTAATACCTTTCTAAATATGCAATCTGCTCTCTGTGCATCAGTCATGGACATCCAGCAGTCTTTGCTAACAAGAGTACAGTGAATTAGCCTTACTATAATGAGAATGTGTATACGCCTTCAAAGGGAACTACTTAAAAATAAATACTAGAAAGAAAAGGATGAAAACATCAAGTATTAAGAAGTTAATTAAATTATATTCACAAAAAGCGTACACCTCCAGGAAGAGAATTTCAGTATAATGAAGTTTGACATGAGCTGCTAAGACAAGCAAAGCTATTACCAATTACATGCTGTCTTTTCAAGTCATTCCAACACAGTAACTGCAAGCACACAACTAGATTATAACAAAAATTATAATCTTAAGGAGAAAGAACAGTTTCTTCAGTATCTACATGAAAATTTGAGGGTTTTGAAAGTAAGGTCTTCCTTATGGGTTTTGAATGCTCATAAAATGTGGTCAATATCAGAGGGGAAAGTAGTTAAAACCTGTTCCTCTGTGACTGGCAACACTCAACCAGTATTTTACATAAACAAGTCATAATTTCTGTATTCTGCTTCTGGGTATTTCTGCTGTGTCTGACTAATTCACATATCTCTTCTCCTACATTTAAACATTGTTGTATCACTTCTAACTTAAAGCATTTCCCAGATAGCATGCTTTTCCACACCTTGCTTAAAAATACATCAGAACCATGTCACTCAGGGAAGGATTTTTTTTCCTCCCAGTGCCAGAGGACTGTAATGTTTAGTGACCTTATCCACTTAAGAAGTCATCTTTAAAATTGCTTTTTCTCCTTTTGGCATGCGGAGACCTGGCTCATACCCTCTGGCTTGCAACTCAAGGTTGTGTAACCGTGTAAACTGGTTTTAGGCTATCAGAAGCAGCAACTATAGAGGTACAGCAAAACAATAATGGCATAAAAGAAGCATAAGCCCTAAGCCAAGATTTTTTGGCCTCAAAGTGCAGGCATACAAGAACTAGTGGAAGGCAAGAGCTAGGCACATCTGCCAGAACTTTGTAGTTCTGCCAGGCTGACCAGGCAGCTGGGTGTAGATTCTACCTTTTCACTCCTGCCCTCAAAGGCACAGATTTCTCTGGAACTCACCCTACACCCAAAAA
This sequence comes from Manacus candei, assembly GCF_025592945.1. Lineage (NCBI taxonomy): Eukaryota > Metazoa > Chordata > Aves > Passeriformes > Pipridae > Manacus > Manacus candei. The sequence continues at coordinate 33,105,016 of NW_026138097.1, read as the reverse complement.
GCCACATTGAAGCTGGTTGCCTAAGGGTATGGTGAGTTTAAAATTGCTTTATAAGAACTGCTCTGGGAGAGCCTGCCAGAGTTCAAGGAGCATTTGGACAATATTCTCAGGTACATGGTGTGACTCCTGGGGACGGTCCTATGCAGGGCCAGGAGTTGGAGGGGGTACCTTCCAACTCAGCATATTCTGTGATTCTGTGAAAGTGTATGAGAGAATGAAGCTCTGTAACATTCAGCTCACTGAACAGAAAAACCTCACTGTTCCTGAAAGAGACAAATTTCATACTGATAAATTGATAGGAGTCTATAAAGAATCAAAGGAAATGTCTGAAGAAAGCAAGGTCTCACTTCAAAGCATGTCAATATAACGTTCTGTTTCATCATTTGAATTTTCTCTTCTTGCACATCTGAGCTATATGTATTTATTAATAATGTTAGTCTTCCATTTATTCATTATAATCCACTATGCCCTTTGTTTTAATAAGTAGTATACAAGATATTATGGATTGTTCATTGTGATCTTGTTATTTTAATTCACTTTTAATTCTTTCAGTAACTGAACTGAATTTATCCATCTTACCAAAGGTTTCCACAAACACCTTCCTGTAGAAAAGACCCATCACTGTCAACAAATCTCATAATGCCTCTTCCTCCTTGTAACAGAGAGAGTTAGTCAGAAGCAATGGAGAACAGATACACCCAACACTTAATTAGGAGTTTTTCATAAAGCCAGTAAAAAATACAGTGTCCCAGTTGAATTTGTGATTATTATTTTTTTTACACAAACACAGAAATGCTACACAGTTCAAACCTGTTACCTCCCAGTATAATGTAAGAATAAGAGATTATTGTGTGTTAAATGATTTCATTTGAGTCACAGGCTTGATGGTATATCTCTTCTTATTTGGAAATATGAAAGAGGAAATAAACAATTTAAGGGGTTACCTAAGATGTCTTTAATTTCGCTTTGAAGTTAGATGTTTTGAAGATCAGGTGTTTAGTGTGTTCATCTACCCATTACATGTGCTTTACAATTTGTTTATTTGGGATATAAAGAGAAATTGAAGATTAATATTCACCACTTTGTTTCAGTATTTTACAAAAAAAAAAAAAAGAAAGCTACTGAACCTATGATAATCCTTGAAACTTTTTATAAAAGTGTTCTCTACTGGTTGTGCTTTGAAATTTTGTTCATGAACTCTCAAACTTTAAATATGCCTCGTAATACTATGCTGATCCCTGTGAATTCACACAAAATTGACAATTTGACAAATGTCAGCACAACATAACTTGATAACCCTGTTCAAGTTCTGTGGCATGCAATGATCCAAAAGATGACCTCTTATCATTTATTTTTTCTCTGCCGGGTTGATGCAAATTAATTTTTTTCCATTTGCAAACCATCAAAGTCTATCTTAGATAGTGTACCACTCTCAGTCCTGACTTCTTAACCTACAGTCCTTGATTAGGATGCCAGTTTCAAAGAACAACATCAAAGGAACTTACTGTTTTAAGTCATAGTTGATGTGAAATTTCATAGTGAAATTTTTTTAAGACTAAAATCTCCCTTTTTATTCTGTTTTTATAATAGAAACTGTGAACTCTGCTTTTGGTCTTGAATTGAAGCTCTGAGGGATGGAGGATACTCTGTCTTGCCAAATTTGTAGTGGTTTCTGATAAAGATGATGAATATTTTATTCCTGTGAAAGTCAATGATGCTAGAAGGGACGTCTGTCCTTCTCAGCATCAGGACCTTGCTCAGACTATCAGATGTTAAGAGTTAGGTAAAATAACACAGAGAAATGAAATAAAGATGAAATAGTGAACTTAACAATTGTTGTCAGCACCCATGGCAGTTCTGTTAGAAATAAAATCAAACAGAAGTAGCAGGGGTCACCCATGTTTTCACAGTTGAAAATCTGTGGTGTCTGATATCTCCTGGGAGACAAAGCATATACACCATAAATCAGGATAGGAAGATTAAAAGTAAAGCAATATGCTGTTTCAACACCTTACCACATGAGAGTGTTGCTTCAACCTTTTGTAAAACGTAACTTGTTCCAAATGCTACAAGCTATAGCTGCCTAGATACCAGATGTCCAGTCAGAGAGGTTAATTAATTTATTTTTTTTTATCCCTGGAGCCTCAGTTACTTGTTTTTCAGATGAAAGGTGAAATAATACATGTTGGGTTATCACACTGTTAAATCAGGTATAGAAAAATGGACTGAGAAGTTCAGTATTTGTATCAAAGCACTCAAAGCTAGCCTAGTTTCTCTCTTCACTCCAGCCTAAGGGCTTCAGTTTGACACTGTACAGAAAAGACATGGAGATCGAATTCAACAATCTCAATGTTGAATTCTCAATTGCTCACTGTTCTAACAATTGTTGAAGATTACGAATTCATGGGGGTATTTTAGGACAACTATGTGGACAAATTCAAAGAAATGGTTACTCATACTCACAACTGCAATGGCCTTCGAATCAAAAAATCACATGGTCCCAGAAATCTTGTCCACTTGCATGCAGACCCTTAGATCTGTGAACTGAATTTGATCTTGCAGATCTAAAGACTTAGTAAAATCCTGGAAAAAAAAGTCTGAATCCACATTGAAGCCCACTACCTAAAATAATTCTATTACATAAACTGTTCATTCTTTCACATTACTTGTAAACGCATCATACAGGTCATGGTGGATAACAATTTACTGATGATTATGCATTAAACAAAATCACCGGGCATTTATAACATTCAATATAATATTGCATATTCTAGACAAATCTGGGCTACATTGAATTCAGTGCTGTTGACTGAAATAATAGTTTTTCATTCATAGTTTTTCATTCATAGTTTTTGAAATCTTCTGCTTCTAACCAGGTTTAACAAGAATGTAAATTGAGCATGGCATTAACTCTACCTTAGAAGTTAAATACTTCAGTCCATTTCAAACTCAGTTAAAAAACTTGTCTCTCTTGGAAAAATAAAACCCTCTAGTCTTTACCACTCAGATTTTCCATTTTTTCAATTGTCTGTTTAATTTGTAGCAGAGAAATAGAGACTTTTATTTCACTTTCTCAGAACAAAAAAAAAAATAAAAAAATACAGAAGCTGTTACAATATTAGTCTCAGAGAAAAACAGAAAAGTTTGTAAAAACCGTACGCATAGACACATTGTTCCTAATGCAACAACTCATCTTTCAAGGTGATTAAACCCTTTGTAAAAACTAAAGCAATCAGAACAGATATACATTTTGCATATATTTTTCATGAATGTAGAAAAATGTAATTCGTCCTAACTCATATATTAATTAGATGTGTTATATTCAGCTGTATTTAGATTAGTTATCTGAATTATATTAATTATTCTGCTTCTGCAAGATTGAATCTTCTGATATTGTACTACATAGTTATTACTTCCATGACACATTGCTTCTTGTTTAAAACAAATAAATGAAAAACTTCACAGGATGAAGTTAAAACTACATTTCTCTTTAATGCGCTACTTAAATTATTTCATAAATTGTTCTTGCATTTCATAAGTTTAAAATCAGTTTTCAACAACTTTTTCTTAAGGAGGATCTAGAGGAAAAACAATAAATAATCAAATCTTTAAAATCTATAAGTAACTATTCTGTAACTTACTATTCAAACTTTTTTGTACTTAAAAATATTACCAAATACTCACAATCTTTGCCTTCTGTATTACCAAGTACTGGAAAGTCATCAAAATTGTATATAATATGCTACTTCAGGCAAAGAAGATATATTATTTATTATTTTCTCAAACAGCCCCGGGGCTGTGGTTTGACATTTCAAAATATTTAGCCACAATAGTGACGATATTTCTATTCATTTCTACACTGTGACTGATCTAAAAATAAATTAATGCATTCAACAAATAAACTTTCTCTAGTGACCAACACTTTTAACAATGATAGCCTCATTCTCTAACAAATGCTTTGTAGATGAAGAAAGAAATAAGAAACCTTTGTTCCAGGCTGTACCAGCACACATGGTATGTCCCACTGCAGGACGGGCAGCAGTGGATGCTTATCACAGGTGTGTTGTGTATAAACACACATACATGTGAGAAGAGAAATATACAGCCCACTTGACACAACAGATGTGTATAAAGAAATATGGAAGAGGAGATGGAGAGATGCAATATTGAGCATTTTCATGGTCAGAGATTGTACTCAGGTTAGTGTTGCAATAATGTGAACTTTTTTATTGTTTTGAGTTTATCATGACAAGTGAAATGGGATTTCTGGAGGAAAAACAGCTTTATGGATGTCTGAGGTGCAAATAGCAGGTTGGTACTGTAGTTTCCAGTGGTAGAGGGTAGCATAACAGGAAACAGATCATCATGAATGGAAGTTGGTTTCTTGTTTGTGAGAAAGATTCCCTTGAGATTGGTAGCAGAGGGAGAGCAGAGCATGTACAAAGCTATTTGGAAATATCAAAGGGGTCAGGAGAAAATTGCAACATGGTAGGAACTGAAAAAGTCACTCTAAACTAAAAATATAAAAACTGGAGTCTGAAGGGCAAATAAGAGAGGATTCCAAAGACTGGGTAACTGAGAAAATGCAGGTCATTTGCCTTTAATAACTGGATTGAATACTGAATCTGGGCCTCAGATAGAAGACAGGTTTCATGTCCATGGCTATTTTTTAAAAAAATACTTTCAGATTTGTCACTAAGGTGATTTTCTTCAGGAGCTGTAATTAGATGCCTGTTATTGTTTTTCCAGAATCAGATAGTGCCACTTTACATTCTGTTGTTATTTTCAAGTTTTCAAATTACATAGGTGATCAGCTAATTAACTGCAGAGATAACAGGCAGTTAGTAAATCCAGTGCACTGTATTTACTATATTTACACAGTGGATTTAACATCAAATTCATGGTGAGTGCAATTCACATGCCATTCACGCACTACTGAGTTCCTTTGCATTTTTACAGCGGTTGGTTCGCTGATCACACTGTGTCCAGGGTTTCCCTGACTATGAGGAGGTTGCTGTCACTTAGATTAATGCTCCATTTCCCAGGGCCGTCTTTCTGAAAATACACTCGTGGTATTTCAAACATCTCTGTAAACTCTCTTAATGCTGCTGTCTCCAGTTGACTTTGAAACAATTTCTTAAAATAATATGGTTGGGAATTTACAGAGACAAACTCCTACTTCCTGAACTGCGCTGGGCATGTTTTCAGAATAGTCTTCTGTCCTCATACTTTGGAGGCTCATGGGTCTGGCACAGTGCTCAAATAGTATAGTGAATGGTATTGTTCTATGTCAGAATTTCTTTATTTATTTTTAATTAAATATCTTGGAATACTTAGGTGACAAAATAGTATACTTTTCCATTTCAATGCTAACACTTACAGTAATGGTACCTAAAAAACATTTTGGAAAATACATAAATATAAAAAATTCACCAGTGGAACTACTCCAATTGAAGTTTTTCTTTATTGATTTATTTTTAAGTGCAAAAAGCAGAATATTGGAATGGTTATCTCAACAATTTCAGATTATTATTATTTTATGACAGAATTTAAAGCAGGTATACAGGGAATATTTGAGTTTTAATTTTGTTTCCAGAATCTCAGGCATTGTATTTCATAATAGCATTTTATGTTGCATTAACAGAGTTTTATGCTGCCTTAACACCATTTTATAGCATAATGGAAAACAAATGGGCACAAAAGAGAGGTAAAATGGAAAATAAACTGTAAAACCTTTTTTCTAGCTGGTTCCTGTGCTGTACACTGATAACATTACCAAAAAAACAATGATGGCTTTTAAGCTGTCCTCTACTTTAACTTCACTTTGAAATGAGCATTTACTGTGTCATAAATTTTCATATAATTGTAAAGAGATAGACTGGGATCCATATTTTGGGGCTGAAAGCTTTTCAACTGATCACTTAACTTTTACATATATAATTTCACAGAATCACATAATCACAGAATATTCTGAGTTAGAAGGGACTCACAAAGAACATCGAGTCCAACTCTTAAATGAATGGCCCATATGGGGCTTAATTCTCAATACAAAGGATTCAAGGAAGTTGAAGAAAGCAAGAGATAATAGCTTAGAGCTAGTAAAGGGGTTTACACAAAACAAAGAAAAGATTACTCTTTAGTAATTAAAATGAAGCAGGCTTCCTATTCTGTTCTCTGATTTTATTGACCTTTTCCTCAAAAACAGTGTGTTCGCAGCTGGAATCATGTACAGCTTTGGACATTTCTTTCAAGAAAAAGTTTGGCAAAGAACTGTAAGAAGAAAACTCAAAGGCTAGGTGTAGTAGGTTTCTGTGGCTGGGTTTTTGTAGCCGGGTGGCCTACAGGGGTGGCTTCTGTTAGAAGCTGCTAGAAGCTTCCCCTCTTTGGAGGAGTCGATGCCAGCTGGCCCCAGAACGGGCTTCCTGCAACTGCCCAAGGCCGAGCCAATCAGGAGTAATAGTAACCCCTCTGTGATAACATATTTAAGAACAGAAAGGTATTGTGCAGAAAGAATTCCAGCCAGGGAAGAGCAGAGTGAGAACATGTAAGCAACAAGGTAGACACCAAGGTCAGTGCAGAAAGAGGGGCAGGAGGTGCTTCAGGCACCGGAGCTGAGGCCCCTTCAGCCCATGGAGGACCATCAGGGTGCAGAGATCCATCTGCACCCCATGGAAAAGCCCATGCTGAAGCATGTAGATGCATGAAGGAGGCTGTGACCCTGTGGGAGGCCCAAGATGGAGCAGGGTCCTGCTGGAGACCTGCAGCCCATGGAGAGGGAAGCCCACGCTGGAGCAGGTTTCTCCCAGGTAGGACTTGTGACCCCTGTGGGGGACCCACATCTGTACAGCTCATTCGTGAAGGACTGCACCCCACGGAGGAGTGACCCACGGGACAGCAGTTTGGGAAGAACTGTTGCCTATGGGATGGACTCATGCCAGAGAGGTCCGTGAAGAACTGTCTCCCATGGGAGGGACCCCACAGGAGTAGGGGAAGGACTCCTGTCTTTGAGCAGCGGTAGAAACAACAACTGACGGTAACCCCCATTCCCCATCCCTTGCACTGCTGGAGTGGGAAGGAGGGAGAACATGGAAGGAAGAAGGGGTGGGGGGAAGGTGTTTTTAAGATTATTTTACTTCTCACTTCTTTGCTCTGGTCCTGTTAGTAATAAATTTAAGTAATATTCCCACTTTGAGTCTGTTTTACCCGTGAAGGTAATCAATAACTGACCTCTCCCAGCTCTTATCTCTACTTATGAATCCTTAGCTGTATTTTTCTCTCCTCTGTCCAGTTGCAGAGGGAGACTGAGAGAGTGGCTTTAGTGGGTACCTGGCATTCAGCCGGGGTCAACCCACTACACTAGAAAGAAAACCAAGCAAATGGAAGCTGTTAACAAATTGGGACTGCTTAGACTTGGAAAGAGACAGAGGAGAACAAATACGAGTCTAAAATACTAGAGTAAAGAAAGGAGGTTTAAGGGAACCATTTGGTATCCAGATTCATAGTAAATAAGGCAAAAGTAAAAAGATAATAGTGCAGCACAGAAATTTAAATCAGACACAACCCCCCCAACCAAACAACAAAATTAGCGAGAAATTGAATGGCTTAACTTTGAAAGCATCAATGACTTTGTCTTAGGCTCTTTAAGAACATAAAACATGCTGGAAATAAGTGTAGTTACACTTTGCTATGATTAATTTGATTTTGCTTCCATTGGAAAAGAAACAGAACTTGGTGTTGAACTTTGAACATTTTTTCTCCTGCAAGGTTACCTTTCAGCTAAACCAGTTCCTTGATTCATGTCACTGTGCAACCATTCAATTACTTGTGTCAGCCAAAAGGCCAGGGTAGCACAGAGACAGAAACTGGCATCTGGAAGCAGGGAATCACAGAAAGGGTAAGTTTGGGCGGGACCACTGGGAGGGTCGTCTGGTCCAACCTTCCTGCTCAAGGAGGGCCTTCTTAGAGCACATTGAACAGGATTGCCATGAACAATTATTTCCTTTGGCAAATTTGCTTGGCCTATGCAAATGAAAGATATTGATAGAACTGTGCCTTCTTCTTGTATTATACCATGGTCTATTTGCAGAAGACTCCTTTTGGTCTAAATTTGTGTACTGTAATGAGATGATCCTGAATGATGTTTGAAGTTCCTAGGTAAAGTAGCAGGCTGAATAACAAAACAAAAAGATACACTGCAGTGACTGAACCTATATACATCCTGATATGGGGACATGACAGAACTTCTTTTCAAATGCCACACACTCAGGAAAATTTACTGATTTCACAGAATAAACAATGAATACAAATACCATTTGTCAGATTTCTAACCAGGAAATTTAGCAAGAAGATTAAAATCACTGAATATCACTTGTTTAGTGTTGTGACATGTAATGGAAGACTTCCACCAAGGAAAATCCTGGCTACATGCAAAGCAAAGAATCAACTTGTATATATACACCAATCAGGCAGTTTCAATGAGAACAATGTTTACAAGGGCAAAAGGCAAAAGTGAGACAGATTTGTGGCATTTAATTATTTTTTCCTCCTAATGTTTCTAAAAACGTGATTTCCAACTTTTAATTCTGCTATTCCAGCTCAACCATTCTCAACGACTAACCTTTTCTCACCACCAGTTGTCAAGGCTTCAGAATTTTTTTCTTGGTCTATGTCATTCTTTGGCCTTTTTCAAAATCTTTTCTCACAAACCACTTCATTTCCCTTAGTTATCACTCTTCTTGTTATGGTTTTCATGGCTTCTACACATCCGAATATTCACATTTTCTTTTATTTTCATTTCTCATATGATGCATGTCTTGGCCTGCTTTTCCATTTGACTGCTTTCCATGTCATTTTGCCAACTCATATAAATTCCAATCTTTGAGATTTTTGCTCTACTGCCATCCAGGTAGATGAGAACTGTTCTACTGTTAGTAGTAGAACAGGTTAGTCAAAAAAACCCCACTACTGGTTAGTATCTGAAATATATGAACATAAGTCAAAACAATCATCTACTGTATTCATATAGGAATAATATTAGCGTTTGAATAAAAAAAAAAAAGCCGTGGGAACATCTTTTAGGATTCTATATGAACCATTCATATGTGAGATACTGAAAACTACAGTACTCTTCAAGTTTTCCAGGGCCTCTGTTTTCCAATTTTCAAATTCATTTGTAAGACAAGTACTAAGAAAGAACTCAAAGCAAAAAGGACAAAGAACTGAAAAAGAAGTACAGTGTTCTTATATGTCTCCAAAAACAATTTTGAAAACAACACTATATGATGGTTTATAATTTACAGTCTGGTGACAATTCTGCATATTCTATCATAAAATCATAGAATCGGCTGGGTTGGAAAAGACCTCTAAAAGTCTAACTATTACTAAAAGCATAATTTATTTCAACAACAAAAAACTAAAAGTACAAGAAATTAAACACAGAGGAAGGCATAAAAATTATTAGAGACATGAAAGAACTTACATTTGACAGAAATTAAAAGATCTGCATTGTAAATTTAGGAGACAAAACTTAATGAATGTATATAAAATAAAACACAGTATGAAGATAAATTAGGGACTTTGCTTCTGCATTTCTGTAGTTCAGGATCATAGGAATATTCAATAAAAGTGAAAGACAGAAAAATTAGAATATGTAAATGGAAATATTTTTGTACTTCATATAAGTTACTCTATGAAATGTCAATCCAGAACAAAATAGATTTCAAAAACCAGACCAAATATATCTATGAATAAAAGAAGAATACCTATAATTACCAAAGATTACCAGTAATTACAAAGGTAGTGAACCATGAAATAACTTGTTCTGGAGATTTTTAGACTGTACACCTCTCCTCTGATCTTCGTCTTCAATTTTTCTCTTTTTCTATGATGAATGTAGGAATACTTTCTGTTACACCACATATATTAAGTAAATTTCATGGTTTTTCGAGGAGGTACTGGACTAAATTAACTCAAATGTGTCAAAATACACATGCTATTGATAAAATTGGTCCAGTCCTTAAAAAAACCCAAAACAGCGGGATTTCAATGGGATTTAAAGATGTTTAACATATTTAATAGATGCAGGCAAACTGCTGTTAAAACCCCACTACCAGGTTGTTTACATGAGGTAGACTTTTGAAATTGCTGCCCCTACATTTCAGAAACACACGCGATCACTCCCTGGCACCCCACAACAAAAACCAAATCCACAGCCATTTTCTTTCACTTTCTCCTCAGGTGGTTTTTAAAAGGGAACCACAACCCACACTCATGGACAGACCTACTAATCCTGGTTTTGCAAGTTCTTGCACAATGTTTTGTTGAGAGTGCCAAAATCTGCCAAGAGGAAGCCCAACAAATGATTGGAGTCCAGTAACTCTGATCACTAGTACCTGGAAATCAGGAATAAACCACAAAAGAAACATCTGAAAACAATCCCAAAAAAACTAAAGAGTGACTAAAGAACAATTTACATGGCATTAAAAATCCTTAGAATTTAAACTTGGATGCTGTCTATATGCAGTAATTAACTTATTAGATTCTGTTATTGTTATTATTACTCAAACTTTGAAAATTATCTTTCATGTTACTTTCAAATCAAATAGATCTAGCTGGTGGACATGCTAAAAAAATAGGAAAAAGATTGATTTACTGGCTATACAATTTTTTTGAGAAAAATTTTAATCACATAATCTAAAAAAATTAAAATTGTTATGGGTCATGGTTAAGGCAACAAAATAATCTTTCTAGATTTAAAAAAACCTATCACCTTTAATAACAAGATATACTAAATGAATAATAAATACAGCTGAACAAATACAACACATCATTTACTGATCTAATTTAAAATTCTGTTTCTATTCATGGAATGTCTGTGAACAGCTTATAAGATGTACATTTTCATTATCTGAGTTTAGTCAATGACATTTAAAGGTACTCTTTGGAATCTGAAACTTGTCATAAGATTATGATTAGGAACAGGTATTTTTGCAAATTATTACTAGTCATTATTGTTCAAGTGCTAATTAGTCATCCCTTGTATTTGCATTAATTTTATTACTGGACAAATCACACTGTGTGACGCAGCGCCATTCGCTGACAGGTCTGTTATTTTTTTCTAGAATCCATGTTCTAATACAGATATTGTAAAATTAGGAAGTTCAATGAATAAGCTTTACTAAGGCTTACCTGCTTCCTAGAAAGAAATTACAAAGTCCCACAAAACCATTTTAGAAACTCAGGTGAGTTTGAGTTGTGCTTTTCCTTTTGTAACTAACTCAGCCTCTTGTCATGTTCAAGGAAGAGCTCTGCTCTCTGAGGCTGAACTCCATCTGTTGGTAAAGCAGAGACTTTCTCACTTTGCCTGTTGGATCCTTGTTTATATCATCTTTTTTTCTGCCCTTTATTTCATATGCACACTGCCCTTTGTGTGTGATCTGTCTCGCTCAGAAAATGTTGACAGCTCATTCTGCACTACATGGCTGGCTTTAACACACAGGTTTCGGCTACCACTGTTCCAGTTCTTAAAGACTGTAATTCATAGTGACCTAAAGGCCTGCTGATTTCCAGGAAGAACATCATCTGCAGCTTCACACTGAATTTAAATGCATCTTTCCCAATACTGTAAATATTTTTTTTTCTGTAAGCAGCCCAAGTACACTGCAAGCATTTGTGTCTAAGCTCAGCACATACCCTAACAAAATATATGCAGCAAGGTATATATGCAGGATGGAGACCTTACAGCGGATCTTAAATGTACTACTGATTTTAATTTGGGAAAGGATATAACTCCAGAGAATGGACATTGGTTTATTTACATTTCACAAAAAATCCCCAATCATGCACCAGCAACTCAAGAACAGGTTCCATAAAGCTGGAGCATGAGATCCCATGTCATTGGAAATTCTCATTTTCTTCTGGAGCAATATCACTGGTAAGGTTGAATGCTTCTAACAGTATCCATAAAATGTTATCAGGCTGCTGAAATTTGTTCCCCGGTTTGATGGAATTACATATGTCCACTAGGGACTGCTGTTCTCACACAAGGGAACTTTCAACATGAGCTTTGAGACAGGCCCAAGGAAGGTCAGGAACCACCCCCAACGGCAGCGTATTTGTAAGGAATATTTCTGTGAACTACTGTCTCCAATGTAAACTAGGGATATAACAAAACCATATGGTCTGTTAAATGTTTGCTTCTATATATACAATAACATATTTCATGCCATATCTTTATATATAATATAGATATATACACAACTAAAATAATCATACATAGCATGTATTGATATCATAGAACACATATTTATGTATTTTTACAGAGCTTATATGTAAATGGAAATACAGATAAAATAAAAAAAGTAAAACCAAGAGCACTTCTGGACATGCCTCCTAGAAAGATGAAAAGAGATCAAATTGAAGAGAGATGTTAATGATATTATCTACATCGCATTATGTCTCATAAGACTTACAAAGGAATCCATGCACAGTGAGTCCACACCCTTGGACTCTTCTAGTGTTCCTTATCTTTGTAGCTGAGACATAGTATAAAATACTATAACTCATTTTTCCTGGATCTGAAAAAAAACCCCAGATAGGATAAGGAAAAAAAAAGGAACGCAAATAAAACTTATTTTTTGACCCAAATAAGTAATGGAATTGGCTTATATAAAATTTATCCCCTAGTCTTTAAAATTGACAGAGAATTAGCTGCTTAACTCTTTTTAAGTTTTAATAGGGCTTAGGTGTGTAATTCCATTTAATCTCTGATAAATCTATATGAATACAGGGTATAATACATTTTAAACAGTTACCACTTAGAAAGGTAAGCCAAAAAAGTGAGGCTATAACATTAAATAGCTTCAGCTCACTGCTGAAGCTAACTTACATACCCCATGTGAGTCTACACATAAACATGAAATTGAAGTTTATAAATACTAATGTGCTTCTGAAGAACAGTGCTTATTTTTAAAGAGAACCTCTTAATTCAAGAAGTATATTGTATTTAAGTGTTCAATTCAGCATCTAATGACACCTTTATACAAGTCAAACATGAGCTTTGTTGTCAATGATTTCATGACAGTAAAATATCAATGCAAGATCAGAATCTGACCTGCTTATGAAAAACAGGGAGAGAGTATTTTTATCAATGGTCCACGACTACATGTTAGATGCTATTTTACTGAAGAAATCTTATTTTATCAGCACAGATAATAAGAATATGGAGACTAAAACAACCTCAGCTGATAAAATTTAAAAGATCATTTAATTTAGAAGAGTACCTACCACTGAAGGTTATTTTGAAGGTAAATGACAAAAATTAAGATTCTGAAGTACAAAACCTGACAATTTCCTATGTGATTCCAGTTTCTAGCATTATGTATTATGACAGAGGTGACAAATGAAATTATATTCATTAGGGAAAACAGAGAACAAATATTATGCAGATATTTTTGCTAACCCTACTGCTTTACAAAGTAAACATACCATGATCCTAACACAGCATTATTAAGTTGTGAAAGTTAAACTCAGAAAATTAGGGCAAAACTACGGTTTCTGGTACGGCTCTAATTCTGCCTGGTGCACCTGCATTATGAGGAAATTTTTAATTACCTGATCACACTCATTTTTGCATTGGATCTCTTTCACTGCTAGTGCATAACCTTCTTTAAAGAAAGAGTAAATAATTTCTTCATGGATTTTCCTGTGGTGGTCATGAGAACAGTATGGGAAGGCTTGATGAAAATGATTTGTTTTCTCAACATTGCTATTCTTTCTACCTTAACAATTGCGGTGTTTTGCACAGCCTTGTTCCTGGGAACAACTGCATTGCTCTGAATGAAGTTAGCTAGGTATATCCCAAGACAGACATGTAGCATGAAAAAATCCATACCTAACTTTAAAGTTTTGCAAAGTTATAAACCGCTGAAAAGAGGACCCAATAGGTGGATGTGTCAGGAAATCTCCATAGTAGATACCACAAGCAATTTCCCATAATATGCCCATATTCTTAACTGGCATCAATTAGCTTCCATGCAATGGTTTCAGTATTACTTGTAAGACTTAAAATCTTCTAAAAAGCTTATATTTGAATAAAGATGGAAAAAAGCAGAGGGTTAGGAGACTACTTTATAACCAAGATGAAACTAGTAAAGGATATTAATATAAAGACACTGAAAATCCAGGTTTAGAACTCAGAAAAAGGGAGATCTAAATTACCTACATAAGAAGTGGTAACTAGCTTGCAGCAGAGAACTGCAAGTCAGAAAAAAAAAAATATGAGAAAGAATTGAAGAAGAACTGGGCTTGACTGGGATATAAACAGGGATAATATAAACTGGGATAATATAAACAGACTGAATAATAACTTTGTTGGAGACAGTCAGGAATGTGAAAGTCAGATCAAGAGACCAGGAAAAATGAAGCTCAAAAGTCAGAGAAAAGTCAGATAAGATAAAGAACATGGAAGAACATGCACTAAACTGTCCTGATAGAGGGTGATGGGTCTGAAGAAAAAGACTAGAAAAAGGGAAATTTCATTGTTTCAGGGAAATGCTGACACATACTGTTCTCATCTCATGGATGTCTCAGATTTACTTGATTCTCTCTTTACCTCCACTTGGTTTGTGCATTAGACACGAGTGTCAATGGCAACATACCTTCACAATCGTTGTAATAAAGGGAAATCCAAATGATTACATGGCCACATTGATTCAGACACTTCTAATTTCAGCATTCTTGAATTTACAGTGGCAATGTTGTTCTTGTAGCTTAGATTTTCATTTGTTATTTCTTTATTTCAGCTTTGTCTCAAAGCTAGGTTGGATGTTTTCCAGCAACAAAGGCCATTTATACATATCTTTAAAGGTTTTCACATTTAAAACTTGCCCTTAAACTCTTTGGCCTACAGTTACTTTTCAGTTTAAGACAGTTTTTTAGGTTTTTTTATGCTTATGACTTTCTTGTGTTTTCTGAAAACACTGCACTCATTACTCATTTGCATTATTTATACCTTTGCACATTGCTTTTATTTCTGTATTCTATTTGTACTTTATTTGTTGTATTTATACACGTGCAATGGACTTGACTTTATCTTTCCAGGATTTAAAACATGTGCATTTTTTGTGTACTGTAGTTATTTTTTTACCCAGTCAACATTAATTAGTGCTGGGTATTAGAATGGAAAGAGAGTCTGGACAAGTGTCCAGATTTTTCCTCAAGGGAGCCTGTTATTTTCCATTTAATAAGCAAAAAGCTTTTGTATACTCTAAGCAGCCCTGAAAGTTTTGGTTCTCCAATATATTTGCATTTGTCTGAAGCAACTGTAAAGCAAACATCACATCACTAAGAATACAAAAGTTAATATATATTAAATATATGTTTCATCTGTTTCCACCATCAACTTCCAATGGATTTGAATTTAACTATTCCCCTAAATACATTTGTGTCTAAGATACAGTGGGTATTTTTAATAATTAATGCTTCTAAATCTATGCATTAAATATGCTGTCTTTTGGGGCCTTTTGTAATGATGGTCATTTCAAAGCTTGAATAGCACCAGCAGAATTGATAGATTTAAAGTTTCTTCTTTGTATGGAAAGGGAAATAGTTCTCCTGTTCTACAACGTCTTTCAGAGACAGATATAGATATATAGATAAGCAAATATACACACAGTAGTGGGTTGACCCTGAGTGGGTACCAAGCACACACCAAAGCTGCTCTATCACTCTCCTTCTCAACTGGATAGGGGAGAGAAAATATAACAAAGATTCATGAGCTGAGATAAGGACTAGGAGAGATGACTCACTGAATACTGTCATGGGCAAAACAGACAAACTTGGAGATATTAATTGACTTTGTCACCAACAAATCAGAGCAGGGCAATAAGAAGTAAAACAAATCTTAAAAACACCTTCCGCCCACCCCTCCCCCCTTCCTGTGCTCTACCTCCTCCCCCAAAGTGGCGCAGGGAGATGGGGAATGGGGGCTAGTCAGTTCATCACTGGTTGTTTTCTGCCACTGCTTCCTCAGGAAAAGGTGTCCAGCACATGATTCCTCCCATGGGAGACAGTTCTCCACAAACTGCACCAGTGTCGGTCATTTGTCCATGGGGTGCAGTCCTTCAGGCACAGACTGCTCCGGTGTGGGAGCAGGGTCACAGGTCTGTAGCGACTGATGCACAGACTCAGGTTGTATGGACAAACTGAATTGTTTATTGATTACAACCTTTGGTATATATAGGGTTTGGGGAAAGAGCATGCTTACCAGTACTTTTCCACTGCATTCATAGCCAGGGTTAGGGGGAAGGGACACACAGGGAGTATTTTTCCATCACACAGGTAAGCAGTTTTCCATTACAGTTAAAACCACTGATGGGGTGAGCAAAATAAAGCCATAAAGAGAGCTATCATGCGCTGTTTACAAGTCTGTTAGTTTGTCTTGCTTATCACAAATGAGGCAAGACTTCAAGCAGTGAGTGCGAACAGTTCTTCCGTGCTTTTGCTTAAACCCCATGGCTTCTTACTGAAATCTCTTCTCATTTCTGCAGTGTCATGAAGAATTTGCATTCCCACACAAGCCCTGCCAGCAAACCTGTTCCAGCATGGGCTCCCCTCTCCACAGGTTCACAGGTCCCTGCCAGGAGCCTGGTCCAGCACAGGTTTCCCATGGGTTCACAGCCTCTTTCAGGCATCCACCTGCTCCAGTGGGTTCTCCTCCACAGGCTATAGGTGGATCTCTACTCCGCCATACACATCCATGGGCTGCAGGGGGACAATGTGCCTCACCATGGTCTTCTCCATGGGCTGCAAGAGAACCTCAGCTGCAGCACCTGGAGCACCTCCTTCCCCTCCTTCTCCAGTGATCTTGGGTCTGCAGAGTTGTTCCTCTCACATATCCTTACTCTTCTCTGGCTGCAATTACATCTGTGCAATAAATTTTTTTCCTTCTTGTATGTGTTATTACAGCGGTGTTACTGTCATTCCTAACTGGCTCAGCCTTGGTCAGCAGCGAGTCCATCCTGGAGTCAGCTGGCATTATCTCTGCCAGACATAGGGGAAGCTTCTAGCAGCTTCTCACAGAAGCCACCCCTGTAGCTCCACCACTACCAAAACCTGGCCATGCAAACCCAATAGATAGATATATTAAAAACATCAACATCAGGTTGATTCAAAGATCAAAATTCATGTTACCTTACTTGAGGCATTTAGGTGAAGTTCTTATTATGAGACTAATCTTCCTCAATATAATAATAAAAAAAGGGAAAAAAAGGGGAAAAAAGGAAGAGCCAATGATTTTTTTATTTGAAAGATTCAGTACAGATATCATCAAAATATTTCTTGCTGCATCAATTAATAAGTATGATTAAATTAGGGACAGCAAATAAGTGCTCAAACTTAGGCAAATAGGCCAAGGACAGATAGAGGGAGTACAGCACCATCTCGTTCATCCAGTGCTCAGTTCTTACAGGATTTTGATACACATTGAGCAAGAAGCTCAGCTTTTTTCAAATAAGGGGCTTCCAGTGAATGAGTTTTTAATGTTCCTGTTTTGCAGTTTCAATGCATTTCTGAAATGGTAAAGGTACAGACAGGTGAGCTGCAGGCTTTTTCTATAAAAATATCGCTGTATTTTTTTCGCCCTATTCCTTATTTTATCAAAGTAATTAGATGAGCAAAACAATAGAAAGCCATCACAGTTTGCACAAACTTATAAAATGGAGAGAACATTTACTGATTAGCACCAGGGTACATGACAAAGCAGCTATTAGTTTGTCAATTATTTAGACACCTACAAATACGTGATTAGTTAGTCTTTAATTTGGTAGCACTGTTTTTTAAAGATAGTTCTTTTTATGTGCTCTCTCTTGATTTTCTGTGGTCTCTATTTTTTCCAACAAAGGAAGCAACCCAAATGGTTGTTGTTTTATTAATGAATAAAGAATGTACGTCAGCAAGGCTATAGCTCACAAGGAATATTCAATGAATTAGCAAATAAGAGTGTATTTTTCTAGAGGGCTAAGTAATTTAAATGAGGTATCAATAATTTAAACACTACTCAGCCCTAGCTAGCAAGCTTTATAATGAAGTTATTTGAGTCTTTGAATATTTCCTACTAGTTGTTCCCCACACACAGTGAAAATTGCGTGTTTTGTAATAGATTAGGCATCAGGATAACTGACCTAATTAAATGAAATTAAGATTTCCCTAACTAGCAATGTATGTATTGTAGTTGCTGCAAGAAGAATAAGCAGAAACTTGCAGAATTTTGATGTTTAAGGCCTAATCTTGCATAAATTCTTGCAAACCAATGAGATATATATTCTATTAGTTTGATTCAGCAAATTGAAATCCACAGCCTATAACTATGAATGTTAATTTATGTAACTTGCTACTTGAATTTACGTAAAAATCTGTGACATAGAATATGAATAATATTTCAGGTAGTATCACTGAAATGTAATGCATATGTTTCTCCTAGTCTCGGAATTTGTTTTTGCAGATGCTGCAGATTTGACACTTTGAGAGCTCTATTCTAATCACACATACACGAGCACCAAAATGAGTAACTGCATGGACCAAGCAGGATTTTTCAACCAGTTGCTTGCATTTTGGCATACCTGCATGTCTGAGATTAGAATTGAGCTTTACATGTCTACAACTGAGTTTTACAGTCCTACAGACAGGAATAGCAGAGAAAAGAGTGAGCTCCCAAACAGACACTGGTCTATCATTCTAAAACAAGACTTGTTTAGTTTGTGAACTTGATTAGTTCACTTGTTTTGCCCAAGACAAAATGCCCTAAGGCTTTCAGAAGGACATATTAAATACCATTGCTTGTATTTAAACTCAAATGTGAATAGTGGAAATGACTATTCAACAGCCCAAATCCTCAGCAGAGAGTGAAGTTTCTCACTTAAGCATTTTCCCTTCTAACTGGTTATTATCACAAAATCAGAGAGAACTAGAATTTCAAGAACATACCTTAGACAGTAGTTTTAATCTTCTCTCCCTGGGAAGGAAAATAAATTCCCTTCTCTTTTTTTTTTCTTTCCATCTCCTGTCAGCCTTGTTCTCAGCCTCCATTTTTAGATAATATAACCAGCTTCTCCGTATCCCTGCAAAACCACACAATACATATTGTACAACTTGATTTCCCAAAAGAAATATAAGAACCTTCTATGAGGTATTTCTATCATCACCTTTTTTCTTATCTTTTTTCTTTTTTAAGGGGAAAAATATCAACAAAGATAAGAAACATACAGTACCAAATGCCTCCATGCAATTATCTTCCATTTTTGTGAGGTTAGAAATCAGAATACCACTGCTCAGAGAACATATCTTTTAGTACTTTTGTTATGCAACTTTTTGCCCTACATTGGACCCTAATTGTCTCGGAAATATCAAATGCCTTCTGATTGGAAGGGTCACAGACAACCATAATGTGAATTACTAATGTTTTGCTATGATAAAGGTCAAATAGCAGTCTTCTTACAAAACTTATATATCAGATTCCTTTTCTATGTTCTTCAGGGCAGATCTCAGCTAGACTAAGCTGCCCTAACTCCAGGAGCCTTGATAATTTATCACAGAATGAGTAGCTGATCCTCAGTTTCTAAACACCAAGCTTTCTAAAATGTAAACAAAGAGATAACTATTACATTATAGAACAGAAGGCATTTGAAAGAGACAGTGTGTAATGTGACATTTCCACACAGTTATGTGAAATTTGCAATGGAAATAAAGCAGAGCAGCAGCTCTTGCTACCTTAGGCTCTATATCCACTAAATGTTATGCACCCCCTGCAAACAGCGGTGACACGTTTTTGCTATCCTTCAAAAATTATGCAAAAGGGATAAAAAATCATGTGTAGCCGCAGAAACTTGTTTTGGCTACTTCCATAAGCACCTCCTACAGAGTGAAAAGGACTGTGGAACTGCATCATTAATCACTGCTCTCTTCCCACACACTCTTCAGTTTTGCTAACATCTCTGAGAACACACATTTTGGAGGAGCTCTCCCAGCTTAGGCTGTGGTGCCTAATAAATGCAAATGCACCAGGCAGAAGTAATTCAGTAAAACTGGAAAGTGGTGATGGGCATTTTGATCATTATAGTAAAATATAGTTTATTATTTCAATCTACTGGTAGTAGATAGAAAATTCTAATTAAAGAGGAGTTTGAAACCTAGAGGGAAGGGGAAATTAAAGGCATTGTATGACTTCTCTTCTGTTCTGGCTCATTTTATATATTATTTAACCCACTACAACTGGGAATAAGTTCTAATATTTGAAAAGTTTGATGATCTATGTCAAATTAATATGATTACCTTATCCTAGTTCATCACATAACAGATATACCATTACAACAGTATATGCAACACTGACTGAAAACTACTGTTTTTTTCCTCAGAGGAAAGATAACATTTATGCTCTAAGATTGTAGCCATATTTAACTCAGAAGAAGAGTTTGTAGACAATGAATTTTCAGTTTATGATTTTTAATACAAAGGGGTAGGAAAAAATAGACATGCTACAACCTGTGACTTCACAGTGAAGGGCTTTGCACAGGGAAAACATACAAATTACTTTATGCTTTCTTTTTCCAGATTTCCTAGTTAGAGAATTACTTGCCTTACACATAGGATATTTTTCCTTCAACTGAGAGCAGATTATAAAGTGAATGTCATAGTAACAACAGGATGTTGCAACTTCACTTTTAGAATTATTAAAAAGTTTGAAGTGAGTCAAGAGAGTACCCTCTGACAGAGGAGTCAGTGCTTTGCTCTGATCTATATCCTGTTGTTTAGCTGCCTGAAAGGCCTCATAGAGCTTTTGTGATTACTGTTTCTATCCAAAATGAAAATGACAAGAATAGTGTATTTGATGGCAACCAAAGAATAGGAATTAAAAATGAAACGTGGACTTTCATGATATTTTCAGGTTTCTAGGCTGGCTAACAACTTCATCAAATGAAATACTGATTTTTCTGATGATAACTCCAAGCAGAATCCTATTTGAATTCAGCTCAACTTAATTGCTTTTTATCTTGCATTAAGAGAAAAAATAGCAAAAAGGTTTTCCAGTTTAATGTACCATAGCCTATGAAGCTATTTATAAGCTTGACTGTACATTGGGGATCCCTTGTGAGAGACAGACAGATGCCAAAAAAAAAGATAACAAATATTCAATTGGCTAATTTTTCTACCCTTTTCTACTACATCTACTGCTTTTCCTTTGAATTCCATAATAAGGAAAAAATAAATAACACAAACAGCTTTAGGCATAGTACTTCATTGAATAATATTCCCTGAGAATGTTTTGCATATGTTATTGATGAAGGTATGCACAGATTTATTTTAAGAAATTATGCATGAAATGTATCATATGCAATGAATGCTACTAGGGTCTCCTACAAGGGGAAACACCTTTTCTCTTTAGGGTTTCTAATGTTTTGGAACATTTCAAGAAGACATAGAAATATAGTCAAATTAAAAATCTGAATAATTAAACAGGGGATATTGACATTCCTTCCACTGTCATAAGCCATAACAGTTAATAAATGTAATATTTCATACATATTCATTATTTTGTATTTCAGGTCCAGAAACCAAATTCAGTTTCTTATTACCTATGAAAAGACAAAAGATTTCAACTAAACTCTTAGCTGTGCAATAAAAAAATAACTGATACTTGCAAACTGACTGACTAACACAAAGTAAGAGATGCTGGAACATACATCATGAAATTGACTTTGCTAATTAATAGGATGAATTTAGCTTTAGTTATTCATGTAAATATCTCCAAGCATATTCATTAGTGTTTTGTAGCACATTTTGCAAAATAAGCAATTAGTATGCAACTGTGGTTCAATAGTTCTTGAGGGCAAATACAGTTAAAACATATTCTGCATAGTGATGGTTTAATCATATTTCTCCTCAGTCAGCAATAATTGTGATAAATTCTAAAATCAAATTTACAACCATAGTTAGGAGCATAATTTTGAGTTATATCATTTGCCAGGTTTATATAAACTCACATTTTTTCCACTTTTTTCCAAAAATGAAGGAACAAATTTTGACCATCTTAGTCAGACATAGTTTGGGAGTGAGACAGTGGAAGTGGAGAAAAAAACAAAAGCAAAGAAAATCTTGAAAACTGAGTCCAGAAAGCATGAATCACAGTGTCACAGAATTATTTAGATTGGAAGTGACCACTTAAGAGCATACAGTCCAACCAAATTGAGAAATACTATTTTATCCTGAAGAGATATTTTTAATAGAGGTCATCACGCAGGTTGAATTGTGTACTGCTGTTTTTAGATTAATATCAGGCTTTTTCCTGTTTTGTATAAGACTATGATAAATAGCAGAAAAATGTATCAGAAACATGCTTTATTTAGGAGACAAAGAGGAGAAATAAGGATTCCATAATAACCTCGAAGTGGTTTTTTTAAATCACTTTACCAAAGAGTTGTAACACTAGATACAAAAGCAAAATCAGGAAGGTAGAAAAAAATTTTCTCTTTTGAAGAAAAGCTGTCAAGATTTACTGTCCAGTGGTCAACATTACAAAAAAAAGTCACACACTCTTTAATTTCAGACTTGAAGGAGTAACTTTTGCATTTGTCTGGTCAAAAATTTCTTGATAGGATTACTCATGAGATTTTTCATTGATTTATTTCCATACTATAATGGCAAACTCACTTAACAGCTTCTGTGGAAAGGCATGCCTACCACTCCATGGTTTTGTTTTATTGTTTTTTTTTTTTTTTACTTCTCCCCACCACCCCAATTTCTAAAATCATCCATTCATATTTCTTCTTCAGCAGTATGCAGTTGTAAACAAAATCTTTAATCTAAATAGTTGTTAATGTACCTAGTCGTAGAGTCAACGAATAAGAGTTTATTGTCACTTATGACTGACTCTATCTACACAAAACAGCTACTCATTTTACATAGTTCTTTATGTTGAATTCCTGTTTAGAGGTATAAAAGCTGACAGCTACTGAAATGTTTCTTAAAAGTCCAATCACCCATTCTAACTTCCGACTTTTATTTTTTGTTTGTTTGCCTTTTTTTTCCTAATAGTTCTCAAGGCTCCTACTAGATGGTAAAAAATGAAAAAAAAAAGAAAACAGAAATACCCAAATCAAGGTTTTATATTTATCGTATTGATCCATTGATTTCTTTGTTACCTAACAGCACCTCTTCTATCTGGGCCTTTGAACAAGTTTTCCTTAACACTAATAAAAAAGAACTTTTCATGATGGGTACAACCAGTGTCAGCTGAAAAACAATACCTAATTTTTCTTGGGGGGGGGGAGTATATTTTAGATATTTTCTGCTTAATGTGTAGTTGTTTCTCCATTTTATGAATAACAGTTAATACATATTGATTAATATTGATGGAAATGCTTTAAAAGTCACCTCTTTTATCCCTTCTCCCCTGCAAAAACAAAATGAAAGTAAATCTTAATCTCTCCTTTTCCCCACATTTTTTTTCTTGTTAAGCTTCATACACTATCTAAGATTTTCTATCCAAATTCACCTCATTCAGTCGTCTCATAAGACTTTCTGATCATTAAAATTTAAAATTATTTAAGTACCCCTCTATGTCTCTGTGAGGATAACCCTAAAGAGAGTCACAAAGTTTTATTTAAAAAAATGCTTGAGAAAATATTTAGTAACATTTACATACTTCCTAGAAACTTCAAAATAAAATCCCACATTTTGAATTCAATGAAGAGTCCGGATTGGTAGAAGAGAGTATGGCCTCTCAAATTAGCAATTTTTCTGACAGCACTACAGACAATGAGTAAGTTTAAAAACTATTGTATTACATTTTGATTCTAACAATTGCAAATTGCCTCAAGTAAACCATGAGAGTGACTTATCATACGGTATGTGAATTGAGCTGGAAAAACTGTTAGAGGCAAATAATGCATTTAAATGTATTTCATTTGCTAGTCTGATTTCAGAAAGCTCTTTATCACTGAAGTTAGGGAGGAAAAAAAAGCATGTTGTGTTTCATCAGTTTCTCTTATCAAATGCTTTCTTGCTCTTATCCTGTCTCTCCAGGTAATAATTTGAAAGGTAACACTTCTTTCTTTGTTCAGTAATTGCTTTGTAGCTCCTTCTATGAAAATAACTAGAAGAAGCTCCCTTATTGAGCTAGATGACAGCTCTAAAAGCAATTAAAAACTCTTAAAATCATTACAACTTTTACACAAATATTGCTCCTATTTTGACTGTGGTTTCTCACTTTAACTCAGTATATTTTACCTTTTTGAAGGATGCAAAATGGGAAGATTTTTCAAAAAATCCTGAGCAGATGAAATACCATAGGCTGAATCAGAAGCCTAAATACCCAAGGTATTTTCAAAATGGAACAGCTGGTAACATTTTGAGTAATATTTTACCATGGGAATTTTATAATGAATAATTTCTAAAGGATTATAATTTATAGTGACTGATCAGAATATTTATACATCATAGCATAATACGACCAATTTTTACATTTAAAACCTTGAATGGAATAAGAAAAATAGAATACACATCACAATAAATGAGTACTTGAATTTGCATTTAAAATATATTCACAGTATTTTCAGTATTATTTATTATGCCCAGTGGTAATTTTGTACCCTTACAATGAAATATTTGAAGTATGAGGCAAATTAGAGTCACTGTGACAGGCATCTATTATAAAACCTATAACAAGAGATTATGACAACTGAGTATAGATCACACAAGTACTCAACTCCAAAGTGCTTTTTTACTTATATTTACATATAGTTTTTATGTGTTTTATACAGTATCACAATATCACTGGACTACTTTACGGGTTTTGACTACAAATTAGACCAAGCTCGTTTTCAAACATATTTGACTTCCAAAACTGCCTTTCCATAACATAGAAATTGTTGTTGAAACTGAACTTTGCTTTTTCCAAGTTAATAGTTACTGGGGTTTGGGGAACATTCTAGTCAGTTTACCTAAATCTAATGAGATGGCATTTCTATTTTATCATACTTTTTCTTAAAAATTTCCAATAATCTTTCTTGATTAAAATCTTCAGTAGAAATATATTAAAAAAGCATATCATATTTCTATAAACTCTAGATATATAGTAGCAACTGAGTAGAAATCTTTTAAGCCATAGTTCTTCTGACAACACTCCTTGATTAATTACCCTTTACCGTTCTTATGCATTACAGAAGAGCTGCTGAAGGGTTGTGTTGGATTTCCAGCTACTTTACTCTGAAACCATAGCAGAGAGCACAGCCACAAGAGACTCTCCGTTAAGCTGCCATCTTTCAAGATTTCAGCCAATTCATGTTATGTTTTTTTTTAAGAGCAGTGAAATCAAAAGGAGGTAGATACAAGAAACTTTATAGAGACATGATGATCTCAGGTCTGTTTATCAAGCTGCACTGTAAACTGGAAATGGAGAAGGGTGGCTATCACAAGGTGGAGGAAGAGAAAGGAGATTTACTTACAACAGTCACACAACATCACAGTGAAGATTTCAACTTTTGGCACCCCATTCATGATTTTCTTTTTTTTCTGGTCACATATCTTTGGTAACTTGCTCAGTCTTTTTTTCAGCATAAGATACATGCTGGACAGAAGCATAAAGGATCTTGGAAGTGTTCTGTATTTTGGCTAGGCTTTGGAAATAGATATAAAGATATAACAGATATAAAGAACTACAGAATTGACATGACAGAACACCTGACATAAGGAATTTTATACACTTGGGGAAGACTGTCCAAATAATGGCCCTTCTTCCTAACCTGATCTTCTAGGATAGGCCAGGGAGGCTTTCACAATAGAAGTGAAAGTTGGGTCCATTCAAGCAACTGCTGAGTTAAAATTACCCACCTATTCAAATACAAAAGGTGAGAGAGCTGTAACCTCTTAAATTGGTTTGAGAAAAAGCAAACAACCCAGAAAATGGGAAGTTTTTTCTCTTTGACTTTTTAAATTGTAGATCATGTTAACCTTCTGAATTTTAGTGAGATCAGTTTCATGACCTTTAAGTGAAGCTGGCTTATAAGCTTTGAGCACCTGAAGTTTGCATGAGTATAATGCTCATTTTTCTATTCTATACATAATTTGCAGTAGCGACTGGAAAAGCCAAACTGAGAAAATTAAGCTAAATCAGAAGTCACAACTTTGAGCACAAGGCCCAGTGTCAGGAGGGTTATACCATTGTGAGTTATGGAATAAAAAGTTATTTCATAGAAAAGGAAATGCCCCTATCAACATGCACATTATGACTCATACTGTCACCCCTGATTACAGTACTCATTAATTAAATATATTTCTGTAAGTTTAAAGAATGCTCCTAAAAGATCCATAATAGCACCACCCCTGAAACAAATGAAATCAAGGTCTGTGAAAAAAAAAATCAGGAAGGTCCATATGTCTCCAACAAAAAGCTGAGATGAGAGGTCATTAAAACCTATCCCAAAAAAGGCATATTAGTGAGTAGTGGTTCACTAAGTCACTTGTAGTGACTTTGAATTATTTCCACTTTTATTGGAATTTGAAACTGGAAGACATTGAAAGACAAAGAGTTTTTGCTGTCTTTTTATTCCGTCGGTTATCGGGTTCATTATTGCTTTTTGGCCTCATGACCAGGTGCTGATATTTATCTCATGTTGGTGCTTTAATGTTTTTTCCCCAGTTTATTTCTAAAATGTGAAGCCGGTTTTCAAAATCCGGCAGAAGATATACTCCTACTGGAAGTCTCAACCTGAATCCTGAAGGAGAATATTTTATCCTTCTGAAGTCAACCTTTGATACAATTTTTTTTTTCACATTCTTTTGTGTACTGAAAGAATACGAAAGTATTAGTACAGCTGATAAAAACAAAAATTTTGCTTTAGTTGTTGCAATTTCACATATATTCACATTATTTTAATTATAGTGTTTCAACTGAATTCTGCAACCAAATTAATCCTGAAGTCATGGACTTTACTAGCTCCTATTTACAGTACTGTTTGAGAACCTCCATTTGCAACTTTCTGTCAATTCTCTGCAACTCTGTTCAATTTGAAGCAGACCCAGATTTAATCCTTGTTCCAAGGACAACGAGAATTCTCCAGTTTGGCTGCATCAGAAAGTGTGGCCAGCAGGTTGAGGGAGGTGATCCTTCCTCTTTAGTTGGCCTTAGTGAGGCCACATTACTAGTACTGTGTCCAGTTCTGGGCTCCTCAATACAAGAAAGACAAGGAGCTACTGGAGAGGGTACAGGGGAGGGTCAGAATGATGATTAGGGATCTGGAGCATCTCTCTTATGAATAGAGACTATGAGAGCTGGACCTGCTTAGTCTAGAGAAGAGAAGACTGACAGGGGATCTCATCAATACATATAAGTATCTCAGAGGTGGGTGCCAGGGTAATGGTGTCAGACTCTTTTTGGTGGTACCCACCAACAGGAGGAGGAGCACTGTGGAGGATGAGGAAGATGACTGGAAATGGTTTCAGAGATGGTGCGAACTCTGTGGGAATCATTAGGGAGGACACTAAAGAATATCAGCAGCATTTAGTATGCGTAACAGAAAAGAACTGGGTCACTATAGTACATAAGAATTGTTAATGCACGTTTTTCTAATTATGTACCCCAGTTTTACTTGTAGTTGGACATGTCCAGATTTGTTTGCTCCCTTGCTGCTGTACCCTCATTCTGATTGGTAGGATTCAGCCAGAGTGTGGAGTCCTGCACAATTGGTCCTTGTTCCTGAAGTGTTCCCTCCTGTTTTCCCTAATTTGTTCAACTTCCTGTCAATCCCATGGTCCTCCTACCATTTCAGCACTTTCCACCCCGAACCCTATTTAAGCCAGCATTTTCCCTCAATAAAGTGCAATAGCTCCAGACCTTCCACCTTGTCTGAATCCTTTGTGCTGTTGTGGTCTCCTTCTCCAGAGATATTCAAAACCCACCTAAATGTGTTGCTGTGTAACTTGCTCCAAGTGACCCTACCTTGCAGGAGTGTTGGACTAGATGATCTCCAGAGGTCCCTTCCAACCCTAATGATTCTGTAATTCTGTGAAGATGCTTCAGCAGAACATGTTGTGGAGAGATTTGCTGTTTGTGCAATTGCCTCAATACTCATTGTTCAAAGAACTCATACCTTCTCAGACCCTTTCTGACCTTCCTTTCTTATTTTTGTTCATAATAAGTCATAGACACATGAATATAGTTAAAATGAAACCCTTCTATGTTTATAATTTGAACACAGACATTGGGTTTTGCCCACAGATATGTTCAAATACAATTTTTTCTAATTTATGCTTCTTTCTCTTTCTTCTTGGTTTAGCCACTGAGGGAAAGAGATAAGGTTGTCTTAAAGCAGTTAAGGCTACCTTCTGAGTTGATTTTCTTCTTTTTTTCCTCTGGTTATTACAAATTTTTCGGGGTAACCTTATCTCTGAGTTTCTTAGGAATGTTTGAAATATGAGATAACATTCTTACAATGTTCTTTTTACCTTTCAGTTAGTGGCATGAGTTCGAAGTTTCATTAATATTTCTAAATGCTTCAGCTGGGAATTCCTTCTATTATTAAAAGTTGTACAAAATATCAAAACCAGAAAACATAAGCAACACAGCTCATAACTAGAGATGAAGATTTATAAAGTCAACTGTTATTTATCTCTTTATTTTAAATTTCAGAGGCAGTTAACCAGACCAGTACAAAGAACTCAGCACAGTCAGCTATTAACAGATTTTATCTTTTGCAGAAGTGTTGGGATGGATACAGCCTCACAAGAATTTTTAACAGAAACTCAAGGATTTGGTTTTTGCTAGGAAGGCTTTCTGCCTAAATGGTAACTCTCTCTCAAAGGCAGTTTCAATGCTTTCTTCCCTTCCACTCCCCTCCTCCGCATAGCAAGAGAAGTTCTCAGCCTCTCAGATATGTGAGAGGAGACAGCCCTAACAGACATACACAGAGGCCTTGGGAAGGTGAGGGAGAAACAGAGAGGATAGAAGGAGACCTGAGAGGCAGGAACTCGCCTTTCCCTCCCTGAGGCCCAGTGGGCAAACCATGCTGTTAGGTTTTGGTGTTCTGGCCTTCTAAATAAACTTTTTTTGAATTCTTTCCAGTGCCTTGGCATTTCTGGGGATACCTGCATATCTTACCATGAAAGAAGTATCCAAGAAATGGAACCTCATGAGGGTAGGCACTGTTCAAAACTATAGCACTGGATTAAAGCTGCATTGTGTTTTCAGATGAGCACAAAGCAGTCAACACATGCATATGAACCCAAATCCTAACACAGGCAATTAGACTAGACTATTTTTTTTTTCAATTAATTAACAGTAGGTTTATAGGGTTATGAACTGAGAAACATTATATTGTATGGAAAAAAATGGATATACATCCTTGATTCTGTCTAGATACATCTGCACAATATTCAAAAGGCAGAACTAGATCTCTTCTCACAACTAGACTAAATGTGAAGGCTTCCTCATGCATACTCTGTAAACTGCGTGCCATCACACCCACAGAATTAGTATGGCAGCCAATAATTTCTGCACTGAATGATTGCCAAAAAATTCTCTTATAGAATAACAAAAGTGTGGTGAGAGGTTAGGTGTCTCCCTGCATTACCTTTTTGACACTTCCACAAAATACTTTCAAAAAGCTAAGCTGTACTTTGGTGTGTAACTATGGGACTAACATTGTGAGCCACAGAAGTTGGAATTACTTGATCTACCTGTGGAAACTCTCAGCAAATCTCCACAGTCTCTCACCTATCAGTTCACTACAACTGAGCATTTACTGTGTTATGCTGCTAATCATTTAAATACACCTCATAAATGCCTTTGAAGTACCTTTGCACTACAATTTGTGCTTGTCTACTGCTCTATTTTCTTTACTTAATTACTGTGTTGACAAACTGTCCTCTCAGTTCAATGGATCATCTTGGGAGGAGAGACTAATTTAGGAACACAGCAAATATTTTAGACAGTCTTTCAGTATTAATTTCTTGTCTTTAAATATCTATGGGCAAGTGGATTATTTCTGTTTTTCAGGTGTACTTACTTTAATATAGTAATATATTAAATATAGCCAAAGGACTAACTTGTTTTATTGTTAACTTGGGTGCTTAGATCCAGCAAATACAATTCAATGAGTGTGATAACAGTAGACCCAGTTAATTTCTTCCTATGACTTACAATGGCTAAATAAAGCCACTACTAATAATTTAAATTACTTTCAATTAAATACAAACACAAGGAAGTCATTAAGTTATTATTTTGATAGAAATAAAAGATTGGCACAGGTGCTGAATTTCTTTAAAGGTGAGTATTAAGGAGATACAAGATACTTCCCTGAAATCTTTCCTTAAAGGGAAAGGGGAGGGCAATTCCCAATTCTGAATACTCTTTTTTTCATTACACAAATGCCATAGCAAGCAAAATATAATATATTTTTAAAGCATCTCCCATATTTACTATACCTCCTGGTATAAAATATATGAAGACTTTTATGTTTCAGAAGATTATGGATACGAGAAAGGTTTCTAGATCCAGAATCATCATTCAAAAAGTTTCAGGACTGAAGAAGAAATTCAGATCTTCACCCATATTACCACTGCTGTCCTTAGTATTCATGAACAGAAACAAAAATAGAAACATCTTGAGAAATTGATATGATCTTGAACTACAGAAAAGAAATAGTTGAAACTTACTGCAATTGATGGCTCTACTAACCAATTTTATTGACAAGATAGTTGCACATAAGTAGAATACTCCAAAGCATACAAGCCCTGGCAGAAGTTGCAAAGATTAATTAGGTAGACTGACATGCTAGCTGGGATATTTTAATTTAAACATGTATTTATACCATTAATGCAAACCTGTGTTTTCAAGCACTCTGACTTTCATCCTTACATCTCGTTTGTCAGCAACCTCAAACTAAATTTATCTAATGCATATGATGCATAACCCTCATACTTTTCAGAGGACAAATATAACTATCTCATGATTTCTGTAGTTACAAGTAATGACTATGGGAATGCTTAAGGGCATCCTTAAGTTCCTTGTTTTCTAGACTCATTTGCAAATTCCATATGCAAAATAACTGCTAAGTGAGAGATGTTTGAAACCCAGTTCCATGATATTAATTTATAGGCTGAGGTTTGCACAGTATCAGAATAAACTTTTCATTCTCTCTTATTTTACAACTGAAATTCTGCCTAGTTCTCATTTAACTCATTAATCTGACCTATTTTAAAGCAAAAAAAAAACAACCCTCACACCTCTTTTTCAAGGATTACTTTGTACCACTACCTACTTTTAAAAGTCTCTTCTCAGACACTGCTAAGCACAAGGGGCTGTGTCACTTGCAGATAGCCAGGTTGGTGTGGATTCATTGAGGACCTCTGACCCTCCTATTGTGACTATCTTGTTCAGGGTAGCCCAGGTATGGGATGAGGAAAAAGCTGGAGGTGGAGAGCAGTCCCTGTGACTAAGGGGCAGTAGAAAGGCAGAAAGGAGTGATCCCTAGGAAATGGACCCTCAGCACCTTCTTCCCCCAACCCTCCTCCTTCTTCCACAGTAGAACATCATTCAGGTCACAGGCCCCTGGCTCCCAAAACAGCCGTATTTAGGCCAAATGCATCACCATTCAGTCATTTATATGGTGTTCTGGCTAACTGGGTGGGTCCCAGTTGACTGGAAGTTAGCAACTGTGACATTCATCTACAAGAAGAGCCAGAAGAAGGATTCAAGAACCACAGGTCTGTCAGCATGACCTCAGTGACAGGGAATGTCATGGAGCAGACCATCCTGAGTGCCATCCCGTGGCACATACAGGACAACCATGAGATCAGGCCCAGCCAACATGACAAGGTGACCCACTTAATGGATGAGGGAGAAGCCATGCATGTTGTTTACCTGGACTTTGGTAAAGCCTTTGACAATGTTTCCCACAGTATTCTTCCGAAGAAACTGGCTGCTCATGGCTTGAATGGGTGCACCATTTGGTGGACAAAAAACAGGCTGGATGGTCAGGCCCAGAGAGTGAAGACCATCAAGGTCCCTGGGTTTTTTAGTCCAAGAACAAGGTGATTTCCCAATGGGTGGCTGAAGATCTAGCCAGACACTCCACAGCAGTGCATGAAAAACAGCAAGAGATGAAGCAAAAAAGTCAGAGAGAGTTGTTTCTCTGGAGAAACAGGAAACTACAGTTATACCAGGAAGAAGGGCTGGCCTTCAGCACCAGGGTCCCTCCTAGTTCCTTCATTAGCAATTCTTTATGAGGTTGGGTAATAAACAGAATAAACAAGAGAAAAAACAACATTAAAAATTCTTTCCTTCTGTTATTTGGTATTTTGCCTCCTGAATCTTCACACCTCTGCTCTTTCCTGGTCTCTTTATTCCAGGAAGGACACAGACAGGTGAGGTGTGTGCCCAGCCCTGGGTCTTTGGGAGGGTGAGGGGTCAGGGCACATGACACCGGAGAGTTGCCTCATCATGAGTAGGGTGAGACACTGGACCAGGTTGCACAGAGAAGTTATAGACTACCCATCCCTAGAAGTGTTCAAGGCCAGGCTGGATGGGGCTTTGAGAAACCTGGTCTAGTGAAAGGTATCTTTCCCTGCCCATGGTAGGGGAATTGAAACTCGATGATCTTTTTAAGATTCCTTCCAACCCAAACCATTTTATGTGTTGTGATCTTTTGGTCATCATTAAGAAGAGAAGGTTGGGGTGGACCTCATTGATGACTACAGCTGCCTACTGGGAGAGTGTAACGTAGATGGATCCTGACTCTTCTCAGAGGTGCTCTGTGGTGGAAGGTCAAGTGCCACTGGGTCCACTTTGACAGATAGAGAAATCCCAGGTAGAAAAAAGGAAAAGGTTGTCATCAGCAGAGTGCTCAGATATGGAACAGGTGCCCAGGAATGCTGCAGAGTCTATGTCCTTGAGGGTATCCAAACATGATTGTACAAGCCCCTGAGCAACCTGGCCTGACTGGAGCTGCTCTGAGCAGATCTTGGACTGGAGATCTCCAAGGGTCTCTCCCAGCTTTTGTGCTTCTGTGATTCTATGAATGTCAACCCTCCTGTCTTACCCAAATTAGAGCCACCCACAACTTGTGGAAGATGGCCTCTGTTCCACCACTGCCCAGGCCCTCCTTCAGATAATCACCAGCATGGGTGACCATCTCATCGCTGACCCAAAGCACATCACAGCAAGAAACTTCCCCATGAGTGGGATTTGACCCCATCACAAGGCAGTGATACTCTCATTGTATCCTCCATCTGCCCATACCTCAATCCTTTGGGGTACTCTACCCATACGTCTTGGGTAGAAGTGGATAATAAACAAGACTACTAAATGTAAATGCACAACCTAAGAGTTAGCCTGCTGTTTGAAAAGTATTGTTTGTCTGTTGAGAAGGAAATGATCCATGGAGTTTGTCAAAACAAGGCTGCTTTGGTATAATCCTTTACACACTCAATGCATATAACTAATGAACTCTAATCTTTATGCAAACATTAAAAAAATTAATCTCATCTACTTCCAACTCTCATTAGAAACTCAAAGTTCTAACATCTTGAGGTAAGGGCTTGAGATCGGCTGAAGAAGTCCTAAATTGGATTTATGGTTATGAGGATACCATGAGAATAAAACTAGAATTCTGATTCAGATGGTTTTTTTAAAGATTATAAAATTCTGCTCTAGATAGAACTAAAGTTATCCATACAAAATGTTTTTTGGGTGGCATTATGTACACAAATATTTCTTCCTTTGAACATCGCCAAACTATATGCATTTATGCATTCCATTGTAGGATCAGTGCCACCTTGCATAGCTGCTTATACCCAAAAAGCAAACACACCTGTCATTCTATTAATGTCTCTAGGCAACATACAACTCTAATGGAAGACAATTTCTTTAAGAAAAAAAAAATAAAGTTTGTCAAGTATAGTAGTCCCTACAACTGAAGGTAATTCTTCTAATCTTTAACAATTAGATTGAATTTGCTGAGTATGGTAAAACTTTCTGATTCCACAGGCAAAAGCAATTCTTCTAAACATAACATTTCCTAGTCTTGTACAGTTTGCATTTCAATAGAGTAAATGAAGAGTTTAGTCCAATTTCAGCTGAACAGGTGAACCAATTATGGTAGCACATTATGCACTGATAAGTTCCTATAATGGTA
Source organism: Manacus candei (assembly GCF_025592945.1). Taxonomy (NCBI): domain Eukaryota; kingdom Metazoa; phylum Chordata; class Aves; order Passeriformes; family Pipridae; genus Manacus; species Manacus candei. The sequence continues at coordinate 33,070,835 of NW_026138097.1, read as the reverse complement.
TTCCTAGCAGACAAAGAAAAAAGAGATGATGAAATCTAAATTAGTCACAGCCTTAAGCTTTCCATTCATGACAAAAAGGCTACTAATGGGGCAACCTAAAAAAATTATCTGCTCCACCTGTTTATTTGGTTTTGGTTTTGCTTTTTTCCTAATAGACTACCTTCATTAAAAAAAATTAAAAAAAAAAAGAAAAGAAAGGAAAGAAAAACAAAAATATTTGAGGCTGAATTGAGCTCCCCTGATGGGGAAACACAGAAAAACTTTGTAGTAAAGAGAAGGAATAGAATAGTACTGTATTTTTGATGTAAAAGGGAAGAAAATACATAGGATTTTAATAATCAAAAAGTATCTGTAAATTATAGGCATGCAGTAAACTTATAAAATGGTTCAGATCTGTCAAACACTTAAGCCCTGATACATTTTTAAGAAAGTCCAAACGTTAAGTTCTATATCAATGACAAAAAAAGTCCTTTCATGTTGCATAGGGGTCTTCTAAACAGGCCTAGACAGTGATTCTAAGCCATGACGTGTAGCAGGCAGTCTCCCAGAACCAAGTTTCCTAAAATTATTCAGATAGCTCATTCCCACTGGAGTCAGTGAGATCCCAGCAGTATGGCACAGCTGTGAACTCCATAAGTCTTATCACAGATCTTGCTTGGAAGCCTTGCAATAAGAGAAAGCAGAGGTTGAAACTGTCTCCTCACATTGGTGTTACCAAGACAGATGCCAAATATTTTCCCTCAGACTGTCCAGCAGTTGCCAAGCTGAGGGACGCATCACTACAACATCCTGTGGGAAACACCAAAAGGTTATCTCTCTTCCACTGTTTTTTGCTTGGCTACATCACTTTCCCTATCCTGTCCAACATTCCTGTCTGTTTAATAAGACAATTACATTCCCTTTTCACTCTTCAAAACCCCCTTGGCCCTGAAAATCTGTTTCAGCTGCCACACTCATTGCTAGACTAGAAGTCTGGAATCTCCCCTCACTTGCTGGCATCATGTGTCCTTCTTGCTTTGATTCTTCCATAAAATGGGGATCAGTAGGGGATTCCACATATTACATCCTTGGTAAAATGGCCTGGATAACAAATGCTGTTGAGATAGGAGAGTAAATATACACATGGTGCATAACTCAAAACTTTTTTAGAGGTAATCATCAGCAAAACAATCATGTCTGAGAGGAAGAGGGCTGTCAGCTAAACTTCAGAGCAACCAGGGAATTGCCAAGAGGCTTTGGAGAAAAGAAATCAGCATAAAGAGAAATATAAATGAGGCATGAAAATCTGTAGCTGTGGGGAGAGACACTGAAGTGGCAGTGACTGCAGCTGATTGGGCACTGCTGGCTGTTTCCTCATAGCACTGCAACCCCATAAGGGGTAAAAAGGAGCCTCCCCAAGGGTATGTGTCTGGGTGGGTGCTGCCAGCATGGGCCAGCATGCAGGACCCCTACCCTAGCGTGCCTGGGGCTGGGGGGACTTTCTCACCATGGTCTGTGTTTGTTAGCAGGGTCTGGGAAGCAGTGGGGGCAGAAGCTGGGCTGGAAAGAATACAGGGGCACAAGAGTAGAGGCATATGGGGGTCACTATTCTTCCCTGAAAAAAGTAAGAGGAGCCTGGAACCCTGAATGACTGGGAGAGGAAGGTAAAGCTTTTTTGGGATTAGTTCTATAATAATATCAAGAAAGTCATTGTTGTAACAGTTTTCAGTGTCTAATAAAATAATGTTTTTGTTGCATTACTAATCCTGAATGCATAGTTCATTGAATGCCAGTTAATTACCACTTTTTAACTAACCCATTGTGTGCTTCAATCCTAATTTGAACTACACAAATAAAGCAGGGTTTGGAGTTCTTTTTCTACTTGCAATAGAATTCATATCTATTTCTTCACCTTTCCCCTGCCTTGTCACTTGAGATTATAATTCTAAAAGTATGAGACAAACCGCAACCTTAGCTCTTAGCTCTTAGCTGTGCACTATCCATAGTACAAATTAAGATGAAGTAATAAAAACAGTCTGTGTTCTAGGTAAGTTTGTACAATATGAGAGCTAATACAAAATAAATTGCTATAAGTTTTCAGGCTCATCAACTGCTGATAAAGTTTCGGCAATTAAGATTTGCCTATTTGTCTTCTCCTGTTTCAGCTGTAGATTTGTTCTTGGATTAAACACTTCAGTTACATTTATCTTTTTTTTTTCCCTATAAGACATCATAGAATCATAGAATCATTTATGTTGGAAAAGGTCTTTAGGATCACCAAGTCCAATTGCTAAGTCCACCACTAAAGTGTCAGTGCCACTTCAACACGTCTTTTAAATACCTCCAAGGAGGGAGACTAAACCATTTCCCTGGGCAACCTGTTCCAGTGCTTGACAATCCTTCCCATAAAGAAATTTTTTTCTAATATCCAATCTAAACCTCCACTGGCACAACTTGAGGTCATTTCCTCTTGTCCTATCACTCGTTACCTGGAAGAAGAGACTGACCTCCCCCTCCTTTCAGGTAGTTATGAAAGGTGATAATGTCATCTGCAAGCATACTGAGGGTGCACTTGGTCTCCTTGTCCAGATCACTAGTGAAGATATTGAACAAAACAAGGTTTGCCAGGGCAAGACTTAATGTTACAGTTGTGCCAATCTAAGGCTTACTGCCATTAAACTCCAGTTGTTGAACTTGATGTCAGTTTTGACATTTTTGAACAGATTTAATCAAAGTAAGTATTTTTCTGATTGTACCAGCTAAACAGAAGTAATGAGACCAGTAAGAGGAAAAGTGAGGCTGGCCAGAGGCAGGAACAAGACATACTGTACGTTGGTTGCCTGTAATGAGAAACCTTATCCTCAGTTTTCCATGCTTGTAGATAACATCAGTCAGGTGTAACAGAAGTATTTTAAATTAACACTTACTCAGTGCCACCATATGGTTGACAAGTTCAAGTTGTGTTAACTGTAGAGGTTTGGACAGATCACCTACAGACACATATGTACACACAGAGTACTCATTTCCAAGGACAAAGACAAGGAAAGGAAAAGAAAGGTTACAGACAGGGGTCAAGACATTTACTTCTAGAGACTTCAGCTACTCCTCCACTCCCCGTCAAAAGAAGCTATAAAAGGAAACAGTCCAAGAATGTGATGTCCAACTCATAATATAGACAATTCCAACTGTCAAGTTAGGAATGCAAATAAGGTTGGGGTTATTTTTTGAGGTTTTTGTTTGGTTGGTTTTTTGTTTTGGTTGTCATGGTTTTTGTTTTGGGGCAGTTTTTTTTGGGGGGGTTGTGTTTTTTTTGTTTGGGTTTTTTTGTCAGGAGTCAGAGGGAAGGTCTTAACTTCTCCACTGAAGTCTCTGAATGAGCAAATAAAGTCTGGGAGTCATAAGACAAGTCAGATTTAGAAGACTGGAGGAGGTCAGAGGACCTTTAAGTACAGCTAAGAGAGTGCCTATCAATAAATATCTGGGCTTGAGGAACTTGAGAGAGAAAATAGGAGATCAGAGACCTTTGGATCCAGCAGATCAAACTGCTAACTTATCAACCACTGTGGCCCAGAATAAAAATATAGGTCAAATGTGATCTAGATGGAATCAGGCACCAATATCTCTATATGGGCACACAGGCCCATAAAGTTTGCTACATATTTTCAATTTTTTTAAGTAATTATACATAAATATATTATAATGGGTTTTCCCACCACCCCTATTTGAGATGCAAAATGATAAACACAGTGTTTATCACTAAAATTGTAGACTAGTCTTTCATTCTCCCTCATCGGAATTCACTGAGGTCATGCATTTTTGTTTGACAGTCACTTTTCAATGTTAAATTAATCTTGTTAAAAACGGAGACTTTGCAAACACTTACATTAGCCTACACTTTAGTATTGTCCAGCAGTATTACCCATATAAGATAGACTACAGCTCATAACAATGTAGGCTTTGAGCTGGCCAGTGGAGTACAAATTATCTACTCTTAATCTAAGATGTTTTTGTTAACTCTCTTTCAAAGCACAATTTACTTGGGCATAAGCCTTACACCCAACCATCTCACCCCCCTCAAAGTACAAAATATTATCAGTTTTCTGAAGAATCACTATTTAGCCCATTTTATATGTTTCCTTCAAATAAATATATGATCTGGTGACAACTAACATACAAAAACAAGACTGAAGTTTAATAACAACATCATGAAAGAACAAATAGCCTGTGGGCGCAGTAATAAAAAAATGATTTATATCTCAACAATCCATGGTGAAATAGGAAAGAACAATGCATTGGAAATCAGCATGTAACGCTGCCTTGAAATGAAAAGAAACATGAATCTACTGACTACAGATCTCTGTATCAGGTCATGCCATCCCATTATGAAATGAAGTACTTCAAAATTAGGGCATTAGAAATTTTGATTGACTCGAATATCCTACTAAGCTATTTGCCTCCCACAGTCTTTTCTGTCTGCTAAATTTCTGATCATTTCACTTCATTGCTTCAGTCTCTCCACCCGCATAACCTATTACCTCATTGATAAGTACTATCTATACTCAGTCCTTGCAGCACATGGCAGAGATTAGACTCCTCAAATTCATCTGGAAGGTCAGGGGCACAGCACCACTCCTCTGTATACTACTTCAGTAGCTCATTTAGAAAATATCATTACTGTTATGGAACAGAAACGTACCATTTCAAACTTTCAAAACCATCAGAAGAAAAAAAAGCAGTGCAGTTCAAAGTTAAAAAAACCCAACAAACAGCAATGGGAGCTGGTTAAACTATTTTTAAAGCATTTAAGTGGTGCAGAAAAGGGAAAACCCACCTTTATAGATAGGCGATAGATAGATAATATGACAGAAGATGGATGTAAATGGATTTTCTAGATGTAACAGAATCTGTAATTCTGGTAATATAACATTCAGAAGTGAAAAAAAAATACCCATGTAATTAATATGATGAACTTCTGAAGAGATTTTGCTAGCTTTTGCTATCAACAAAGTAAATTTCTATAAGAAAATTAGCAGTGACAGATTTACTTGTGACACAACAAGGAACTACATAACATAGGAGAAAGCTGTGTGGAAATCTGTAGTTAAGCACAGCAGTTACAACAAAGTGGCAGTTGTGACATGGAAGTATCTCTGTGTTTACATTCTCTTCCCAGCTACTCATGGGCTAACAAAGCTAGTTGGCTATACCAAGTAGTATCTGACTCAGTGGACTTGTATAACTTGTCTGACTAGTTGGATAAATATTCATCTGGTTATACAAAAGAGATCCATCCCAGTTTCATTGACATCAATAGTTAGATCAGGCAACAGGAACAAATTAGAATTCAATTTACAGTTGAAAGTGTACTTTTGGCATACAATGACTTTGATCTGGAAGAGTGACATAACACGACTGGAAATAAACCACAATTTATAACAAGACTTAGATTTGTACCAACACTTAAAAATAATTCTCAGATAGTTTTTGTTTAAATTTATGTACTTTCAAAGCAAGAAAGATAAAGAAAACTACCACTATGGTATTTTTGTTTTTTTCAGAGAAATAAAGCATCAATGTTTAACAAAGCGTATCTTTTAAAATCACTAAGGTTGAAGTTACCTGTCTCCAAACCCACACTAAACAGCCAGGTATACTACCTGTATTCATTATATTATAAGAACGCTTAACAGAAGTTATCGGTCTATCTGTAGATGGAAAATTACTTACTGACAGTGAGGTAGTCACTGTATAAAAACATAGCAGAACTCAGCATCTCAATGTGAATGATTTTCTACTTTACAGCTTTTAAAATATTCTCTAGTTTTCCCAGAAGTATGAAAGTTCTGGTGGAATTGGGGTGAACTTTTTGTATGATGTAGTAGTCCATAAAGCTCTAGTAAGTACAGGTAGGTTACTAAGATTACAAAAGAGAACTCTTCACACAGCTGTAATGCATCAGCATGTCAGTAGTAAAAGGAAGACTATCAATAGAGAGCTGCAAGAAAACTTTCTGCACAAAAAAAAGGTGGCATTAGTTGATTGCATAAGATAATGTAATTCTGCTTGGGATTGATACAGAACATTTATTTCTTTAAATAATATCTGTATTCTAATCCATAAATTAGACAAAAATTGTTAAAAATAAATTAATTTCTTCAAATATAGACTACAAATCGAATATCAATTTTAATCTAGAAATGCGTTATTTTTAAAACATCTTCAAAAAAATTTAATATATCCGACTTACCTTTGAAGATTTTGATGCATACAAAAGATGTATATGATAATTAATTTTTAAATATAGTCTTTACAGTGATTCTTAATTTATAAATTATTTGGTGAAATTACTAGGAGTTGGAGTGCTGACAAAGAGGAAGAGAAGTTACATCTTTCATGCAGATGCAAACTCTGATCCCTAGTGGGAGTACAATGCTAAAACAAGGCTGATCAACCCCTGTATAAAATATTTTCCTGAAGTTGCTAAAACATCTCCTTGATCCTTAAGACAATAACATACAGATCATTAAATCAAAAGAAAGAGGTGGAAAATCAACTCAGATTTATCGTCATGGCTGGGCTTCGCGAACGAAGATTTGGGAAGGGCTCTACCCACGTTTGTTACAAGTGCGTTGGTGGCTAAAAAGGCCAATACGAGATAGACACGTCCGACTGCAGAAGGCACAGCAGAAGGACTCTTTAGGAGGTATATTCTGCAAGATACAATTCTTTCTGCATTGCCTTTTCTCCTCAAGGGTAATCCTGCGTGCGCTCTCAAAACCATCAGCAGCATTATAGATGGTGTGTCTCCAGACCTCCCGACTGGAGGCCAGAGTAGAACAGTTATGTTGATCAATATGGCCAAGGCTGAGATGTTGTTTCAGGGAGTCCTTGTATCTTCTCTTTGGGACTCCTCTCTTGCAGCTGCCGGTGGCAAGTTCACCATAAAGCAAGATCTTAGGGAGGCAGTGATCCTTCATCCTTGAGACCTGCCCTGCCCAGCACAACTGTATTCTCAGCAACATGGCCTCAATACTTGTGACTGCTGCTTGTTCTAGAACAGATGTGTTAGTCACATAATCTGACCAGTGGATGTTTAGGATTGTACAGAGGGAGCATTGGTGGAAGTGTTCTAAGGGTCGCAGGTGGTGGTGGCACATGACCCATGATTCGGATCCATATAAAAGAGTAGACAGCACAATGGCTCTGTAAACACTGATCAACCTATATTTAGAAGTAATCATATGATAATTTCTGACACATTGGAAATTGAACATAATTTCTCAAAATAAAACTTACTAAACAGTGAATAAAATAGTCATTTTGACAATATGCCTACCTGTTTTTACACTGGATAGATGTTTCAGGGATCTTTGTCACAAGTATTGAGAGGATATCAAAACTGCTGGAGATGTTTTGATAGTGTTAGTTAATAGTGGAGTGCACATAAGATTCATCGTACTGATATGTGAAAATATATGCTTGTGACACCTCACTGACAATATTTGTTCACTTTATAAAAAAAGAAAAGATTTTATTCTTATTCTAGTTCCTAACTTTTAGCATCTTTTAATATTTTAGGAATTCTAATCCATGATTAATTTGTTGTATAGAGTAATTAATCAACCTTGTTTAAGATTGTACTTCAGGACTGCAAGATTGGCCAAAGGAAATGAAGCTGTTCTTGTGTTACAAGTGTAAAAATTACACCAAATTCGTATAAGGTGTTAAATATTATTCATCACATTTCCAAGACATCTCTTCACTCTATTTAAAATTAGTATTTGCAATGGTATTTTACTCTTTTAAGTATTTCTTTGTTTTTGATCCAGTTTCCTGTAGGTATTTCAACTTATTTTCTCTAGAATTTAAAAGATCTTTCTTCTGCTACATGGAAAATTAAAAGGATCTTTAAGAGAAACAAAGGGAGATTCAAGATTTTTAATATATTGAAGATCTATAAAGTATTATTGTGTACTGATTGATATATCACTACATGTAATTCTATAACTATAATGACAATTAGTCAGTTTGTAGCAAAGTAGCAGACAATCAGAAGCTTTGAAGCAGGAATGAAAGGAATAAATAGGATATTTACAGAACTTAAATGAAGCAGAAGAACAAAGAGACAATATGTTTTCATTAAAATTTCAAGAAGATGATTCTTTGTTGATGTTTGAAGTGGTGTTTGGAGTGTTAAAGAGCCTATGACATAGATCAGCTACATTACACTGAGATATTCACGGTACTATAAACTTAAATTCACAACAACAGAACTAAACCAAAAAGGCAAGAGCATAAACAAGATAAATTACTTGAAAACTTGAAGTTTTTAAAATTAGTTTTGCATCTCTTTGTTGCTATAATTTATTAAAAAAAAAAAAAAGCAGTTGGACCAGTTTCTACACCTGGATTTATCTTTTGCCTTTCCCATCTCTCAGATTTCGTCTCTACCCCACCCCTACCCCTTGACCCTGCCTTTGACATCACACTCTTTGAAAATATTTTCATGAGATCCTCTTCAAGAATTTCTAGTCTAGGAAAGAAAAAAAGCTTTATTATCAAACTGGATAGAGGGTTTTGTATTTTCACCTTTCTCTAGGGTTTTCTTTTTCTTCTCCTTTTCTGTTTTTCACCCAACTCATAGGTCATTTTTCTTAATGTTTATAAAATTATACAGTGTTATTTTATATAAAATATACAGAGCATATACACATTGTAGGAATATTTGACCATATATCAATTTCAGATTAACTCTCAAATTAACTCTCCTTTAAACTACATAATCAAGGCTCTGTGCTTTTCCTCGAAATACTAAGCAAAGCTATCTGAGGGAATAAAGTTTTTAATAGAATGTTATTGGATCTACATAAAAAAAAATTCTAGGAAACCAGAAAAATAATCTGATTTTCTTACTATAACACTTCACTCACTGATCTGTGTGGAATATATGTGCCTTCCATAAAGAACTGTTCAAATACACAGTTCTGGTTCTTATACTGTAATTTTCTTTTTTCATTCTTCTTCCCCAACCCCTTCAGCACATTTTATATCTCCTAGAAGAGAATGACAAAAATTAAAAAACAAATGTACAAGGAAAAAATTGTTGAATTATGAGGCTATTTTTCATGCTTGTTCACATAAACCATCATATCATTTAAAATTAACAGAATATGACTGTACTTTTTTCACTCACAAGATGAAGGTAATGCAAATATTTCCTCCAGTGTTGTGGTTAAGTTCTATTATCATCCCTCTCTGAACTCTTCCAAACAATCAGCCAAAATTATTCAGTGCATCCTGTCTTATTCAACATATTTAGATTAGATGTTATTCTATCCATTCTCTTTATTTTAAACTTTTCACTCCAATAGCTCTCCCTGTTTAACAATAGATTATGAAGAATAATTTATACTCATGGTAATTTTATTTAAATTACTGATACTGCAAAGTTTTAGCCATTAGTTTTAAGATAATTTAATAATTTCAATGTTAGAAGAAACTTCTTTACAGGAGATATCTGATGACTTCAGGGAGATTATTCGATTCTATACACACCTGATCTTAAAAATTTTCAATGTGAAAAGCTACTCTGGATATTTGTAGCTGATAGAACTTACATCTTAGGTTATTCAGATGACCTTAGCTTCTGCATCTCCAGAATAAAATATCTCATGAGAAGTACTGCCCGTTACTACTGTAATAGAATTTGAGCATCAGTGTAGCATATTGTTGCTCAAATAGGTTGAAAGTTACAGAAATGTTATCTCAGATTCAAAGAAAAATTTACCAGCAACCTTGACTGTTCTGTTGTTGATTTTTTTTTTCTCCCAGAATATAAGTATCAGTTTCTTGGAAAGTATTTTTGGTATGCTATTATCTACCATTTTAATTGATCTATTTGTTTGTATAATTTAATACCTCCAAGGTAATTTTTCTTTAAAATTGTTTTTCTTTTCATAGGTAGGGTTGAACAGATGCATCCTAAGACTTCACTGAAGTACTTTTCAGTGTACTGAATAAGTACACAGTACATTTCTGGTATACATATTCAAGTATATCAATTTATAAAACAGTTTCTATAAATGCATATATGGGTAATTTTAAAATCTACTTCCTAGACAGGAAAACAATCATTTAAGTATGTGAAAACCTCAAATTCAGAAGAGGCACAAACATGTCTGCAATGAATTGGTTTTAGAACTGGTATGCACATTCATCAACATATTTTATAATATTCAAACATCCTATCATTAGTCTTTTCACTTATGAGCTGTCAGTCCATCTAAGATGTGTAATCATAAAGCCACTTATTTACATAGATGGTATCTTATGCAGTCTAGGTCTAGGAGAGCTTCTGTATTTGCATATTTCCAACACTGAATTTAACAGTAATACATGGAAAAATATAGTACAATAAACATGGCTCCCATTTTCTTTAAACTCATAAACATTTTTCAAAAACATTTTTTAATCAGGAGAGCTTAACTCTAAAAGTCCACATTAAAAAATCCACAAATTTACTGGGAGGCAACTGTCTTAGATCCTCACGTCTCTAGTGGCTGTACTATTGGGTTTGAACATCCAGGAAAGAAACAACAAAAAAAGCCCTTCACACAAAATTAAGGTTGAGACAGACGCATGGGTTAAATGGGTGAGATAGGTAAATTTTATTAGAGTTCCTCCTCTAAGTAATAACTTGTCAAATTATTGTCAAAATCAAGCCCAACAGAACTATTGTGCATGAGTACTTCCAATGGTAGGGTGTTCAGATTCTCATTAGTAACAATTACAATGGCCTTCCTATGACACATCAAACTCAGCAAATGTCAATAAATAAATAAATATCTTCAGTACATTTAGCATCTCTAAACTTTCAAAATTTATATAATCAGTGAAAAATATACCAGGGAAAATCACGAAAACAGCAATGCTCCAAGCTAGCACAAACAAGAATTTTTGGAATTTCTGGAATTTTTGGAATTTCTGGAATTTTTGGGTGTTGTTAAAAAATGCATACTTCCTCATTTTCTAAGCTATATTCCTTCTAAAGAACCAACACACTAATAAATGAAAATATCTGACAGTTTCAATTACTTAGCGACTACTCATATCCCTTGTCCCAGTAATTATGCAGCAAATACTCTTTCAAAAGGCTTAAGCATCTTGAACCCTGGTGCCTCTTTGGAGAGACCAATATAATCAGGAGCAATTTTGTCCCCAAGTCACCAGTTTTTGTGCTCAATGAAGGTAGATCTGGTTTGGGTGGTTTTTGCATTTGAAACTTGAAAGAATAAGCAACTCAAGTTTTGGATAACAATTTGGAAAATTCAGAAGGTGGAAATGTTATAGACAGCTGGATATGGAATCAATTATTGCTCTTCTTGGAGTACTATAGCTCAGATTCAGGAGGAACAGCGAAAACAATGTTTTACTGAATGATAAGGATTCATCTGCCAGTACAGAAAGCCCAGTAGCTGAAGTTTAATGTTTGAAGAGTCATATCTTTTAAAAATTAGTTGTTGGTTTTGGGTTTTTTCCAGGGTTGGTACTTCGGTGGTGGTGTTCCAAGTAGTGTCACCGTCTTTCTTCTTTTTATGAAATCCTGACATGCCCTCGATCTTAGTGTGATCTTGTGCCCATGAGTATCACAGATTAATTCATAACAGCTCAGGAAAAACTCCAGTGCAGGAGACAGATATTTTACCTTGAGAACCACCAACAGAAGGTCTAGCTAGGACTGAACCTACAAAAAATGGAAAGATTTGTTTGCAAACCTGAGGCTTGACTTTCCTCGAATTTTAAGGAGAGCCCAGACCAGAAGTAAAAGTGTTTTTGTCTACTGTCAAAATACACCAGAGAACACTTAAATAATAGTCTGGACTTCTTGTTAACGGGCCACACTCTTACCATGAAAGGCAATATTAAATCCAAGCATATTAACAGAAAGTACATTTTCCCTCTATTTCCAATGATAGAAATAACTATTAATAAAAATGCTTTCATTAAGTATGTTACCAAGAGTTAACATTATGTATGCTTATATTAAAATATTATTGATTCAAAAGTATGTGCTTGCACTTATTAAGAGAAGTAACTCCAACCTTTTTATCTATAAAGATGATGCTAAACATTTATACTGCAGAAGAGGAGAAAAGGTGATTACATTTTGAGAACTAATAATGTGTAGCTTCAAGCAACTAAAATAAAATCTACTGATATTTATTTTTTTTCCAGAGTTCTGTATGCTCTACAGCACTTTTTCAAAACTGCAGATTATTTACACCACCTTCTGAAAATATATAAAAGTAATTGGAAAGATAAAAGAAAATAATGAGATTTTTCTTTTATGAAGAGTTTTCTCCTGTGTGCTATTTCCTAATAGCCAATCTTAAGAAAGAAGAAATGCATACACAAAATTTCCACAAATATTTTTTAATTCATATGTAGACCTGTCTCTCCATTGCATATGTGCAACTACTGCGGCTCTAAAAATAAGCCTACACAGAACATTATTTTAAAGTTATCAAGTGAAAAGGTTATCAGAAAACTATTTGTATCAGTAGATGCTGTTTCCTGAGACCACTTTGTTATGCAACAAATCCATCCACAGCTCAAGTCAATGAAAGGATTATTTTTTACTTCAGAGGTTTAGGCTCTAGAAGAAATACACTTGGATTACTTAAAAGTTAAAAGTGTTTATAGCCCTTTCATATGACTACCCACAGAGGACAGGGTAAAAAAAACACTCTTTTCACCTAATTAATTCTGTTATGGGCGATCTGTCACTATCTTGATCTGAAAGTGTCAAGAAGTCAATATTTTAGTACTATAGGTCTAAACTACTAAATATATTATAGAAAATATTGTTGTGCAATCCAGTCTATTCATCTCCTGGTCCTAATACATAAAAGTAATAATATTGTCTCTACTACTTTAGGCACAAAGAACTCTGTTCTAATATCCCAGTGACTCAAATTCATTGACATGAGTAATATTTCATTTCTTTTAAATGGGTATGGATGTTTCAATTCATACCACTGTCCAGGTCTTGCAAAAATAACCCTCTAGCAGGGATAAAATAGGATAATTTTAGCTGGGGAGTTTTAGTATCATGGCTAAGATAACATGGTAGGAAAATAGTCAATGCTCAATGGTCTCTCAGACTGGGTAATATATATGTGCACTCTTCATCATTAGAGTGTACAGATGTACATCCAGTTTTACAAATGTAACTAATATGTCCTGTAACAGAATACTGAATATGTAGCCTGCTAAGAAAAACGGATTTCAAGATTAGGACCAAACTTGATGCATTAACAGTATTGCAGCTTGCCTTTCCCGGCCAATTCACAATTCACTTCAAGGAAATTTTTTTAAAGAACTATGTGGTGTTCTTTCTGTGTTCCTTCAAATCAATCCCTACATTTTCCAGATTTTTTTCCCTTTTCCATTTTTTAAAATTTTATTACTATATAACATATAAACTGAGCACCCCAGTATGCAGAAAGATAAAACCTGATAGGAATCCCTACACAAATGTCTGTACCCAGTGAGCGCACATGAACACCTACTTTTAGATTTAGCATGCACATGAGAGAAGTAGCTAAACTGGATTAATTTCATTACTGTAGGATATCACACATGCTGACCTAAGTGTAACTCAAGTGATACTGAAGGCTTAATTAGAAAAAATAAATAGAGAGTAGACTTTTTGTTTATTATTCCATAAACCGAGTGATTTTAAAACTTCCTCATAAAGATTTAACAAGACTTTTCTGTACTCGTTGTGTAAGGAAGCATTACCAGAAAATGTAGAACCTGCTGATGGAAGTAAAGGTCAAGACTCACTTCCATTCATCTTGAACACTGTGCCAAGTCCTCTCCATACCATAATTCATCAAATAATCTAATTAACTTGTTTAAAATTATAATTAAGTTAGGCATACTTAAGGTCATGCAATTACAGGTCCATGAAGAGAGTTTTACACCAACATAGCATTTGCAATCCAAATGACAAATCACACATTCTCTAATAACTCTCCATTTCCAGGCAGCTATTAATAATGTTTTCTTACAACCAAGTTAAAAGGGGTTTTTTGTTGCTTTGCAAGTGCTGTCTGTTCAGAAGAACTAAAGATTACTACAATTGTTAACTCAGGATGGGGTTTCTTGATTGGAATTTGGAATCACCATATCCCAAAAACATAAATGCTATCAGGAGATATTGGGGGTTCCATTTTCTGTTTCTCTACTGAATTCATGGTGATTCTGTGGGGGTTTTTTTGTTTTTGTTTTGTTTTGGGGTTTTTTTTTGCTTTTGTTTTGGTTTTGATTTTGGTTTGGTTTTTGTTTTGTTTTGGTTGTTGTTGTTGTGTTATCTTTTCCTTCAGGTTCATCTTTTAAATTATCCATTTCCCATGATGTGAGAAGACATAAATTTGTTAGACTATATAGTCTTAGAATGTGTCCTCAAAAGAAGCAGAAAAAAAAGGTCTCAACCAGTACAGTAAAGAAATATAAAAATCTTCCCAGCCACTGAGCTCATTAGTTTAACCAATATATGATCCTTTAACCATGGTGAAGATACATTGCAGTTCCTAAAAGGGATGGAGATGAGTAGCATGAGACTATTTTGCTTTATTATCTCTTTTGATAGGAAAATTTCACAGCAGGCAAAGTCAACTGAGCTGAGGCGTGGCAAGTCCATAACAAGCAAACTGTCTAACAGCAAGAGCATCACTATGTCAAGAAACCCATGACCACATAGTCTGCCTCAGAAATTAACAGAACAGAATGAAAGAGTAGATTGATTGCATTTTATCTGACACACTTTACTATGTGTTTGATAAGTAACAGTGGTTGGCTGCATATGGAAAATAGAGGAAAATTCTACCTTCAAAATTGTCTTTTAGAAGAAAGAGTTATGTGGAACCTCTCAGGTGTTACACAAACAACATTAAATAATGCTGAGAAGCTAGAACTTAGACACTGAGCAAACCAGACTTTGTTGTCTATGAAGAGCACACTGCTACTTTCTAACACATTAGCAAAGCAGAAAGATTTGTCTCTTTTTTTCCCCCCTTGGGAGAACTATTTCAGTAACCTGGCAATCTTCTAGAGTTTGACCAAAGAGAAGAAGAAAGGTTGTTACTCACTCAAGAAAACTAAGAGACTCTATACCACAGGTGTTGACCAAAAACCGACACCAAATGTAAACTACACTGTCAAGGTAAGCACATAAATTAAAACTCACCGTAGTGTGTTTCAAATACTTACACTGCTGGGTTATTTATCCCAGTTTTTCTATGGAGCGAATAGAAAATAATATAAAATAATATAAAATAATAAATAGAATAAAGACTGTGTTTGTTTGTTTTACATTCTCTTGTTGTAAGTTGCAATTCAGGAGCTATTTCATGAGTCCATAGATACCTTTGACATCCCAGTTCAAAATCTAACCCAGAAACTTCAAGTGATCCACAGATCAATATGCTATTCAGGACAAAAAATCTGCTACTGATTTTCTTCCCCTTAACTACTGCTGACAAGCACAGAACGGTGAGGCTGGAGGGAAGCTGGCAGGACCCTCACCCCAACTGCCTCATGGAGTCTGCTGGTGAGCTCAGTGCTCTGGCACGTCTTGGTGAGCCCAAGCTGGACCTAACAGAAACCAAAGACACATGAAGAAAGACAATGCCATGTCTGCCACCCCTCACAGATTTCTATGCAGTTTTCTTTTCTTCAAACTTCAAACCCCAGGTGTCTGCTGAAGCTCATTCAGCAAGAGAGATGGGTGGCACAAAAGAATCAGGGAGAGAGACAAAGGGGGGAACAAAAGGGAGGGGTCATCAAGGTGAGAGGAAAACACCAGGACTGTAGCAAAATATGTGATTTAAATAAAATTTAGCAGACAAAGTGCTTCCCTGTAGGTAGAGAGATTTAAATTCACTAGTGATTTTATTAATTGGCAAGTATAATGTATAGTAGCAGTAAGATGTTGAATTCAATTTTGTATGCATACAATTTCCAAAAAAAAATTGGATTTTACCTGCTTACTTTTTCTTTACTAAAATGTATCTCTCTGCTTTATCTGTCCTGTGCTTTGCCATAATGATAGATAGAAACATAGTGACATAGTCTTCCTGGAGGAAAGTGAAAGATTGTTCCATATAGGAGGTTTCTAGTGAAGGTGAGGATTGTGGGGACTGTAGAGTTATCTTTGCATGCCTCTTTTAGAAGGGTAGTATTAAATTCACAATTAAATTATTTTCTGAAACACCTAGAGCAATCATCAACATCACCACAAACCACAAGTAATTTAAAATTGTCTTTTTTTGTAGAATAAAATGATTTTTCATACTTGTGGGGTTTTTTCCAAAGATAAATTGGTCTAGCATTTTTAAAAATGAGAAATAACATTGCCTTGACTTATTTCTGTAATGACACCATGGATGGTTAAGATGTTTTTATATTGAAATCCAACACTAATACTAATGAGAAATTAACCTGAATACAACCAGTTAGCAAACACTACCTTTGTCTTCCTTCTCTGATTTCCAGTAACACTGTAGTGATCCCACCTTTGAAAAGACTCTGTCATCAGGTGCTGTAAAAGGGTTCCAGAAGAGTAGAGAAAGAAATTCCAGAGGAGAACTTGGAGAAAGGAAGAGCAGTAAGATTAGTAGTCATAGCCCAAAATGGAAACATAACAGTTCTGGTCTGCCCAGTAGGTCTTCTAAGGACATAATTAACTTGGAAAAAATTTTTGCTTCCAAAAATTCCAAGTTACTACTTTTTACAAGTTGCCTCTCATGTGTACTTGGGAAATAGAAATGAATATGAGCAAATTAAAATAATGAATGACATACTATTTTCTACCCCATCTGTCAGATTTAGTTTTTCTCTTCCTTTTTTTCTTTTGCAATTTCCTGTCCTTCACCTTTCTATTATTTCCTTTATTTTTTCCCCTTTACCTGCCATTTGTCTTTTGTCATATTTGCATTCAATTTCTTTTTTTTCAGCTTTGGACAACAATATTACAATAGGTACGCATAGCAGAATCTCTCCAAATGCATCACACAGCTGAAATATAGCTTCAAATTGCTCCAGAAAGTCGGAAAAACCAAATGCTCTGTCTCTTTTTCAGAAGTGAATGTCAGGAGCATATGAGACACGCATCAGCCAAGGTCAACCAAGGACATCAGAGCAGTCTTGGAAATGGGATAGACACCCTACCCATTATTTATCATTAGAAAGCTTTTTTCTGAACTAAAGAAAAAAAAATTAAAAAGCACCTTTTTAACTTCTGATCTCAGAGTCTCATTGACTTATAGGAAAAAATTCCAAATCTACAATGGATCTTTTCATAATCTCCTCATTACATTCTGTTTTCACCTTCTTTTATTAAATACAAATGTTCTGATGAGGGTTTTAGGATTTTATTTATAGATCAGGCACCAGACATTTCAACACACTTAACTCATTGTTAATGAACAGAATTTATTCAGAAATATTTTTTATGTTATATTACTACAAAATATAATGTATTACTAGAAGGTGTATATCAAAGTCTAGAAAGGACGTATTTGTCTTTTTTCAACAACTCTATTTAAAAAAAGTTCTTATAAGTACATGGGTTCTTAAAAGTCATATATACATACTTACACAGAAGTAAGTTACTATAAATTTCCATAGTTTAATGATAGTTTCTTTATATATTTATTCAGCAATCAGCAAAATAAAATACAGTGAAACAAATGTAAAAATCTTCAATTGGCTAAAAAAAGATAGTCCCATTTTGCATGTAAATGTTCTTTCTTGTTAACACTGTATATTTGTCTCCAGGATTCCCAAACATAAAACATGATATCATGCATTGTGCAGTTTACCCAGAAACACATAGTCAGGGAAAACATTTCATAGTGTGGCAAACAAGTTTTCACTTAAAAAAACACCTCCCCCCGTCTTTTCTTAGTTTGGATTTATGGGCAGACATGGTATAGAATTAAAAGCAGAGGATTACATCTTATCTTTAAAAAAAATGTCCAAGAACCAGAATCACAGCAATACTTGAGTCAAAATATTTATTCTCACTAGCTTTTTTCATGAGTACCAATAATGTAGGTACTCAACATCCCCCAGGGATCATTTAACACCAATAAAAACACATGTTATCCAAACACAAGAGCTAAAAGACAGTCAATTATGTTTAACAGTAAAACTGCAGGCTAATATTCCTAATAGATGATTAGTCAAAGAGCACTAGGTTATTTTGTGACATTTTGCAAAAAGAATGCAAAAAAATCTTTTTTTTCCTTTTTAGATCAATCATTCCCTCTAGTGGAATCAAATTAATGCATAGTTTTAAATTTATATCTCTTTGTGTACAAAACCTCTAGATGCCATAAGAGGCAAATTCCCTTATTTTCTTACTTATTTTCATTAGTAATACTCTGACTTATTCAAATGAATTGAATATCCATTACATATTATCATTTCCTCTCCTTTCTCATCCCCTCCTCCCAGTCCAATGGTGTCTTCTCAACTTTTAATCTAATCGTCTTTAGTCATATGAAAAAAGGATACCACCAATATTATTTGTTGACAAGTTTTCATTCTAGAAATCCAGAATTACAAAAATATTTTTACCACTAGTACAAATCTTCAAAAGACAAGGAAGAAACAGGACCAGCTCCAGGTTAAACTAGACCAGGAAAATCTTGGTTAGCACCAGGACTGGAAATAAAAGAGTGGAAATGTCAGAGAAAAGAACCACAATGGTATATGTTTAATTCTTCATTGATCAGCAAACAAAATTTTTTTTAATTTTATAGATTCAGGAAACATGAACAAAACCAACTCAGCTACTGAGAAAGAACAGTACATTTGGAGGAAGAGAACCTCTTTTCTTTCCTCTATATTGTTTTGTTGCTTAAGGGTTTTTGGGGGGTTGTGTGTGGTTTTTTTGGTTTGGTTGTTTAGAATCCTGGTAAGTGGAAATAAGTCACTTGAAGTATTAGATTTTAATTTCACTTTGATCTTTCACAGATATACTGTATAAAACTAAATATTTACACTATAACTTTCTAAACATCTATTTTCATCTGGGTTCGTTTGATCCAAAAGTCACTTCTTGTCACTTCTTGTGAACAGCATAAGGTACCAAAGAACCATCAACTCAGAGCCCTGATGATCTGAAAGACTAATTAATCTGCAACTGCTAATTCAGGTGACTCCTCTAATATCCCACATGATTTATAGTAAGAGAGAAAACATTCCGCTGTCATTGTCAAGTTTGGAAATACCTCTGAGTAGGTCAGGTTTCTTACAAAAAGATTAATATCAACCCAGTAGTCCTCAATATTTCAACGTAAATTTTGAGGTCTGTTTAAAGCATCATTTCCTCTCTATGAATCATAGAATCAACTGGATTGGAAAGGACCTCTGAGATCATCAAGTCCAACCCTTGATCCAGCACCGTGCCATGGTTACTAGACCATGGCACTAAGTGCCACATCCAGTGATGGAGAATCCATCACTTCTCTGAGTAGCCCATTCCAATGCCTGATTACCCTCTCTGTAAAGAATTTCTTCCTAATATCCAACCTAAACCTCCCCTGGCACAGCTTAAGACCATCCCCTCTTGTCTTACTGATAGCTGCCTGGGAGAAGAGACCAACCCCCACCTGGCTACAACCTCCTTTCAGGGAGTTGTAGAGAGTGATGAGGTCTCCCCTGAGCCTCCTCTTTTCCAAGCTAAACAACCCCAGCTCCCTTGGCCTCCCCTCATAGGACTTGTGCTTGCGTCCCTTTACCAGCCTTGTTGCTCTTCCCTGGACCTGCTCCAGCACCTCAATATCCTTCCTGAACTGAGGGGCCCAGAACTGGACACAGTACTCGAAGTGTGGTCTCACCAGCGTTGAGTACAGGGGAAGAATCACCAGTGGCAGTCTGAAAAATAAAAGCTAGACACAATCCCAGTATGGGGGAACTGGAATAGTTTATTGAACACAAGAACACTATTTTAAAGGCATCTGGGGTTGGACATATTAATGAAGAGGACGAGCTATGTTAATTAGGGAATTACACAAGTTTTTACTACCGTTGCCCAATGGGTTAAATATTTTCCTTAACTAGGATTACATAGGGGGAAAGCGATTAAAGGGGTTTAGACATGGTCTGATACAATCATCTCAAGAGTCCTTTCTGATTTCTGCTGGAGCCAGGCTTAATCCATAAGGTAGAACTTTAACAGGTCTTGTGAGAAGGGTCCAGCTCCTTCAGATCACGAAGTTTTTGTCAGCCCTTGTTTTCCAAGGTTTGTGATTCAGATTTACTGAGTTTCCTTTTGCTGAGAACTGGTTTTTGTGCTCCCACAATCATCTCCCTGGACCTGTTGGCCATACTGTTCCTGATACAGGCCAGGATGCCATTGACCCTCTTGGCCACCTGGGCACACTACTGGCTCATGTTAAGCCTCCTGTCAATCCAAACTCCCAGGTCCTTTCCTGCCTGGCTGCTCTCCAGTCACTCTGTGCTCAGCCTGTAGCGCTGCATGGGGTTGTTGTGGTCACAGTGCAGGACCTGGTACTTGACCTTGTTGAACCTCATCCCGTTGGAATCAACCCAACTCTCCAGTCTGTCCAGGTCCCTCTGAAGAGCACCCCTGCCTTCCAGCAGATCAATACTCCCCCCCAACCTAGTGTCATCTGCAAATTTGCTGATGGTGGACTCAATCCCCTCATCTACATCATTGATAAAGATATTAAATAGAACTGGGCCCAACACTGATCCCTGGGGGACACCACTAGTGACCGGCCACCAACTGGATGCAGCACCGTTCACCACCACTCTCTGGGCCCGGCCCTCCAACCAGTTCCTAACCCAGCACAGAGTGCCCCTGTCCAAGCCGTGGACTGCAGCTTTTTCAGGAGAATGCTATGGGAGACAGTGTCAAAGGCTTTACTGAAGCCCAGGTAGACGACATCCACAGCCTTCCCCTCATCCACCAGGTGGGTCACCTGATCATAAAAGGAGAACAGGTTGGTCAGGCAGGACCTGCCCTTCCTAAACCCATCCTGGCTGGTTCTGATCCCTTGTCCATCCTGTAGGTGATTGCATTTAGGATGATCTGCTCCATAACCTTACCAGGCACTGAGGTCAGGCTGACGGGCCTGTAGTTTTCTGGGTCTTCCTTCCGAACCTTTTTGTGGATGGGTGTGACATTCACCAACTTCCAATCATCTGGGACCTCCCCAGTGAGCCAGGACTGTTGGTAAATGATGGAGAGCAGCTTGGCGAGCTCTTCCGCCAGCTCCCTCATCACCCTAGGATGGATCCCATCTAGTCCCATAGACTTGTCGGGATCCAAGTGGCTCAGCAGGTCACAAACTGTTTCCTCCTGGATTACAGGGAGGGCTATTCAACTTCTTGTGTCTGTCTACTGGCTCCAGAGGCCAGTTGTCCTGAGGACAACCTGTCTTACTGTTGAAAACTGAGGTAAGGAAGGTGTTAAATACCTCAGCCTTTTCCTCATCTATGTTCTCGCCCATGTCCAATAAAGAATGGAGGTTTTCTTTGCCCCTCCTTTTGCTATTGCTGTATCTGTAGAAAGACTTTTTGTTATCCTTAACAGAAGTGGCAAGATTGAGTTCAAATTGCGCTTTCATCTCTCTAATTTTCTTTCTACATGACCTAATTACATTTCTAAACTCTTCATGAGTAGCCAGCCCTTTTTTTCATGATCAGTAGGCTCTCTTTTTTACCTTAGTTTCCTTCAAAATCTCCCGTTCAGCCAGACTGGTTGTCTTCCCTGCTGGTTCACCTTTTGGCACACTGGGACAGCCTGCTCCTGTGCGTTCAAGACTTTCTTCCTGAAGCACAAGGAGGGGTCCCTCCTGGACCCCCTTGTTTTCAAGAGTTGTTTCCCAGGGTACACTCTGAACTAGTCTTCTGAATAGGCCAAAATCTGCCCTCCAGAAGTCCAGCGTAGAGGTTTTATTGATGGCCCTCCTTGCATCCCTGAGTATTGAAAACTGTATTATTTCATGGTCACTGTGCCCCAGATGGCCCCTCTCTGTTTGTGAACAGAAGGTTCTTTCTCAAGAAGCATTTGATTTCTCTCTATATATGTATATATCCCCTATATTTGTTCAATTACTCTTTAGAAATAGCCAAGGACATATAATGCATGCAGCCCATCACTAATGGAGACAAGACTGCCTTAAGCTATGATGGTTTATGAACAGGAAGAGCAGTAGCGATTGAATTCATACAGAGGAACCAGGGGAAAGAGACTGTGCAGGGTAGGAAAAAATCACTATGGAAATGCAGAATCATCAAAACATGCATCTACCTTGATCATGAAGTAGCTCATTTTACAGTCTAAACGTTTTTCTTTCTGACCACAATCACAAAAAACTTTGACTTGTAATTGATTGCAAATACTCACTGCTTTCAGATCATTGAGTGAACATGACACCAACTTGATAGAAGCCAAGAAGCCCTCACTGGAATTTACGTAGACAAATAGAATGCACTCAAGATTAAGTGCTATGGGCTGCCACTACCCAGGTAGGTATGACAAGAAACTTTCTGAAGAAAGTGTTTCACAGTCACAGCTCTGTCAGAACCACATCTGCTTCCAAGGCAGTAGATTACAGTCCCAGGAACAGACTATTTCATGTCAGATACTTAACTCTGAATTACATTTATCTGACAGCACACCCCAACACACACCCACAAACATGGACCATATCACTAGACAGATGAAATGTAGACTAACATCACAAATCAAAACTCTGCAACAACCATGCTGGTTACCAAACTGAGTTCAAGATGTAAATGCAGTTAGAAAAGCATTTCATTTTTGGGAACCTTTGACCCCAAGGAGGCACCTACAAGTCCAAAGGAACAAGCAATTTTAGGAAGATCTTTCTGACAGATTATGGGTTTGACATTCTTCTGGGTTGTAGAATCATGAAATGGTTTAGGGTTGGAGGGGATCTTAAAGATCATCTAGTTCCAACCCTCCCTGCCATGAGCAGGAACACTTTCCACTACACCAGGTTACTCAGAACCCCATAAAGCCTGACCTTGAACACTTCTAGGGATGGTATATCTACAAATTCTATGGGCAACCTGTTTCAGTGCCTCACCACCCTCACAGTAAATAATTTCTTTTTGATATCCAGTCTAAACCTTCTCTCTTTCAGCTTAAAGCCATTCGCCCCTGTCCTATCATTATAGGTCCTTATAAAAAGTCCCTCTCTATCTTTCTTGTAGGTACTTTTCAGGTACTGGAAGGCTGGTCTAAGGTCTCCCTAGTCATTTGAGGTCTAACTCTTAAATGTATTCCTGACAAACTATTACCTTTTATTTTGATATGGTAACTTCTGAGAAGTACTCAAGGCTCTTGAAACTATAGCAGTTATAAAATTGTTCCTTTCATCATCATCTAAGTCAGTGGGAAAAGGAGTGGGAGGAAGCAGCACATCTGATTTATACACTGGCCTTTTTTGCTCCAGCAAAACCTTTTGTGGAAGTTACAGCATAGAAACATGTCTCCCTAGAGCTTTTATAGCTTTTGTACAAAAACAAATGCACTTTCCACTGGATGTCCAGCACTCTCTAATCCAAAGATAGGGCCTCTGGGGGATCTTTAACAGAACAAGGAAGCAACTCTCAAAAATTAAGTGCTGGCAGTATACAGATCAGGATCCAGATGGTTTGATCTCATTCCTGGACATACTGCCACCTGTTAACCACATTTCTCATCAGAACATGTACATTGCATATTCATAAATACATGCTGACATATTTAAATGAGGTTGTTTTTCTGTCTAGTTATTTGGCAGTGGGTCCTCCTGTTTTTGTTATCATATGTCAGATAAAGACATTTTCTTATCTGGGGATTCCTGAGGGTTTTTTTAATTTCTCAGCATTTACGTGTGCAATAAAAAAGTTTTCATTTAATTTCTTATCTTTCTTTGCTCTTTATCAGTTTAGAATACAGACAACCCTAATGAAACTGCACTTGCATCTCCTCACCCAGGAAACAGTTGACCTCACTATGTCACCGCTCAACCAAAACCCCTTATCCAGCATGCAGGAATCCATTATGTAATTGAAACCACATCAATGTCAAGATCACCCTATGCACAATTCACTGATCCACAACCGGATCTCTAATACTGAGGTAAGGCTGAATATGTGGAGTTACCCCTATGCTGCAGATGTGAGGCCTGGCACCAGCGAGTTGCCTTGGCCTGGCACCTCCTTACCCAAGGTAAAAGTGAGTCTTCACCATGCAGTTTGTAGCTCAGGCTCTTCCTCCACATCTGCATTTTCTCATGTTTTATTGAGATTCCCATCATGTTTAAGGAGGCTAAAAATAACCTCTGGGGTAAAATATATAAGCATCTCAGCTGTATATCAAACAGTATTTAGCATAGTAGCTATAGAAATAAAATTGGAAACATGAACTAAAATTGTTAAAAAACTAGACAAATGCACTTAACATAACTTGAAAATTCATGATGACTGAGTAAATCTCCTGACTAAGAGTCATCATGGTTTTGCTTTGCTTTCTGGTAGAGTACTGGGATAAAGGGTTGGAGGATTGACTTTTCTCTGAATAATATGAATAACACATATATACATGAATAACATGAAAATAACAAATACAAATCTCCAGCTTCACACTTACATTTCTGAAAATGCCTCTTTTTTTTTTTCCTTTGCTGCGCCGTTATGTAACATTAATTAAACAATTAGACTCTTCTGGCCAGAAAAGCTTGTGAGCTACAGTACTAATCAATATCCTTCTCATGTTTTAAACAGCATAGGCAAGGGGACTTCTACATTTTCTAATTATTGTGCCTCTTCTTTTAAAGTATACTTTCATTATAGTCAAAGTATATTATCCTCATACAATTTTCTTCTGTCATCTCTATA
Organism: Manacus candei; assembly: GCF_025592945.1. Taxonomy (NCBI): domain Eukaryota; kingdom Metazoa; phylum Chordata; class Aves; order Passeriformes; family Pipridae; genus Manacus; species Manacus candei. Next base: position 33,045,902 of record NW_026138097.1, on the reverse strand, counting down.
TCAGAAGTTTTCTGCTCCATCATATTAAATAAAGGCTTTGGAGGAGGTTATATAAAAGATAATGCAAGTATCAAAATTATAGTTTATTTTTCTCAGTGTGGGTTTTAAAGCAATCAGTCTTGCAATAAACAAGAGACTCTCTTGATAGGAACTGTTAGTATTTGTCAAGCATATTTCCCTAAAAAGAGTTGACTTGATATTAATAGCAATCTGCCGCTCTCCCTATCAATCAGGAATTGCAATCAGCCACAAACACACCCTCTAGTTCTCCTTCAATCAGAGAAACAGTGCAGAAACTCTATTGCGAGTATTTAATAAATTCATAAAGGGAAAAATCCATCAGAAACCGTTGGGACCACACTATGATATCTTTATTTCAACTAGAATTTTTCTTTCTCTGTGAGCAGTTTTATCATTTTATTAGAGTTGTCAAGCACTGGAACAGGTTTCCCAGGGAAGTGGCTGAGTCACCATCCCTGAAGGTATTTGAAAAACATGTAGAAGTGGCACTGAGGGTCATGGTTTAGTGGTGGACTTGGCAGTGCTGTGTTAATGGTTTCTCTCCATGATCTTAAAAGGTTTCTTCCAACCAAAATGATTCTATCATTTTCTGTGAGAGAGTACTAAGGGCATTAAATCTAGGGTTGAGTGTTTTGGGAAGTTTTAGGTTCAGAGTTATTAAGAAAAAGAGAATCAATGTTCAAACTGTTACCACTTAGCACTAATGAAAATGTATGTCTCTTTTTTCCAAATGCTTTCTGGGAATGGAAAACTAGGTTACCTGTCAGCTCATCCCGAACAACCTCTGCAACACAGTACCAGAGCAGACTCCCCATTTCCCAGCAGTGATGTATCATTAAAAAAACACCATGAATTTTAAACCAGGAAGCTTGTTTTCTTTGAAGAGTTTAAGACATTAGCAAAACAGATTGTTTCTCCCAATGGTGTGTTTAAACAAGCAAGGTACTTTCAAAGTGTTACTGTGCAGAACAGAATTTCACTTGTGCATGTATTTGTGATGCCAAATACAAGCTTCTGAAATGCCTTGCAGATTATCTTTCATTACAAAGGAAAGACTTTGTTAGGTATTACTAAGACTCCAGTACTGGGACCACACGCTTTGAATCCCCTATGGGAAATTTCATAGACGGATAGAAAAATCACAGCAGGTAGAAAATCATACGACCTTTTTGCAGTTTTTTAGAATCATAGAATTGTTTAGGTTGAAAGAGACCCTTAAGATCACTGAGTCCAACAGTTAATCCAGCACTACCATGTTAATCCAGCACTAAACCATGTCCCCAAGTGCCACATCCACATGTCTTTTTAATACCGCTAGGGATGGTGACTCAACCACTTCCCTGGGAAGTCTGTTCCAATGCTTGACAACCCTTTCAGGTTCTTAGAAACCAATTATTTGTTTTAGAAACAACATGAAATAGTTTGGAGTTTAGGATTTTATTTTTATTTTTCCCCAGGAAGATTATCCTAAAGCACTATTGTAAATTCATACTTGATACATCACATCCAAGAATCAGGAGAAATACTTGTTTTATTTGGCTGAAATATAAGCTACAGTAACCATAACCTTAACTTAAAGTCCCCAGAGACCCTTGAAAAGCTTTCTATTGTGTCTAACTGGGTAAATCCATATTAATACTACTTTCATTGAAAAATTCTTTTAGCAATCAGGAATATGTACATACTATATAAAAGAAATAAAAGTATTTTAAAGGCAATGTAACAGAAAATTTTTAGATTAAAAACTGTAGGGTAGTAATCCTACTTTTAAAATACGGCTACTTGTAGCACATTTTTGTCCTCTAGTTGTTGCCTAGTGGATCCACTTCCCCTACAAAAAAAAGCATCTAATAGTTGAGATGCTAAAGCTATGGTGCTATCAGAGGATGTTATTCTTGAGTAAATTCATTTTATAAGTAGCATCAGAATAGGAAGGCAGTTTACTATTCAGAGTAAAAGAAATATGTCCTTTGGTGACCTTGGAAGCAAGAGTAGAAAGAGTCCCTAACTCTGAAACTGTCAAAAACTGAGTTTGTATAAACCATAGAAGACTAGTTCTCCAGAAGAAATGTGGAAGATGAGTTACAAATATATATATATGCATACATATAGATGTGTGTGTATCTAAATATAAAAAAATGACCAAATATTTATACTACTATGAGTACTATAATATAAACTTTCTCTTGTTTAATATCAGAAGGCATGTACTAAGTGTCCATTCTTCCTATAGTTGATACTTCCTAAAAGCTACCAGTGATCTTCCTACGTGTTACAATGCTTTTTTCCAAGTACTAGTTAAATAAATCTTCTAGAAAAGTTTTGATGTTTAAGATTTTTACTACTTTTGAGAGAAAATATACAAATTTGTCACAGAATTACAGTTACAGAATTGAAATACACTTACAAGAGCAAGAACTAAAAGCCAGGAAAGGAATTTTCATTTGAACCATTAGACCCAAGTAGATAACATTCACCTTTTAACATCAAACATCAAATCTTAAAAATATCAGACTAATACTGCTTTGATACCATATTAACTAACTGATTTTCTAACTTACTGTTATATTTAGCAAGAAATGTAAGTCTCACACTTCAGGTATCAATACAAAATTATTCTAGTCTATCTATTGGTCAGAACATATACCATGGCCTGTATTATATAGATTCTTCTGTATTACATACTAATCAAATAAACTTAGTCTTCAATGAAGTTGTTCTGGTATGTGATGAGTATATTATTTTGAAAACACCATATAAAATGCAGTAATCTAAAAGATTATTTTACAGGAGTCATACAGAATGACTTATTCTACATAACAGGTCTACTGTTTTAGGAAGATATTAAGCTACCTTTCACCACAATTTGCCTTTCATGGGCATTTTTCATCTCCTCGGCAACTAAGAAGAAAATCTCTCTCTCTCTCTGTCTTTGTTTTCCTTCACTCAGTGTGTTACAGAAATCATATATACTAACAACCATATGTATTTAAATATTCAATATTGTTTTACTTTATTTTGAGACACAACATCTCAGGTTCTGTAGTACCACTAGGAATGCATCCTAGGCCTAAACTGGGAAAGTACCTGTAACCTTCCAAATTGTCACTGAAATGCTCCATCTTGATGACAGAAAAAGTCAACAATGTCACTTAACAAGCTTGTAATACTCCACTGCAAGAAAGTTTTATTCTTAGGCTGTTACAGTTTTGTTTTGAGGCAGCTAATGCCAGTTTGTGCAATCAACTACTAGAGACATATCAAGGTGATTGTATCATATTCAGCAATGCTTGAACCCAGAGGAATATTTTTTATTTCTTTTACCTATATGTTCCTGAGCCTCATTTTGAAAATTGTCATACTCCACTAGTTTAAAAAGTAGTCCATTTATTCAAAAGTTATCATTTTCTGTAAATGATTACCATAATAAATGTGGTGCTCTTGAAGAACAGCATTATCAAAAGACACAGAAGCAAAATAAAACATAGTGATTGAAGTAAGAATCAAAGCTAATGAAGTCCAGTAAAATAGGATCAACATTTAATTAAATTGTATTTCTCATTCTGGAAGGGAATGATAAATAGCATTATTGTATTTTACAATGCTTTAAATCATGACCTGTTCACAAATTTATATTGTTAGAAAGCACATCTAGACATGGTTGCGATAAATTTCTACCTATTACCCTTTGAATTAGGGTTTTCTGCTCTGCTTTTCCTAACAGCTTTGGCAAGAGTAATTTGCTATAATGAAAATCAAACATATGCATAAAAATACAATTAGAAATTCACTGTCTTTGTGGGAATAGAGTCTTCACATTTAATAATTCCGGAACTGAATCTGACTTATTGTTTGTAATTTCTGTTAAAGGGATCAAACAAGTAGTCTGCTGGAAAAGTTACCAGTCAAGCCAGAAGTTAATGACTATTTTTCTGTGGAGTTAGTAAAGACTCACAGAATCACAGAATATGCTGAGTTGGAAGAGACCCACAACGGTCATTGAAGTCCAGCTCCTGGCCCTGCACAGAACCACCCTCAAGAGTCATGCCATGTGCTGGAGAGTATCATCCAAATGCTTCTTGAATTCTGTCAGGCTTGGTGCTGTGACCACTTCCTCGGGGAGCCTGTTCCAGTGCCCAACCACACTCTGGGTGAAGAACGTTTTTCTAATATCCAACCTAAACCTCCCCTGACACAACTTCAGGCCGTTCCCTTGGGTCCTAGAGTTAGTCTAAAACAGCCTGTATTTTTAACATTGCATCAAAAGTAAAAAGAAATTTAAAACAATGTAAATTAAACATTGAGTTTCTATTAAATCCATACCTTTCATGACTTTACAAAAACATGTATTTTGTTCTATATGCAATATTTTTATACAGGAATTTTAAAACTGTCTCCTGTGTTTTTTGTTTGCTTTTTTCCTATGTGTGAATGGATTTGGGTTTTTTTGGTTGGTGGGTTTTTGATTGGTTGGGGTTTTTTGTCCAGTTGGGATTTTTTGTCCTTCCAGAACCCCAAAGAAATCTCAGAATGGTATAAACAAGTCTGCCTCATCCTCATGCTACATCCTCATTCACTCAGACTACCGATCTCAAGCTGAACCTTTGGACATGCAAAACAGAATATCACCTTGCAGATGCAGATTGAGTCTCAAACTAAATCAAGAGTCAAGCAACACTTTCCAGGTTGTAAACACCAGGAGTATTTGAAGAAAAAAAATCCTGGAAAAGAAACAAACTTTGATTCCTCCTGGAAAGAAAGAAACTTTGATTCTTTGCCTTGAAGCCTGAGGCTTTTCAGATGAATGTTCAGAGGACTATTCTAGAACAAATCATGTTTTCTAAGAGAACTCAATGAATTAAAATCTCTTGGGTAAAAAGAAACCAGATTTTAAGATAAAAGATAGGGGTTTTTTCTGTGGTAAACTGTCCAGAATAGTTGTGTGTAAGTTGTTGGGCTTTGCTGCATAGTTCATGTGTACCCCTCTGTATGTACTTACCATTGTGCTTACTTCAGTCAACAATAAGAAAAAGATCACTTCAGGTTGATTCTTGTAGTCTTTGTTGGACTACAACAGAAGGGCTCCACCATGCAATATTATTCTCCAAAGCCATCCCAGCCAGCTTGCCAGAATTTCTCCTTTAAAAGAAGAAATTGCAAAAGCAAATATATCAGTCATTTTCTACCAGATATTTTAAGCCCCAAACAAACAAGACGAATACCCATATGGTGGCTAGGAATTTAAAAAGTGACTGACAATCCAGTGTCACTTGATTGTGATGCTAACCTAACATTGAGAAAGCGTGAACCCAGTTTAAGCATTTGAGAATAGTGTACGAATATTTACTTTGCACAGAAAGTGGTGAGGACAAAAATGAGAAGGGTGCTGTTCCCTCTGAAACAGAGTAGCTGACTGTAATGAGGCTATTTGGAATGAAATTACATGGAACTTCAGATGTCTCCACCGTACAAAAACCCCTGTATTTTTATGTCAACATGCTAGCACCTCATGCATACATCATCTTTTCCAATGCATATCTTCTATCATCAATAAAATATCAAATACATTTATAAGCATAAAAACTTGGAAAGTTTCCCCTTATGAATATGTGAATTTTTACGAATATTTATGAATATTTTATGAATATGTGTGTGTGTGTGCACATGAATAGTGTGCAACCTTAATTCTTATTTCCTTTCCTTTTTCTCTATGGGAAATGTTACACTTTCAATGATAACTAGAACATGAGAGTTTTGTTGCATTTAAAAAAGCAGGTGTACTCTTTAGCTGAGTTTCAAGCTAAAAAAACCTTCATCTTTTCACTCTGGGGCAGCTGGCTATAAACACAGCAGTATGTTTCTGCCGAAAAGCTCATATTTCCTAGCCAAGTTTCTTCTGACTGTGAAAGATAGGAGCAGCAGCTCTGTTCTAGCAGCTCAAACCACACACCTTTTAATGAGCAGAGCTTGGTGCTGAAAACATATAGGTCTCTACCAAATCATTAGGAACAGGTTGTTAGATGCAGAAAATTATTCATTTTCCTAACAGACAGCCATGCTGCTGTTACATATGGTTTTACATCATCCAAATATTTACGTTGCTGTGTGACTGCTTAGACGATACACAGAATTCACCAAAAGATGAAAAAGGCCCATAGAAAATTTTAGAGTTTCTGAGTCTTTCAGTTTCGAGATTGTGAAATTTTTCAGACAGTCAATGGAACAATGTTATGGCCTACCCAACAGTAATGCTCAGATAAGTAACAGCTTGACTACATCTCCCCACGTCTTGTTTGACAGTTATGGTATGTCCTGGTCAAACTAGCAAAATGCAGGTAATTGTCACAGGGAAAGCTTTCTCAAAAGCTATGAGATGTATCTGCTCCTGTTTAATAGTTTAATTGCATGACAAAGAAATAAAGACATGAAGATGAACAATTTATACAAGCTAATAGCATGTTTGATGATACTAACATTACTTGGGTTTAGTTATGGCAAAACCCAAAAAAATTTGCTTGGGATGACGAAAAGGCCATGAGTTGCTTATAACAGCCACCTAGATTGGAAAGCAATAAATGGTGGAAACAACAGCCCCTGGGGAATGCAGATGTCCAAAAAGAAGCAGAAGGCTGAGCCAGATCCACTGTGCATAAAAGGCTGGCCACTAGACAGGAGTCAGACTCATCAACCAGCTGGAACAAGTGTCTGCTTTCGCCAAGTCCATGGTGCTAGTTACTGCTACCACCGTGCTGAAGTCATTTAATGGTCTATATTGGTTTTTGTGTTGGTGCGTGTAGAACAGAGACCATTATATACATGACAGAACCATCCCACTTTTTCTAAATTACTACATTTTAGGTTACTGAGTGGTGTGGTTCTGTTCTTTTGTCTATCTCAGCCCTAAATTCTCCTATGACTAAATCAGACCTTGAAGTCTCTCTCTCCCTTTCTTTATAGTATTGGACAATTTACACCTTGATTCAGCATAAACTATTAAAAATTATAATATTGATAGTAATTAAATGTTTCATGTCTGTGCTCTATTAAGATATTGTTCCAGACCTCTATGTTCAAAGCTCAAGGTTCACCCTCATCCTCAGACCAAATTATAATATATATAAAATGATATAACACTGCAGACTAGACAAATTTGCAAACAGAGAATATGCATTGTATAATTATAAGGTGAAATGGATTTAAAGGTATGTAAAACAGAGTGGGGAAAATCAATTTTAATAATACATATACTTTTCTTATTAGTTTGTTATTTATAATTTATAAGGGTTAATTATTCTTCTATTGCCTCTGATAAGGCTACATATAGACCCTGAAATGAAAAAGTAAAAAGTGAAGACCAACTTCTCTATAAAGCTATTTGATTTTTCCAAACTTTCCAGGTTGTATATATGCAGAATAATTGCATGGTATCTTTATTTGCTCATTTGTTTGGTTTTCTGTTTAACAAATGAAACAAACAACCCCCTACCCCTCAAGGCCCCCAAAACCAACCAACCAACCAACCAAAAAAAAAAATCCAAAAACAAGAACTCCAAAAGACAGTTACGCTATATTCAACACGGCAAAACTCCTAAAGGACAAAGATTTTGTTCAATCCACAACACTGAAGACATAAGAGTGAATTAAAAAACTATTAAAGTTCTTCTTTTTAAATATGACTTTCTCTGGAGAAATATGGAGGTACAATAAAACTAATTGAGAAGACCAGATAGCATAATGAAATTATTTCTTTCTGCTTCCAAAACTACACTAATGTTATTAATCTCTGGTTGGTCTGCAGTTAACAGTCCTTTATGATCCATCTCAGCAATTTATGATGTGCAAAGTTTCCAAGCTAAAGTGTATCAATATAAATTAAAAGTTCAGAGCTGGTGAAGTCTAAATATTTCCAAATGCAGCAAAATACATATTTTATGTGTGATTTTCATGAGTATGTGGGATTAGAAGGCCTACTATATCCCAAACTTCTTTGGAATAAACCATGTCATGGTTTTAGACAACTGTGCTTTTTAAGTATGTCTCAGCACACAGATGGTGTGGTTGAGTAATCTCAGCCCTCATCCTCCCCCTTTTGAAATCTCATTTCAGAATGATTAAAATATATTTTTCAGGAACTGGAAAATTTCATAGATTCATAGAATGGTTGAAAGGCTGCTTCAAAGATCATGTAGTCCAACCCCCTGTCATGGCCAGGGACACCCTCCACTAGACCAGGTTGCTCAAAGCCACACCCAACCTGTGCTTGAGTACATCCAGGGAGTACATCCACAGCTTCCTTGGGCAATCTTTTCAACTGTCTCACCACCTTCATCACAAAGAACTTCCATTTGTTCAGTGTAAATCTACTCTTTTAATTTAAAACCATTGGCCCTTGTTCTGTCACTACATGTCCTTGTAAAAAGTCTTTCTCCATCTTGTTTATAAGCCCACTTTATATATTGGAAGGCCACAATAAGGTCTCCCTGGAGTCTTTTTTTTCTACGCCTTTATGCAGTGACTTCTCAGAAGCAGACATCCATAACCATTCACACTTTGTTTAGCAATAGTAACACCAGGTCACACTCAAGCTCAGAGCTCCACTGTGTAAACACATGGTAACAGGTAGTTGACCATGTAGAGAAGAGGTTGTCAAAGTAAACAACAGCAGTGTGTGCACCTGTTTATGTTCAGGGTTACAGTGCAACTAAGTCAAGAATTTAATCAGTTCCCAAACTTCTGACTCTCAAGCAAGATCTTTAAATATTGCAAAATTACACTTTCTTGTGTCTATGCAGCCATTTGACAATTAGAGTAAGAACAAAACAGCTTCTTCTGACATTTTTAAAGTTCACCTTCTTTATCCTAGACAATTGAGAAAAGTAGTAACTCAATCCATTATAGGTATGTTGTGCCATTCATATCACATTTACACTATACTTTACAGCAAGTAGTATTCTGTTGTTCTGTTATTCTAAAAAGAAAAAAAAAAAACACAAAACTGAAATATCTTAAATATTTCTTCTGATATATTCAACAAAGAGGTGCAATTCCTACTGAAAATATACACTCAGATTTGCATAGAGATGTTTCAACTCCCTTTCCTCCTGGCACCACATGCTATGCCTGCACAATATTGAACTTTAACAGTAATATGCCAAAGCATTTCATTCCCTGGTAATTCCTTTGCAATAGCGAGATTTGTCAACTTACTTCTTTGGCATAAATCTCTGGCATTAACATTTGTTATAACAAAAGAAGTAGCAAGAAAGGAGCCAGTCTGAGCCTCTAAAAATCATACATTTCAAATACACAGTGCACTTATTTCTTACTCTTTAGAACTGACATAATGTGTAGGACCTGAAGGATGTGTTTATAAATGACATTCTCTGAAAGTTGAATTTGTTATCAAAGTTATTTATGAACTTGCCACAGCAGAACAGCTCTTGTAGTAACATGAACTGTATTCTCAGTCAAAAAAATGTCACTGATACAGTTCTCCATAAGAAGCCTCTCAAATATAAATGCATTTGTCAGCATGGGGGACAGGAAAGAAAGAACATGACAAACGGGAGTTTTCAGTTACCGCAGCCCTCAAGAAAATCCTGGAACATAGAAGGGTTTTTACACACACAGTCAACAAGAAGAAACAAGACATAAGCATTCAAATTCCACCAAGATATTGCATGTCTAACTGCAATAGAGTAATTCTAAAATAAAAGATATATAGAAAACATAAATTTAGTATCAGAAGAAGTAGATATAACTAACATCATGTATTAGTATTCATGCCAAAGCCTGTAGAAACGTTTAGGTAAGAATTCATTGGCAATTTAAATCAGGTGTGACAAAGGTTATTGCATTAGACTATCATCTTCTCATAATCCATGGATTTGCTTTGAACTGTTATGCAGTTCAGTTTAATGGGGTCCCATCCCACTTGTTCCTTTATAAAAATACTTTCAAAGTCATCACAATTATGTACTGTAAATATTATGTAATTTTGCTCAGTTCAGGGGAAGAGAAAAAGAAAATATTCCAAAGTGCATCCTAAATAACATTTATCTCCAATAAATTCAGAAGCAACTTACTTACTGATCTTCACTAGAAAAATTAGCATAAGCACTGTGCTACATGTATTAAAACTACATTATGACAACTGTGGCTAGTTACTGCTTGCTTTTTTTTTGTGGGGTAGCACCATAAGAACTGTCAGAAATCTAATTAATCACTGACACAGGATTAAACCTTGCCTCCTTCTAGCTTTCAGTCTTGACTTTAATCCCTGCAAGCCAATCCAATTCTATTGTTATAATGACAGCTGATTGAGCAGCTCGAATAACTATTCAGGGGAAAGAAATTATGGAGATTCTGTCTCCCAAATTTTGTTTTATTAGCATGGTTTGATTTGCAAAGGCTTGTGGTTTCCTAGTTTTGACTCTCAGCTTACAAAGTCCAAAGATTAAACAAGAGTAGAGTAACCCAAGAAAGAAGGAAAGTTGATATATTTGCTATCAGAGGGGCCATTAGGAAGCTATTTACTTAGCACCAGTAAAAGCAGGAAAGTACTGAGCTCCATTTTCTTAAAATGTGTCAGAGATTATCCTAGCATTCAGCTAGAATTGGAAGTATAGTATTGGTTAAAGTATAACAAATAAGTTTTTGTGTTGTATTATGACAACTGGGAGTTAATTTCAAATTTTTTTTTCAATTGTAACATAGCACATAGGCAGACATAATGTTGTATCTGAGATTGTCAGCTAAAACAAACTTAAGTTCTTAAAAAGAGTAGATAACGTGGGAAACAACTCTGTATCGGCATGGACAGGCAAGTGCAATCTAGTTGACTCATTTCTGTTTATGAGTTTGCAGGGACAATATACAGGCTTAGATAAAACCTTTTTTCCATTCCGTGCTCATGTGTAAAATTCAAATTGTGATTCCTAAAGTTCGTGTAACATCCTTGTGCACAGAGAAGGAAAACCAGTAAACAGAAATTCTGGGGTTTATGTTCAGGTATTTCTTCAGATTAAACCAACTTTTTCACAATGTGAATGTCACAGCTATACTCCTTTTCAAATAATCTCTTGCCAGGAGATATTCCTATCCACCCTTGCTTACATTCAAAAAAAAATTCCGATTTTTTCCTCACAGTGTTTCTTCCTTTTTTTCCTCCCCTCTTTGCTATTATTGTATTGATTTACTGAGAACTTAATGGAATTTCTGTATCTATCTACTCTTTACTTAACAAACTATTAGATCCTTCACCAACTTTTTCATTTTCTGTTAGATGTCAGGTAGTATATCTCTGGCAGCTCACATTTTTACTTTCATTGAATACCTGCTTGAATGTAATCATAGCCTTTTACAACAAAGATTTCCCAGAATCTATTTGGCCAGAAGTGCTTTATTGAAGAAATAATATTTTCATCATGTGATTTTTATATTCTTTGGACAAATCTAATAAGATAACTAATACAACCCACTTCCCCACATCAATAGCAGTTTCCTAAATGTCCATTTCTGGATGACAGTCTGCAGAACTACCCAGAGTGAGTTTCCTCACCTGCTAAAGAATATTCCTCCGCTAACAACACCTGCAGGAATCTCAAAGTAGGGATCAGGCCTGTGGAAGAAGCACACTTTACCCTGCCCTCCCAGAGTTATGTATGGGAGACCATGCCTGCAGGACAGATGATAGGTCCTCTATCAGCTTCACAGCAGTTGTCTTGAACAGTGTTCCTGGCAGACTGTATGACCCATTCAACGGCTTCCAATCTCCTAGGCTCATTTAGAGACCAAAACTGTGCGTTTCTTGCTCTAAAAATATCTTCACATTAGATTTTTTATTACCAATATTACTCTATCTTGGCTTATGCTATTCATCAGGAATTAATACAATCTGTGAATCAAAAGGTCATAAGAAATCATTTTATTACACTGTACAGACTATTCCATCTAAAGTCAGTTCTGCATACATATTGCCTATTATTTCATATAGACTAGGGAGAGAGAGTGTAAAGATTTTGTGCCTCTTATGAGCTTTGATTCTTTTAAGATTTCAGTGTTGTCTCAAGAGAGGAGGAAAAAAAAGGCAATTTTAAACATTGTCTTCTGATAAAAACTCTATAAGATAGGCAAATAAAAGCAGGACTTTTCAATGGCTTCTCCACAAGATAAGATATATATATCTGAAAAGACATGCATACAGTACATTCATTGCACAGCTATGCTACATAAAATTCAAATTCAAAGGTGTGACGTCCCACACTTAAGGAGAAGGCATATTACTCCACAAATGCTCAGAATAATGTGAACTCACATTGGGTGTTAGGTCATTTGGCTGCATACTAGTAAAAAAAAGTTATAGCAAATCTCAGTACCTTCCACCTACAACAAAACAAGCTTTATTAGCTGATTCAAAATGCTATGCAAATACATTAATATTCCTTTTAATATCATCCTGAACTGAATATCCATTGAGATAAATGGACAAAATAATTTTACATAATAAGAATTATTAAAACTTTTTATACCTCATTATTTTCCCCTATCATTAAACATTTTTTAGGATTTATATTGCAACACAGGTATGAAAAGTGTATTCCTCTAAAATATTGAATTCAAATATACTGTTTCTGAGAAACGTCTGTTTTTGAAATTGCCTCAAATAAAATACTAATCGTTCTGAAACCCAATTATATTGATTCAGCTCTTGTGCTGATGTGGACCACACAGAATACCACTTAATTTTATCCCATTCTCTTTCTTCCAGAAGCTGGTGCATCCTTACCAAAATGTAACAACCTGCAGTATCACAAGGAATGTGATGTGATCACAGAGAACTTTAACAGAAAGGCAGTATGAATCATAGACCCTGGGAAACACTGACAGTTTTCAAAATGAGAGATGCATGTCTTAGAGACAATGATCGAATTTTTCATGGAAACTTGTTTCCTCTTTAATGCTTACTTTATGATTCACTATTTGCCATTTGCTCTTTGATCTACCCAGTACTATATTTATGCTTTTTACCAGTATATAAAACTTAGAGGCATAAGAATATGGGCTGTAATTTGAAAAATCAAACACCCATTAATAGAGGCATCTTCATTTGTACATTTAACCAATCAATGAATGTGGGGTAGGATAATTCCTAATAAAAAAATAGTTAGAAGTATGTTGATTTCACATTCTTTCCGTTTCTGCTATTCTTGATCATTGCAGAGCATCCCTTTCCTCACAATAAGCCACTCCTCATGCAGCCTGTCCATGAGCAACAAGCACTTATCCGAGCAGAAGTTCCTACTGATCCAAAGGGACCTGAGTAATTCTAAATTACTTCTATCTAAGTAAGGATTGTATAACACTGAACCTGATATTTTTCCATGCTCCAGGAAGAAAGCCCTCATGGAGAGGGATAAGCAGGTCCATCCCCACCTCACACTCCAGGCACCAGCTGCCATTTGCCCACATACAAGCACAGGGAACACTCCCTGGGCCACTCCACAAAGGCCCACTGTTCCTTGCACAAAGGCAATAAGAACAAACTCGCTGAGCAACAGAAGACAGTCATTTACAGTCAGTAATTGGTATTAAGGAGTTACATGCCAGTTAAAACATGTGGAGCCAGCAGGGTACAGCATCGCCCTTGGTGGGACTAAAGGCCTGGGTTTCAGCTGGGCAGCTGTCAGCCAGGTGGCTGGGGCTGAAGTACCACCTCCCCACAGCACAGTTCCGATTCTCCCTCTGCCATCCACACCTGCCTGCATTCTAGTTTTTCCCTCTCAACTGCCCAAGTGACTGCCAACATTCTCCTCGGCCATCTCCCCTTAACCTGAGAGGTTGGTGTACTGTTGGCCTAGCTCAGCTCTTGAAGGACGAAGGTCTTCTTCCACCTCTGCCATGGTCCCAGAGAACTGCTGGCAGCTGAGGGTACACACAGGGTGATACAGCCAGGGCCTCACATGCCAAAAACCATAACACACCAAGCACATGTCTTTTTCCATCCCTAATTTTTATTAGTTTGATCCTTAAATGGTGACAGCAACATGTTCTCCCTTCCTCCCTGAACACATGCACTCTCCTACCATATGCAGAGGAAATTAGATGAAGGACTTTTATTTCCCCCTCCCCATTGCATGTCAAAGACTTATCCAGTGAATTTCAGACAATCAGGTTTTCAAGTATTACCATATTAAAGTACTAGACTTGTGTGAGGCCTATAATAAATTCCTTCCAGTCTTCTACTAAGTACATGCAGGAAAAAAGAATATCTGTATTACAGCCATAGCGAATGTGTATTAATTTTCATTTAAAAGCAAAACAGTTAAGGTCTGTTTCAACCGATCTGAGGCAAATTCTGACTGGGTATGTTTATATGAACTCATTTGAATAGATACTCAACTTCAAAGTGACGTGATGAAAGATGAACATTCACAGTTGAGTTTCCATGATTACTCCAAGAGAGGTCCATTCTCCAGTCCTTGAAAAAAAGAATTCCACTAAATGTAATTGTCTTGATGCAGGCTTCACCTACAGTTATATTAATGGACATATTTATTAACATTACAGTAACTCATAAAATAAGAGTTCTCAGCACCCTGAGACTGCAATAAAAACAACGCAGGAGAGTGCACGCACATAAACATTGTGCGTGTCTGATTGAGACAGCTAGGGTGCTTTCACAGTGTGCACAAGCACAATCAAAAGGATTTTTCCATTTTTCATGATTTTGTTTGGCAGGAAGCTCTCTTTTAGTCCTAAGACACTTGTTTTAGCTTTACTAACATGACTGTATTTGAAGATGTCAGCAACATATAAAATAAATATGTTGAAAAGTTCACCATAAACCCCTTTTCTTCTTATCTTTTCATGCAATGGTGAATTTGAGCAGATTGATAGTATGCCAATCAGAGGAAGAGTCTAGATGTTTTATGATATTTAATACTTTTTACTTATTTTATGCTCAATAATGTTATGAAGTTGCTAGATATTGATCCCTGAAGACATTTTAATGCATCGTTGATTAAAAAAAGTCTGAAGGGAAAGTCAGTATTTACTACCAATAAGACCAGAATATAAATTAGTAACATTTTTATTTCTTATGTTTAGTAAATCTAATGTCTTGTTTTATTGTCCTAAATTACCTTAATTCAGTCCATTGCAAATATTCACTATGAAAAATATTGCATTTTCTTTTTTAAACTGCAAGCTTCATGACAGTTTGTTTAGGACTACACTGGTGCTAGATTTAAAGTTCTTGTTTCAAAGCTCTATAGTTAAAAAAATAAACTTTTGTCTTCCCCTATTTCCCAGTTAGACTTGAGATATTTTTCCTTCATCTTATCTGTAATCACAGAATGATGAACTATCATTAAAAAATATCACGTTGAGAGACTCACTCAGCATGTAAATTTTCAATCTGAGCACTTGAGGCTTGGCAGCGTCACAAGCACATTTGAAATCAGAGATGAAATTAAGCATTTTCCTGATATAGAGAAATTACTTATCTTTTAAATAAGTCATTCATATTTTAAACACTACACACTTTTAGCCCTGGTCATTATTTCTCTGTGATAGCCAAGAAAATAAAACTTTCTTCTTGTGATATTTCAGAAAATAGAAGGAATTAGTTGCATCAAGATCAAGTATAAATAAATTTACTGCAAAAATATCTGGTAGTCCATGTTAAAAATGCATAGTAGCCTTACCACAGCTGAAGAGAAATTTTCCAGTTTTTGCATATAATGCCTTTTGTAGACAGGGGTCTTTCTTACACAAGGTGTATACAAGTGGAGGAGAAGTGATTCAAGGTCTATATAGTCTGTTACTACTCACCTCTTTCCAGTCACCGTGAACTCACTTGATACTATCAAATACATTTAAAAATATGGAAGAAAATTAAAAGGCTATTATTTTCCATGGAAATTTGCAGCTGAATAGAGGACATGGAGATTAGGAGAAACTCAGCCTTTATACAATGATTTTGACAGCTGTAAACCAGTTAATTAGGAAGTGTACAGCACACCAGCCAGCATATTGCCTTGTATGAAGGGATATCAAGGTCTGTCTTCTCTCTTGCGCAACAAAGGAGCAGGAGGTTAGGATATTATTTGGGAAGTTCTGAACATGAGAGACAAGAAGCCAAAATCCACTTATTTTACTTCTCACAAAAGAACCTAACTTAACCAAATCACACAGAAAGATGAACAACACAGCAACCACTTGCAGTACAATTTTATCACTTTGTATTTATACCTCTATCTCATTCACATCAACAACATATTGTATGACACAAAGACTCTGAGTTAGTCAGAATTATCTCCCCTTCCCTTCCTTACACATTTTATTAAAGGCAGTTCATCTGAATGAGAGTCTTAAAAACTCGATGACTCCAAACAATCTTGAGAGACAACTTTCCAGAGATACTCTTTATTTATTTGAAATAAGCATGTTTGTGTGGTACTTCAGGTCATCAGAAAATCATGAGAAAATCAGTTTTCTGTGTACAAAAGTTGCCATAAATAATGCTGAATTCTCTTACCATTCTATCTTGCAGAATAGGGATTGAAAAGTAATAAAGACTTTTTAGAGAGGGGCATTAGTGCAGGATTTATGGGGAGAAGAATTGTGCAGGAAAAAAGCAGAAGAATGAGAGATTCAAAATGCTTCTGTAAGCATAAAATAATTTAGTGTTGTATTCTAAAGAGTCCGCAGCAACTTCAGTGACTGAACAATTCAAACAGACAGAAAGGCCTCTGGATAGCTGTCAAAAGTTCACACAACAACACAGGATCACAGCCTATATGGTTTGTTAAGTCAGCACGTGATCAGTCTGTAATACATTCTTGTATGTTCAAGCAGCCCTTACTGGCCTATCTTTCCCAGGTGTAATCGTGAAATTCTTGGCTGAGATATACATTCCATAGTCTTAGACAACAGCATTCTCTGATCTTAGGGTTTCTTCATTTCAAGTTAGTTCTTAATTTCCTGTCTTAAAACCATTAGGTTGTCATTCAGCTGTCACGACTCTGGGGATATTTGTTGGGCTCAACAAAGCAAAAACAACAAATGTATTTAGGCCACTGACATCCTTTTTCCTGCCTTCCATGCAAAACATACCTCTGGAGATATACATACTGCAGTAAGTACCTGAAAAGATAATAAAACAGCTTCTTTGTTTCCAAACTGAACCATCAATGTTCTTTTGAGGGAGATGTCAAAAAGTCAGTGCACAGATCAACAACATTAAGAACCCACAAAGAATATGTATCTGGATAATCTGCAAGAACAATATCATTGTAGCCTTTTCAGTTAGAGCCTATGACTTCCAGTTGCATGAGTTTAAGGGCTACTTGCTATAGAAATGTAACTACAGATATTGACAGAGTTATGCAAGTCATAAATTTTAAACAGATGGCAGCTTAGAAAGAGGTATTTACTAAAAATAAGTAGCAACCTCTTCTACAACTTCCCATCACAATATCGAACCAAATATTGTTCAAGATCTTAGATCATGCAGAACAAAATATAGTTTTTTCATCAATCAGGATCTAACATTAAGGCAAAGAAATAGCTTATGCCATTACACCTGCAATACCTAAATGATAACTGAACAAGATATGGTAATATATTTGCATTTCACATAAATCTTTTGTAATTTATTTATAATATATAAAGAAATTCCCATAAATTTAGTTTTAAACAAAGAGCATTGATTTAATCTCATCTTTAGAGGAACAGTGAACACTGATAACACATCACTCATAACCCTATCTCACTTTAAAACTTCAGTGCTAAAAATCAACCAACCAACCAACAACCTACTACCCAGCATCTACGTACCACAAAAGCATAGGTTTCAAGAACTGACTTCTTCCCTTCCTTAAAGAGCTGACAAAACACAGCTCAGACAATATGAGCCTCATCTGTGTGGTGTATTATCACCTTCAGCGTTTGCAAATCTGTGTGTGGCTGAGTGTGTGATATGTCCCTTGTTGAGTGGGAGCCCTAGGGAGTTTTCAATAACTTCACCTAATTTTTTCACATTCTTTATCTAGAAGCAGTGTAGAAGTGCGGCACGTTTATGTCTGACAATTTAGTACCATATAGAAGAACCTACATGCGTCAATTCCCCAACATACTAAAATGAATCACCCTTACATATGTGCAAATATTCTGTAATACTAAATTACTTACATAAAGAAAACCTCATCCTGCTATAAAGACTACTTAAAACTGTCTTATAGCATAATTGTACTTTATCCTCTTTTTACTCTAACGTTCACTTTACAGGTAGCATGGAAAAGGTATTTTTCAAGTATATTACAGTGGAAGAGAAGCTGTTTAATAAATTGGCAAACTTCCCTTTTTTGAATGTATATGTTCATTTTATTATACTTTGTCTACATACTATCAAATAAATAAAACAGAAGTTACAAAGAGTAGTACAGATTTTATTGAAGAAGCAGTCTATAGTGCGCTAGATTTATAGTTCTGGTTGAAAACACCAGACCTTACACTTGACTAAAAAACAAAAAAAACAAGCATGCTTTCCTGTGAATTGGTGAAAGTAATCTCATACTTATCTCTTGTGCAACTTTTGTGTATGAGAAGAAAAAAAAAAGATTGAAATAGCACTTGGCCAAAAGAATTATAAAATCTCCTAAAATAAAAAACTTCCTGAAAGAAACAAGCAATAATAAAGAATTTTCAGAGACTTACTACATAACATTGAGGAAAAGTTTTATTTCTATTCGGCTTAAAGACCTTTTTTTATTTATTTTAAAGATCAGTTAAATGCTCTTAGAAATCAGTCAGCAAAATTAAAATTTATTTTTATTTCTTTTAGAGTCCAAACAGGGATTTGGAAGCAATATGCCATGAACTGCCTTTGGATACATCTCTTTCAAACTGGAGATATATTGCTTCTTTCCACACCTGTAACCTCACCTGTCCCCGCTCACACAAAAGAAATGCATTTCCTTCAGCTATCTAATTAAGATAAATATTTGAACAGTGGTGTTTTCAGAAGAGTAAAAGAATGTTATGGGAATGACTGTGGAGAATGATGAGGGCTGATAGGGTATGTGTGTAAAGCATGGTGAAAAACAGTGATTGGGATAATAAGAGTTTTCCTAAACAACCAGGTAATCTGGAAATATTGTTGCTTTTAAAAGAATTTTCTTTTGAAACAGATAAAAAGTCTACAGTTCCAATAATCCTTAGCATACCTTCTGGCAACATTGATATTTTAGCATCTTCCTCACATATTTTTTACAATTGACAAAAATAGAACTTTGCAAATCAAAAGAGAGCCAGAACATAATTTATGCCCCAATCATGGCTTTGCAGTCTACTTGCAATCATTGTCCATGCCCTACATTTTTCTCCTCCCTTGCTGATGGTATATGAAGTCCTATTCTAAACCACAAATAGTTTTGAAGATCAAGTTTCAGTATACTGTTGAATTCCTCACACAATCCAATGGTGGGAAGCCATTCCTCACCACACAATGGTGGGAAGCAAAGAGTTGCAAGGATTAGGAGTTGGAGAACCCCACATATAGGTACAAAATCAGATTTTAGGACAGTGTTTTCTTTTTTACATGTTGCCACTTTGGAAATACTCTTTCTTTCTCATACAGATGGCAAAAGGTGAAGATAATATTCACAACAATATTCACATGAGTAAGATCTAATACAACTGCACTTAGTCACCTAATGCCTTTGTTCTGATCATATTTTTGTGTGCTGCTGCTGACAATTGACAGGTACACATATTCACTGGAAAAATTTTAACATGCTTTAAGACTATACTATGCTAACAAGTTATAACTGTCAACTAAACCTTCCTAAATTATATTACATAGTAACCGGGCAACCCAAGAATGCTCTAAAGTGTTTATGGGTTATCTCTTAGTGTTTGTCTGTTCTCAGCCTATTGAGCATCTTTGTAGTCTGTTGGAACAATAAAAAAGGAAAAGGTGGCACCCTTCTGTGCAATAATTTATTTGGAAGCACAATTTCACAGTTTTTGTTCCTGTTTAAAACACAGACAAAATTCTGGAAGATTTGTCTCTGTATGATATGAATCCGTTTTTAAAAAGTTTGTTAAAACATACAACACTCTACATGCACAATTACATCAATCAGGTTTCAAGCAGAACAGAATTTAAAAAAAAAAAAAAAAGACAAAATCAACAACAAATATGCCAATAGAAAATTAAAATTTACAATTATGTTTGCAAGAACAATCAGGAAAGTACAATTAGAAATTATGAACAACCTACTTAGCGTAATATTACAAGTTGGGTGAAAAAAAAGCCACAGAGACACCACCAGATGAGACTCTTCCTCTCACATTTATAATAGCATGTGCAGTCAGTTTAAATTCACAGATGTAGATGACTACGTAGTATTAAAAAAGTGAAGAAAAGGAAGAGCATATCACATAATCTGCCCTCGACAGTGTCAGTCTGTTATCTATAGTGAATTCTTGAAGACTCATACCCCAATTTGCATTAAATACATTTAATGGAGAAGCTACTGACTCCGTTTTATGTCATTTCTTCTCTCAAGACAAAAATGAGCTATCCTATGTCCTTATACTTTTCCGTATCCATCCCAGTTGAATGCTTTCTACGTTGGGTCACCAAGATTTTTTAAACAAAAATGCCATTCTTCTTGAAAGGAAGAGGTTCATTAGTTTTTAATCAACTCTGTTCAAAATAAACAAGAGCAAAATGTACCTCAGCTCTGAAAAATGTTGATTTTTTCCTGTAGGAATTTATTGATTTGCCATTTTGAAGTGACTTGCCAAACAAAGAACATTTATTTATTTGAGCTTGATTGCTAAGGAAATGATGCCAATGTGATTACACTAAAGCACTGCTGCCTCTCCGCATTCATGAAAATCCTTTAATAACTTTTGGGACAGTTGATGACTGCAAACAGGTTTGAAAAAGCAAGTAGGAAAACCAGTCATATATATATATGTCCCTGCATACAAGGTGACTTGCTGACTGGTGTTTTGTACACTTCCTGGCTATTAAGACCTTGCAACTTTGTGGAAACAAGTCGCTGTTAAAGTGGGGGAAACCTATACAGTTCTGGACTGCAGAAAACCATCATTTGCAGCTCCCATCTTCTTAGATTGTAAAGAAAATGACTCTTTATGCACCATTACCTCACTTATTTTTATGATCCAGCATCTGACCTACTTTTTAAGTTTTTAAACTGGGAAAAAAGAGAGTGCATGGCTTGTTTTTTATTTTAACATATAAAAATTAATAACCTGTCTTATCAAGAACATTTAAAATTTCATTTTACTGTGAATTTCAGTGTTTGGCTCTGTTTAGAACAGAAGAAATATGTGAATATCAGATCTTTCTTTAAATAAGTGGGGAGAAAATCCAGGCCCTGTTCTGGTCTTAATTTTGAGTTGCAGAAAATCTGAATAGTGAAAACAATTTTAAAGCATCACTAAGCACTCACAACTGGTGGGGACGTCACTCTTGTATTCAGAGCAGCTCATTTAACTCAAGTCAGCTTAAAGAACTGAGAGGGTGAAGAGGTAACATAGAGGCAGGTATAACTTGAGACCTCTTCTGCAAAGAGATTGATGCAATAGGTTTGTGATGAATGAAACAACAGCACCTCTGTTTGAGACATACTCTGACATGTTCGGAAGTATTAATAGCATTAACAGTGAAGATTAGAAATATTCAGAATCACTAATGCCTGACTAGTTGAGTACCTGAATCATCCTTGTGACCCTGCCCTGGAGGTGCTCCAGTCAGATCATATGGTTTAGCATTGAGGACCCAAGCACCAGACCCAGCCTGGGGATGCTCCAGGTGGGGCCTCCCAAGGGCTGAGCAGAGAGGAAGATTCGCTCCCTCAACTTGCTGGCAATACTCCTCCTCATGCAGCCTAGGATGCTGCAATCATTCTTTGTAGTTCATTATAGTTTTTTTCTTTCCTGATGTCTGTTCAAGAATCTAGTGGAAAATAAAACTATTCCTTCAATAAAAGTAAAATCACATTATATGTTCAGACATGGTGACCATCTGTGCAATAAAATACACTTTGTGCATCACATCCTGAAGGTTAGGTGCTAAATAACTCAGCATGGAGGTCTCATGTTCTACTTTGAAATGCAACAATTTCATTTCCTTCCAGCAGTGAACATGTCACTTCCACAGAGAAGCAACCACAGTACATCCAGACAGCTGCAGTCACCGTGGAGTTCCTTACAAAGCAAGAAAAACTAAAATTACAGACTAACTAATACATCTATATTATCTAATGACACTTGAGTGTTGGGGGTTCTTTGGGGGGTACAATCAGTTCTGTACTTCACAGCTTTTAATGGTTACAACCAATACAACTTCATGAATAGAATGAATAATTTTAGGCCAATTATTACGTAAATATTCAGTATCCAAAATGGTTGTAGATATATTTTTAGAACCAAGCTCTATCCCATTTCAATACTAATAAGAGAAATTCTTCTTCCCAGATTTTCCACACAGTGTGTGGCAAATGTACATGTGAGGGATAAAGCTGTGTGAGAAACACGAAAGGCTGGATTGATCGGCCCGCTGGAAATTCTGCTTTCATTTATAAAGCTTCTTACCAAGGTATATTATGAGTGATTCCATAATCCTGAGTTAAAAGGCTCAACATTGCTCACCCGAATAAAAATTAAAACCGCCCCTTTTTTTACCTAGATGCTAGATACCACTATAAAGTATCTGTTTCAATCCCATTCTTCCTGTCATCAATGTCGCAGAACATTGGAAGTGTAAGATTTTTATTAGAGGAAGACTTTTTCACTCACAGATAAAGTAAAAGCACAATAATTTTTGCAATCCCTTTAAATTATTTCATAAGGATTTGACCTACAGAAGGGAAGGTAGACACCAATCAACTTTTTTATTTTTAATTAAGTCTAGTCTTACACATAATTATTTGAGGTAGCTTCATTGGTTGTTTTTTAATTTGAGAGACACGATACTTCTAGAATAGTTCACACCATCATGACTGGAGAGAGATTTCAAGTGACAGATTACAAAAACAATAAACAGTTGTGGAATTGCTAAAGGTAATGGAGATTTCTCAAGGGAGTTGTGAGTAATATAATGCCTCTATCAATATTCCATGTAAAAATCACCAGAATTACATTATTGATTTGACTATAGTTATTGCTATTCTGATAATTCCAATCCATTGCCTTTGAAAACAATTTTAAATGAATAGTAAAGATATATTCTAGGTAATACACTTCTGGGAGATTACTGTGCTTCTCAGCTGGTTAAATCCTCAGCCTTCAGTCTGGAACTGCAAACACTTCTAAATTGTGTAGCAGTCTTCCACAGAAATCATCAAGAGTCATGTCTTAGTGCTTTCATAAAATGTGGTTTACACCTCTCTGAGTAATTGAATTTTGCTAGGGTTATGGGCAGGCTGCATATTTGTGCGCACCAAAATAATGCATAGCCCTTAGGAAAAAGCACTTCTCTCTGTTGCATGAAGCCCAATCAGAGATTACTTTGTGAAATTTATGCTGGACATTTTTCACTCTAAAAGGTTAATTAACAAGGAGATGAGCTTTTCTAGGAGAAAGAAAAGTCCCATAGAGTTATAACTGCTCTTAGATAAGTTTGGAATGGTTTCTTGCACATTATATAAATATTGAGTCTCTAATATATTCCATTACCAGCATGAGTATAAAAAAACTCTCTCTACTGCCAAATAATAATAACAAAAAAAATAGTTCTTGCATTCAGGTCAAAATTTGACACCTAATAAATATCACAAATGAAGGATGAATCATGCCGTTAACAGGGCTTTCCCTAATGTGAATGAATGCTAAAAACTTAAAACTGTCAAATTATTCACAGCTATGCACAAACATATTTGGAAGCAGAACAGAGTAAGTGATAGATAGATTAGATAGATAGATAGACAGATAGATACCCACAATTGCAAGTGTAAGATTGAATTAACAAGCAAGCAAAGAGAAAAGCTTCATCCCACACAGTAGGGGTAACAGGTAGAGGACTAAAATTAGTCAACCTATGATGCTCAGCAGTCACAACCTATCAAAGAACTGTTGCTCACTGATTGTAATGGATTATGGTGAAAAACCTCAATTCACTAAATTTTCTTCCCAGACTGTAACACAATTTTTGCTTGATGCTTAACATTTTTGGTACAAGAAGGAAAAAACAGTATTATTAAGAGAAAACTGAAACAGCACAAACAGGCAGTTGCATAAAACAAACCAGCACCATATCTCCCCGTGTGATTACAGTGGATGTTTAAACTAACAAAGTCACTGAGCTACATAGTTCTTCCCCTCATTTTCATTGTTTCTGTTTTGCTTCTGTAAGTGGCCTGACAGGTTATTAAAGAAAGTATTATTCTGCAAATAAATAGTGTAAAAATCTACAACATAATTGCTTAAGCCTTAAGTGCAATCAAAGCTGTCAAGTTTAAAAAGGTTTATATTGCTACTTGTATTCCAGGAAAATCTTTTAATTTCATATATCTTAACATCATTGATCTCAATATCACCTTGAACATTGCATTTCCTCAGCAGAGGCCAATGTTGCTTGTAAAGCTCATGCAGACTGCAGAAGAAAGGCACTGTTATCTACTTGGTTAACTGCTTGAATAAAACCAGTTTGCATGTTATGGAAATTTTCAAAAATTCCACTTTGTTCCAGTAAAGTCAAGATGTGACAAGAAAGTACTTTTCCAACTTGTTGCCCAGTCACTTTTTCTGAACAGAAAACACAGTAGCATCTATCAGAAAGTATAATAGTTTATATATTATACTTCAATAGTAATTTATAGTACTTTAATTCATCTGTTACCACTCTATCTTTTCTAAAGAAACAAATGAAACACCACTGGAGCAGGTTGAAAGCAGATCATAATTTTGCAGTTTTCAATTTCTCTGTATTCTTTAGGAAATCAAGATTAAGTGATTCACTGAAGTTTAAATAAAAACCAAGAGGAAGGTATGAAGAGAGGTACAATGAACTATGGCTCTGTTTAAAGTCATCTGAGCTTGACTAAGAATGATGTAACAATATGACAATTTGCAGATAACAAAGGGAAAAACACTCTTTCATATTTCTTTTTTTTTTTGTTTTTGTTATGTTAGGTTGTTAGGTGTAAGGTTAGGTGGAGATGCTGCAAGTACAAGAAGCACAGAAACGATGTCCTTGGGACCCAAGTGAGAAAAGGGCTCTTTCTGCCTGGCAGAAAAGCTGAATGCTGGGGTTCAAAACATTTATAGCCTAATCAGACATGATGGGCAAAGGCCAAAGAAGAAATGGTGGCTAAGGGTAGGGAAAGGAGAAATTCAAATGTCACATCTCAGAACAATGACAAGAACCTGCCTCATCTCCCAAGATCATGCAGGCTGCTCGTTTCAGTGGTGCAAGAGTAACTACTCCTCCCTTCAGATACTACGGACAACATCTCTTTGACTTCTGGGAAATTATGTTTATGTAGAATGAGGACAGGTTTGATTGGTGTGAGTTTTCTCTGGGTTTTGTGATTTTTTTCTGCAGGGAGTTGGTTTTGAGTTTTTGCCTGGGATTTTCCAGTGTCCACCAGTTTGGTTAGCAATGATGCATAAGCAGTAAGCTTAGAACTTCAGGGAAATTTCTAGGCTACACATGCAAAGCTAGTGTTTCCAGTAAGCATCAGACAACAATTTTTTTAACCTATGTGAATCAACTCATGTAATTTAAGAAAACATTTAAGAATATTCATGCAAAATGCAATAAGAAAACAAAATATTCCATACGAATAAGTTTATAGAAGCAGAACGCATAAAATACACACTGTCTTGATTCTAGGACAGCAGCAAGAAATTGCAGAGTACATTATGCCTGTGCAGGGCCCAGCTATGCATAGCAAAGACAAATAAAAAGTCTACAAGCTCAAATAACCTCAATTTGAGTGTCCATTTGGAGAAGCACTTGAAGCTACCTATTTCTAAAACTGAATATATTGAGACATTGGTTCTTAAATTCAGTTTAACTTCTAACAGTTGCATCTATCATGGTGCCCTAAGGAAATAGAAAACTATCTTTTAGTTGCAGTGATCTCATGCAGAGAAATCCTGGAAAGCAGCCTCAGGCAGTGACAAAAAATTTATACTTCACAATTACCTGATCAGTAAGACATATCCAAGGAAAGACAGCAAACTAATTCTTACAAATTCCCCCTTTTTATAGCCTTTTCATATAGGGCTAGTTTCAAAATGTCAGCCACAGTAACAACTGTCCTTCCACAAATTCATTGAAAAATTTAGATGTGTCATAGAAAGAGCAAGTAAAGCAGTCAAAAATGTTACAAAACAGCCAAAAATCCAGTAGCTGCATGAAAAATTCAGTTCTAACAATGTAGTGATAGCACTGCATGTCTCTGTATATTTTCAAATAGAAGGCAATTCTAATTTGTAAAGTCAGATTCCGATTCTCTTTTCAAGTCAAGTAACATTACAGAAGGGAAAATGCAGTAGTCTTTTTTATTCATGCAGCTCAGCTTATTTAACCAACTGCATAGTCTTCAGTCCAGCTGAATATTTTTCTGTAGATTGTATTTCAATTTCTAAGGATAAAGAGTAGTTACTGGATCCCTCTTTTCTCCTCTGAAGCCTGTATTTGAAATTCAACCTTAAAAAATTCACACTCTCTGAAAGTGTGATCACATCTATTAATTCTATTGCTAAATCTTGCCATGCTTTGGTGACATGGTTCATTACAATTTGAGGGTCATGTTCCACTTGTGTTTACACTTAAGCACATCTGGAACAACTTGGAACTGCAGAATAAGTATGATGTAGATAATAAAAGACATTTTCTATTACAATTGCTTTTAGAATAAATATGTAGAGAGAATAAGGACTAAAGAATGATTCTGAATTGTAAATCAATTTCATTGCTTTGGGTTGAAACAAAAGAATTCTAAACAAATACATAGTGCACTCGTGTTGAGCTGCATTTAGTCCTATTTCTTATTTGATTAGAACTCCAGAGGCAGATTCTGATGTGTGTTTTTACTGATATTTCCTCTCCAGTGGGCTTGCCAGAGGCCTTTGTCACAGTCAGTATCTGAGGGTCCCCTCTAGATACGTCTGGAACACCCCTGCCTCAACACGCTCACTATATACAAGCACACTGCATAAATGCAGGCTGCAAGAATGGAGAAGAGTAACAGGCTTGTAGGCTGTCCTTTAAAGAGAGTAGAGGGGACAAGTGTGACCCTTGCAGGGAGTTTTCCTGTATTGCTCATCTTTCTAACACAATCACAGTTTGGGCTTTGTAAGGTCAACGTTTCATACTCAGGATATATCACAGTTTCATGACTATCTAACAAGTGTGGTCTTCTAATCCAGAACTGCTGAACTTCAGTCAAAATATTTATTTTTGTGAAGAAGAAACTTCTCCTCAGTCACATCCAAGCAGTTCTACGGCAAGAACCTAGGAGAGAAAGAGGAGTTTAGAAACATGAGAAAAAAAGAATAGTTTGTGGATTAGTTCCTAGATGTTTGTCTGCAGTTACGGCTACTTACCTTTTGTGACTATGAATTGCAAATGTGATACAACTATGGAGCCACATATTGAGGCAGAGAGAACCTAATGTGTGAAAAAAATAAAATTTAAAAAAAGTATATTTCCACAATTTATTTTTCAAAGTACTTTCCTGAAAAGATGAGCATTTCAGTGTGGAAATATTATGTCACAACACTTTCAAAAATTAAATTTACTATTCAAGAAAAACTAACCTTCCAATAACAAAATTGGCAAATCAAAAGTGTTTATAAATATATTTACATTAAAACTGCTTGTCAGTGATTAATTTCTTTTTAGGAGCCATAATTCTTTCCCAAATGAAATATTCCATCTATTATAAGAAAGTGTGTATAGGTTATGAAATTTCTGTAGTATTATAGATATTCATCAAAGTATGCTTGTATACATGGACTTCAACTTCCTCTCCAAAGCAGCTCAATCAAATTCCATGCTGCCACTGAAAAACCCTGTAAGTTTTTATAATTTTTATCGGCTATTTAAAGTGTTTGTTTTTTGCCTTGTCCTCATGTCTCTTTTCTCCCAGTGACTTAAGAGAGTCATATTGTCTCTCAATGCCACTTCTTTTCTCTGTAATGCTATTTTCAGTAGATAAAACACTGGCTAAGCATTAGACAGTCCCTAGAAATTAGAAGCAATGACACCTTTCCAAAGACTCAACATCACATCAGTGAAAGTAGTTTTAGGTACAAGTCTATCGCTCCACATCAATCTCAAGAGCAAAATAGTAGCAATAGTAATAATAACATTTTAAAATACTGTGTAGAGCCTGTCCTGGTCTTTCTTAAAAAGGCAGAAAAACTACTGAACTGTTTTGACTGTTCTCTGGTATTGACCCACTTCTCTCCTTGCATTTCAGTTGTTTAAGTAACCAGAAATAAACTGTAAAAGAAAAAAAAATTGAATGGATCACTGATTTTGTTTTCTGTATGATCAAAATCTTAACCCGGAAGAAACTGCTTCTCTTTCCATCCTCTTCTTCCAGTCATCTAACTGAGTGTCATGACCACTAGATTTTGGAAGGCCATGTTAGCATCAAAAGTGATTTCACACAAAAAAATGGGCATTCTTTTTGGATCATCACTTCTACTGAATCCTACAGCTGTCTCCCACAGATATAGACACACATTAGAAATATTTCCTCTGTATACTCTGTTAACTTGTTAATATTAATATGGAATACAATGTAAAAAGAATTATGTAATGGAGGGGGTTCTTAAGTGACTAGTAAAAGAAATGCTGAGAAGGGAGGCAATCGTAGACTCTTCTTGAATATTTCTGCAGTACAACTGAGCTAATGGAAAAAAATTTTTTTCATCTTTTTTTTCTTTTTTTTTTTACATGATAGGGAATTTATGACTAAAGACAAAGAAAATCTTTTGAAGGATTATCAGGAACAACTGAAACATCCTTAACTAATATCATATTTCCATCTCTTGAAATGGAAATCTGTGTTTTCTTTGGATAAATGCCCTATTCCTAGTGTAAAGAAGCACTCTGTGTAGAAAAAGGGTGAAAGGAAAAAAGTAGTTCATATAAATTAAAAAGTTGACTTACCAATCAAATTTAAGTCAACATTAACACAAAATTTACATCCTTAAAAACCTTAATGAGCTTTTACTTCATAACCACATCATAATCCAGAAGTCTGTAACCTACAGTCACAGAGCATCCCTTCTTTGCAATCCAGTGACCTATATTTTTTCACCTTGCAAGAGTCACCTATATCTATCCTTAAGGGGGATCCCTATCCCTCCTCACTGATGACTCAGCCAAATATAATCTGGAAATTATTTTGGAGGAGGGAATGAAGCCTCACTTCCACGAGAACTAATAAATGCTCTTAGACATCACTTTTAGTTAGGAATATATTTAGTAAATATATTCCTGTACAAACTCTTGACCATCTTCTTGTGGCACAGTAAGCATGAACCCTAAAGCATTGTAGTAATCCTACTGCAGTAATTCTCAGAGGTTGAAATTGCCTGAACCCCATTCCAGAAGATGCATAGGCTCATAATTCCAGAATCAAGTCTGATCTTATGTCCAAAAACGGCAGAAAACAATAGATCGATTTTCATGAAATTTTAAGTAGACTGGGAAGATTGATTCTGAAAAATGAAGATATATATAGATATATATATAGATATATATATATAATAGTTCTGCTAACCCGTTCTGGTCAATTTGTTGTTTCATTTTGTTGGGTTTTTTGTTTTGTTGTTTGTTTTTTTTTTTAATTGGAGATTTAAGACTGAAAATCTTTTCTTTCCTAATGTCTTCAGAGAAACTAGGTCCTCTATTTTTAGAGAGTATCACAATATTATGTAATTAAATTTAGATGTGAGGACATATATGTGCATTTGACTGTCCATACTGACATTTAACTGTTCACACTGACATTTTTCTTGCAAAGAAAAAAATAGCTTTTTTCACTGCTTCAATTCCCTGGCAGCTTCTGCAATGTGCTCTTTTTCTCACTAAGCTCAAGTGAAAACAGATTCTGCAAACTCATTCTCACAAAAGACTTGTGCTGATATCATAACTATCAGATTACATCCACTACACACTATATGAAACACAATAACCTCAGAAAACTCAAAAAAACCATGTCTGCTAAGGAAATAATTCTACTTCTTGTCCCTCCTATCTACTTAAATCAAGAACTCGTTTAATGGTTTAAAAAGAAAAAAAAATGCTGGTGGGACTTTTCAGATAACTTTTGAAGAGAGCTTAGAACAAGAAAATAAAATGCAACACTTCCCATTTTGAAAGTTTTGTCAGCAGTGACTCACTGTGTCTGTTGTTTTGTCTCTGATAGAAGGTGATATTCAAGGAAAACAAGTGAATCTTGTCACTTTTTGTCTATTTTATGTCCTAATCCACCATCCTTAGCAATTGTTGTAGTAGATATGGACTAGATGTTAAAGATTTTTTTCTAGTTCTCTGACCTAATATTCCTATGAATTAAGAATCTAGGTATTCTTTTTTTTTTTAAATTTTGTATATTTAAATCCAAAATTCAAAAGTATTTTAACACTTATAGAGTTTTTTTAAATAATCTGAACATCTGTCTTATAAACTGAACATGTAAATACTCTGAAATTTACATATCAAGACATGTCTCTTCTTTGTTGGGCTGAAGCCTTCCATACCTTCCATTACTGCTGGAGATACTCAAGTGGTAGATATATAAATTTTTAGATCTGCTAGGTGTGCATAGCTGTGCCTCTGTGTTTTCCCAGAAACACATTGATCAAAAAAGATATGAACAGTCTAGCTCATAATCCTCACAAGGGTAGCTCAAGCTCCGAAACAATGAGGGTCCTTTTTCAGCTAGAGGATACAAGCATTCTTCAGGCACTTCATGTGCAAATAGGCATAGGCTCCTTAAAACATGAACTTGATGGTTTCCTGTACACTGAATTATCACTCAGTGATCTGAGGCTTAGGTCAATTTGTCTCTTCTTCAACATTCTTTTGCTGAAGTTCTCAGTCTGGCATTTGGAGACATATTATATGCTGTTCTCTGGTTCCAAAGGACCAAATGGGAGAAGATAAGCATTTTTCTGCTGAAGTACAGAAAAAGGACCAGACTCAGGATCAATCAAGGGATATACCTCTCCAGTTTGGAATGATGTTCGGCTTGCCGTTGCTGTGATGACCTCATAATCTTGTAGTGATAGGTACAATTTTAAAAGGTAACTTAATGCTATTTTCTTCCTTTGAGTGACAGTCAAAGTGGCAGGTCTGTATGTGAATGCTCCCAAGGGGAATATGAGCTGTAAGCGCTGCTGTTGTGAACAGAGGGACTTACCTGCATGTGCTTTGAAATGCTGCCTTTGGCCAGTCTTGGAGAAATGTACTCTGTCAGATGCCTGTCTTCTGAAGTCACATTTAAAAAGTGATTTTAAATTGTCAGTTTACGTAAGATTTCAAAGGGAATTGTGAAATTTCAGACTCTGCCGTAAGACGTGTCTTTTATTTTTCACCAGAAGACAGTAACTGATTAACTCTTTCTTCAAGCTGGTCAGTGAAAGTAAGAAGGCATGTTATAAAAACCTTCCATCATGTCCAGTAGAAAAGGTTTTAAGAAAAACCAAATAATAAATGTTAAAATTATCATGCATTCATTTAATGTGCTGAAAATAAAAATTATGTTTGGCAGTTGTGTATTTGTTATCTTCAGAAGTGTGTTTTTATCTCTACACAGAGCATGGGGCAAGTATTGATTTATACAGTAATTCTCCAGATTGTGACCCAATACCTTGTACCTCCATAGCAACATTTAGTGAGCACATGCTTTCATGTTTTGTATGGCTGTAACTCCATATTAAAGTCATGTCCAATCATCGTGTATACAAAGGAGAGAAGTGGGATAATGTGGGAGCAGAGGTAGGATGAGATGGCTGGTTAATAAACCCAGATTTTACATCTGTGACTTAGCCATAAGAGAGTGTCCTTGGTGACCTTGGGTTCCCCAAGCCCATTGGCTGGTCAGAGTATCTGGTCAAGAGAAGCAACCCTGCCCTGCTTCCTGCTAGCCTGCCAGATAACAATGGTTACCTAAGTCTTTCTGTACCCCAACATCAATTTCAGACCGATATTACTGAATTTACAGGACTTACCTTTGTCTAGACCCAGATGATTATACTTCTGCTTTGTATTTGATACTCTGCTGTCATTCTGTACCCCAAACCTAGACCTTATCAGGGCTTCCTTAATCCTCTTACAGGGAAAAACTCAGAATACTTTGTACATCTCGAAGAGATGTACATGCTCTACAACACTGAATTACTGTATTTTTTTTCCTAAAGGAAATGTATAATGACCTATATAATTTCTTTTTTACTTTATCAAAATTTCATTCTGTTTTTTTGTTACCTATGGACTATTTTAAAATATGATAATCAAATCATATTTGTTTTGCTAAAGTATTTGAGCAGCAACTTCATTGCAAAAAATACGTGTGTATTTTGTTAGGTTTGTTTACAGTTTCTGTTCAAGCAGTATCTGAGCTTCAGTTCAGACGGGACTGTCTGTAACTAGATAATGTATTTTTCAATTTGTTGTGTTAGTTTAGTTTCTAGGAAAAAAAATGCTGTATTCAGTAGGAACTAAAGCATAAGTAACAGGGCTTTGAAGGAAGCATCCTGTAAAAGGCCACAAATCTCTTCTGTGGTGTAAAATGAACTGGTTGCTTGGCTACCAGATTCTTTCCTGGCTTTGAAAAGTAGCCTTCTCATTCACATTAGACCTGCCTTGGGGTTAAGTCCTCAGTCAATATAAATGTCATAGCTTTGTTACAGTCTCAGATAATATTAGAACTAAAACTGAAATTAGAAATCCACTAACTGAAGAATTTCTTTCTCTCTCTTCTTCCCTTAGCAAATCATTTATCATGCAAAGCTGGTTGTTATTAACAAAGGTAGAGTTCTTTGTAATTTATTGTTGAAATACTCCTACCATAAAGTTAATAAACCATTTGAGCAAGAAGCTCTTTTATTTCTAATGAGAGTAATGAATAAGGAAAGCAGTGCAAGGAAAACACTGACAGCCTGGAGCAAACCTGACAGAAGGCCACCATATGATCAGGGGCTTTAGCTCAGGACATAAGGAGAAAGGCTGAGGGAATTTGTTGAGTCTTGAGGAAAGAAGACTAAAAGGAAATCTTGTTGCATTCTAATACATAATTGGGGTAAAGAAGATGAAGCCAGACATTTCTAAGGTGCATTGTGATCAGACAGGAGGTAAGAGACACAAGTTGGAATTTGACAAATTTCAGTTAAGCAGTAGGAATTATTTTTTTTCTTTTTTTTTTAAAGTAATTCTTTACCCTAGATACTGTTCACTTT
The DNA here is from genome assembly GCF_025592945.1 of Manacus candei. Taxonomy (NCBI): domain Eukaryota; kingdom Metazoa; phylum Chordata; class Aves; order Passeriformes; family Pipridae; genus Manacus; species Manacus candei. The sequence goes on along the minus strand of NW_026138097.1, from coordinate 33,012,410 downwards.
CCATTATTTGAAAATCACATTTTGGTATCTACTTTTCAGCAATTCAGAGAGCCTTCATAACAGAGGCTCTCTAATCCTCAGATCATCCCAAAAGCCCTTTCCAGCTCTAGTTGAACAATGTGTGACAGAAATGCACCTGAAAATCTTGATGAAGTCTCACTAGCTTCTGTACTCCAGGTTGCTACACTAGAAACTCCTCTTCTGATACATACTAAAACTAGACATCTTTTTCTTTACCTTATCATTTTGGTTTCTCATTCATCCTGTCATTGCCTTATACTTCTTCTCCTGCAGTTATTTCTGTCCTTAAAGAATGGTAACAGAAACAACACAACCTTGGGCCTTTGCCTTAGTTGAATATAATTATATTTCTATTCTATAGAAATATATAATTATATTTCTATTACTGTTTCCCCCAGGTGACCCTATTCTGCTATATGATATTCAGATCCTCCCCTCTACTAAGGAGCACTCAGAGCTTAGTGTTATAAATAATGCTCTCTTGCTTTGTGCTCCAAGGTCCTTAATGAAATTAAATATTAAATTAAAACTCTCTTCAGATTCATCTCTTTCTTTTCAAATAATTGCCAAACTCCTTTTGAAGATTTCATCCAAGGGTGTAAACAAGTATTGCTTTGGTACACAAACATTTTAAGAACTACAAAAGATTGTGGCATTTTAGAGTAGCATCATAAATCCTGGGAAAAAAAAAGAAAAACTACTGGAAAGGCACTTTTAAAAGACATAATTAAATTCCTTATCCAGTCAGACACTGTCACAGTTACTTTTAAATACATGAATTAAGGTTGTAGGGATATGTGTAAGACAAAATACCTTGGAATTTCATGGCCAGACCTTCACACACACAAAAGAACAGAACAATGCTGAAGTATCATCCATATATTTCCATGAGACAAGGAAAATTATTATTTTTTATTTATTTTTTTTTTTACTATTGGAAGGAACTCCTAGGGGTTTTTTCCTGGCAGATGTCTCGTACTAGGGGACATAGAAACTTACTCAAGCCCCAAATATATCCCTCTTCATGACTACTAACTGGAAGGGAGTTTGGCTATGACACCAAATTCACCTCTAATGTCACTCCTAGAGATGCTGAAATATGAGAGCAATCACTTTCCAGTCACTTCACTCTACCATGAGATACTGACCCCAGTAATAGAACGCAAGGGATTTCCAGTTTCCCTGATTAGCACACACAGAGCATTGTTCCCCTTACACTCAGACAGCACCATGTCCTCCTGCATCCTTGTGCAACTCACAACCACATAAATACTGTACTAACAAGCAATATAATCACTTGCATGTCCCTGGGATATAGGGACTGCTTGCATGTTCTGAGTAAACCTGTTACCCATGCCCCAGCTGGAAGTTTTGTCAACTGAAATCAGGAGCAAACAAAGAAATATGAGAGAACCCTGTAACAGGTTTAGAAAGAAAAAAAAAAGAAAATATTCTCTCTTCTATTAATGCTAACAGGAGAGCTGTTTGTCCACTTCTACACAGTCTCTGGAGTGGTGTGGGTTCCATCCACCAGAGCCAGCCATTACCAGACAAAGGCAGTCAGGCAGAGAGCACCAGAGGGGAAGCGAAGGATTTTGCCAACCTCCCCTTTGATGTTGACACAGTTTAGACATGATTTTTAATGTAAAAAAAACCCCAGTTGTTCACTTCCTATGACTTATCCTCAGTTACCAGTGAAAGAACAAAACAAACTACCCCACATCCCTCCAAAAAAAGGTACAGGGCAATTAGATGGCTGCTAGGGCACACCAATTAAGGGACGAAATATTCCAGATATTCAAGAATGTCAAGAATGTACTTGAAAAGGACACGATCCTTTGCAGGATGACCTGCTTGTGCAGGAAGGTTGGACCAAATGACCCCACTGATGGTCCCTTCCAACCGTACCCATTCTGTGATTCTGTGAAACACAAATTTTTCTCTCAAGATGGCCAATATGGGTCTTTCTTCACAGAAAAATCACAGTTTTTCTGACTACCCTTAATCTTTAGCTATGATTTCATTCCATGTGCTCTGCAGAGAAGCTTGTTAAAAGAAAAGTTAAAAATAACTGAACTCTGCATTATGTCCTTATCATCTATTAATACCAGCTCTCTCATGAAAACGTTTTTCCCATTGCAATCAGACTAAAAGAGAGATTGACGTGTCTTGCATTTCATTTAGTGTGTATAATCAGTATAGTATCAAACTTATAAATCATTCTATTAGGCACAGGAAAACTCTAGTGTAGATTTTTGAAATATAAATAGGTAGCATGAGGAAGAACAATTTTCAAGGAGTTTCAAACCATACAATTAACATTTACATACCTGAAAAAATTAATAAATAATATGTCTGCAAGTTAAAAGTGCTGGATCATCCTTTGTCTCCTGTATCACAGCAGACAGAAAAATGGACATTTGATTCAGGAACAGTGTTTTTCATCTTTCTCTCTTTTTTTTCCTGATCTTGAATAAACCATATGAACGGACTATAACACTAATGACCAGAGAAATCCACAGTGATAATTATGCAAGGACCAGATACCAAGTAAATAACCAATCATTTAAACAGAAATAAAGGTGAGTATAAGAGTCATAGGAGAACCAAAATGGAGGCACAGGAGCTGGTAACAGGATGGCAGCACTGAAGCAAATAAGCCTTAGATTCAGTAGCAGTCTACCACCAAAAAAAACCCCAAGAGGTAAAACATAGATGAGGTAAGCAGGAGGTGGGGAAATGCATAGCTAGCTATTAAGAATTTAATCACAGTTGTGCAGCTTTAGAAGAAAAAAACCCCCACGAGTTAATCTAACATGTTATTTTAAATGTACAGTAACAGAAAGACTACTCAGGAAAAGAAAGAATCTGGATACAGATATTGTGCAAACAGCAACTATTAAAGTACTGAAAACATTCTTGTTCCTGCTGTCATTTCAGAAGTGTCCATTAACTTTATATTTAGACCACAAGACAAGACTAAAATTATGGAGCAAAATAGGATGCAGGAAGGAAAGTGAAGAATATTGCCCTGCCCTAAAAGATTAAAATAGTTCTGACAGAAATAATCATTTCAATATATTATTTCTCACAGTGCAAGACTTAAAAAACTTCCAAGAAAACATTTTCTAGTTGTCATAACTGGCAAGACAGAGAGAAATAAACCAGAAAAAATACCACTCACTTTCACACGAACACATTTCAGCTGAGTAAATTAAGCTGCATTACACATGATGGGAGGGTGTCCCACACTCTACATTCTATGTATGCATTTCAAGATAAAAATAACCGGTTTGTAATATCATTCATCTGAAAAGAAATCAGGCATAGCAACAGATTAGACAGCTAAATTATATTGAAACATATAATAGATATTTGGTGGTGTAAGTCTGTAATACTAAAAATGCAGATAAGATCTATTCATCTCTAAAGAAATCACAGGACAAATTTTTATGAACACTTTCTTTTGTCTATTTGGTCCTTTTTTTTTTTTTTTAAGAAAAGTTAGATTTTAATTTTCTTTGCCAACTCCTATGCCACAAGAAGACAAGAGAGCATGATGGTAAAGGCTGAAATGAGAGTGCACTCTATTTCCAGGGCATCTAATTCACAAGACAGACAAGGGTCTAACTCTTGTCTGTACCTTGCTCTCATTCCTCATGCCCTGCTGTAAAGTGCTAATGTCAAATGAATCAGGAAAAGCTTTTGGATGCCTAAATAAAGATAGGGCAAACAGAGACAGGGCAAAGAGCCACATGTCAATCTGAAGTTAAATCTTCCTACATTCTCCATTTACATTTTGAGTGCAAACTTCCTTTAGTTTTACATAATGTGCAACTGTTCAGATCCATTGTTGGATTCTAGTTGCTAGAGGGCATCATTGAAGCACACTGACACTGCTACTGGTGGCATTTCCTTTGTTTAAAAAGTTTTGTGTGAAACAAATAAAGCTGCTGAATCATTTGCATTTCATCAGGGAGTCAGTACAAATTCTTTTGTGATTCCAAGTGGTCATTAAATAAAGGATCAATCAATTAAACAGAATTACAGGGCAAAACTACAAAAATTACAGGCATCAGAATGAGTTGCAGCAACCTAACGTCTTAGGCATTTTCCCAGAGAAGATAACTTAGTTAGATTGTGAAACCAGGTATCTAGAGACATACAGCTGCTATTTCTGTCCTGCACTGACTCACAGCCTTACAGCAGGAGGGTCACAATCACCTCACTGTGTCCTGAGAACAGAGAAAACTTAATTCCCCAGCCTCCAACAATTCTCTGAAAATGAATGGGCACCAAAAATTAAATTTTTGAAGTACAAGAGTCCAGATATTTCTGACAGTCAATTAATTCAAAAGAGCAATCCTAGAGTAGGTATTTCTCTTATAATAAAACAATTAGAAACATCATTGGAAAGAGAGACTGAAGGTGAAACTTAATAGCGTTTCTATATTAAAATAAATGTATTAAACTGCCTAAATGGAATTTTCACATCAAGTATGTTAAACATTTAATTTTTTTCTTTCCAAACTTCTCCCTCCTGTTTTTGTATTCTTTCTGTTGCAAAATAGATTTAGATTTTAGAGGTAGGGTCATTGCTCCACTGCAGTTACTTAAAAGGAACTTCTGACCAGACCAACATGAGTGGCTTCTCTAAAACATAAATTAATATATGAGCTGTTACCCATTGCTCACAAACTTTGGTTCATGTATTCAAATCTCAGCTCTTTTGGGGACAAAATTGTCACTATAAGCAATGTGCAGATAGTGATAAACAGAGAAAAACATTTAAGTAGAGCAGACATTATACCCTCATAAAGCACTGATAGGCCAAACAGATGAGAGGAATCACTGGATCATCTTAACCAAGTTGTTTGGTTGATTGTTTTTGGTTTTTGCTTGGTTGGTTGTTTCTGAAGGAAGAATTTCTTACATTTCACTTTATATTAAAAATAAAACTGTTAAGCAAAAAAACATAATACAGAGAACTTAAAAAAAATGTCAGAGGAAACATTGCTGCCTGTAAAATGATTGATTTCTTTACAGGAATTGATTTTATTCTGGTTTTGATTTTGTGTGTGTGTGTGTGATATAATTTTTCATGGTATTCAAGTTATATGATTTGTAGAGAAAAGGTTCTGATTGATATGTCTGGACATTATTACTTATATTGATGTCAGTCAAACATCTGATCTCCAAATACACTCAGATTTCAAATTCTAAGTTCAGATTCAGCTTCTGCAAGGTCTGAATTGATGAATCTCTTTTGGCAGCATCTCCAATTCTGTTTCATGAGCCAATGTAAGAAATAACTGATTACATGCAAGCAGAAAGCAGTTTGACAAAGACACTTAATGGAACTAGTAAGATAGAAATCATTTGGCAAAATCTGCTAAAAATAAACCTAGCATTAATAACAGTGAAAATAATCAGAAGATCCACACACATAATTTTAATAGTTATTAAAATCCTCTGGCAACACATTAACTCTCTTTTTTAATTTTAGTAATAGCTTGTCTTGACTGAAAGATGAAAGCACTTTTCTAATAGACTGAAAGGTTTCTCAGTTCTGTTATAATTCAGAGAACATCTATCTAACCCCTGCTGAACTCTCATCTCTTCCTCACTGACTGGAGATCAAGTTAGAAGCCCTGGTGCTCTGTGCTAAACCTTAAAGTTCAAAGATCTTCTGTGCTTTGCTGGTGTTTCCTTAAAAAGAAGAGAGGATGATTTTTTCCTCTTAGTGTCTACTCTGATGGATGTGATGTCACCACTCATTCAACAGGAGCAGAAAGGTAATGAAGAGAAGCAAGTATGTCTGGGGCTCAGTTTACATCTTTAATTTTTGCTCTCGAAGATCCAAATTTGTCTTTTTCCCTGAAGTGACAAAGACTGAAACACCCTCTGTGGGCTGTGATGTAAGGTTCTCTCCAAAAATAAACATTAGCCTGGTAAAAACACATTCACTCCCTTTGACAAGGTCCCCCATGAAGAACTGGTTGGCATATTCTTTGGATCTAGTGATACAGGATCTTTTTCAACACTAAGGAAATAGCAATGAACTGTTTTTCAGGTAAATCTTAACTAGCTTGCTTAAAAGATGGCAGATGAAGAGCAACATAACTCATTTGTAGTGAGTGCAGCACTGTACCATTTGCCCTTCTAGTAAGTCAGTCTTCAAAATCTCCCTGTTCCAGAGAAATCATCTGCACAATAGCCAATTTCAAAGGACTTTTGTGAAGAGAAGGAACAGGGATGCATCACTGAGGATCACAGAACCAAGTCTTTGAGTCTTGTAGCTTTATCATCATTTGCACACTGGAAAATTGAGCTTTGTACCCACCTCTGTTGCTTCAGAATCACCATCTATGCAGGCAGCTACACAGCTTCTTTTCACACCTTGCCTTTTACATTCCTTGTCTGTTGTTTGTGTGGCTTTGTTTTGTTGTAAATATTCCTCTCTAAATGGGAACCTCTTTTATGCCAGACTCTTCAACCTACCAAGTCTTTACATCTTAAAAGTCAATAGCACTGTGTTAAGTGTTACTTAATGGCATCTTTGGACAGACATCCCAGTTCTCTATAACAAAGTATCATTATATATTGTTGGGGACCTGAGACCATTTAACTCCACTGCAGGTAAAATGCCATCACAGTTGAATATGTTAGATCAAGTTGTGTTGGCTATTGTAAATTTAACTCCTGCTACAAAGCAGAAGCAAAGGGGATAAAAGGATCTTCAGTGATTTCAGTCATGAAACACTGCAACCAATAAGTGAAAGGTCTGCTTAAAATTATTACTTTCTCCTTCTGCCTTTCATTTTTAGCCAACCTACACCCTCTATTATGATCTTACCGAAGTTCTGTTTTAAACCTGATTTTAAAAGGACCCACAGAAAAGTGATATTTTGTTAAAAGGTTGGAGGTATCTGTCATTAGGAACAATGTTTTCAAGGAGGTCAGGTTGACTGGGCTGGATGAGTACAACTTCACCTCGGTGCCAGTCCCAACACAAAAGCCCCATGGGAACTGAGAGCTTCTGCCCTCCAGGAACTTATCGTCTACTGCACCATGATAATCACTCCCTTCTGTGGATCCTACAACAGAAAGCCAAAACTAAAAAAAGCAAAAGCCCATATAATCTTTTGAACAGGTGAAGTATTTCCCTAGCATCCTGATGGCAGGGCCCTGCTCTGTCAGGCTGTCAGACAGTCCAGAGAGTGAGAGCAAAGTCTGCTCCAGGGGTAAAGACTACCAAGAGGCAGTAGTCAGAGGTGGCACCAAGACTTCATGCTGGTGCGGGACAAAGCAGGTTGCAGAGTCCAGGTTAGACCTATCCAACACATTATTGAGCCCAAGACCTTTTCTCGAAATGTCAGAGTTTCAAGGTTTCCACTCTGTAATGTTCTGGTGTTGCACAGACTGTCTTGCAGTGCCGATTAATGTTCCGCTTAGACGAGCTGGAAGGCTTCAGTTTTGTACCATGTTTCACCAAGCATCTGAGAGGTGACTGAGCAGCACTAGCACACAGTCTTATGTCTTACTGATTAATTACAATGGCACACCTAGAATTTGATTGATCTCTTCAGTTGCTGTTTCTTTCAATACGTTGTTACTTCTGAGACTGTGATATACAACAACTTGGCTTCATAAAAGGGGTGCACTGTTCATCATGTGAACACCATAACACCAGCACTACTCATAAGAGAAAACACAGAAGTAAAGTGCTTTTTTAAACTTCATCATTTCCTGCAGCTTTCTTACCTGACAACTGCTATTATTTTATAAGAGAGGCAGACAGCAGAGAGAAACTTACATTTATATTATTTGTGATGGCAATAGGCTTCAGTCCTTTTCACATTACTTTGTCGTTCTCAATTCACCTTGCTGTTTCTCAAACAGCAGATTTTTCTGACAAATTCATCCAATGACACAGAACTAGAACACCCGGACAAGTCATTGCTCTGCCTGCTCAGTTTCTCAGCCAAAAATTGTGGGTGAAATCTTGAAAAGCATGTCATGATGACAGTGCTCCAACTGGTTATTTTAAGAGATAGAAGACGACACTAAGCATTCACTCTTTGAAAATCTTATGCTGTTTAGGAGTCTGCAAGGCCAGACTCCCATAGCACCAGTACACCTAGCCCTGTTTTATAAACTCAAGAGACTTTTTTTGCCTTCATGTTGACAAAGAAAAAAAAAAAAAAAGAAGATCCAGGCCACTTGTACATTATAAGACAACTTTGGTTCGCTTTGCAAAATTTATGACCTCTCTTTCTGTAAGTTTAAAGTAGATGCCATGTACATGTATCACTAGGTCTTGGACCATACCAAGCATTTTGTAAATGTAATTTTAAAATCAATATTGGTTTTGGAATGTTAATACAATTAACATTGAATTGCTGAGTCTTCCCTGTCTATTTTATACAAGATCAATCATTATAATTTTTTATGCTTAAATTAGTCAGATACAGCAAATTACTTTTTATTGTAATGGGTAACCCCTATCTTTCATTCAACTTGCATCTCTAATAGCTGAATAATGCTGTTTAGCTAAACCTAAGAACTTTGCAATCCTTTCAAGTGTGTGTCAGAAGAAAACATATTATTTCTCAAATACTTCAAGGTGGGGATGGAATCCATTCAGCCTCTCTGCTCCTGGAGCAGTCAGCACTGACTGCATATTGAGAACCTGGGATGCATATACAAGAATTTCTACCTTCAACACCGTCTCTGTGTTCAGTTCACCAATGTGAGAGTATCAGCTACAGCACAAATTCCTGGTCACCAAGTTGGAAGGCTAGCTGGACGGGGAAGGAGAAGTAGGTAGAGTGAATAATCATCCATAGCTGCTGCTCAGAATTTCTTGTGAGGGAGCAATCCTCAAAGGTCCTTGAAGGATCCGGGGATCCCCACTGCAAATGAGCACTGGTACAGAGGTCCCAGGGTAATTCTAAGGATCAGGAAGCAAGTAAGAGACTTGCAACTAAGAAAGATGGAGCACCTATTCTAACATTTATGAATTATTAGCTAAGCGATACAACACCACAAAGAACATAATGCTATACAGTTCTGAAATTATTGTAGCTGTGTTGATAATAGTCTAGGAACCCTTATGATTTGCTTTAGTAAAAGAGAACCAAGGGCAATCCAAAGAACTTCTTTTTTGAATGGCAAAGTCAAATTTTAGTGAGAGTAAAATACAAACCTCAAAATTTTGCATCCCTGTTTTCAGGGATGGACAGCTGAAGTATCTTCCAATTGCATCTGTTACTAGTGCCACATGAAATAGCTTTTGGCTTAAATTCATTCCATTTTCTTTCAAAACATTCATTTCTCTAAGGTCTCCAAACATCGGAGTTTCCACAACTACACTTTCCACATGGAAATCTTGGTTTTGGTGAATTTAAGAGCTCTGACAAGGACATCAGATGTTGCTGTGCTTTTGCTGCCAGACAATAGTCTTTGTCCAAACAGGCTGCCAGATACCCAGAAATCCCAAGAAAATGTCCACTATAAATGTTTCAGCAAACTGTACATAATACACAAAAGAATTCAGACTTCTAGTCTAATTTGATCAATGTACAGATGGCCCATGGATATTCTAGATGAATCAATCATTTTTAATGCGCCTGCACTGCAGGTAATCTCAGTATATTCACATAGCACAGATACATATGTTTTTATCTGTAAAATATTTCTCACTGCTCCACACAGCCTACAACTCTGGTTTTACCCTGACTGGAAAAAAGTCTGTAAGAGAAATTGAGGCAAAACCAAAAGAAACAATTAAAACCCCAAACATGAAAATACTCGCTTCCTGATGTACACCTCAAGTGCTTTACATTTTAGTGTTTTAATGTTTTAAACACATACATATTCTGGGTTGCTGCTGATATCAGCAACAATCCTGATTTATATCAAGTAGCTATTGATAGTCTCAAATATACTCTGTTTTTATTCCATCTCACTTCATGCTCCTTCAAAGATTGAAGGTAAATAAAACCGAATGCACGGGTGCTGACATTTTATTTCAGATTTCAGGTAGATTCTCCTTCCTGGGGAAAGGGGGAACAAACTTTGAAAGCCCTAGAGTTTTCACCTCTCAGAAGCAGCCACTTCCAATAATAGCACTTTTGAAGAAGTTCAGCAGTGGAACAATGTTTATGCCTCATGGAGCATGTATTCACAGTTTCATATCAGCTTCAGAAAAAATACAACTACATGATATTTACTAAAAGGGAAAGAGGATGGAGTCTTCTCTTAGGAGTAAGGAGAGTTGTTCAAAATTTCTACAAAACAACCCTTTGTCAAGCAAATACAGTATGAACAGTCTTACAATAAGTTTTTTGTCAATATTTAAAGTGCTCCATTACTGTAAGGAAAGAGAAGCAATTTAAAAAACTAATCCCCCTTCTAATTTTTTTTAATAAAACTGTATATCTGCCATCAAAGTAACCATCCAAACTGCATTAAAAAGATTTCATGTGCGATCATGTTTTGAATGGTAAACATCACAAAAAATTGCAATAGTGGCAGTACTATGTAAAAAGCACAGAAAACATTAACAGCTGCTTAATGGATAAGCAAGATTGTAGGAATAGACTATCAATGTTGGACAAGGACCTGAATTCAGTGTTTGATAACATCTGAAATTAATATTAAATTCAAGGAATAGATTATTTGAAAATTTTCCTTTTTGTATTTACCCAGTTTTTAAAAGTGTGGAAGAAGTGTACAGGCATGCAAAATGTCTTAAAACATTAAATTAATAATGAATTATTAGCTTTATTTGACATTTAATTTCTTTTCTCCCTTGACATTTCAAGAGACAATGAGATTTAGTTCTAATTTCTATATCAAATAAGTCATTATTCTTTTTAACACAGTTGCCTACCAGAGGTCAGAGTGAAAGTTTTCATTTGGGCTAACATAATTACATTGGACTGCTTACTTATCACAGTGCTTACAGGATTCCAAGTTTACCACCAGATCAAATTTAGAAGAAATAGATATTAATTTAAAAGACATTTAACAACAACCAATAGACAACCAGTCCTGTTAATGCCTCTCAATAATCAATTTCCATTTTAATCAGATTTACTGCCCTGGGAAGGTTGACACATTAATTGCTAAGTCATCAAAAAAATTATGTCATCCCTTTCCACAGAGCTTTCATGAAGTCATGTCTCATCCCACCCACTCCACCACAGCACTGGAAATTGATCTGTGACTGTGGTGGGGAAAAAAAAGTGGTTTTCCCCCTGGAGTTAAAAAAATGGTAATCCCCAAGGGGGTGGTGTCTCTCTTGGTGTTGATCCAATCAGCGTTCCTGCAAAATTTAAACATATCACACCAGACTGGAAAAGAAGGATGATGATGTTGTTGAAGGTGAGTGGCCATGTTCTGAGACCACAAGGGGAGAAGGGTCAGGAGCCCCACTGGGGCTAAACTGGGCCACATTCTGTAGCTAAGAGCTGAGGGAAGTTTCCTTGCTGTGAGTGGACAGCCAGAGATACTGAAAGCGGCGGCAGAGCAGCAGTGAACAGAGAACTGTGACAGAAAGCCAAAAAGATAAGAGGAAAGCAGCAAGACAGCATGCAGCCAAGCTGAGAGACACAGAGATGTCTAATGGAGAGAGAGAGAGAGGACTAAGCTCAACAAAGACAGTTTTGGGGTAAGACTGTATTGAATCTCCCCAAAACCCCTCTGAGATCCCTCCTGAGAGGGGGGGGTGGACTTTCTCCTTGATGGAAGTCCTAAAATGCAACATGCACCAAAGAGAGAAGCTGAGAAGCTCGGAGTCGTCCTGAAAGCTGGACTGGGACGGTTGGACGGAATGCGGGGGAAGTGACCTTGTTCCCCCCCCCCCCGCCACTGCTGCTTCCACACTGGCAGTTTTGAGACAGAGCAAAGGAGCTCTGATAGAACACTTAGGGCAAGGGCTGAACTGAAAGTTGCCCTAAACGTTCTGACTCGAGGGAACTCAAACCCTCGAGGAAGGGACGGACCTTCATGGGGGTCTTACACCCCATGATATGACATGGTGAGGCGAGCTTTTGTCCCGGCTTCGCAATCCACGGGAGAGAGATCTTCGACTGGAGTCGAAGGGCTGAGAGGGGTGAGAGAAGACCCCCTTGTGTGTGATGGAGAGAGATCCAGCTAGAACAATCCAACTACAACTGCTGTATTGAAGAAGAGAGACACTGTTGCCCCAAATATGGAAAGGATCTTTCCTTCTTCCCTTCTGGACTTTTATTGAAGGGAGAGGAGATTTGATCCAATGTAAATACTGCTTTATCATAGGAGAGATAGTTAGGATTGTGTATATAATGTATTATAATATTTATTTGTGTAATATTTGTAATATAATTCCCTTCTCCTCATATTGAGTCTTGTGTTGTGTCTGGAAAACCCCTCTCACACTGGGGTGAGTTGTGGGAGGGGGGGCTTGGATTCGGGAATTCAATTTCTGGGGGTCTCAAACCACCACAGTGACTATTTGTGTCATCTCCTAACTACGCCTTGTGATGTTTTCACAGCTCACTCCTGAGAAAAACCATTCTGGCCCCTGTAAGACCAGCAAGCAAACAAACCCATAAGCAAATAAAATATTGTGTCAGCATTAGGCATGGGCCCCAAACAGGGACATATCTTGGAAAGTTCTAGTTCCTCCAGAGCTTCTTTTTCTGATATGTCAGTAGAACAGCTCCTTTTGTAAATTGTCCCCAGGCTGTACCCCATGCATGAGTTACTCAAGTTCAAAATATTTCACAAATTTTTAGTGTTTACAAGGGAGACATTAGGGCTAGGATCCTCCTACACTGAAAAGAGTGTGCAAAGTTGGAAGTATTGTCAAACATCATGGATTTGCTTCTTGGACCTACCAAACAAAAGACTAGTCTTGTGCACCATAGATCATATTTTCTCATAGTAAGAATTTTCAGTAAATACTTAAAAATCATTCCTAAATTGTGAAAGAAACTCCTATCACAACTTCTGTTGGAGGCTCAAAACAAATTTCTTCTTTGTTCAAATCCAAATGATCCTAGAGAAACAGACTTACTGTTTTTAAAAGAGGTCTAATACCCGAGTGAGCTCAGAAAAAGGCTACCTTATTTGACCTTAATGAAATGTAGTGTACAGGCCTTGAAATATAGGCAGCCTGGATTTAGGCTTCAGAACTCCTCCAATGACCAAAAGAAGGTAGAAACCCATCTGCATTTCCTGGGCCCCAGGGCAGCATCTGTAGCACTGAATAATACACTGCTGTCCCATTTGAGAGAGTTTCTCACTCAGAAGGGAAGCAGGTGGCAGGTGAAAGAAGAGAGAAATAACTGGTGCATTTAATGATCTTACTGAGTCCCTAAAGCTACATTTTCTCTCAATTTACACAGCTATTTCCTGAATTAGTCAAATAAGTACTAAACAACGGTAGCATGAGAATAATCAATTTGTGTTTAATACATAAAATTTTGCAGTTTTCATGCTGAATTGCTCAGAACTTAGGCAAAATACGGTGTTATGATGTGAGATGCTTGAGATTGAATCAAACAAAACTCAAATGACACTAGCAGGAAATGGAAAGTTCAAATTAGAGAATTCTGATGCAGATTCCTTCACCTGCAAATAAAAGATTCAAATAGCTAACACAATTAGTAAGCACAGGTCAGTCTTGATTTTAATGATGTAAAAGTCGGATACAAAGGCAACCTTGAGCACAACATATTCACTTCCATTTACTGTGAGAATTCTTCCTATTTGTAAATAATTGCTCAAATATCTACAGTTAAACCTAATCTCAAGTTAGGGTGTTGATCAATAGGAACAATTAAAAAACCTTTAAAAAATAACAAAAAATAAACAAACAAACAACAAAAAAACCCAAAACAAAACAAAAAAAACAAACAAAAAAAAAGAGTTGTCCATAGCATTCATTCAATTTTTCAATCATTAATCTTCAGCCATTACAGAATGAGATGTTTTCCTGAAGTACTAAGTCTGAAACATGCCAGTCCCAAACACGACCTGCACCAACAAGCAGACCTTAGACACTGAGTCACATCCTGCGCATAGCAGGGATTCCTTGTTTTTAGATACATACGGAACTTTTAAGTACAAGCTGTAGTTATTTGGTCAACTCTGCCCAGAATTTCTAATAAATACAAAAGAAGTTTCTCAAATTACTAGAGACATGGAATCCCCCTCTTAATTGCAGCTACATTTGCTGAGGAACTTGCACCCTGAGGAGCATACACATGTCTCTCTGAACCCAGGTTTTGCTCCATTTTTTTTCATGAACATTTACATTGTGACTTCCATGTAATTGAGTTTAGATTAATATGATTATGATATTAATTATGAAAGGTAAGATAACAGGTTAGGAAGCCTGATTAATTCATCAGACTTCAGGTCTAGTCTGCAGCAAATTGGCTGCATCTCTAAACATTAAAAAGTACTGTGAATTGATGCAATAATTATAAGACTTTATTTATGTGAGACCTGAAATTAATCGTGCTAAAACTTACTGATCTCTACAAACAGTAGATCTCTAACACCTCAAAACTACTGTTACAATTGGTCTTTCAGCAAGTCATAGATATAAGACCTATAAAATGGAAACGAGATGCAAGAAAACTAACACTAAATATAATGTAACAAATCAATTCTGAGGTCACCATGGCAACTTCCACAACTTTAAGCACAAATTATGTGACGAAATAATTAAATATTAGTTTCATTGTAGTAATTCAATATACTTAGAACTGTGACCATATTCCTTCCCCAAAATGTTTCAATGAAAATTACTTCTAGAAGATAATTTTAAAATCTCTAATTTCTGAAAGTAAAACAGAATCAAAAGTGAAAAATAAAAAAAAATGGATCAGTATAAAGTGATCTTAGGTTCCATAATAGCAAATAAGTAATGTCTAACTCTAGGAAAAAAAAAAGAAACTTTTCTCTCCCTATGCTCTGTCAGGACTGAGGGACACCATTCCCCTTGAAGTTCTGCCTGGAGTGGTTGGTAGTGATGGATGCATAGCTGACTGAGTTTTCTATGTGCCTTTCCAAATATATCAAAAATGCTTCACATATTGCTCACACAACAGGTGGACACAGTATTTTTAGAGACTAAAACAATACCAGATATAATCTTACTGTTCTGCCTGAAGTTCTCTATTGAACATGCTTAGTCCCTTTGATTCCTGTGTCACACTGGGAACTACTGAGAATTAAGTCTCTTCTAGAGTAAATCTTCCTCTGACTACAGGATTGGAGCTTCTACCCGTGGACTAATGTCTAATACTGGACATCCAGCCTCGTATTCAGGTGCATTAAGATACTTTCTGTTTTCCCAAATCCCTATGTTATCTAGTTGATATTTCCTTTTCACTATTTCCATTCTCCCAGTGCCAAAATTGCTCTATCTTTGGCTTTGGCTTCTCTTCCAGTAAGAGGCAAAAGTCTCATCTTGCTCTTTATCCATTCAGTAATCAAGTATTTTACTATTCTATGCTTCAAATGGAGCATACTTATTTTTCCTATTCCTCTTCCATAATGAGCACAACTGGTAGACCATTAGAAAACTAACTTCCTAAAAGCAAAGCACACAAATTTTTCAATCCCTTTCTTTGTTCTTGATAACCTCATAAGCAGCTAGAGACTTCCTTTTGGGGAAAGCAGCAATGCAACGCAGCTGCAATGAGGGAATAAAATTTTCATCCAAAGTACAGTTGATAGCATGAGAAGAAAAGTTGAAAGCTTTAAGAGAGCTTAAGAGAAATGGTTTGTGCATTTAAATTTACAACTTCTGCAGAAATTCCCCAGTTCTTCCCATCGCACAGTTTGTGACCAATATTTCCTTCATTACAAAATCACAGAATATTGAATTGGAAGGGACCCCATGTAAATACATAAAAGAGTCCAACTGTTCCATTATTTTTCCAAGATCTACTTTAGACTAACAGTCTCATTATCCTGTTTTTAACTATTTACATTCAAGCCTAATATTTGCTTAGTATTTCGCACATTCTTAAAAATCAATATTAATGATCTAGAACTTTGCTTTTTTTCAATCCTTCTACAACTTCTGGAATGAAATCAAGAAGGGGATTGATGATTAAGGTGAGTGCAACTTACTTTTGCTTCCTTCAATTGTTTTCTGCAGTTCTTAAATCTGACATTTATGGCACTTTTGTAAGCACCACCTTGATTTCACTTAATATACAGTTCTCATCTAACCTCACTTGTCTTCTAAACAATTTGTGATCTAGTTAGACTGCTAACAGTTTACAATTAAAAATATAATTACAGCTACTTTGCTCTCTTTGGCAGTTACAAGATGGAGATTTTTTTGATATCTAAAAAGCATTTTTAAATATTTTTAAGCATTATTCATACTTTTTCCCCATTAAATATTCTGAAAAAAATTATTGGCCTCTATTGTTTCCAGCTTTAGATAAGCACTCCTTCGAAATTCCAAATATATGTACTGTTTGTTTGCATTCTGTTCTGTTTACTAAAAAGCCATCTGAGGTCAAGTCTTGATGTTTTCTGCTTATTTGCCTGTGATACTCTGTTCTGAAGATCAATTTCTCCTTATCTGCTAAAATCAGGTCTCTGTAACTTTATGACATGTCTGATGTAAAATGGAAATAGAAAGTGTGCTTCAGAGCACTTAAAAATGTCAAGCACATTTTGGTATTAGCTGTATGAAGTTTCTAACATCACCTAAAGAGAAGCACTGTAGTTACATAGCTTTTTTTGTTCTCACCCCATTTAAATCTGTGATTATAAGGCAGACTGGAGGCCTGAAGCAGTCCCTAAATTATAATCCATCATGCATGTTATCTGTTATGACATTTTACCATAAGCAATTAAAGATTGTTTAGGCTTCTGACTTGTCAGTTTGTTGAATGTGGTAATATCTTTTTTGGGTTTTGGAAGAAAATATGTCCTTCTTAAAAAACACTGCAATGCTAACACATTTGCGGCTTTTTGAGCATTTCAGCCCTGCTAGCCACCCTGCTAGACTGTGATTATACCAAAGTCAAATTTTTTATTACAAACAGAAAATTACTATTTCTCTCATTTATATCGCAGACTCCTAGTATTGTTCTACATGCCATTAAAAAAAAATCCTTTTTTTTTAGTCTCATAGCCGTTTTTATTGTATATTTCACAATTTTGTTTAGTTTCCCTTACATTCCTCCTTCTGTCATAGACACACACTTTTCATAGAAATATTATGTGTTCCGTACTTAATTGCCTCCGAAGAGCATACAGCACCACATTCCAGGGCCACACTCTCTTGTATTGCACTAGTTACCCCTAACTGGCTTCTGAGATAGCCTGCCCTCTGCCTTTCTTTAAACTAACCTTTCAGAACCTTCCATAAGTGGTACCAAGCTGACCTCAGGGAACCAACCAGATACCTCCACCATCTCTCTGATTCTCTTTCTGACCAGTGGGTGATAGAAAAAATTTTGGAAAGGCCATATGGCATTGAACGCTGCAGCATCAGTAACACTTGCATAGCATTCATTGCCTAGAATTCCCATGAATTTTAGGAAGTTCTCTGGCTTACGTTATCTAGACCTACTCTGAAATTCTCTCTGTACCAGCAGTGCACACCTGAAATTCCTATAGGAGTTCTTGCTATGGCAATGTGCCTCTGCACTGCGGTACAGACACGCTTCAGCCCAGCACGTATATACAAGGTGTGTTGCAGACATTGCTAGACATCATGCAGATATGGTATAATGATAAGACATGCTAAAAGATAAAACTACAGAAAATATATTTTTAATTTATACATTGATCTTCACTGACCAGATAATTATCTCTTTACTCTACAAATAGTACGTCTGAGGCATAATCAGTTAGTTAAAAAAGTTTTATAGATTTATCTGCAGAACTCCAACCATCTTTGATCTCTGCCAAGAAGAGACTAGAAAAAATTAATTCTAAATATCCTAAATTGAGGATTGTTTTTCCACTGTAAAAAAAAAAAAAGGGCAATACCAGGTTTGTTCAAAGCCTGAATATACAGAGAATCATGAGAATTCTCTTTTATATCTCATTTTACCATTCTGCAGGAGCTGAATAGCTTTTCATTTCTTTGGGAATACCTCCTCTGATATTAGAAGCTAACTTAATGATATTAACATAAGAAAGTGGTGGTTGGGTTTTTTTCTAATTTATATTGAAAATTTAAGCTACCATGGAACAATCACCACACCTTTTTAAAACCAAGAGATTATTAAAGCTTTAAAAATATATTAAAGTCTCAACATGCACTGATCAAATTTCACTTATAGACTTACATATGACAGTATTTCTCATGCATCATTCACTCAACGTTTTGTAGGCACGCTTGTAATATCTAGAAAGGAGAATCCACAGTTACACAAAAAAGGCACAAAACCTCAGTTTTACTGGGGTTTGGCGCTATCCTTTGAGTTCACAGGGGCAAAAACATTCCCTTTTTTCTTGCCCTGACCAATTTTCTTTCAAAGTCTCAACACTAATTCTTTATGGTGTGTTTTTTGTATTTCCTTCAGACACCATGAAGAATTATCTCTTTTTTTACTTATCTTTATTTTAGTATATAGGCAATGGACCCAATACTCAATTCAGACAAATTCTTCACTGTGGTCTCCCCCTTTTCATGGAGACTACATTTCTACCTTCCAGCTGATTTATGCTTCCACTCTTTCTGCTTAATGAGTCAGAAAATATTCTCTCATTGAAAGAAAAAATTCTGCACAGTGTTCAGCTACTCTTGAAACTCTTGCACCCTTTCAAATGGGTCTCTGACAGTGTCCAGTATGCTTTATAAAAGCAGTATTCACAATTCATACAGTTACAGTGCACGTAAGAAAAATGAGTACTGGAACTTCATAAAAGAATTGTAGATGCATGAAGTCAACAGAGAGACACATTTGACCTAGCCCTCCTGTACTGGATGGCACTGCCACCTGCCTGCCTACCTGCAGGAAGTTCTGTTCAGTTGGTATTGATGAATTTTAATAGTTGGTTTTAAATCCTCTTAAAACTCATTGTTGCACTGAGTAGATATTTCAGGTACACTGGACAGCTGTATTAAATGTTTTTCTTTGGGATTTGATTACTTACAGTACATTGAGTTTTAATGCATTATCCACTGTTAACGCTGGATTGATAGTATCTTGGCTGGTTACAATCCAGAGTTATTACAACATGATTTGCAGGCTGCTGAGAGTAAGCTCTGGATTCTGCCATGTAAGTTATCAGAAATTCAATGTTCTTACATATCACAGAAGAGCAGAAATATTCCATATAAAATGTAGCTTTATCGTACAGCTCAATAGTTAATAGGAAATATTATCTGAAAATAATGAATAAACACATCCATACATGTTAAGCATGGATGCATGAAATAAAAAAAAACATTCCAGCTATAAAAGTCTTTATCTGTATACAGACCTTTCCAGTGCAGATAACCACGATGAATTTTAATGGATTATTCCGTGAAGTGAAAGACTTTTGCTTAGTTATAACACCATTAATAATACTGAATATTACTACTGCAGCACAAGGACACTCTAGAAGAATGACACAGCCACTTTCTGTTTAAGAGTGTTTCTTTTTACCATAAATATTTTTAACCATTTTTAATCTTTTTATTTCTTAACTCTGGTATTAATGACATATTCATTCAGCAGTTTACAAATTCTGTTTCTAAGTAGCTACCTTTACTCTTGAATAACACCACTGTCTTATTAGAGGGAAGATAAAATTGATCTTTAGTTCTGAAAAGAAATGATTGAATTTTTAATAAAAAATACATAAAACTTTCACATGTAAGCATGCCAAGAGCTGATTATTGAATCATAGAATCTTTAAGATTTGAAAAGACCTTTATGATCATTGAATCCAACCATTAACTCAACACTGCCAAGTTCACCACTAAACCATGTCCCTCAGAGCTACATTTACATGTCTTTCAAATATCTCAAGGGATGATGACTCCACCACTTTTCCAGGCACCCTGTTCCAATGGTTCACAACCCTTTCAGTGAAGAAATGTTTCCTAATATCCAATCTAAGCCTCCCCTGGCACAACTTGAGGCAGTTTTTTCTCCTCTTATTGCTTGTTATGTGGGAGAAGAGACCAACTCCCACTTGGCTACAACGTCCTTTCTAGTACAGAGAGTGGTAAGGTACTCCCAAGCCTCGTTTTCTCCAGGTTAAACAACCCCAGCTCCCTCAGTCACTCCTCATATTACTCTAGTCGTTTTACCAGCTCCATTTCCCCTCTCTGTACATGCTCTAACACTTCAATGTCCTTCTTACAATGAGAGGCCCAGAACTGGACAGAGTACTCACAAGTGCCAAATACAGGGGGACAATCACTGCCCTGGTCCTGCTGGCCATGCTATTCCTGATGCAGGCCAGGATGTCTTGGCCTTCTTGGACACCTGGGCACACTGCTGGCTCATGTTCAGCTGCTGTCAACCAACAACCCCAGATCCTTTTCTGCTGGGCAGATTTCCAACCACTCTGCCCCAAGCTTAGAGAGTTGGGTGGGATTGTAGTGACCCAAGTGCAGGACCCAGCACTTCACCTTGTTGATCTTCATACAATTGGCCTCAACCCATCAACACAGCACTTCTATATCCCTCTGTAAAGCCTTCCTGCCCTCCAACAGAACAACACTCCCACATCTTGGTGTCATCTGCAGTCTTACTAAGGTACAGTCAATCCCCTCGTCCAGGTCATCAGTAAAGGTATTAAACAACACTGGCCCCAGTATTGAGCCCCAGGGAAAATCACTTGTTACCAGCGTCCAGCTGGATGTAACTCCATTCACCACCACTCTCTGGGCCCAGACATCCCATCAGTTTTTTACCTGACAAAGAATACACCTATATAAGCTGTGAGCAATTTCTCCAAGAGAACACAGTGGGATACAGTTGCAAATATATAATAATATACAGGTAAACAACATCCACAGCTTTTCTCTCATCCACTATGCAGGTCACCTTGTCATAGCAGGAGATCAACTTTAATTCCTATGTGACCCATTCTCAGATATTTCCATGGTTTCTAACATCAGTAACCTTTGCGTCTTTGCTGCCACATACATCTCCATCCCCTTTGTCCACTGAGAGGGCAGACCAAAGGACCTCGCTAGCACAGCATCTTTCAAATATTGTTATGCTATTCCCAGGCTTATCTCTAGCAAGGCAGGTTTTATTCTCTTCCCCCTTAAAATCTAGTTTAAAATCCTTTCAATGAGCCCTGCTAACTCCTAAGCAATGATCCTTTTCCCGCTTTGAGACAAGTGTACCCTCTCTGTTGCCAGCAGGTTTGGTGTCATGTAAACTGACCTGTGATCAAAAAAACTTAAATTCACCAGGCTCAGAGACAGGTATCGGGCTGCTGGCTTTTCCTTCTTCTTCCCTCGTCACTCCCTGCAATTGGAAAGATAGAGAAGGATGCTACTTTTGCTCTTGATGCCTTAACTAGCCCTGTCAAGGCCCTAAGTCTCTCTTGATTGCCCTCGGACTTCTTGTTAGGACTTCATTGATGCTTACCTGGAAAATCAATGATCCTCATCTGAGGACCATACCAGGGTGAGGAGGTTTCTCTTCATGCCTTTAACCTGGGCAGCAGACTTCCCAAGGAAATGGATCTGGTCTGTATATTGGGCCTTCTGTTCCCTTCAGAAGGGAGTTTCCTATGACAATGACCAATCTTTTTTTTACTTTATGGAAGCAGTTTTGATGCAGGGCATAGTCCCACTTATCTTGGCAAGCTAGATGAACCATCATCCTCGTCACTGTTTGGTTCCACTTGCAGAACCAATACCTTTTATATGAGGGCACCTTGAAAGATGTGGCAGTCACAGAGGAGACTTGTCTCCTGTGTCAGGCAGTAACTTGTAGCCAGTGCCCCCCTATCCCTTAAGACACTGCATTCAGCCAGACAGAGGATAGAGAATCCTGCATACTGTGCATCCTGTCTGCATGTTGAGCCTGTCTGAAGGGATGTCTCAGGTATGAATGAATATATTTTATTATATATATATATATAATCATTTTATTGTATATTTGGCTCCTGCTAACATCTGAAATCAAGATACACATAATTTTCAAGTATTCTTGTAAAGATAGTTTAATCTTGGGAAATAAACAAGGAAACACCTCTTTCGCTGATAAACTATCATAAAAGTTAAACAACTGTGTTCTGTGGGATTTTACTTAAAATTAAATAATGGTTTTACTCCTAATTTCCAAAATTACATTCTCTCCTGTAGGACAGGAAGAGTGAGATGTCAACATTTGGACGTCTCAATTGCAGCACTGTACAAATACAGCCCAACTCTCACCATTCTCTCTAAGAACAAAACTTCACATTATTTATATTATGCTATCTTAAATCAGCACTGGTTAAAAATGCTTAGCTGACTTTCTATGATGAGAAAGATGTAATAAGAAAATATTTCAGGCAAAAATCAATAGAATGTACCGTCTGCACAAGAGAATACAGACATTTAAGTCCATTTCCATGAGAGGTTTTTTCCTTCCCATATGATAAAAATAAATTGTATTATCCAGTAGCCTTTTATTCACTTTCATCTTCAAATGTATTTTACATCTTCATATTTAAGGACATGTATATCTTCTGTTTCATAACTTGGAAAATTTGACTTGCAAAGATACAAAATGGCATTTACCTGAAGTAATATTCCTTGGCTCATATCCTGAGCCATAAGGCTATTCCACAGAAAAAAGGATATAATTGATTTATTTCGGTTTCATTTTTAAAGAGCTGAATGAATGCTAATTATTTCTCTCAAATAAAAAGCCCAGGCCATTGACAATCTTGAGGTGAAGCTTTTGAGGTGGCAGAAAAGAATCTCAGAATTCCGGGTTGAGGAAGACTCTTTCATGGGATTATAAGGCTCTTCTATCTCATTATTTTCCATTTTGACTAGTTCTGTACAGTTACATGCTGAAGCACAGCAGTGTAATACATCTCAGTACACAGCAATCTGATGTTTTAAATACTACTCCGCAATGCCACTCTCCAAGGGCCACATAAGGAGTATAGGAGTTTTAAATCAATATTCTGCCCATCTATACTGTCTAGATCCTTGAAATTCAGTTTTCCACCCCACTGCAGAAAATTTATGGAATTGCTGCCTACCTGTGCTGGCTTTGCAGTTCTGTAACTGCATCACTCATCAGGCATGCACCACTTACAAAATAGAATGCTGTGCTCAGTGACTCCCAAGAGAATGCAAAAACTTTCTGGGAAGCAAACCAAAATGGCTTCCACTACTAAAATTATTACACTTCTCTCAGAAATATAAAGTAATAGGGAACTGTAGATGATTTTACACATTCCTTGTCTTACTTCAGCATGCATGCCTCTCCTGAATAAATATAGTAGTGATGGTTCCGCTATAAACACCTAGACTCCTCCCCAGCAAGGAGTCAAAAATTACCCCAGTAGGAATCAGTGATGTTGTAAGGTCTAGAGGTGCTTAAAAGCCACAGCTAAGCAACAAAGCTAATGTTTCTAAAGAGTTCTTATGGGTCTTAATTAAGATACATTTTAAGTAGGATCTTATGTGAACTTTGAAAATCACATTTTTCCAATAAAAACAGTACAGAAAGAAGATTGTCATTCTTTATACTTTTGAGTTTTACCACCTTTGCAGATTTAGCAAGCTTTATTCACACTGAATCAATGGAATATTTATAGAAAACAAGTTTTCTAGGTGGTGAAGAAAAAACATTACAATCTTCATAAATTTAGGTTCTTCTTTTTATGCAAAATTACTTTGTAGTACTAAAAGGTGTCTAGAAGCAAAAGGCAAAATAATCAACCATCCAAGTTTCAATGTCGATTTTACAGGGAAATACACCAAAGAAATGAGTATGCTTCAAAAAAGCAGTGGAAACTTGGTATTGTCAAAACACTTTTTTACGCAAACAGGAAATTTTGTGGAAAAACTCACTAAAAAAATACTTCACCAGCAAATACCTCCAAATTAATACTTCTACAATATATCTTAAATGAATGCCATCCTTTGATTTCTTTTTCCCCAAACAAAATTGACACTTACAAAAATAAGAATTTTGTTTTAATAATCTGGTTTTTCAGAGCAAAGTAATTTCTATGTAGTCACTGCATTTAAGCCTTAGGGATTGTCAAGATTAAGCTGTCTCCTCCCTTGTGAACCCTATATTGGTAAAAATGAGATGCAGAGAAGGTTATATTAAGATTTCTTCCAGCCAAAATGGCACATCAAGCTGCTTTATTACTCTTGAAGGAGGAATAAGACATATTTCATCCATTCTCAATATACACAGGTTTCCTATGTATTGGAAGTACTGGCTATACTTCATAACAGAAGTAGTATATTAACACCTTGCAGCACTAAAGAATGACTGCAAGAGAAAGATATCTCAGAACAAATAATCTGCTTCCATATTTGCCATTGAAAGGTCTTTTCCTCTTCTTAGATACCCTTCTCTTTACCTTTTCTTAACTCATATTGAGACAAATATGCTCAAATCAGTAAGAGCCATCATGGACAAAAAGGAAACTTCTCAATTTCTAGACCATTGGCCTGAAACTGATTTACAGCAACCATGCCTCCAAAACCACTGACCTGGAGGCCAAAACAAATAACAGACTTACCATTGAACAGTTTGTCTTTAGGTGCATGCCAAATCTCAGGATCAGCTGAAGTTATTAAACAAATAGCTGCCTATTCATCTGAAAATAGGTACTTTCTCAGTGACTTCATTTTCTTCAGAAGGAGTGAGACAAGGAAACTTCCATTTCACTTTCAGTTTTCCTTCCAATAGATTTCCTAGTAAAGGAGGACAGTTGCCTTTTCCTCACACTTACTGTCATGGAAGTACTTTTAAATGGGATTTAACTCTGGAGCTAGCCCTGCTTTGAACAAGCAATTTGTATTTAATTGTTTCCAGAATTGTCTTCCAACCTATATTGTTCTGTGCTCCTCTTAGCTTTACAGGTAGTAGCCATATAAAATATCACATAAATCTTTCACTTAGAATCTTTCTAGAGTCTGTTATCACCTATATAACCTTATAGATACATATCTTCTCCTGCCTATGGCATTCTTCTAGTGTATATACTATTTCACCTCATTTACTAGAACAGATTTCAAATATTTTGAATATGATTTTCCACTCTAACATGGATTTGATCATTTGTGGGACTTTTCCTGTCTTCAACTGACAGTAAAATTACCATATTTTTCAGGGAAAAAGTGTTCAATGTCAAGAAAGCACAATTCCTATGCAACATGAGAATCCAGGTATACTTGACTCATTTGTTTACTACCGGTTTACATTTCCTTCCCATATTGCATCCAGTATGATACTAGCTGGCTACAAAAAAACCCCAACCCCCCTCCCAACAAAACCCAAAAAAACCCCACCCACTTTATTAGCATTCTAATAATACTGCTTTCATCATCTACAACTTACACAAAAATTTACTGGTGAGTTGTAGCCTCCTAAACATATCACGTTGGACAGTAAAACACTTCAGATATTATTGCCTTGACTCTGAAAGTGAGAGTTACATGACCACAGATGTCAGTCCCTTTATTAAAACTTGGCAATTTCCACCAAATTTAAGAGAGGGAATCAGACGGTATAAATGAAGAATACAGAAATTAATTGAACAGATGAACACAGGGTGGTGCAAGTGAAGAGAAAGAAATTGTAAATGAAATTTGATTACTGCAGCTAGAGTGTGTAAGATAAACTGTAAAAGAAAACTTTTATTTTACTAATTAAAGATTTCTTCATCTAATATTTGTCTTATTAGATCTAATATGCAGTTTCTACATAAAAAATATGTAAAAATATGTTGATGTACATGTGTGTTTGTCTGTAAATGTGGTAAATTCCTCTCACTGTTGGCAACATGGAAATGAGAGGATATTTGTTGAGCTTCAGAGATGCATTCATGTATAAGATTTTCCCTAAAAAAAAAGCAACTATAGAAACAGTGTATAGTGTTTACAAACAGTTAAAGCAGGGCTGAGCAGAGATTTCAGAGTCTGTATAGCAATGCCAGAGATTTAAAGTCACAGTGGAGATAGCAATTTGTTCTCATTGCTACTGCTCGGAGCCAAAAAAAAAGATTTAGAAGCATAGTAGCATTGTAGAATGTTAGGTAAAGAACTATAAAGTGGAGTGCTAAACAGGTAGGTAAACACGAAGGAAGAACAACTACAGCCATTCCGTAGCATGTCTATGCAATACTGTGAAATGAAAAAGTATCATATCATCAAGACGTTCTCTTCCCAGGGCTGACGAGACTGCAAGTGCATTGGTCTTCTCTATAAGCACACTGCATTTTCTTCAGTTGTTGGTTGCTGAAGACATACTCTAGATAACAAAAGCATAGATTACCAGGTGTCTTAGATAACTTCCATCAAAAACCTTATTCCAAGTAAGTTAACGTGACCTTAACATGTCTTAAAAAAAAGACCATGAAAGTCATAAAAAATCTTTAAAATGAAAGAGTATTTCCTGAGCAGCAGAAACAGATAGTGCTGTATGACAAGGATCACTTTAAACTAAGAATCTCTCAACATTCTTGTAATTACACCAAGGAAGGAAGGAAAGGCAATTGCACAAATAAAATAGCACCTTCAAATTATATTAAGCAATTAAAGCAGCAGCAACATACTCAACTTCACAGAAACAAGTATTATAAACAAAGATAGCTTGACAAATTTGAAGCTCAAATCACAATTCTTAGTTGAGATGTAAGTGCAGATACATTATTGCAGTTGAAATGGTTTAATTTCTCCTCCTTTCTGCACAAGTAAGAGCAGGATTAGTTATTCTTACACCAAGTTTCTTGTTATCATTATGGTAGATGCAAAAACTAGAAATTTATCTTTATACAAATCCCGTAAAGAAACTATTACTGCTCTCACTTCACTCCAGGACATACAGCACAGCCAATGAATAAACACTTTTCAGTCATGCTGGAGTTATTTCACAGACAAGAAATAAATACAGAACTTCCAGCTCCAGATCCTGTCCTTCAGTTTTGACTTCTCTGTTACCTTCTCCCTTGAAAGTCTGAGTATCCCTGCTATTCATCAGGATAACAGCCCAGACGGGTGATCAATCTAAATGATACTGGGTTTTACAAACACTCCCCTTTGGTCAAACAGTTACGACCAATTATCCACTTCTAGTCAAAAACTGCTGTTCCAACAAGATAAACCACAATAAGAATACACTTGACTATTTAAAAGCATCAGATTTGTTTGTTGCTGAGATGCAAGGCCTTCCGCGATGCCACCCACAATCTGTAAGGCTGGGTGTACACTACTCTGCAACATCAGCATGACTTTGCAGGCTCTCCCTTCAAGTCACCGTGACTTTTATTTGCACACATTGTTTTACTTTTTGCTTCCCTATCACCAGTATAAACAGCATGTAGGAAAAAAATGATAAACTAATATAATTGACCAGAATAAATAATAACACGGAACATTTTTATTGTATAAAGAGATTTAAACCACATAATCCAAATATTTGCAAGTTAGGATGACTCAAAGTTCATTTTTCACAGATACCTCTAGAAAAGGAAAGTTTACAGGAAATATTTGAATAGTTAAAAATTTTGTGGCTTGCCAATTCTATTTGGAACAGACTGTGGATGGAGCAAGCAAAACTCTTGGAAAAAATCAGAAAGGTACTCACAACGTAAACAGCTGAATTGACAAAGATTTGCAGCAATTAAAAGTCACATTGGTATTTGAGAGGGCAAAAGAGATTAGACATCTGGAAATATACTTAACACACTGAAATTCCAGGGAATACCCTTTGACCCATTTTCTGACTAGTAAAACTAGCTACGTTCCCTCTCCCCTTGTGATTCATCAAAACTGGAACCATTTTCAAATGAGTTTCGTTTAAATTTTGTCAGAATAACCTTGAATTTCTACAATGAATGCTCTCACACGCACATTTAGCAATTGACTTAACATCCTCCTTGCTTCCTCTGAATGCTATAATTAGCACCATAGCATCCAGGGTTACTTGGGGTAGAATTTACCAGCAATAGGTCTTCATCTTTGTTGGTATATGGAGAGGTGCCCTTCCACCCACTGGTGAAGGACAAGGCCATAGCAGTTGCCACATCAAGAAAGGAAAACAAGCAAGAGGTAGAAAAGAGAACTGAAAAAGGGGTGAAAAAGTCTTGTGGGAGAACAGGAACTTTTTTTATTTCTTGTATCATTAAGAAAAAAAAAAAGCAATGCAAGGGACTTGGGATTCTCCTAGGACATGCTACTTGCTTTAAAGGTGCAATTTTAAGGCAATTCTAAAACATAGCTTATTGCTAGAATTTAAAAAAAATTACCACTGATAGAAGTTTAGAAAGCCAAATTTACAAATTTATCATGAAAGCAATACTGGAAGTCATGGGTTTGAGTTTTCAGTCAAGGATATAGTGGACCCTTTCACTTTACTCAGCAAGTAAACCACAATAAAAAAATGTATCTTTCCTTGTCACACATGACAAATCTAAACATGTGCTCAATTTAGGGCTTCAGTGATGAAGGAAGTGCATAGGTAAGTAGAGAAATGACATAAGAGTTCATAAAAGTATCTGTGCATTCAAGGTTAAGTTCATGAGTGTTTTCCACTTCTGGACACTTCTGATGTCGATGTTTCCAATATGTAATTCAAAAAGCATACATCTATGTTGTTCATGCAGCATTAAACTGTTGACTAGTTACCCTCAGGCACCAGATATTTTATCAAAAAGTTATGTCTTTTTTAATAACCTGCAATAATGTAATTGTCTCTCTGTATCTTCTTGTACAGCCAGTTTTGGTAACCCCATGTTGTTTGTTGAGAGGCACTGCATGATTTTGGTATATAACTATATACCATTACTCCATATCACAAATTTAGTGAAGTTGTAATTTTTAAATAGAGTATATAAAACAAAAGCCATAAAATCTGTTCATTCATATCTCTATAACTTGAAGATAGAAGTCAACTTGAGACATACGCTGTCACTTTTCGTGTTCAGTATAAAGCAGTATATCTTCATTCAAAATACTATTTTTAATAATTTATAAAGATAAAATTCAGTTTCCACTTTGTACTTAGCACACACCAAAAAAATGGTTTAAATGAATGCTATGAATCTAATCTGTCTTTAATTAATTGTTTCACCCCTATCAGTGAAGATCACTGAAAGATCACTGGAGAAATTAAGTATGGCAATAGATACTGGAAGACTCAACAGTCTTCACAAGCAGTGACTTCCTCAGGTTTTAGCATAGCATTTCAAATATCCACTCTCCTAAGAAAAAGAGGCATTGGTGGTACTCAAGTTGTCAGCTCGATATTTTAAGTAGAAGGCCCAGAAGATTTGTGTTGACTGTAAAACGTTACCAATTAAATGCTTTCTTGATTAATGACAGAAGACATCACTTTTAAAACACCACCACACCAGT
The DNA here is from genome assembly GCF_025592945.1 of Manacus candei. Lineage (NCBI taxonomy): Eukaryota > Metazoa > Chordata > Aves > Passeriformes > Pipridae > Manacus > Manacus candei. Next base: position 32,982,853 of record NW_026138097.1, on the reverse strand, counting down.
GACGTAAAACATCTGTGTCCATAGCTAACACTAACTTGCATTGACTCTGCCTACTGTTCCACTCAATTTTTCCCAGCAGAAAAAACTTCATTAAAATCAGAAAAAATATCTTGATGACTGGTAGCATTTGTCTGTGCAAATGAAATGGCCTTGCATTTTTTTCATACATCATTTACTCTGTGAAATATTTAGTAAGTACATCCCCAGAAGTTTCCTTTCCTTTTCAACTGTTCACTCCTTGCTTTGCACATCATAACTAGGAGATGTTTTTACCTCTACTTTCCTTCACTGAACTTGTTGAGCACATGCACACTCAGCATTTCACTTTTATTTTGGGGATTATTTTTTTCAACTTCAGTTTTAAGTTCATAAAACTGCAGATAAGACAGTTTGAGTAGAAATTTCCATAAATCTTTCAAAGATTTCCCAAGGTTCTCTCACACTAAATTAGCTTTCTTCTCCAGAACGACTGAAGCTGTCAATTCAGTATCATTTCAAGCAACTAGGTCAGGGATACCTGAAGTCTGAACAGCAAAGAGTAGATATTAATGAAACAATTTGCTGAAGAATAAAATTAATAGGCAGAGCACTTCTGTCATATTTTAAATTTCAATTTATTTTTTTTTAAAAGATCCAATTTGAATCCTGTTATGATTAGTAGTGCATGACAATCACTTAGACATTCTGTGTACGTATCATGAGGTTGAACTTAAGGGATGGAAAACTTTTGATTATAAACACCATTTTCCTAAAAAACAGCAAAAAGTGAACAAACTCAGCTTAATCATAGTTTCAAACCACAGTGAGAAACAAGCAATGCAGTTATTCACAAAGAACTTCTCTTTTTTCTAAATTATGTTCTATAATGAGGTTTATTAAAATAATAGTCCCAAAGGAAGAAAACTGATCAACAGCCTACAATAGAACTTAATGTTTTTAAAAAGGGAAAAAATCAGTTTATCTCAAATTCAGTTATATAAAAGTTATTAACATTTAGAAAGCAAGAGGTTATTTAAGAAGCTACATGTCAGATGAACTTGGAAAACCTATCTTTCCAAACAAATTTACCAGATCAGTTGTTTTAATATATTGTTATTTATACTGAGAAAGTTGTTTTTAATCTTTTGCTTCTATTGGCTATCTCTCCAAAGAACAATAGTAATGACAAAACTAGCCTCTACAAAATTAGTGAGGATGCTTTATTCAATTAGCTTCAGACTAAGAATCATATTTGAACCCACATCATTTTATTCTGACTTTATCCAGCTTGGAAAGAGCCATGTCTGCATAGAAAACATAGTGGAAGACAGATGCAAGTAATATTGTCAATTTTAAGCTATCTATTTAAATTTCATCATCTTCTCTCTACTGTGCTGACAGATGACAGTGGACTTGCTACCTAGGAAAAAGTTGAAAGGGAAAAAATTACTCTCTGTAGCACTTTATGAGATGTAAGGTTGAAGCATGGAAGAGAAGAAAATAGCAGAGGGTCAATACCACCAGGAAAGTAGTATCAGTCCTACAAATTGAAATCAGTATCGTTATTTTATTTGGACTCTGCTACAGAAAATATCACGCACTCCATATCATCCCCCCAGTAATTTTTATAACACCAGAACACATTGTAAATATTAAATTATTACTTGTTGCACCAGTTGGCATTATATTTGATTAGTTCCAGCTTTAATTGCTTTCTCTCACACAGTTTCTCTATTGGGGCACATCCCAGTTGCTATAGGATTAATCCTAAAGCAGCCCCTGATATCAAGGCTTTCCCCAGGAGTTTTCTTTCATTTGCAAGCTTTGTCTACACTGTCAAGTCTGAATACTTGGTCACCAGAGTTTTCAGGTACAGCAGCTTCTTTTCATCAGTCTCATATCTCACTAGCAACCATGACACATGCCAGGATGAGTCTATAGCAGATCTACTGTGTCGCAAGTGTACTACACAGCCCACACAGGTACAGGCAAGCCCAAGCTCACCACTTTCAGGACATCCTGCACATTCACCCTGAGCACCAGCCACCTCAGCCTTGCATAAGCAGTGTCCACACATGAACATATCTCATTTTGTAGTTCCTGTGCAGAAGAAACAAACTACTTCTATCTTGGCTAAGTGTTGTTCACTTAGTGCACATAAGTATAAAATGTGCAAACTGAAAAAAACCTACTATTATACCAATTGTCTCTACCCTCCCTCACAACATGCCATAATAATGAAAGAAACCTTCCAAATTTCCCATAACTTTAGGAGAAGGAAAGAAGAAAAAAAAAAAGAAAAATTTAAAAGCACACATAACATATTAAGAAGTGCATCAAAAGACCAAAAACAATGTTCCCACACTAATATAAGATCTGCAGTGTTTAGCCAAAAAGTCATATTTCAGCTTCCAGCACAAGGTAAATGATATACTCATGATAATTATGCTTGATGATTTTCTCCTTTCCACTTTCACTGACTGAAACATTTTTCTGCAACTTCACAATCTTTACAACCCTTATTAGGTGAAAGAAGTGACACTTAGCTTGCTTTTTGAGGAAAGTAATGAAAATTCCCATTTAAGATTAGTCAGTCTCAAGGCTGCATAAATGATTTAGTCTCTTAAACCAGTCATGGGACAGGGTCCAAGATTTAAGACTCGTTCTCTGCAATAATTCATAATTTCTAAACTACAAATCTTGCAGGATTAAAAACTAAATAATCCTCGGCTTCCCATTGCATTCCGTAACTGTTAGACAAATCTGTTGTGCTCATTCTCTTCTGCAGATTGTTCACATCAGGAGACAACAACACATTTCTCTTCAGTCAAATACTCTAACTCCAGACAGAAAGCATTATGAGTGCAATATTGCTTAGAATGAGAATACCCTAGTGCAATGCACCTATTCTACGTGTGAAGGAAACAATTCAACAAAGCCAGTAGTAATTCCTAACATTTGAAGACTAATTTCTGCTATCTTGTGTTCCTTTAACACAACCTTTCCTATGTATTCAGATGTCTGCTATGTATTTGAGAAAATTGCTATTATTTCAAACAGGAAGGTTGATCATTTTTAATACAATCTCAATCCAAACCAATTCATTGGGAACAAAATGAGGTTTCCTTTCAGCTGAAGCAAATGTGCCTGTGCATATACAAACTGCATGCAAGCTGGATGATTTCTGTCACCCACAACATGCACCCTGGCATGCCCTGTGAAACTCAACCTCGAGTACTATATTCCTGTATACCTCTAAATCTGGTTAAAAGAAATAACAATAGTCAACCTCATTAGGGTTGTTGGGCTTTGTCTTGGACAATAACCAGCTTCTGATGCACAGTGAGCTGTCATGATAGGAGCTGCACAGAACCAGTGAGATTTTGCTGAGACAGAGAGGGAACCTTCAGCATTCACTAGGTCTCCTGCAGGGCTCGAGGTATTCGCTTGACCTCTGTCCGTCAAAGTGAGTCTAAGTCAGTTCAGAACACTTTCATGCATAAACTATGATCCCATTAAATAGGGAAACAGGGAATCCCTTTCCAGCAGGATTCTACAGAAGATTTAAAATTCTTTTGGCATTCACTCTTTGCTAGTAATACAGTTTTAGTAATGTTTGTTTTAATGGGTTTTGAGTCTTAAATACAGAGAATAATATTAAAATGAAAACAATGCTCATGTCAGAAGGAAAACAAATTTTAACTTTGATAATGGTTGAATCAAAAAGTTAAATCCATTTGTAATACTAATATCTTTAAAAGAATATTTTAGGGAGGCCGAGTTATCTTGACTACCATACTTGAGTTTTTTGAGGGGGTCAGTTTTTGGGGGGGGGTTTTTTTGGGGGGGAGGGTTTTATGGTTTTTTTCGAGGGAGTGGGGCTTTTTGTTTTGTTTGTATTTTGTTGGTTTGATAGTTGGGGGTTTTTTGTGGATGAAATACAATAAAATTGGTGCTTGGGCAGGTTTCTGAAAGAAATACCCTTACTGTGTTTTTCAGTTCAAAGCAAAGTAATTGAATAATCATGAATATGCATTCACTACATAAGTAAGATATGAAGTTTCCAGGGGAGACTTCCTGCAAATACTGATTGCACAGAAAACCATTTTAGATTAGTATAATTTAGAAACAGTAAAAAGCCCTTAGGAAAATATCTGCACTTTATTTCCCAAGGACAATATACTATATTCTGTCTGCTTCATCTTTGTCTTGTTGTTTGACCAAGGCCAAAAGTAGGCAATAAAGTAATTGTTAAAGGACTGAGCTGTAGAAATCTCAGTAACACAACTTTGAGAAAACAGTGACTCTCAAAACTGACTGCTTCTACCTCCAGAAGAGAGCAGTCAAAGTGTACATTGCTCATACATGCAGGCAAATTATATCCATGTCTGATATGTTTGTTGGAGGTGCAACTATATTCTTCAAAGGCACTAGCCATGTAGCTAGCCTAGACCTACATTAGAAACAATAGATCGTTTTGAGTCCCAGTTGCTTGTAGAAACTTCTCAAAAACCCGTACAATATACTGAGCACTGTGACTAAATATATTTGTATTCAGTCTTTCAGTTTACATAATTTACCTGTCAATCATTTTCTAATATACATGAAAGGCCATAAGGCTTTCAAGATGCACATTCAAAAGAAAAAGAATCATACAGACTGCTTCTCCAATATAACTTAAATTCCATAACCATGGAATGTACAGTATTCCCAATTAAATCCCATAAAAATAATGACTTTGTTAAATAGAATCCTATGTTGAATTGGAGCAAATTGTACAGATATGTGTCAACCACCAAGGTAAACTGACTGAAACATGTCACACCAGGCTAGTTCCTCAAACTGATATTAGAGGATATGACATTTTGGTATGTTTCATATGTTAAAGGACAAGCAACATAAGAATATACGCAATGGATCTAAACAACTTTAAAATAATACTGATTACTGAATCCTGCTAACAATTGAAAGTTTGTCAAAAGCTGTAAATGAAAAGACTGCAAAACAATTCAAATTTGCATTTTAACCATCAGTTGAAGCAATTCCATTTCTTTATTTTTGCATTTGGTGTCACTGGTGTAACTCAGATTAGTTAGATTGCATTAGTGGGATAGGAAACACTGCCCATTAACTGAGAACTTTGTTCTTCTCCACCTGTGACTCAACAAACATCCAGATAATGGACATGAGAGATTCTTTCCCAGCACAGTGCAGTACAGTGCAGAATACTCCTACGGTAACTCAGGCTCCATGAAACTGTCTGGAATTGATGCCCATTTGGGAACAATACATAAATAAATATAAAATATGACTTGTTTCAAGTGTCTGTTTCTTTTCACAGGTCAAATTCAGAACAAGAATCTTTATTTAAACAGAGTTACAGAACAAGTACATTCTACATGCATACTACTCCTATAAAGTTTGATCAATCTGCTCTACGCTGGACTCCATCCCTCAAAGCTAATGTTAATTAAATTAAACATTTACTTCTAAACACCTCAGAATCCACTTGTCCATTTTACTTTCCAGGAGAAAGGGATATAGTATCATAAGAAGCTTTTTCAGTGAAAGCTCTGAGACATGCTGGTTGCCACTAGTATCACCAATGAGAAACTTTTCAAACCTGAAAACTTCATTTTTGCTAGTCTTCCCTGCAATTCTTCCCTTCAGCAGGCGTGCTAAGATCATTCACAGGTGCATTTATCACACCTAATGATCTTCTTCCTGGCATCCAAACTTTCTTTCAACATGAATTGGTTTTCTTTGAGGAATACAGATGTGTCTAAAGAACAATATATCTGTTCTCCACAAGAGAGAAATTAATGTGAAATCAAACATTGCTGTTGTTAAGCTGTCACATTTGCTAGCATCCTCATTAAATATTTTCAAGATCTGGCTTATATAATAATCCAAACATAACGTAGTATCTCACATCCTATTCTTGCAGAATAATAACACACTCCATTTCACGTATGTAGGTGCTTGCTTTGTTGTTCATGCTATTTCCTAAGGCTACCAGTGAAAAGAGACATTCCACTGCGAAATATCTTTGTGTGAACAATATCCTGTAAATTTGTGTAGAACAGTCAGGGAACAAACCTTTTTTATTGCTTTTAAAGGGCTTTGTTCACTGCAGTCAGAAGTCTCCAAGTGAAGAGATGGAAACAGAGATTAATTTCCTCATCCGCTCGGGGTGTAATTCCCTTTTGGGGAGTACCATAAAGCTTAGAAACCTTATAGATGGAGTTGTGTTTTTTCATGGAAACATTACTAGTTTCTTTGTAATAGACTTAATCTGTTCAACTGTGTAATTTCAGACTGACATTTTATTAGTTGGAGGAGTAACACGTTGAAGTAATCTTTCTACATTGGGAATGACATTTCCTTATTAATCTGCATATGACTGCTTAGTCAAAGTCTTTTATCAGTGAGTTACATGGACTTAGAAGAAATTTCAGGGCTTTAATAAAAGCCCTTTCACTCCAAACAGGATTTGGGGTTTTGGCTTTGTTATTGTTGCTGTTTGGTTGGGTGTTGGGTTTGATTTTATTTGTCTTTATTCTGGGGGGGATGCATCTAGGAGGTTACCTTGGCTTTATGCAGGTCCATAGCTACAGTTATGTTAACTTTGAAAAAGGGTACTGCATCCACCTCTGGGGTCCCCAACACAGGAAGGACATTGACCTGTTGGAGTGACTCCAGAGGAGGGCCACCAAGATGACTAGAGGGATGGAGCCCCTCTCCTATGAGGAAAGGTTGAGAGATTTGGGATTGTTCAGCCTAGAAAAGAGAAAGCTTTGGGATGCCCTAATCACGGCCTTCCATACCTGAAGGGTCCTACAAGAGAGATGGAGAGAGACTATTTACAAGAGCATGTAGTGACAGGACAAGGGGGAATGGCTTCAAACTTAAACCAAGTTTAATTAGATATTAGAAATAAATTCTTTACTGTGTGGGTGGTGAAGCACTGGAACAGGTTGTCCAGAGAAGTTGTGGATGCCTAATCCTGGAAGCATTCAAGGCAAGGCTGGATTGAGCTCTGAGAAACCTGGTCTAGTGAAAAGTATCCCTGCTTACAGTGGGGTGTTGAAACTAGATGATTTTTAAGGTCTCTTCGGACCCGAGCCATTCTATGGTTCTATACAGTATCTGTAGCACAATCAAACCAAAATATGAAAATCTTTGTTTTTTGAGCAGAATGTTGAAAGATCTCAGAATAGATGCAAACCTTGCCAGTCTCATAACCAAAATACCTCACCCTTCTGATTTAAAGGTTCCAATCAGCTACCAGAGCTCAGCAGATTTGCACACATCATCACAATTAAATTAGAACCAGAGGACGCTGCACCAACTCAGAGCTAAATAAAAAAAAGAAAAACAAGAAACCTAAGTATTTCTCTGTAACTCTTTGCTCTTCAGTAAATGTATTTTAATTATGTTAACTGATTTGATTGTGCAATATAAAAAAATTACTGCAAGTTCATATTATAAAAACAAGAGTTAAACACCATTTCTAATAAGTAGAGGGCAACTGATCAGCTCTAGAGAGGATAAACTATTTACATTACGTATTACATCAAAAAGTCATCTTCATTTCTTCATATCATTTATGATATTACCAAACTACTGACCAGTGAATCCTGGGTAGGTTTTTCTTCATTGAAAAACATGATTTCTGAAGAGATCATTACCTGCAAGTAGTTAAGTTAAATATATTCACAACTCAGGCTACTTCTTTAGCCTAAGAGTAGTGTCATGGTCTAATAACTTCCACTTATATTGCTTCAATAGGGCCCAGTTGGGCTAGACTGGTTCCACAGAAAACATTCTGACTGTTAGGTAAAAGAAAAACTTGACAATATTAGCATTTTGCAGAAACCAGGCAAGGGATATTCCTCCTTAAGCACCAGGAAACACCTTAAGAGTCAACATATAGGTCTGTTATTCAATATTATTTTTGAAACTGTATAAAGCACAATGCTTTTGCAACCTGATTCTGAAGATCAGCATTTACTTTTGTAATAGGCTGTAAGTATCAAGACTTCATTATCAGGGTAAGATTGACTTCTGCTTTCTAAGCTGTTACTGTTCAACTGATGAAACATATCAACAAAATCAGCATACATCAGGAGGTCTTTTACTCTAAGTTCCCCTTGACAGATTCTCCTTCATTCACCATTGAACGTGTTATAATGCTAGACTAGTGAATAGTTAATGGAGTTATATAAAGGACAATGGCAAGGGAAAGCCTCGGACTTTCACCCTTTACTAAACTCATTACAATGCTCTGAAGAGGATTAAAATAGCACAGAAAACACCTTTGATCCTCTTTCAGTCACAGAAATGACCTTTGAATTTTATTGTGTTTACAATAATCTTCTATGCAGATAGGTGTGAACTTTAGCTAAATTAGTTTGACCTACTGCAAATAAAGAAAAACGATTTGCATTTAATGTTTCTTCCTGGAAACTAAGGGCAAAACGAAACCATAGAGCAGCATTTCTAGAAAACGCTTAATCATAGTCTCTTATTCTACATTAGGAATATGTAAAATTCACCAGAAGAGAATCATAGAATCTTAGAATGGTTTGGGTTGCAAGGAACCTTAAAGATCATCTAGATCTAACTCTCCAGCCAAGGGCAGGGATGTCACTCACTAAATCAGGTTGCTCAAAGCCTCATCCAACCTGGCCTTGAACGCTTCCAGGGATGGTGCATCCACAACTTCCCTGGGCAACCTGTTCCAGTGCTTTACCACCTTCTGAGCGTAAAAATTTCATTCTAACATCTAATCTAGACGTACACTCTTTCAATTTAAAATCATTACCCCTTGTTCTGTCACTATCTGCCCATACAAAAAGTCCCTCTCCCCCCTTTTTATAAGGACTCTTTAAGGTACTGGAAGGCTACAATAAGGTTTCTCTGAAACCTTCTTTTCTCTAGTCTGAACAACCCCAATTCTCAGTCTATCTTCAAAGGAGAGGTATTCCAGACCTCTGATAACCTTCATGGCCCTTCTCTCAAGCCATTCTAATGGGTCCACATCTTTCTTGTGCTGAGGACCCTGACCTAGAACCCACACTCCAGGTGGAATGTGACGAGAGCAGAGTAGAGGGGCAGAATCACCTCCCTTGATCTGCTGGCCCTGTTGCTTTTGATGCAGCACACAATGCAGTTGCCCTTCTGGACTGTGAGCACGCACTGTTGACTGATGTATAGCTTTTCTGCCATGAGAACCCCCAAGTCCTTTGTCCACAGGGCTGATCTCAATGAGTTCATCTCTCAGTCTGTACTCATGTCTAAGATTGCCCTGATCCCAGTGCAGTACTTGTTGAACTACATGAGGTTTTCATGGGCCCACTTCTCAAGTTTTTCCAGGTGCCACAGGATGGCATCCTGTCCTTCTGTTGTGTCAACTGCATCATGCAGCCTCGTGTCATCTACAAACTTGCTGAGAAGAAAGTAAGAATTTAAATCTATCTATTTTACACATAACAGTAAACTGCATGCCAATTGGCTACTTTAGAGACAGAGCGTTCCACCTTCAGAAATAAATTAAACACTTTCTTTCATGAACTCTGCTATGTAGGTATCCAACATAAGGGGAACAAAACTGAGCTATTGAAAACAGCACTGCAGTTTCCTTGCAGATAGCATCAGCCAACAGTAACTTCAGTTGCAAGGAAAGATAGAAGTCATTTACTTCTGCAGATTTTTTCTTGTGCAAAATTCCAAATTAAAGACCCATCTTATCTGCATTTTAAATTAATATATTCAAGACATATGGAATAGCCTTTTCTCAGCCAATATGACTGAGATGGTGCACAGCTGCAGCCATACAGAGAAAATTTCATCTGAAGTACACTCAGAATCTCTAGAACCGCAATTTTGGAAGTGGGATGGGCTGCACCCCAGGCACTTTATTTATTATGTTTTTAGTCCCCTGAAACGGTTCCACTATCTCAGTGCAAAGTGCTATTTCACTACAACGTGAAAATGATTTTTGCTTATTTCTCTAGAATACCATTCACTCCACCCCTATGCTCGTATACACACTACCATCCAAAGATGCAGGTTGGCAGAAGATAGATGTATTTATTAGGAGAAAGATTTATCTCCACCTGTCTGGCTCTCGCATCCTTCCCTGAAGGATCTTATGCCAGAGATCTGCTATTAAGTTTAAGACAGAGCTTTGGTCCAGACCCTGTCATATCCCTCACATCTCTTTGCCTGTCATCACATACACCTCAGGGGGGAAACCCTGTCTCGATGCAGACGATATGTCCTCCTTCTGCTGCAAAGCTGTCACCATCATCACAATGTACCATTTTAATGAGGCCAAAGGCTTCTCTAAGTGTAAAGGCTCTGAAAGCTCTATAAAAGAAAATAATTATGCAATCTAATCTAATGCTTATAGATGCAAATGAATAAAAACTTTATTGACACTCAAACTGTCCTGTATAAACTATCCAGAATTCTTTATCACTGAATGCTTCTGGGACATGTATGCAGGAGCTGAGTTTTTCACAGTCGTTATTTCAAAGTCTGCATTAACAGACCCATGAGTTCATAAATATTTGGATGAGAATCTAGCTCTCTATAAGCAGGCCTACAAATTTCTATCCCAGCCATACGCTTACACATAACTAAGATATTGCCACCTTTTGTAAGAGATTCATTTGCTTACTACTAAAAAATAATAACAACAACCTGTAAACTCCATCACATTCTGTACAAGACTACGAAACTTACAGATGTGCACTAGGTGATCACAAATGTATCTTCTGAAATACAAAAAAAAAACAAACAAGAGGAACTAGTGTACTGTTATCATCAGACTACGTAGCTCAATTGCTAAAAATATACCCACCTTCACATTGCCAAATCCACCACTAAACCATATGCTAAGTGCCACATCCATGGTGACGCTAGTACTACCCTGGGCAACCTGTTCAAATGCTTGACAACTCTTTTGGCGAAGATATTTTTCCTAATATCCAATCTAAACCTCCCCTGGTGCAGCTTGAGACCATTTCCTCTTGTCCTGTAACTTGTTACTAGGGAGAGAAGATCAAACCCCAACTTGCTACAACCTCCTCTCAGGTAGTTGTAGAGAGCGATAAGGTCTACTCTGAGCCTGCTCTTCTCCAGGTTAGAGAACCCCAGCTCCCTCAGCCAGTCCAAATCAGACTTGTGCTCCAGACCCTTCACCAGCTCCATTGCCCTTCTCTGAACATGCTCCAGCACCTCAACACCTTTCTTGAAGTAAGGAGTACAGAACTGGGCACAGGATTCGAGGTGTAGCCTCACCACTGCCCAGTACAGCGGGAAATCACTGCCCTAGTTCTTCTGGACACACTGGTTATGAATCAGGCCGGGATACCATTGACCTTCTTGGCCTCTCGGGCACACTACTGGCTCATGTCCATCTGGCTAACAACCAGCACTGCCAGGTCCTTATCTGCCAAACAGCCTTCCAGTCACTCTTCCTACAGTCTGTAGCACTGCATGGTGGTGTTGGGATCCAAGTTCAGGACATGGCACTTGGCCTTGTTGAACCTCACACAACTGGCCTCACCCCATAGGTCCAGCCTGTTCAGATTCCTCTGCAGAGCCTTTCTACCCCTCCAGCAGATCAACACTCCCACAGAGCTTGATATCATCTGCAAACTCACTGAGGGTACCCTCAATACCCTTGTCTAGGTCATCAATAGAGATATTAAACAGGACTAGACCCAATAGTGAGCCCTGGAGAACATGACTTGTGACCCAATCCCACAGATGCACTCGCTGCTGCTGGGTAGTACTGGCATAAGGGCAGGGCACATCCTGCAGCCTGACACACAGGTGGCAGCATATTAACATGGGAGCTTTTCTTGGTGATAAAAACACAACTGTCAAATCAAACCCCCTGAAATACATGCAAAGTACAAACAGCAGTTTGATAATTTTTTTTTCCCCACATTTTAAAGTATTCTGAAAGTTGAAGGGGGAAGAAAGAGCATATTACTGGCATTATATTGCTACTATGCCACACCAGGTGGGGTCCTGGTGGCTGCCCCAGGGGAGGGGAGAGGAGAAGAGGAACTTTGGAGTGCACAGAGGTTTGCCAGTCCAATTTGAGGGAGGGGGAGGGGGTCTAGTGGACCATGGGGTCCCCTGACCGGCAGAAGGGCGGGCGGGGCAGTCCTACTTGGAGGATCACGGGTGGGCAGTGTGAGGGAAGACCTGTAGTAACATGGTAGGGGAAGGTAAGGTCAGGGCGGGTAATAGGTTTCTCTGGGGATTGGGGGGCTTAGTCTGGGCTGGGGCCATGGGAGGTACCCGAGCCCCGACTCAGTGCGGGGACCGGGTTTGTTTTGGATGTTTAGTGCCCTGAAAGGGTGCTCAGAGTAAGGGATTGTCCCTGGGAAGATCCCTGGGTTTGAGTATAGGTGGCTGGGGGAAAAGTAGGAATTGAAAGGCTTGCGCTAATCATCTTAGTGGGGAAGTAGCTTGAGTGCCCCTATGAGGTTGCAAGTTATGTTGGCAATGGTACATGCCTTTGGCAGGATCTCCCATGTCAGACAGGTCAAAACTGTAGGGACAGATAAAATGTGTCCATGGGCAGGATGGGCTCACTAGTTTTCTGGCAGTCATCCCAGGAGAAGGGCAACTCTAACTCCAAACCTGGGCAGATGGAGCTTGCTTAGCCCTGTAAAGCCATCCATCTAAGAGAAGGATGCTCTAATTAAACCTACATCCTAAGGACCTCACTGTCAGCGTCCAAGCTTGCTAGGCCCTTAGGATTAAAGGGTGGGTCCAGTTCTGCACATGCTGCGTCTCACCTAAAAAAATCCACTGCGCAGGCTCGAGGGTTATATCCATATTTGCAAAGCCCTGTAGCGACAGGTGAGGGTTGAAACAGCAGGTGAAAGGTGCACTGGAAGCTGCAGACCCAACCCTGCATGCAGGAGGTTCAGGACATTGGTCACCTGAGACTGACCCTGGAGATGACAGTCTCGTTTGGCAGCATCCTGAATGACCAAGCAGCCTTTTTCAAGGAGAGCACTGCTTGCTCCACACGGAGAGGGGCCTAGAAAAGGTGGCCTAACCAAAGCTCATCTCCACCCTTCACCTGGTTGGTTAACTGTGGCCAACGGGCATCTTCTGATGCGGTCAAACAAAGTTTAAGAGACAAAGGCATACACCCGCCTTCAAAGATGTACCCAAATTGACACTCGCATGCTCGAACATCAGAACCATGCTTGATACTGCGGACAGTGGACATCCTGAGCGTCATTCTGTCCTGATTGCCACGAACTGTCACATCTCAACATTGACATTGATGCTTTCAGTGAAGTTCATCTCCATGAGGAAGGCAGCCTTAGGGAACATGATGCTGGCTATACAGTCTTTTGGTCAGCAAAAACAACCAAAAGGCATCTTTCAGGAGTTGGCTTCATGATTAAAAACTCTACTGTCCCTAAACTTGAAAATCTGTCGACAGGTCATTCTGATTGCATTATCTCCCTATGCCTTCCACTTCACAACAAACAACATGTTGTCCTCTTTAGTATATATGGCCCAACTCTCCAAGCTGACCCTGCTGAAAAAGATAAATTTTATACCGACCTGCGTCACCTTACCCAAAAGATTCCCGCAGATGATAAGATCATTATCCTTGGTGATTTCAATGCCAGAGTAGGAAAGAACTTTGAAGCCTGGAAAGGGAAGTACGGTGTTGGAAACTGCAATGATAATGGATGCCTTCTGCTAGAATTCTGTGCGGAGCAACAGCTCACCATCACTAATACTATCTTTCAGCAGAAAAATAGTCTGAAGACAACCTGGATGCATCCTAGATCGAAGCACTGGCACCTCATTGATTATGTTTTGGTGCGACAGAGATGTCTACAATGTCCATCATACCCACATGATAGTGAAGAATGTCAAACAAAGCATTGACTTATGTGCTGCAAACTTAACTTCAACCTTAAGCTAATACCTAAAAGGGGCGGTATTCCAAGGAGGAGACTCCAAGTTAACAATCTTCAAACAGCTACAGTGAGAGACAGATTCCAAGTAAATCTTCAAACTAGGCTCGAAAATCATTCCATAGATCCCTCTCCTGAAACACTCTGGCACCATATAAAAAACAGCATCCTGCAGTCCTCTGAAGAATCCTTAGGGTTCTCCTTCAAGAAGAACAAGGACTGGTTTGATGAAAACAATCAAGAGATCCAGGAATTGTTGAGGAAGAAGAGAACTGCTCACCAAGCACACCTTGGTCAGCCATCTTGTCATGTAAGAAAAGCAGCCTTTCGTCTTGCATGCAGCAAGCTCCAACAGAAACTCCATGATGTCCAGAACAAGTGGTGGATCAATCTAGCAGGAAAAATTCAATTACACACAGATACAGGGTTTCTATGAGGCCTTGAAAACAGCATATGGGTCTACATACCAGGTCCAAAGCCCTCTACTCAGCACAGATGGTCAAATGCTTCTGAAAGATAAAACCTCCATTCTGAATCGATGGTCTGAACGCTTTCAGACTCTTTTCAGTACTAACCATGTAGTTCAAGGCTCAGCAATTCAGTACATTACACAACAACTGGTGAAGAATGAATTAGATACTGCCCCTACTGTGGGAGAAACTCTTAAGGCCATACAGCAGGTGAAAACTGGCAAGGCAGTTGGGGTTGATGGAATTCCACCTGAAGTCTGGAAGCATGGGAGCCAAGTACACCATGCTAAATTTCATGAGTTTATGGTGTGCTATTGGGAACTAGGCAAACTACCACCAGACCTTCGTGATGCACTTTGTACATCACTTTGTACAAGAAGAAAGGAGTTAAATCAGACTGTTCAAATTACTGAGGTATTACTCTGTTCTCCATTGCTGGCAAGATCCTGGTAAGAATACTTTTGAACAGACTAATACCTGCTATAGCAGAAGGAATTCTACCTGAAAGCCAGTGTGGTTTCAGAGCCAACAGGAGTACCACAGACATGGTATTTGTCCTCAGACAACTGCAAGAGAAGTGTAGGGAACAGAACAAAGGTCTCTATGTAACCTTTGTTGACCTCACCAAGGTTTTTGATACTGTGAGCAGAAAAGGTCCATGGCAGATTTTGGAACATTTAGGGTGTCCCCCCAAGTTCCTTAAAATGATTATCTTACTTCATGAGGATCAGTGCGACCAAGTCAGATATGGCAATGCACTTTCTGAGCCCTTTCTAATAACCAGTGGTGTGAAACAAGGCTGTGTTCTTGCACCAACCCTATTTGCAATCTTCTTCAGCAGGCCACAGTAGACCTCGATGAAGAAGAGGGTATCTACATTCGATATCGTACTGATGGAAGCCTATTCAAATTTAGGCGACTGAAGGCCCATATTGAGACCTTAAATCATCTTGGTCGTGAGTTGCTTTATGCTGATGACGACGCCTTCATCACCCATACAGAAGTAGTTCTGCAGCGTTTAACATCCTGTTTTGCAGAGTCTGCTGAGCTTTTTGGGCTGGAAGTCAGCTTAAAGAAGACAGAAGTTTTCTATCAATCTGCACCTCAGGAAGTCTTCCATCATCCCCATATCACCATCGGCGAATCAGTGCTCAGATCAGTCCAACAGTTTAATTATCTAGGCAGAGTCATCTCCTTGGATGGTAAGATTGATGGAGAGATAGAAAACAGGTTAGCAAAGGCATATAGAGCTTTCGGAAGACTCCATAAAAGAGTTTGGCAAAATAAACACCTGAAGTACAAAGATCAGTGTTTACAGAGCCATTGTGCTGTCTACTGTCTTATATGGATCCAAATCATGGGTCATTTACCGCTATCACCAGGCAGCTTCCATCAGCACTGCCTCCGTACAATCCTAAATATCCACTGGTCAGATTATGTGACTAATATGTCTGTTCTAGAACAAGCAGCAGTCACAAGTATTGAGGCCATGTTGCTGAGAACACAGCTGCGTTGGGCAGGGCACCTCTCCAGGATGAAGGACCACCGCCTCCCTAAGATTGTACTCTATGATGAACTTGCCAGTGGCTGCTGCATGAGAGGAGCCTCGAAGAGAAGATACAAGGACTCCCTAAAACAACATCTCAGCCTTGGCCATATTGATCATCATCACTGGTCTACTCTGGCCTCCAATTGAGAGGTCTGGAGACACACTATCTATAACACTGCTGCTTCTTTTGAGAACACATGCAGGATCATACTCGAGGAGAAAAGACAATGCGGAAAGAACTGTGTCTTGTTGATACCACCTAAGGAGACTTTCCGCTGTGCCTTTTGCAATCGGAGTTGGCTATCTCACACTGGCCTTTTTAGCACCAGCACACTTGTAGCAAATGTGGGTACAGCCCTTCCCACATCTTCATTCACAAAGTCTAGTCATGATGATGATAATTGTTACTCTAACTTAAGCAATTGGTAGAAGCACCATCTTGTCTTACAGTGTACTCATACTTTTCTCAGCACCAGGTGCTTTAACTCCATTCTGGAAAGCCTGAACTATTGTTTGACCCATAGGTTATTCATCCCTGTTCTTTATAGAGTTCACAAACATTTTCAAAGTGAGAAGAGAGAAACTGAACATACAGGTCCTTGCATGTCGAGCAATATCAAGAGATAAGAGGCTTATCTCTTACAACTTTTATAACTTTAAGATCTCTTCTAACTTTGCAAGACTGGGCGTTTCATTCTCTGCACAATATAGCATTGTGCTTTTATGTGTACACAGAAGGTTTTATTAGGTCAGGTGAAGTTTAATTAACAGGTATTATTTAAGTTTAGGGCTGTAAAAGATTACATTTTCTAATGCAACTTCATTTTCATGGAAGGATTAAAATTAAAAAAAAAAAAAAAGACACAGAGGATGGTAAAACAGGGTCAGGTAGAATTACACCCATTGCATAGGATTAAAATAAAATTTTCCTATATTTCCCCCTTATCAAGTGCTGTACATAGACAGAACAGTTTTCCAGCTTTAGGACTCCTTCTCTTTAAACCATAGGGTTGTCTTAGCACTGACAGACGCCCAATGGGAAAATTAGTTTGTTACCATGAACCTTTTGAGTCTGTCAAAAAACCATGAGAAGCTGTCGAGTTACAGAGCATTTGGATGGGGGTCAAAAGATGACCATGTACCTACAGGAAAAATAATCACATGTGAAACTATCTATCCGCTGCTGTGGAAAAGGAGTTTGTACTGTGATTCTTCTCCTCTCACTGGAGCAGAAGGGATGGTGGAAATTTTAACAAACACAAGGCATTCCAAGTAGCTAATTAAAGCAGAAAATAACAAACATTTTTAGTGAAGAAGAAAGGAACAAGATGAACAAAGACGCATTTAAATTAAAAAAGAATCAGGTCTTTAATCAAACTTTTATACTGGACATGGCTGGGATGGAACTAACCTTCTTCATAACTGCCCATAAAGTGCCATCTTTCAGATTTATGACTAACGTGGTGTTAATGACACACTGATGTTCTGTTTAGTGCTGAGCAGTGTTTCCACAGTATCAGTTTTTCTTTTTCTCACTCTGCCATGCTTTTCATGCCCCAGCCTGTAGACAGCTGAACTGAACTGACCAAAGGAATATTCCATACCATGTAACATCAATCCCATGCAGCACTACAGGCTGGGCCAGGCAGAGTGACTGGAGAGCAGTCAGGTAGAAAGGGACCTGGGAATTTGGATTGACAGGAAGCTGAACATGAGCCAGCAGTGTGCCCAGGTGGTCAAAAAGGCAAATGACATCCTGTCTTGAATCAGGAACAGTGTGGTCAACAGGACCAGGGAAGTGGTTCTTGCCCCGTACTCAGCGCTGGTGAGGTCACACCTCGAGTACTGTGTCCAGTTCTGGGCCCCAGTTCTGGGATATCGAGGTGCTGGAGCAGGTCCAGAGAAGAGCAACAAGGCTGGTGAAGGGACTCAAGCACAAGTCCTATGAGGAGAGGTTAAGGGAGCTGTTTAACCTGGAGAAGAGGAGGTTCAGGGGAGACCTCATCACTCTCTACAACTCCCTGAAAGGAGGTTGTAGCCAGGTGGGGGTTGGTCTCTTCTCTCAGGCAGCTATCAGTAAGACAAGAGGGGATGGTCTTAAGCTCTGCTATGGGAGGTTTAGGTTGGATATTAGGAAGAAATTCTTTACAGAGAGGGTAATCAGGCATTGGAATGGGCTGCCCAGGGAAGTGGTGGATTCTCCGTCCCTGGAGGTTTTTAAGATGAGACTGGATGTGGCACTTAGTGCCATGGTCTAGTAACCAGGATGGTAGTGGATCAAGGGTTGGGCTTGATGATCTCGGAGGTCCTTTCCAACCTGGTTGATTCTATGATTCTGTGATCAAGTAGAAATAAAAAAACCTTTCCTCTTCCACAGTAGCCATTCCTCTTAGACTGGCTGGGCATCAGTCTGCTTATGGGAGGTGATGAATGATTGCCTTTGCGTCACTTCTTTTTTTCCTTTCTCCACTTTCCTTCCCTTATTAAACTGATCATAATCAACTATCAAACACATAAACATGTGTCAAGCACATGTAACATTCATGAGGCCCATAAATTTTATTAGTTTTTAATGATCACAATATATCATATGAAGATAGCATAAAGAATAGTGTGCTCCAAGTTTAAAGAAAGACCAAGGAGGCTAACAAATTCCCTCAGTAAGTGGACAAATAAAGTCTGTA